>NC_092651.1:6054784-7254784 GCF_032118995.1 Asterias amurensis
AAACAAACAAACAAACAAACAAACAAACAAACAAACAAACAAACAAACAAACAAACAAACAAACAAACAAACAAACAAACAAACAAACAAACAAACAAACAAACAAACAAACAAACAAACAAACAAACAAACAAACAAACAAACAAACAAACAAACAAACAAACAAACAAACAAACAAACAAACAAACAAACAAACAAACAAACAAACAAACAAACAAACAAACAAACAAACAAACAAACAAACAAACAAACAAACAAACAAACAAACAAACAAACAAACAAACAAACAAACAAACAAACAAACAAACAAACAAACAAACAAACAAACAAACAAACAAACAAACAAACAAACAAACAAACAAACAAACAAACAAACAAACAAACAAACAAACAAACAAACAAACAAACAAACAAACAAACAAACAAACAAACAAACAAACAAACAAACAAACAAACAAACAAACAAACAAACAAACAAACAAACAAACAAACAAACAAACAAACAAACAAACAAACAAACAAACAAACAAACAAACAAACAAACAAACAAACAAACAAACAAACAAACAAACAAACAAACAAACAAACAAACAAACAAACAAACAAACAAACAAACAAACAAACAAACAAACAAACAAACAAACAAACAAACAAACAAACAAACAAACAAACAAACAAACAAACAAACAAACAAACAAACAAACAAACAAACAAACAAACAAACAAACAAACAAACAAACAAACAAACAAACAAACAAACAAACAAACAAACAAACAAACAAACAAACAAACAAACAAACAAACAAACAAACAAACAAACAAACAAACAAACAAACAAACAAACAAACAAACAAACAAACAAACAAACAAACAAACAAACAAACAAACAAACAAACAAACAAACAAACAAACAAACAAACAAACAAACAAACAAACAAACAAACAAACAAACAAACAAACAAACAAACAAACAAACAAACAAACAAACAAACAAACAAACAAACAAACAAACAAACAAACAAACAAACAAACAAACAAACAAACAAACAAACAAACAAACAAACAAACAAACAAACAAACAAACAAACAAACAAACAAACAAACAAACAAACAAACAAACAAACAAACAAACAAACAAACAAACAAACAAACAAACAAACAAACAAACAAACAAACAAACAAACAAACAAACAAACAAACAAACAAACAAACAAACAAACAAACAAACAAACAAACAAACAAACAAACAAACAAACAAACAAACAAACAAACAAACAAACAAACAAACAAACAAACAAACAAACAAACAAACAAACAAACAAACAAACAAACAAACAAACAAACAAACAAACAAACAAACAAACAAACAAACAAACAAACAAACAAACAAACAAACAAACAAACAAACAAACAAACAAACAAACAAACAAACAAACAAACAAACAAACAAACAAACAAACAAACAAACAAACAAACAAACAAACAAACAAACAAACAAACAAACAAACAAACAAACAAACAAACAAACAAACAAACAAACAAACAAACAAACAAACAAACAAACAAACAAACAAACAAACAAACAAACAAACAAACAAACAAACAAACAAACAAACAAACAAACAAACAAACAAACAAACAAACAAACAAACAAACAAACAAACAAACAAACAAACAAACAAACAAACAAACAAACAAACAAACAAACAAACAAACAAACAAACAAACAAACAAACAAACAAACAAACAAACAAACAAACAAACAAACAAACAAACAAACAAACAAACAAACAAACAAACAAACAAACAAACAAACAAACAAACAAACAAACAAACAAACAAACAAACAAACAAACAAACAAACAAACAAACAAACAAACAAACAAACAAACAAACAAACAAACAAACAAACAAACAAACAAACAAACAAACAAACAAACAAACAAACAAACAAACAAACAAACAAACAAACAAACAAACAAACAAACAAACAAACAAACAAACAAACAAACAAACAAACAAACAAACAAACAAACAAACAAACAAACAAACAAACAAACAAACAAACAAACAAACAAACAAACAAACAAACAAACAAACAAACAAACAAACAAACAAACAAACAAACAAACAAACAAACAAACAAACAAACAAACAAACAAACAAACAAACAAACAAACAAACAAACAAACAAACAAACAAACAAACAAACAAACAAACAAACAAACAAACAAACAAACAAACAAACAAACAAACAAACAAACAAACAAACAAACAAACAAACAAACAAACAAACAAACAAACAAACAAACAAACAAACAAACAAACAAACAAACAAACAAACAAACAAACAAACAAACAAACAAACAAACAAACAAACAAACAAACAAACAAACAAACAAACAAACAAACAAACAAACAAACAAACAAACAAACAAACAAACAAACAAACAAACAAACAAACAAACAAACAAACAAACAAACAAACAAACAAACAAACAAACAAACAAACAAACAAACAAACAAACAAACAAACAAACAAACAAACAAACAAACAAACAAACAAACAAACAAACAAACAAACAAACAAACAAACAAACAAACAAACAAACAAACAAACAAACAAACAAACAAACAAACAAACAAACAAACAAACAAACAAACAAACAAACAAACAAACAAACAAACAAACAAACAAACAAACAAACAAACAAACAAACAAACAAACAAACAAACAAACAAACAAACAAACAAACAAACAAACAAACAAACAAACAAACAAACAAACAAACAAACAAACAAACAAACAAACAAACAAACAAACAAACAAACAAACAAACAAACAAACAAACAAACAAACAAACAAACAAACAAACAAACAAACAAACAAACAAACAAACAAACAAACAAACAAACAAACAAACAAACAAACAAACAAACAAACAAACAAACAAACAAACAAACAAACAAACAAACAAACAAACAAACAAACAAACAAACAAACAAACAAACAAACAAACAAACAAACAAACAAACAAACAAACAAACAAACAAACAAACAAACAAACAAACAAACAAACAAACAAACAAACAAACAAACAAACAAACAAACAAACAAACAAACAAACAAACAAACAAACAAACAAACAAACAAACAAACAAACAAACAAACAAACAAACAAACAAACAAACAAACAAACAAACAAACAAACAAACAAACAAACAAACAAACAAACAAACAAACAAACAAACAAACAAACAAACAAACAAACAAACAAACAAACAAACAAACAAACAAACAAACAAACAACAAACAAACAAACAAACAAACAAACAAACAAACAAACAAACAAACAAACAAACAAACAAACAAACAAACAAACAAACAAACAAACAAACAAACAAACAAACAAACAAACAAACAAACAAACAAACAAACAAACAAACAAACAAACAAACAAACAAACAAACAAACAAACAAACAAACAAACAAACAAACAAACAAACAAACAAACAAACAAACAAACAAACAAACAAACAAACAAACAAACAAACAAACAAACAAACAAACAAACAAACAAACAAACAAACAAACAAACAAACAAACAAACAAACAAACAAACAAACAAACAAACAAACAAACAAACAAACAAACAAACAAACAAACAAACAAACAAACAAACAAACAAACAAACAAACAAACAAACAAACAAACAAACAAACAAACAAACAAACAAACAAACAAACAAACAAACAAACAAACAAACAAACAAACAAACAAACAAACAAACAAACAAACAAACAAACAAACAAACAAACAACCAAACAAACAAACAAGCAAACAAATCTTACCCCATAATCTAAATCTCTGTAGAAGCCCTCTGATCTAGGCTTTCCACCGGTAACCGGAGCTTCAAACTGGTCCCCTCTCCTTGCATCCCTTCCACCATGATTATTATCATAACCCCTTCTAGCTGGCTGTGAGGTAACAGCAGACTTTGAGCCTCCAAACGTCTTCCCTTGACCTTGTTTACTCTTGTTGACCTCTTGGATTGCGGCTTTCCTCTGCTCTTCAAACTCTTTCTCCTGTTCCGTTAACTCTTTTGGTTTGGGATCATCTAAGGATTTCTTGATGGCTAATGGAAAACAGTAGGAAATGTAGAATAATTACAATCAATTTGAGATCATTGGATAAAAAAAAGCCATCCAGAATGTATCAGCTATGGTGCTGCAAAATCACTCAGTCGTGTTTGACAATTACGTTAGAGGACACCTATTGTAGTTTCTGTTGTTTCTGTATTGAAGCAATCCCTATTGGTTTTGTACACAAATGACTAGTGGAAACCCATGAAAACAAAAGAACCGACTAGTCCCAGCCGTGACACTTGCGAAAGTGTCCTTAAAAGCAAGACACTTAACCACTTAATCGGATGGGACGTAAAGTCGTTGGTCCCATGTGTTGTGTTATGCATGTTGAAGAACCCAGGGGTCATTGTCACAAAGAGTTAGGACTCGTCTTATCTCGAGTTAGGACTTAGGATTAGTCATCAGGTCTGCATGCTACAGTGCAGGTTGGGACTCGTCCTAAGTCCTAAGGTTAGTCTTAAGTTAGGAAGAGTTTTGTGAAATCTTCGGCAGTACACTTATCGCAAAGAGGAAGGGTTCGCCTCGGTGTTCCTGGCTGTGGCTGCTGTACGCGTCGTAGCACCTTGTACAGCCTTATAAGGTGCTAACTAATTGGGTCTCAGAATCCATCACTGTAATAACCTATCTTTCTGAAAGTTTGTATATACTCAGCGGCTTGAGTACTTTGTTTGGTAGATACGTGCGCTACATAAGACTTCGATATTATTATTATTATTAGTGAGGACCTATGGTCCCCATTGAAAAATGTCCACGGAGGGTAGGCCATTACAAACACACGTATATGCTGCCCTATAACTACACATTAGGCGGTAGCATGCTTGTGTGTGTGTGTTGGCGAGTATGCAGTTACGATGTGAATAACTCTTTCTAAAGAGTTTCTAATGAGTTTAGTCATTCAACAGGTTATAACATTAATGATAATAATAACCAGTTTTTATATAGCGCTTTTCACACCCAGAGGGCGTCTCAAAGCGCATCCCACATCATTACCCCTTGTCACTGGGCCCTTTAATCCATTCCTTAAACCACCTTAGCTTCCTGGGGAGTTTACAGCCTGTGCAACAAATATGCCCTACTCGGCTAAATCAATCACAAGAACCATCGCTGCCCTCACAGATAGATACCCATTTACCCCGGGGTGGAGAGAAGCAATTATAGAACATGTCTTGCTCGGGGACACAAGTGTTATGAGCGAGACCCAAACCCACACTCTGCTGAACAGAAACACCAGTAGCACCCATAGAGTTATATGTAAGAACTAGAGGGTGCACTGGTGATGCTGCTTGCACAAACGCGACAGGACCGCAAAGGAGACACACGCGTCATTAATGCTCAACGCGCGTTGAATATGAAGTTGAAGTTGGAATTTGTGTTTATTGTACGCTACGCGACGCTGTTTTGTCAACTTACAAAATGGTTGCACAAACACACACTATGAGATGCTGTCTTGTCAACTTAGAAAATGGCCGCATGCGCGCATGCCGGGCGGCGTATATAGGCCAGTGCGCCCTCTAGTTCTTATATATAGCTCTAGGGTAACACCCCACACCGTTCTGTTCAATGACAACAGGCTAGCAGGGTGAAGGTAAATGTTTAAATTTTCAAAAGATGAATTTTTTATGCAATCAGGAACTCAACTTATTTCAAATAAACTAGATGACATTCTCATACTCACTGATTTTGGTTGATTTCTGGTTGTCTCGACTCTGTGCACCTCGTTGTCCGAACGGAATCCATGGAGGTGGGCCACCTGATCCAGAAACTGCGTTCCTTGTGTGTTGGGCTAAACTCTGTTAGACAGTGTTGTAGATGAGTTTAAAACGAAGGTAAGGGCTC
Organism: Asterias amurensis; assembly: GCF_032118995.1. NCBI lineage: Eukaryota > Metazoa > Echinodermata > Asteroidea > Forcipulatida > Asteriidae > Asterias > Asterias amurensis. Next base: position 6,060,767 of record NC_092651.1, read on the forward strand.
GAATTTGTAAAGAAAATCAACAAGACTGTAGGGCTTCAACCACCCACCAATTACTTTGTGTTTTGCAAAGCGGTAAAAAGGCTGGTCTAGAAGTTATTCATTCATTCAAACTGATATTTATTTCCATACTTCATGAAAACAGAGTACAAACAATGTTTTTAAGGAATAGTTAGACCAGACAAATATTCGAGACTGGAAGGGTCCAGGACCGTGACCAAAGGGTGACCAAGACCCAAGACCGGCAAAACCGGGTTCGATATCGAGACTGGTCTCGCTCGAGACATACAACACTGTGCTACACACACCTATAGACGGATTGCACATAGCGTCATTGACTGCCATACTTGATGATAAACACTGGGAGAAGTGCATGTAAGTACACGCTGCGCACAACTCTTGCAAATGATAGCCTTTCACGCGTGCACGTTTCATCAAAGATGGTGGTCAATGATGTCATGTGCAATCCATCTATAGGTGATTGCACTAACTTCATCTCTAGAGAATGAGACAACATTTTTTACATCATCTCAGGCCTGTATGCTTCGTTTTTGAAAGGGCAAGGGCACCAAGGCATTTTCTCCTTGGTAAAGGGCACCCTATGAGGAAATTGTAAATTTCTACTGTGCATTTCAAGGGCACCAAGGCAATGACCAAGGGGCATGGAATAATAATAATAAAAAGTTGTTATACAGTGTATTTCACCATTACCGTCTCAATGTGTTTACATTAGTGCCCTGGTCATTGGGCCAATAACATTCCTTTTTTTAATAAATTTTTCTCAGCCCCGAGCTGCAGTATGGCACTATTGGCTTTTTCATTCACAATATCAACGTCTACCCTCGCAGTTACCTATTTATACCCCTGGGTGAAGAAAAGCAATTATAGTAAAGCATCTTGCTCAAGGACACAAGTGTCAGGACTGGGACCAGGGGTCGATTTCACAAAGAGTTAGGACTAGTCCTAACTTAGGACTAGTCCTAACTTAGGACTAGTCCTAAGAGATATCAAAAACGTATAGCTACATGTAGTCTTAAGTTAGGACGAGTAACTCATCCTAAGTCTAGATAAGACTAGTCTTAACTCTTTGTGAAATCCACCCCTGAACCCACACTATGATGACTTAAACACCAGAACTTGAATTTGATGCCCTTGACCGCTCGGCCATGTACATGCCACTATGAGTCAACTTACCTTCGCTAGATGCCATCTCTGTATAAGTTCTTCAACCTGACCTCCTAGTACTTTACAATTACTATCCGTGAGTAGCAAGAAACCATGATTCATTGCTACGCAGCCTTGTAGCTTCAGCTTACTCCCAGGCGGTGTAGTCATACTGTGGACAAAGTCAGCAACCAGTAAAATTATAGACAAAATATTCTGAAACAATCTGAAATTAAAAACTCTCCTGGGTAAGGGAGCGTCTCAAAAGTCGGGCACGTTCCTAGCGCAAAAGAACGTTCTTGCGGGCATATGCCCGCAGGATCGCAACATCATGACATTAGGAACGTTCTAACATGAGATTGGACGCGGTCACGCATTTGGAATGCTCCAAAAGATCGCTCTGGCGGTCCAAAGGACCGGTCCAAGTAAAGCGGCGGGGATGCTCTTGCGATCCAAAAAGAACGTTCCTACCGTTTCGACTTTTGAGACGCTCCCTAATAAAAAGAGGTTTCTCAAGTCTACGGATACACATACAGATACCGATACGTCCACACTTTGTGTGTTCACGTGACACGTATCCAAGACTATGGTATTTTGCACACACGTTAGCAATGGATACAGGAGCTCATACACGTCGTAGAAAAACTGATACTGTGTTGCAGACTTTTGGTTGTCTTTTTGTCCCAGATCAAAAACATTTCCCATGGAATTGCTTTCATTGGTATTAGGCTTGATATACATAGAAAATTGTTAGTCATTTGCAAGTAAAACGATAAGGAAATGCAGTGTGTAAAACATGGGGTCTCTACAGGTCATACTTTTCAGAAAAACACTCATGGTGCAGGAGTCCCATATAGGGCTACCTTCCAGTGTATTATTCTTGAAACAAGAAGTTGACTGTACCTTATCTTTGCGATGCTGTTGAGTACTACAGCCATGACAGTAGTATGACCATCCGTTAACTGAAGACGAAGCAGTGGTGGGGCTGCACCGGAATCTTCATTAGCTTTAGGTGCAGAGATGTTCCGAACCTTCTGGATCTGTAATACCATGGGTCCTTGAATCTGACAAAACATCAATCAATTAAAACATTACACCAGGGGCCGATTTCACAAAGCAATAAAATTCATCGCAGGACAAATTTTCAATATCACCATAGTGATTTGTATTGTGACATCACACTTTACTTAGCAACTACGATTGATTTGCAGTTACGATCAATCTTAGATCTTTGTGAAATCGGCCCCTGGGCACAATTTCATATAGCTGCTAAGGCAAAGAATGGTGCTTAAAAATATTCTGCTAAGCAAACACAAGCAGGATACCATTCACATATTGAACATGTGACTTTGTATGTTACTTGGTTACCTTGTTTTGGTACAAAGCATAATTACATGTATGTTATGCTAGCGACTTTTTGAGCTTAAAGGAACACGTTGCCTTGGATCGGTCGAGTTGGTCTTTGAAAAGCGTTTGTAACCGTTTTTTATAATATGCATATGGGTAGAAAAATGTTGTAAAAGTAGAATACAATGATCCACACAAACATGCAACGAAATTGCGTGGTTCTCCTTTTATCTTGTCGACTAACACGGTCAGCCATTTATGTGAGTCAAAATTTTAAAAAAATATTAACGTTGACTTAAGAATGTCAAACTAAACTACAAGGTTTAATTGAGGATTACATGTAGTTTCAGTGAAAGTGGCCCAACAAAATTTCAGTAAGTAAAATTAAGAAAAAATAGTGCCTTCCCTTTAAATACAGACAGGGTTATTTTTGTTGAATTTCTGTGAACTCTGTTGAGTAGCCTAACAATCTTGAGAAGTGATGTGAGTTTGTTACAAATTACTGTCTTAAACATCAGTACATAATAAGTTTACCTTGTCACCCTTTCCCTTGCTGGTATCTGTAGAGAAAGCTGGAATCCCAATATGTCGCAGATCAGTCTAAAAGAGGAAAGCATCAACAAAAAATACATAATTTACAAAATGAACTACTAAAATGTGGTGTTCAGATTTTGAATGATGGCAGAGCGGATGAGAAGATCGGACTCAAAAGGTTGTGTGTTTCTAATCAGCGGAGGTGGGTTTGAGTCCTGGTTGTGACACTGTGTACTAAAGCAAGAACCTTTAACACTTGCTGCATCCTTGATGCAAAGCCGTTGGTCCAGTGTGTTGTGTAGTACACGTAAAAAAACTTGGTAAACTTAGCGGAAAGAGAAGGGGTTTGTCCCGGTGTTCCTGGATTGATTGGCAGCATATTGCACAACAGCACCTTTTAAATCAATGGTGCTAGATGTAAAAGGAATACACGTAGGTCTCATAATTCAAATGTAGCCCCATTGAACCTTGCAGGAAAAACATCTCCCCTTTTTATGATTTATGCCTTCCCGTCGTTTACTCTACAAATATTGACTGCTTCGAGTGCTATATGGTTAAAACTACGACTCCCGAGGTGATCCCCAGAGCAGCCAGGGATAAAATGGAATGGTCCAGGGATCACCGAGGGAGTCGTTGTTTTAACCATAGCACGAGTTAAAGCAGTCAATATTTGTTTTATAACACCCCAACAGACTATTTATCATCTTCGTACATGTAACGTTCGTATGCGCGTTTCAGATGCACAAATGCACAACTGATTGGGTTCAAGGTGGCTAAAAAGACGTCTGGGTACTGCACGCCGTGTGATAGTCGTTGGACTATCACACGGCAAATGATGCACTGTCACACGGTAAACGATGCATTATCACACAGCTGCCGTCTAGTAAAACTAAAGACATATCATGTGACGCGCTCTAAATCAATTATACGCAACCAAGGATGCAAACAACTGTACTGTGTATTCAAATTTTGATTTTGGTGCCAACACAAGTCCTCTGTAGTTTGTAGTTCCTGAAACTGTGAAAACAACTTACATTAAGGGCTGCTTGTATAATAGAATCCACTTTTGTTTCAGGGCTGCCATTCCTACACCTTTCAAGCCCTTCTTTGGATAAATGCCTGTAATAAACAAAAAGGAATTACTGTAATTAGCTCCTTACACAGGTACCATTTCAGCTGACTTAGGTGAATCATGGAGGTAGAAACCTTTTAAATGAAGAAAAACTAACCATGGAGGTAGTAACTAGGATGGGTACAACCCTATTACCATACTGGTTAAATAAAGTTTTGGAAAATGTTGAGCAACCTATAAAAGTATTCTCTCCACTTTGAAGGAACACGTTGCCTTGGATTGGACGAGTTGGTCTATAAAAAGCGTTTGAAACAGTTTTTATGAAATGCATATGGTTAGAAAGATGTTTTAAAAGTAGAATACAATGATCCACACAACTTGTATCATTTAATATTGCGTGGTTTTCCGTTTACTTCGCGTTTACGTCACGAACTAACACAGTCGGCCATTTATGGGAGTCAAAAATTTGACTCCCATAAATAGTATTGATACAAGGGTTACAAAAAAAAAATCTCCACAAATATTAGAAAATGATATAAGGCACATGGCTTCTTTAAGCTCGGTATTTTTTTTCAAGAATGCACAGCAAAACATTCAGTCACATGATTTTGATCATCATGAATTGTGAATTGAAATAGCGTTTGATGAAACTTTTTCCGTGGGCAAATATTTGTATCGTAGGAGGTCCTGTTTTCCAGGTGTCCCTAAAATCGTGGCAAATCGCTTACCTCTCTGTGCGCGATGTCAACAGTCCCTAGATTAAAATTGTGTGGTTTTACTTGCCAAGCAAAGCGTCTCCTCTCCCTTGACCAAAACTTAGAAACACAAAAGGCTCCACTGGATATTTGCACTTGTAAATGCAAAAAGTTTGGTGTTTTAGGCATTTCTACAAGGTACAAAAATATGTCATAATGTTGAGGCCGTATAAAAATATTTGCCCACCGAAAAAGTTTCATCAAACGCTATTTCAATTTACAATTCATGATCATCAAAATCATGTGACTGAATGTTTTGCTGCGATGAGGCTTGAGATAGAAGCAGGCAGCAACCAGCAGCATGCAGCACCCCGGTACAGGGCTGGCGCAGGCAGCAGTGCAGTGAAGTTCAAGTGAACAAACATGCTTACTTACCATCCTTGGTTTAATAAAGCTGGTTCCACCATAACTACAGCAAGGCTATATCACTCAGCGTGTGTACTGTATCTGTTATTATAACAGAAAACAACTTAAAATTGTTTAAAATGCAATAAACTCTTCGATAAAACTGTCAAACGTGTGCAGTTAGTTAGCAGGACCAGTCGACGTCGCAGAAGTGAGCCCTCTCTTGACAATATTTGGTAACCATCCTTTTTTGGCTTGGGCGGGGCGGGGCGTGGAGGCAGGGGTTGGGGGGGGTGAGTTTGCCAATCTTAGTTCTGTTTTTTTTGTTATGTTCTTTTAGAGGGTGACGAGGCAGATTTATTTGTTAGGGCCTTCGTCACGTGATAAATCTAATGTATTACAGCAAAATAAGTGTTTGCATAGAAAAATAAAAATTTAAATAAATAGAAAAATGCTTCCGTAGAATTATAAAAGAGCAAATTCATGTCACTCTGCAATAATTAGTCTACTTCTAGGCTCTGCCATTAAAAATTGATGGTCAATGTTTGTCATAAACAATTGGTCTTGTCTTTTAAATATTTTGTGAAATTTATGAACTCCAACAAATGTAATTTCAAAACTTATTGAAGATAACAATGTACTTTTTGTTTTTAACAGTAATTTAAGAAATTACAGGTTGTTAAGTTTTTTTGCAGCGATTGCTGCCCAATTTTTTTTTCTGCATTTAAGATTGACACATGAGTAAGCCTATGAGTAGGCCATTGTAAAAGAAAGGTATATTTTACTATAACATTCTGTGCCATTAATGAGGTTGAGCGCACCTCTGGTGGATCCAGTTAGCTCGGCCTCAAACCTTCTCAATCTGAATTGACAAAACCTCCATTGGGAATCAATTACACCAACTTTGTAAATAACAACTTTGACTCTATTCCATCAGTTTGTATTTGTTGATAATCTTTTCTCTCTTAATAGAACAAAGTTCAATTAAATATTCCTACAAGACATGTGGTTTGACAGGATTTTTCTCATTGGTCTCCTTGGCAAAACTAACATAACGAATGAAAGACTTGACCATTGTTAACACCACTTACAGATACTCATAATTGAAACAAAATGGCCAGTTCTACATTGCCATAGCTCTTGTTGTCATTGTCAGTTCCACCATCAAGCGCCCCCTTTTATTTCTTAACAGTAGGATGGGTTTCAGGGGACATTCTTTGAGCAAGTTCGGGTGGCGACCATTTGTCAACCACTGGTTAATGTTCCATGGTTACCTATGCATTGAATACATCCTGGGTACCAGGCAAAATCAACCAATGGTCGACTAGTCGACTAAAGTCGACTAAAGTCGACTATAGTGCCTCCCTCGAACTTGCTCTTTGTGACAGGACGGCTTTGAAGACGTGCTTGTCACCTGTTCCTCCTAGCCACTCACTGGCTTAGTATTTTTAAAGCTATTTTGCTTCTTTATGTATCAATTTGTATACTTATATTTTTATGCCAGTATAAAGTCTAATACAACTAAAACATTCAATTGTCATCAGTTTGTAATCAAAATGGTTTATTACATTCAGACAATACAATTTATATCAGAAAGTATTCCTACACAATTTGACTTTGAGTGAAGCAGGTCCATAATCCCAACTCCCAGGAAGCAGACAATTGCTCAATATTGTTGTTTGTGTAATAAACAATTCTGCCACAATGTAAACCTTTTATACTATTAATTTCTGTACAATCGCCATTATATTCAGAAGAGATTTCCCAGTAGAAATGTTAGGGGAAAAAAAGAGTACAAAACAAACAAACCCTATTTTTGTTTCAGATATTACATAGTTGGCAAATGACACATCAGAGGCCAATTTCATAAGCACAAAAATAGCTCGCTTATTTTTCACATGTTACTGGCAATACTTCATGCCATATACATTGCTTGTGACTGGTATTTAGCCGTTGTTTACTTACTTAGGTAATCTGATTTTACTAAGCCAGGATTTTTTTGTTTAAGCAAAATTTAGTACTTAAGCAGCTCTATGAAATTGGGCCCAGAACATGACCTGTGTCTCTGAAGGGAAATGCAAACAGAAAAAAAAGAAAGAAAAAACCCAAACCTGGTTTTGTTTTAGATTTGACATTGTACCTTCTTGAAAGATATTGGAAAATGACAAATCAAAACATGACCTTTATTACTTGAAAGAAGGTGAAATCTTGTAAGTATTTTTTACAAGTACCAGTAAGTCTTTTACAGCTGATTTGGTCTCCGAAGGTAGAAGATAAGAAATACCCCCAGAAACAAAAAAACATTGGTTTTGTTTTAGATATGTACAATGTACATAGTATCTTAACTTGAAAGATTTTGGAAAGTGACACATCAGAACATAACCTTAGTTTGGAAGAAGCTGAAATCTTGTAAACATTTTTTACACAGGCCTTTTGGAGGCCCCTCCTGTCTTTAAAGAATAACTGTACACAATCTAACAGACTTAACTTTCTCATCTCTCAACTGGCTCGTTTTTTATATTTGGCAACCTCTGTTATCTGCTTAATAAATTAGGTAAAAAGCATGCATATTTCATGACCACAGATCATATCTGCAACACTCACATTATTTCAAATCTTTTAATTGATAAAAAAAACTTTACTTTGTGAAAGATAAAGTATCACAAAACACCCTATAACTTCAGAACAAAGAGACATTCAATATATATTTGGTTTGTGGTAACACCATGTGTGTGTCTACTTGCCAGGTAGATTATGTTCTTGCTAACTTGCTATATATTCTACTACCGCGGAGTAGATTTATTAGGTTTCCGGGAGACCTCTCTACCTGGCAAGTAGATACACAAATGGTGTTACCGCAAACCAAATATATATTGATACCTCACTTTGCAATGCCTCAAATCATATAAAGAGACATTCGTTGCATCGGAGAAAAAACCCAGCCATTGACAAAAGATACACACTTTTCATTGTAATTTTTATGAAAATCAAGTTCCTTTCTTTAAGCAAAATTGATAGAGTAAACTTGTAACCTCAAGGAAACACTTTTACAAATAAACCAGAAACTAATTTCCAATAATATTTAGTTTAATGGAGTTTAAACAGCCCCTGGTATTTGCAGTGTGATTGCAAAATGAAAACAATTAAGATATTAATTAATAACAGATAAAAGTAAATGAAATGCCAGCGTCAGAACAAAAGAACAGTGTACTTAATAAGAGTGTAGGTTATGTGCGTGTATCAGCTTTAGAGTACAACATTCACATTCCTGCTTTCCGTTTAAAACAGAAACAAACTTGGAACGGGATACATTGATATTGCATACTGTAGTTGAACTTACTTCAAGACAGTGGACACTATTGGTAATTGTCAAAGACCAGTCTTCTCACTTAGTTTATCTCAACATATACATAAAATAGTCAACCTGTGAAAATTTGAGCTCAATCAGTCGTCGACGTTGTGTGATAATAATGAAAGAAAAAACACCCTTGTCACACGAAGTTGTGTGCTTTCAGATGCTTGATTTCGTGGCCTCAAATTCTAAACTTGAGGTCTTGAAATCAAATTCGTGGAAAATTACTTCTTTCTCAAAAACCACGTCACTTCAGAGGGAGCCGTTTCCCACAATGTTTTATACCATCAACCCCTCTCCATTACTCGATACCAAGTAAGGTTTTATGCTAATAATTATTTTGAGTAATTACCAATAGTGTCCACTGCCTTTAACAACGTGTTACTTTAAAGTTACTCAAAACTCACTAGATTATGAATGTTTTGGCAACCTTCACCAGAATCGAATATATATATATATTTTTGGCTGTTATCAAGACTGATTTTACTGTCATAATTTAACTGTAACTCAGTGTTTGGGATCTGTTTGGCCTGGTTATAAGATGATGGATCTTAAAAAGCGATGGAAGTATGGACGGTTGTCAAAAATATATTTTAACGTTTGCTTGGCCAAATTTCTTTGCAGAATTTTTTTAAATACTTTTTCTTCAACAATTTTGGCAACTTTGGTACAAAAACATTCACATAATAAGATGCACAATGCAAACATTTTTGTACGTGGACGAGAGATAATGTCGGGATCCCAAATATTTCATGACAAGCTTTTGATTGTATACCGCTTATCACTGGCAGTTTTTTTTCACGTGAATCCAATAACTGCATTTATGCAACTTTCTTAAATCTGTAAAAATAGCATTTTATAATTTAAATCAAAATTTTGGGGATAAATCAGCCAATAATCTGACTTAACCTCTTATTGTTACTTCGATGTGAGAAAGAGAATACATTTTACAAAATAGTTTGACGTTTTCTTTTTGCAGACTTGTTAAGCCATACAAAATCTGTTTAGCTACATGTACATGACTCTGACAAAACAGCTAATATGAAAAGAACTGGGCCCAATTTCATGGCTCTGCTTACCGCAAGCACAGAAGCGGCGCTTACAGAAGCAGGGAATTCTGTTCTGTGCTTACAGCAAGCGTATTTCACGGGTTAGCAGCGAATTTTGGCTTCTGCGCGTGCATACTCCAAGTTACTAGGCATTCTAAGCTTACAAGGCTAGCGCAGAAATTGGGCGCTTGCAAGTCAGCGGGGATTCGTGATAGTACGCGCATAATTCGGCGGTAAGCAGAGCCATGAAATTGGGCCCTGCATACTTGTTTCGATGTACCGGTAGTCATATTCACAAGGATGTGTATACACAGTTATTTACTGACAAAAACGATGCCACTTTTCATTATTCTACTTGTGATAATTCAGGCCAGAATTTATGTACATTACTCTGTTATAAAACACTCTTTTAAGGCACAGGACACCTTTGGTAATTGTCAAAGACCAGTCTTCTCACTTGGTGTATCTCAACATATGCATAAAGTAACAAACCTGTGAAAATTTCAGCTCAATTGGTCGCCGAAGTAGCGAGATAACAATGAAAGAAAAACCACCCTTGTCACACGGAGTTGTGTGCTTTCAGATGCTTGATTTTGAGACCTCAAGTTCTAAATCTGAGGTCTTGAAATCAAATTCGTGGAAAATTACTTCTTTTTTTGAAAAGTACTCCACTTCAGAGAGAGCCGTTTCTCACAATGTTTTATACTACCAACCTCTCCCCATTACTCGTTACCAAGTAAAGTTTTGTGCTAATAATTATTTTGAGTAATTACCAATAGTGTCCAGTGCCTTAAGGCCACGTTCGCATTAGATTTTTGGGTCTGGTTAATACTTACCGACATCCCTTAGTTTGAAAAACTAATGTAGGTCACAGGCTACGTCACCATATTTCTGATCAGATAACGGACGCCACGTGACAATATTGTTAAATTACTGGAGTGGGTTGCTCGCATTGGACTTCTTGTCCCTGTTAAGTTAACATCGTTAAGTTAAAGGCAGTGGACACTATTGGTAATTGCTCAAAATAATTATTAACATAAACCCTTTCATAGTAACAAGTAATGGGGAGAGGTTTATGGTGTAAAACATTGTGAGAAACGGCTTCCTCTAAAGTGGAGTAGTTTCTGAGAAAGAAGTAATTTTCTGTGAATTTGATTTCAAGACCTCAGATTTAGAACTTGAGGTCTCGAAATCAAGTATCTGAAAGGTGCAACTTCGACGACCAATCAAGCCCAAGTTTTCGCAGGTTTGTTATTTTATGCATATGTTGAGACACACCAAGTGAGAAGACTGGTCTTTGACAATTACTAAAGGTGTCCAGTGTCTTTCACAACGCTGTGACAGAAAATTACCATCCAGGTAAGTTACCACCTTGGCGCTTGGACTTTGCGGAATAAGTTAACCATTTTAAGTCCAATGCGGACGAGGCTTTTGGCTAAACACTGTACTAACATCCTGTCGAAGAATCATTGAAGACCTTTAATCGTGACTGACAAATAACGCTGACAGGGCAAATACCAAGAAGACCACACCTCCAACAAGAGTAACTGCAGAAGAGAATAAGAAGGAAATCAAAGTTAGTTTTAAATGCTATCCCAGAGATAAAAACACCATCCAGTTTGGACAGGTTTAGAGTATCTGACTAGAAGACACATTATTTGTCGTGGGTTCGAATCCCACCCGTGTAATATGCCTGGGATTTTTTTTTTTCACAGAGCTTGGGTAAGTACTGAGTATACAGTGCTAACACACATCAGTGTATATGGGTAAAAACAAAATGAATATACATTATTTGTTGTAATTGGAAGACATACCTAAGCCAAAAACTAATTACTGAAAAAGAAACAAGCCGTCGATTTCACCGAATTCTTCCTAGTTTAGGATTAATCTTAGGACTTAGGACCAGTTCAGTTCCGTATCCGAAGACGTTAGGACACATTGAACCCGTCTTAAGTTACTCGCCTAACTCGAGATAGGATTAATCCTAGCATTGAAATCGGCTGCAGGGAGTTTAGGTAAGTGTAGTCTATAATCCAGAACTATACCCAAACTATAATAGTAAAATATAGAAGAGTTTGCGGTAACACCATGTAATAACAATCTCTAAATGTAAGAGTTTAATCCAACGGTTCTTTTCAGAACCACCCCGACTCATTTGGAGATTGTTCTGATCAGAGATTGCTCTGATCAGAGCACACTGATCGAAACGTCAAGTTAATCCAACGGTTCTTTTCAGAACCACCCCAACTCATTTAGAGATTGTTATTACATGGTGTAACCGCAAACTCTTCTACATCTTATTTCCACCATGCAAAATTTCAAATCCTACTTATATTAGTAAACAAAGAAATGGGTAAGTGCTAAATGTTTGTAATGGTCAACATGGAGGCAACTATTGCCCCTAGTCTTAGGGTCCTAGTCTATTCCCCAAGGTGTGCCAATTTGCCGGGGTAGACCGAGGGCAGACCATGGTTAAAGCGACCATAAGCCCTTTTCACACTGTATCTCTTATCCCCAAAGAGAGCCTCGAGGAGGCCCAGGTATTTTTTTTACCCTACGATTACCCCAGCGCACTTTCACCCTGTCCTGTTGCACGTTCTAAGAAAACCCAGGGTTTTATCGCTTACCCCTTCTCCGAAGCAGGGGTGGCTATTCCGCGGGGTATGCCCTTTTGCTGGGGTAGACTGGGGGCAGACCATGGGTACAGCGATCATAAGCCCTTTTCACATTGTATCTCTTATCCCCCAAGAGCCGCCAGGAGGCCCAGGTATTTTTTTACCCTACGATTACCCAAGCGCACTTTCACCCTGTCCTGTTGCACATTCTAAGAAAACCCAGGGTTTTATCGCTTACCCCTTCTCCGAAGCAGGGGTGGCTATTCCGCGGGGTATGCCCTTTTGCTGGGGTAGACTGTGGGCAGACCATGGGTACAGCAACCATTAGCCCTTTTTACACTGTATCTCTTATCCTTCGAGAGCCGCGAGGAGGCCCAGGTTTTTTTTTTTTTACCCTATGGTTACCCCATCGCACTTTCACCCTGTTTGTTGCACGTTTCAAGAATACCCAGGGTTTTATCGCTTACATGTACCCCTTCTCCGAAGCAGGGGTGGCTATTCTGCGGAGTATGCCCACATGCTGGGGTAGACCGGGGGCAGACCAAGGGAAAGCGACCATAGTTTGAAAAGGCCGGCCGTTATTTTCCTCCAAGGGCAACCCCAGGGATTAGAGTAATGTGAAAAGGGGTAGAGTGTAAAATCTCACCAGTTCTTGCCGATATCCGTTGAGCTATCATCCTTCCACCTATTACTGCCAGTGCTGTGCATAATGCATGACCTAATATACCTCCAATTGAAACACCAAACACATCCTAAAAGAGTCAAACGGAACAATTTGAAACTCTCTGTCAATTTTTGATAACAATTGTATGCAACAAAATACACAAACTGGTGATAAAAATACCAGGCCTGATACTTCAGGCCTTCAAGGAGGCAACAAAGACTGCCTCCATGCCCCTGGTCATTGCCTTGGTGCCCTTGAAGTGCTACAGTAGAAACCTACAATGTCCTCATTCGGTGCCCTTAACCAAGGAGAAAATGCCTTGGTGCCCTTGCCCTTTCAAAAATGAAGCATACAGGTCTGAAATACACTTCACTGATATAAATTTGATTGTATCCGTCAACAAAAATTGCATTGTTACCATTGTTCTGAAGAAAGCTGTAAAGGGATTATGAAAAGAAATATTTAGATCAGGACGAGGTACATGTAGGAAACTCAAACAGGACCTAATTTTGTAAAGCAGAAAATACTGCTTGACAAATTTGCTTACTAAGCAAAAATTTACTGGGGCACCAGTTACAACAATGTAAACTTATTGTATATTTGGCTGGAAACCTGTTTTTGTTTAAGCAAAACTTTTCTGTGCTTAGCACTTTATAGACTTTTAACTCGGCATACTGGCATTGAATTATTCACTATTGGTTTTAGTAATCAAGCATGTTAAGACTTAGGCCATGTCCGAAACGACGACTTCGGCTACAGCTACGTCTAGATCAGCGCGTCTACCAGTGTTGAAGAATAGGCAGACGCGCGCTATCTAGCCGTAGCTGTAGCCGAAGTCGCCGTTTCGGACACGGCCTTACATAATAAAAAGCCAGACTATGATTTTAGATATCACTTCCAGTAAACTCCGTGAATGACATAATAGCTTGTGCAAATACTCATCAAGTTGAATAACCTGCAATACCCTTTGATCATTGTGCCCTTATCAACAAAAATGTGTTAAGTTAAGGATTTATTTTTGATGAGTTGACAACTTTCCTTGAAGCTAAATTTAAATGCATCTGTGATGCCATTATACCAAACAATCACTTCAAGAAAACATTTATTAAAGACTGGAACCATCACAGGCATCTTATCCGTCACAGACAATTCATAAGACCTTTTAAAGGAGCCGTTATAATCCACCTCTATAAAGTAACTTAAAACTACGGCCATGACGGCGCAGCAAAAGTGACAAAACGCCCGTTAAAGGCAGTGGACGCTATTGGTAATTACTCCAAATATTTTTTTACATAAAAATTTACTTGGTAAAAAGCAATGGAGAGCTGTTGGTAGTTAAAAACATTGTGAGATAAACAGCTCCCTCTGAAGTAATGTAGTTTTCGAGAATGAAGTAATTTTTCATGAATTTGATTTCGAGATTTAGAATTTAGAATTTGAGGTCACGAAATCAAGCATCCGAAAGCGCACAACTTCGTGTGACATGTGTGTTTTTCCTTTCATTGTTATCTTGCAACTTCGACGACCAATTGAGCTCAACGTTTCACTGGTACCATACGTTTGATTTCATTGAAATCTATTGTATTCAGAATAACTAAGAGACCAAACAGTATTATCATTCTGTCTGTGCTTATCTTGATGCTGTAGTAATATGATCTGATGATTGGGGCAACCATTGAGAAGCATGTCTAAAAAGCCAGCCAAGTTTTCAAATTATCTAAAGTGTATTGACATAAATTACAGCAGTAGCAACCTGTGGACTACAATAGCCCCAAAGAACAATGCCTAGTTGTAATGTCTACACGGTTGGGCAAGGTCCTATCTCATACAAGGCACACATAGCCCATACACAAAGCACTTAAAATCAATGCTTGTGAAATTTTGAAAATTAAGAAAGTCGTGGCCGTGGCCGGGGATAAGAGCATCGGACTCAAGCTCTGGTGTTTTTTTTCAGCAGAGTGTGGGTTAGATAGTCGTGACACCTGTGTCCTTAAGCAAGACACTTAACCATTATTGCTGCGTCCTTCGGATGGGACGTAAAGGCGTGTTGTGTAATGAACGTAAAAGACTCTGGTGCACTTATTGTGGATTGATTGGCTGCATATTGCGCCATTAAAACAATAAATGGAGCTATTAAAGGAATAGGGGCCGATTTCACAAAGATCTAAGATTGATCATAACTGCAAACCAATCGTAGTTGCTTAGTAAAGTGTGATGTCACAATACAAATCACTATGGTGATACTGAAAATTTGTCTTGCGATGAACTTTATTGCTTTGTAAAATCGGCCCTAGGTCCCATATTTCAAACGTAGTCCCACATACCTTCCAGGAAAAACTGTATGTTAAAGCGCCAAGAGTGTCACTGAGTAACGGATATGCGGGCTATATAAGTAGCCGATATTATTATTAGATTCAATATCTTATTGTTCCCATAAAATGCATAAATTTTGTGAAATTTATGAAAGTTATTGAACACTTTTCACATGCATGTATGTACTAGTCACGGAGCTCAGGTTTGACATAGCTGTGGCACTAGCAACAAATGTATTTACATAGGCCATGTGTTGAGCAACCTTCAATTTAGTCGAACACAACACGATTTCAATTTCGACCTGCCAATTGTTGTCAATAAAACAAAGGAAACATGTTTTGTCCCACAACATTGAAACTAAATTGAAACCCGGTAGTTTGTATTTGTACATTATACACAACCTGAAGTTTTTAAGTTTTATTAAGGTCTTCAAAAATCAACTAAATTTGAAATTTTGTTTTGGGTTAAAAATGGGAGTTAAAATGATAATGGTATAACAATCCTATTTTGGGGATAATTTGAAAGACCATCAGCCTTCCATCCCTTTAACTATTTAAACACAACAAATATTGTAACATTGTTTAATGATATCAATCAAAACAAATTTTTGTCAAAGTCAATCTCTATTCCGATATCTTAATCATTTTAAATTGAAAGAGACCTTCAAGCTCGTTTAGGAATGCGAACATCAGACTTTGTGCAACAGCAGGCTCATTTAAGCATTCCAAAACAAATGTTGTTCATTTTTATTTTATTTTACATTATAGACAAGTTCATTGTACTACAGGTCATCCATTCGTGTAAGTTTGCTTCAAGATGTTTGTCAAGTACAAAAAGCAAAGTTCGACAAGATTTAATCTCATTAATAGGACATTGACATTTAATGGACCATTGGTAATCAATGTTTCAGGTTATTGACTCATGTTGTTTTGGCAGATGAAGGCACATTTGATTAAAGGCAGTGGACACTATTGGTAATTGTCAAAGACTAGCCTTCACAGTTGGTGTATCTCAACATAAGCATAAAATAACAAACCTGCAAAAGTTTGAGCTTAACCGGTCATCGAACTTGCGAGATAATAATGAAAGAAAAAAACACCCTTGTCACACGAAGTTGTGTGCGTTTAGATAGTTGATTTCGAGACCTCAAGTTCTAAATCTGAGGTCTCGAAATCAAATTCGTGGAAAATTACTTCTTTCTCGAAAACTATGTCACTTCAGAGGGAGCTGTTTCTCACATTGTTTTATACCATCAACCTCTCCCCATTACTCGTCACCAAGTAAGGTTTTATGCCAATAATTATTTTGAGTAATTACCAATAGTGTCTACTGTCTTTAAGAAGCCTTTGTGCTTGAAGGCACTAAGCACTATAGACTGTGCAAGTCTCGCGCAGATTTTAACTTCCGGGACCATTGTGGTCCCAACCTTATGGAGTTTTACGTTGGGGAGATTTTGTTTCGTCCATTACTTTAGTTTAACATAGTTTATAACCATAAAAATGACCTTATTGTTTAAAATATAATACTAATTAACAACATATGTAAAAGTAAAAATAAAGTCAACATAATAACGAAGAAAAACCGATATTTAAACTTGACCTCAGGTCAGGTTATTTGTAAAAAATTAAGAATTGTGCCCATCTCCGAGCACGAAACTTACGCAGACGCTTGTTTTGGTTGCGCGGGGTTGAAAGCCTTTTCATTGGTCGCGTAGGCGTCGGCTTCCTCTTTAAAATGCGTCACGCGTTTATCTAACGCCCTTGCGACCATCGTGCGTCCGCGTATAACCCAGCTTTCCGTAGTTTCACATTTGGGCGTAGATTTACAAAAGGGGTTTCAAAACATTTAAGATCAAACAAACATCCTTGTCCCAGAGTTTTACTTTTGTCTATACATAGACTTTAACCGATAATTGTGTATTTGTTTATAAAGCTAAAACTAATTTAAACAAGCTCTATTTGGTATTTTTGTTGTTCAGATTCGGCATTAAGAAAAAAATTTAAGCGAAGATTTGATTCATAAAAAAATTAAGTTATTCAGTTGTCGTGTTTTCTCGCTCCAGCGTGGGCGAGACTTGCACAGTCTATTGGTAAATACTCCAAATAATTGTAAGCATAAAATTGTACGCGCAATGGAGAGCTGTTGATAGTATAAAACATTGTGAGAAACGGCTCCCTCTGAAGTAACGTAGTTTTTGAGAAATACATCTAAGTGATTTCTCATCATAAAATATTTGAATTGAGTTCTAGACCTCAGCTGCGGTCTCTAATTCAAGCATCTGAAAGCACACAACTATGGCAGAGTTTCAATCAAATTGTTCTAGTCTAAGCTGACTTAAGACTGGTTCATGTTTCCTGCGAATGCAAAAGCGAAGCGAATTTTGATGTCACAAATTCGCAGCAAATAATTTGCATCAGTTGAAACTCCAGCAAAGTATTTCGTGTGAAAACAGGGCTGAGACATCAAAATTCGCTTCGCATTCACAGGAAGTATGAACCAGGCTTTAATAATATCAAAGTCTTATATACATGTAGCACACGTATCTACCAAACAAGGTACTCAAGGAGCTGAGTATATATTTTGTTATACAAAGTTACAGAAAGATAGGTTATTGTGATGAATTCTGAGACCCAATTATGTAGCACCTTATAAGGGTTTACAAGGTGCGGCACATACAGCAGCAACAGCCACGGGGTGAACTCCTTCTTGCTTCGATAAGTGCACTGCGTTCTCTTACATGCGTTACAAACACACGGGACCCACGGATTTACGTCCCATCCAAAGGACGAAGCAATGATTAAGTGTCTTGCTTAAGGACACAAGTGTCACGGCTGGGGATTCAAACCCACACTCTGCTGATCAGAAACACCAGAGTTTGAATTCGGTGCTCTTAACCGCTCGGCCGCAACACTTTACAGTCTTTAGTCTTAAATAACAATTGTAACCATTAGTAAATGAACATACCTCTCTTGCTGCCAGAATGATTGTAGTTATCTGTGATCGATCTCCCCACTCCGCCAAAAACGTCAAGCTGAAAGCTTGGAGAAATATCGGTGAAAATATACCAAATATTTTGCGTTGTTTGCCTCCTCTAACGATACCCGATTCTGGGTCTTGTGTAACTGTTGCCATGGCAGCCTTTTCCATCTGGAAGAGTTAAATGATACCAAAATAAAGGAAAGAAGAAATGTAAAAAAAAAGAAACAAGAGAGAATTGGTACAGTAAGCACAGGGAAAAAAATTCTTCTAACAGGCCCACTGATTCCTTGCTTCTGATTTCATTACAAAGTATTTCTTTAAATGTTTTGAGGTTTCAAGATGAGCATTTTGATTTTTTTTTTAACCTGGGGCTTATTTCATGGCTCTGCTTACCATGCTTTATAAGCAAAGAATTGGCACTTGCGAAAGCAGGGAATTCCACGCTCATGTCAAGTGTTTTTCACGGGCTAGCTGGGAATTTTCGCCTGTGAGCTGCGTACTCTATGTTACTAGGCATTCTACGCTTACACAGCTGGCGCAGAAATTCAGCCCTTGCATGTAAGCAGGGAATGTTGATTGTAAGCAAAGAATCCAGCAGTAAGCACAGCAATGAAATTGGACACTCGACTCAAACCTCGGGTACATATTCAATAATCTATTTCGTTTCTGTTTAAGTTGATTGGCTTTATCATGAGGAATGATCAATGCTCGATTTATTGCTTGTCTGTGGATGTTATTTATGAAATATGGCCCTAGATTGAAATATGATGTATGTACATGTGTGTGCACCTGTATTAATGTGTTTAAATGCATGATGTTATGGTGTACCTGTACCATTCATGTGAATCAGTGTTGTAAAACTTGGTCTTGGCTTGGACAACTTCCTCTTGCGTTTTAACTATGTTCTCAAGTCAGGACGTTTTGTTCCGTCTATAATGCAACTTTTGTAAAACACTGGTTATAAACACTGGTCATTATCAAAGGTTTATACACCCCCACGTGACGCGCTCTCCACCAATAGGTGAAACAGTCTGAGGTATTTATGAATGTGTAACAAATTTTGTTCAGGTATGTTTCAAGATTATTTATTGATGACAGACGAGAGTGCAGGCATGTGATATCACAACAAGAAGATGATGTAGAAATATCAAATGTAAGCCATGTACACAAACCATGTAAGTAGTAACTATAATTATAACACACCTCTTGCTTGTTCTGTATTCTGGTTGGCTGAAACACGGTCAGAGCGGGCACTAGTCTTTGCAAATAGTGCCCGCGGTAACAGCGCCCTCTCTTGACTTGAACCGTGAACAACAACTACAAAACTCCTTTTTCTGTTCTTATTTGACATTTAAAACCAAGCTGTGTTATAAAACACATATTGACTGGCATAATTTGGTAACTATTGTACGTCTATTCCCCTCGGGTCTGTGAGTGACCAGAAGAGGGGCCTATGTCACTCAAAGTCCCTCGTGGGAATAGACGTATACTAGTTACCTCCCTGCCAGTCAATATGAGTATACTAGTAATCAGCCATGTAATACATGTAAGTAACTAAATACACACAAGCCATGAAAGAATTAACTAATTAACTATACTTTTCATAAGCCATGTAAGTTTTTACCCCAAGGTTTCCCCGGCGCACTTTCACACTGTCCCTATTCCATGGGGTTCCAGCTGCACATTTTAAGAATACCCTACTCCAGTACAGAGGTTGCTATTCCCCGGGGTATGCCCATTTACCGGGGTAGATCAGGGGTAAAGCGGTCAAAGTGTGAAAGGGGTTATTCTCTTGGGTTGCCCCCGGGGATTAGAGTCTAGTGTTAACTGGGCTTTTATAAACCATTGGTATCTTCAAATATTCTCTGAATTCGCAAATCCTTCATTTGGTGTTCAGTTAAGATTTAAATGTGTAGGCCCAGTTCATACTTCATGTGAATGTGAATGCAATACGAACTTTGACGCCACAAATTCGTAGCCAATAACTCGCAAAAATCAGTTGAAATGTACTCAACTCCTACAAAACATTCGCTGCGTAAAATAGCCCGCTGACGTCAAAATTCGCGTAACATTTGTATTCTCAGGAAGTATGATGAACTGGGCTTTAGTACATGTATGTCTCCAGTTTGAAAAATTCAATCACACATGCCATCCTTCAAACAAAGAAGAAGAAGAACCTAACTTGACGTATAACAAACAGATCAAATTCTAATTTCACGAGGCTACTACTGCATATTTGCAAGCAAATACACATACTATGAAAGCACACTGGAGTCTTTGGTATACAAATCACGTCACTGTGATCCATGCTGACCACACTTTGAACTGTGCACAAGGCAGAGTAAGATAGTATAAACATTGTCTGTCAGAAAATATCTTAAGTACAAATAGATGAGATAACAGTAACATGATATGAATACATAGGGGGTTATGAAAGGGAACTACAGTGGATAATAACCCCAAGTTGACCTCCTAAAAATAACTATACTCCAGCCTTGAAAAACACCCATGGCACCCACAGCAATTGCCAGGGTACCCTTAGCCTTTTGTCACAGGCTTTCGTGGCTTGGACAGCTTCGTAGAGAGCCGCAGTCCCAAGCGCCTGGAACGAGAGACCACACACGCAAGTGGCGAAGCCACGAGGACCTTTTCCAACTTGTTTTTGCAATTTTATTGATGAATTATTCATAGAGTATGAATAGGCATAAATGTATGCTGACCTGCTGACCCCCGTCGATTCTGATTGGTTTGGACTTTTGGGTAGCAAAAGTCGAGAAAAGAAACACATTAGAAACCGTAAACAAGTTGGCTTCGCCACCTCGCATGTGTGGTCTCCCGTTCCAGTCGCTTGGGACCAACCGCGGCTCTACAAAGCTGTCCAGGTCACGAAGGCCTTGACAAAAGGCTAGGGTACCCTGTGCTTTTGCTGTGGTGCCCCCAGCAAGGTTCCAATACAAACTTACATATTCCCCCATAGAAGTCC
Source organism: Asterias amurensis (assembly GCF_032118995.1). Classification (NCBI taxonomy): domain Eukaryota; kingdom Metazoa; phylum Echinodermata; class Asteroidea; order Forcipulatida; family Asteriidae; genus Asterias; species Asterias amurensis. The sequence goes on from NC_092651.1 coordinate 6,081,936, forward strand.
CCCTTACTAGAGGGAAATTGATGCGCCCCTTCAAGAGCGAAGTTCAAGACATGCCCCCTTCTAACATGTCTAAGCTATCATTACTGTACTCACTTTTGCTGTTCTGCAAAACTCCCTTTTTTTTTTAAACTTATTTTTTGATATATTTTTATCTGTATTTATATTCTTCTTATTCCTTTATTTAAATATTTTTTGGGGTGGGCTTTAATTGCAACGTATATGATTTATGAGTGTATAAATTGCTCTCATTTAAAAGCGCAGAACACTGAAATGTGATTTTACATCACAAATGTTGTGTAATGTTTACAATAAAATACAGCATTTCAAAGCCACTATGAATATGGACCGAGTCGCACACGAACTCTCTCTAAAGTTCAAGTATGTGTTCTGGTTTGCGTATGTGTTCTGGTTTGTTTCAATGCTTAGTCTTGGTGCAGGATGTTGTTACTCATTATCAAGATCAACTATTGCGATCCTCTGCTCCACTTCTCCAAGCCGTGCGCACATTACTATAGAATGATAGCGGGCGCTGTTGGAAAACTTCAAGATCACCACACCACACCACACCACAATCTTGCTGGCGGGATTGCAGCTTACAGAAACACCCTCTATCAGTGGAATAGTCGGGGCGTGTGTAGCGTTGAGTGTATGGGGCCTATGATATTACCTTTGAAGTTAACCAACTCAACAAGAACGTCTTGCACCAAGACTACTCAATGCTAAGATTCATGTTTCAGATTGCATGGTAATATGAATTGGGATGTGATTAGGCCTAGATATGGATATGGTCAACCTCGTTCCCAGGGGTGATCGATCTCGCCGCGCCATTTTTTCCCAGCATGCCTTGCTCGATCATAACCCCTGGAAGTGTGACATTAAAATATCCAAATATATTGGACTATTACCATTTTGATATGTTCCAGGGGCATTAGTCGCACACGGGCTTGATGCGCTGTGTGGGAAGTCATAAACTCAGTCCGGCGGTCAGTGTTGCGTGTCAAAAATAGTGAATACGTACATCTTTATACCTACACGTTTCGGCTTATAGAGCTTTTTGAAGACGCACGGCGTTTCATATTTTGCGCAGATATGATAGCCAATCAAAGACACGGATCGGAGTTTCCCTCCCAGGGGTTAGAGACCTACGTAGAGCTAGCGGGTGATACGACGCGCTGCCCATAGTAGCGAGGTTGGGATATGGTTAATGCTTACTGCTGTGGATTGGTGGAGAACATGAAGCTGCTCATGCATACCTACATGTATGCGTAACAGTGAAGTTCATGTATGCACTGTAACATGTGGGATAGCTTCTTGAATGAACTGAACTGATTACATGTACATGACATGTGCATTTTTGAATTGAGATGCACTCTTTTGATTTACTCACATCAGTCTGTGAATCTGACTCAACGCTTCCATTTTCAAGTTTCTGTAAAAGCAATAAAATACTACTGTCCACAAAAAAACAACAATCATCAAGTACCAATAACTGGTCTGTAGCTTAGGCCTCCTCCATCGTTGAAACTGTTTACTGGTTGGACATTATTATCTGAACGTAAAATTGATTTTTGGACACGTAATGCTTTGAACATTTGTATCCTGACCACATATTTTGAGATTACAATTTATTCATTAGGAAAAGTTCATTCCTTTTTTCATTTCCGATAAATTTGAATTTTGCAAAAAGTTCATTCACTTTTTTCACTTCCCAAAAAGTTTTATTTCCCAAAACATGTAATGCTTTGTACATGTGTAACCTTATTGCATATTCTGGAATAACAAAACTTAAATTGTGGCTTTAAATGCTTTGTTCATTTGTACCTGATTGCATATTTTGACATTACAATTTTTCACTTCCCAAAACATGTACTGCTTTTGTACATTTGCAACCTTATTGCATATTCCGTTTTTCATTCCGTTTTTTCATAATTTCCCAAATTTAAATTTTTGCTTTAAATGCTTAATTCATTTGTAACTGATTGCATATTTTGACATTTGCAATTTTTCTATTTCTATTAATTCCATTTTTCAAAACCATCTTCACTGTATATTTCCAAGGCATACCTTGGTTTAGGTTTCTCTAAAACCGAATAAAAGTGAAACAGTGACATGTGCACAGTGTTCTTTTTATCATAAACAAATATACATGAATGTTTCCAAGTCTCACAGTGCATTCTCAACTAAAAGTGCACATGTATGTACATGTATAATAATAATAGTGGCTTCTTATATAGCGCACATATCCATGACTCATCAGTGACGTACAAAGCGCTTTATACAGTTTTTTTCCTGCGAGGTTTGTGGGACTACGTTTGAATTGTGAGCCCTACTCCGTTTACATAGCACCATGTTATGTTTTACAAGGTGCTGTGGCGCAGTTTGCTGCCAATCAAACCAGGAACACTGGGGTGAACCTCTTCTCTTTTCGATAAGTGCACTGGGGTCTTTTACATTCAATACACAAAACACGGGACCAATGGCTTTACGTCCCATCTGATGGACGAAGCAATGGTTAAAGGCAGTGGACACTATTGGTAATTACTCCAAATAATTTTGTGCATAAAAACTTACTTGGTAACAAGCAATGGGGAGCTGTTGATAGTATAAAACATTGTGAGAAAACGGCTCCCTCTGAAGTAACGTAGTTTTTGAGAAAGAAGTATAGTTTTCCACTACTTTGATCTCGAGACCTCAGATTTAGAACTTGAGGTCCCGAAATCAAGCATCTAAAGCACACAACCTCGTGTGACAAAGGTATTTTTTCTTCCATTATTATCTCGCAACTTCGACAACCAATTGAGCTGAAATTTTCACGTTTGTTATTTTATGCATATGATGAGATACACCAAGTGAGAAGACTGGTCTTTGTCAATAACCATGTGTGTCCAGTGTCTGTGTGTCCAGTGTCTTTAAGTGTCTTGCTTATGGACACAGGTGTCATGACTGGGTCTCGAACCCACACTCTGATCAGAAACAACAGAGTTTGAATCCGGTGTTAATAACCGCTAGGCCATGACACGCCACATGCAGAGGTTCTTTTAATTTCCACATAAACTAAAATAAAGAGTATCCTTTGTGCTCGAAATACACAAATGCAAAAAAATCAGAGAAAAGGTATGAATACTGTACCTCTTCGTCTCTTCTTTTAAGATCTGCTTGAACCTCTTCCAATTCTTCTTGTCCCTCATCAGCTGACATATACCATCCCTCACGCAACATCCGAAGACCAAAGAGTGCAAATAGAAATGTTGATGCGTAGTACGTAAACCAACGGGGGATAACTGTAGTCGCATAGCCAAGAAGAGCTGCATATAAAACACATTAAATGTTATATTCATAAATACCCATGACAGTATTGGTATTCCTATTGGTGGAGAGCGTGTCACGTGGAGGTGTTTAAACGGTTGATAAAGACACAGCTAAAGCTGTTTAGACCGGCTGGCTTTGGGTGTTTGATGCGCAAGCTCATATATACAAAACCTGATGCATACAAACACTTGTAAAAACATTTTCAAAATTTACAAACTTCGCAAAAAGACAGATTGTCACAGTCTAGAAATTATTTTGCCTTTGACAGTTTTAACATTTATGAAGAATGGGATTAGAAGAGTAGTGACTCATTCTTAAATGGCCATTTAAAACCAATGGCCAAGACCATGCCAGTTTTAAACAGCCTTTTTAAGAACTCATCGCCACACTTTTATTCCCTTATTTAAGTCTTTAATTTTTATTTAATGAATGTACATTTTGTGGTGCCTGGTTTTTTTCTTTAGTCCCCTCTTCTATTAATAATCCAGCTGTCACACTCAAACAAGTTAAGCAAACTTTACAGACCTACTTATCTTACTATTCCTAAGCTTGTATTGCGAAGGCGCTGATTAAGCATACTACAGGCTGCTCCGATTACCTAACAACAAACTGTATTGCATAATTTGACACTTCACAAAGTAAATATGACACAATGGCCTGGGAAATGTAAGAGTGATCGGCAACTTAACGCATGTTATCATTTTCTGATAACTAGTCCACTCTACACTGTGCTATGAAACCCGCTATTGGTAACCGGCTATTGGTAACCAGCGATGCGACCATGCCCAGTAGGCTGGTTCCAAATAGTCAAATAGCGTAGACCACTTAGTCAAACTATGGTAAACGATAGTCCTTGCGCCAACTTGGCCATATATGTCAGGGTTAAACAAAAACTGAAAACTTCAAAATTTTAAAATCTGTTCTGACTTACTAGATAAGACGGTCATGACAGCCAGAGCTCCTAGCGCACCAACAAACACAGTAAGACGTGCATGCCTCATAGCCATAATAGCAGCAATAAAGAAGGTCTTGTCCCCAAGCTCACTGACAATAATCACTGATAGAGATGCAACAAATGCGTGGACGAAGCCGAGGTTGACCTGACCATCGATGGGTTCAGCCAATGGTATCTGGTTAACGTTGTGTTGTTGTTTAACTTCATCTTGCTGTTTGTCTTCTTCGATGAAAGGTTGTTGCTCTTTCTGGGAAAGAATCACAGATACAATAATGTAGACAGGCTCTTTTTATTGTCCTCATATAAGTAGTTAAATCATTCATAGTGTTAACTTTGAAGAGTGTTCCATAAAAGAACGAATCTGGGGTGTCGTGGCCGAGTGGATAAGAACACCAAACTCAAGCTCTGATGCTTCTGTTCAGCAGAGTGTGGGTTCGAATCCCGGTCGTGACACTTGTGTCCCTGAGCAAGACACTTCACTATAATTGCTTCTCTCCACCCAAGGGTAAATGGGTACCTGTAAGGGCAGAGATGGTTCTTGTGATTGGTTTAGCTAAGTAGCGCATTGCGCACAGGCTGTATACTCCCCAGGGAGCTGAGATGGTTTGAGACACCCCTCGGGCTTGAAAAGAGATATATAAAAACGATCTATTATGTAAAATAAGTGGTATTTTTCTTGTAAATTATAGTCATCTGTACATACCTGTTCATCAACTGGTGCCTTTACAGCCTCATCACTATCACTAATAGCCGGTTTCTTATTCTCTGAATCATCTCCTTTCTCATTATGCTGTAGAACAAACCTCTGTACATGATGAGCTTCTCTGTGTTCAACATCACCGTGCACTTTGCAAATGAGCAGACAAAGTACAACTACCAACGTACAGGAAGTTGCTATTGCACCACTCCTAGGCATGTTCAGTGTTAATTGCATGATGGATGGATAACCCTATAAATCTCTTTACAAATTGTACCGATCACCACTTAGTTCATAAGTTTTCAAGACCTTAGAAGACCCAGTAGGTATAGTATGGCAGACCTGCTGGATAGTTTGTAGTCCCAAGATACTGTATGCGTGTCTTGTTCTCATGGGATTGGAGATTGTCTGATGATGTCTACAGTTTGATGGACCATTGCTTCAGAATATTTCTCCTCATTTGACTTTCTGAAATAAATCATTGAAAAGACAGTTGCTTGGTTAACATTAGGGATGAGTTCAGTACAGTGTTAAGGGGGTTTGGATACTTTTTGTACAACACAAAACATAAACGTTCACAGATTTACATTTAAAGGCAGTGTACACGTTTGGTTATGGTCAAAGACCAGTGTCCTCACTCAGTATATCCCAACATAAGCATAAAATAACAAGCCTGTGAAAATTTGGGCTCAATTGGTCATCGAAGTTGCGAGAAAATGATGAAAGAAAAACCACCCTTGTCGGACGAATTTGTGTGCTTTTCAGACAGGAATAAAAGACTTCTAGCTAGAAGTCTTTTATTATTTGAGTGAGAAATTACCTCTTTCTCAAAAACTATGTTACTTCAGAGGGAGTCGTTTCCCACAATGTTTTATACTACCAACAGCTCTCCAATGCTCGTCACCAAGTCAGTTTTTAATTTAATGTTGTTTTGAGTAATTACCAAACGTGACCTTCCTTTTAAAGGGTTTTGAAATTTTTTGTATTGGACACAAAGCACAAACATCCCTAGCTTTAGTTTTAAAGGGTCTGGGTACTTTTTTTTAGACAGTTGACACAAAACACAAACGTCATTAAAGTTACACGGTTGGAAGATAATGATGATATAGAAAAATACAACTTGTTGAGGTGCTGTAGTTTTCAAGAAATGAGTTAAACAATTTCATGGTATAATTTTCGTCTCAGTTAGACAAAAACTGTTTTAGCTTATACAACATTTCACAACTCTCCTGAAAACATTGCTCCATGATTTTCCTTTTATTCTTCTCTCCAAACATTAATTACTAATGAATCTGAAATTTCTACGGGTAAATCGCTTTATCTTTAAACCTTATAACTTTAATGAAAAAAGTATCACAATACATCTTCATTCACAGTGAGTAGGGGTTCATGTCATGGCCAAAAACTTGATCTACAAAAGGTATTAAAACCCTTCAAACTCTCCTGATCCTGTTAAATTAAATATTTACTCAAAATGTGGTTAGTTTTTCAGTTGACTTTTTATATGATAAGTAGATTATTATCTCAACTTGCAATATGAAGATAAACATGTTGGTTGATTGTATTCTCATCAGTTGTGTGCATAGCGCATTCATTAAGCCAAATATACAATCAGTGCATTGCTTCCAAATTGATTGACCCAAATAATTTTTGACAATAATGAAACTGAGAATTGGTTCTAATTCTTGTCATTATAAGAGCAACTATAAATATGAAAGGTAAACTTGCGGGTACAACCATGTGTAAAATCTCTTTTGAGGTAGTGTTGGCTCTGAAAATAGCCGGTTTGGTGTTGGTGTTTCGAAACAGTATACTCTGCTCGTCTTCAAGATAAATGTTATGAAATGTCATTAAGCTGATTAAAGAATCAATGAACTTTGTTGTTATGCTCAGTTAGTTGCAATAACGTAACCCTCCTGCCGACGGCGGAGCCGCCCACCGTCGGCAGGAGGGTTACGTTAACGCAACTATTTTATGCTCAGTATGTTAATTTTCAATCAAGGCTCTTGAAAGAATATTTATAACAAACAACATGTTAATTTTCAATCAAGGATTCTCTGTAGATCTATAGCAAGCACAAATCTCAACCACATTATTGTGGGCATGCTTGCATGCAAAATATTTCATGAAATACATACAATCTAACAAGTATAGATTAGAAAGGAAAGCCTGGTTCATATTGGATGCCTTCATATTTCCTGCGAATGTGATACAAATTTTGACGTCACAAATTCACAATAAAGAATTCACAACAGCTGAACCATGTTAAACATTCGCTGCAAAAAACAAGCCATGTGACTTCAAAATTCCCTCTAGGCTTTGGTGGGCTTTACCCGCCTTTGCATTGGCATTTGCAGGAAGTGTGGACCTGGCTTTACAATACAAGAGAGAGAGAGAGATGTCATTGCGTTGTCATGTCCGTGTGTCAGTTACCACTTTAAAGTTATTCCCAAAAATGTTATTGTAGTTTTTTGCCTGTTTCTTTGTTTGAATCATCTTCCCATCAAGGGAACTCGGCAAACTCCTACAAGGGATATAAACACCAAGCTGGCAACATCCAATCTCTCGCATTGGTTTAACGTCTATGAACAGATTATGAATTACACAAATCAATGACAATATTTATTCTAGTCATTGTGAAATCAGCGGTTACTTGTTGCCCAGGCCAAGGAACAATTCTTAACCCATGCCAGCCAGCAATGGTTTATTCAGCAAACTCAGTCAGGCGGTAACTGCAACAATGCAATGGAACAAAAATGAGTGAAAAAGTGGTGGCGCCATACGGAAAGTTATCCAATTGTTGCAATAAACCTTACTGGATCTCCAAACACAAGGAATACATGAACGAAGCTTCAGCCCCCCCCCCCCCCCCATTTATCAGCTTATCAGGTATAATAATATGAACATATTTTGTAAACAATTTTCCGCAAAGGTAAGGGCCTAACTAAGGGTGACGCGTGGACTTCGTTGCGTTCTTCTGGCTGGCTGGGGTGGCTGTCCATGACGAACCGGTCAGTGACTTACTGTTGCGCGCCGGCCGGCTGTGTGACTGTGACTTTGCCGTCCAAAAAGGTGCCACTTGCAGTCAAATGTGGAATTTGTTCTAAAGGTTTGACTACGTGAATGTAGGTCATAAATCTGTCACCTTGAAACACTTATTCTAACTAAAATATCTTACCGAGAAATTCTTTATTTAGACAGATCTTGAGGCCAATCAGTCAACTGTCGTCAGCGAAGCGGATCTCAAATTACATCGATGAGTTGGGGTTTAGACAGGTACCCAAAATCAAACTTTCAGGAATGCTTACTGGAAGGAGTCTGGATATTTGACTCAAAACAGATCGTGATATTTTTTTCACGTTTTTTTTATGTTGAGGGCGCTATATTAAAAGTCGCAACCAAGTAACTTTTTTATTCAAATAAATGTTTTTGTCAGCATGGCGGTAGAAATCTACATGGTTTTATCGGGTCACCTAGGTCAATTTTCTCGTTTTAATAAAACAAAATTATTCCTACTATTGACGAGTTAATCGCGATGATGATTTGTTAGTGTGAAAAAAGACGCAAAACGAAACCCCAGTGTTTTATACACTGTCATTTTCGACAAAAAGGCGACACATTTTTTCTAAACATAAAATGCAATTTCAAGCTTGACATTTCTTTTATGTAGTTTTTACGTGTGTTTTCAACTAACAGAAAAAAATACACTTGAAAAAAAGGGTTGTGTGTGCTGTGGTGTGCTCACCCCCTGCCTATCTCAGTGTGTAAACAGGCCAGCCTACTGTTTAGCACATGGTAATTTTGGCACATTTGATTTGTGACTTTGCCTCATTGTCATTCATGTAGCCAAATTCAGCAACATGTAATCATTGCAAATGTGGAATCATTTTACAGAGGAACACTTCAGCTTGCATTGGTATAAAACATAAACAAATATAGTAATGAATAATAAAAAAATATTATACTTGATTAAAAAAAGTTCCCCTAACATTTTGTAAGCAGTTTATAATAAATTATTGACGATACAAACGACTTTGTGAGAAAACCATATAAATTTAATTTAATTCCGTTGAAATGAAATAATATGTACTGGCATCAATTAATATACATACATGTATATGCACATGGCACATTCTGGCTATGTTTTGTTGTGTTGAAACTTTTTATTTAAAACATTAAACAACATTCTTTCATCAATCAATACACAATGTTTACTACATCTAAACCACAAATTTACACAGATTTCCCCGGCCATTTTCATAAGAATTTTACTCGTGTGAGCAAGACAATTTAGGGTTCTTTTGAGAGCATTCAATTTCGTTTTGGTGCATTCAAAATTTACATATTCATATAACTCAAAGTTTCTGACACTTTTTGAAAGACCCATTCAATTATAAACAAATATTCACCGTTTGGTCCGTTTTTTTTGTTCCAAATATTTATATTGGTGCTTGACGATCTGCGTGATCTTTTATTTTCAATCTACATTTAATTATCAAGACAGAAATGGGTGTTAAATGCACTGGACACTATTGGCAATTACTCAAAATAATTTACTTGGTAACAAGCAATGCTGTTGATAGTATAAAACATTGTTAGAAACTGCTACTCTGAAGGAACAAAGTTTTTGAGAAAGAAGTAATTTTCCACTAAAACATTTGAATTTGATTTTGAGACCTCAGAATTAGAATTTGATGACCCGAAATCAATCATTTGAAAGCGCACAACTTCTTGTGACAAGGGTGTTTTTACTTCAATTATTATCTCGCAACTTTGACAACCAATTGAGTTCAAATTTTCACAGGTTTGTTATTTTGTGCATATGTTAAGGTACACCAAGCAAGAAGACTGGTCTTTGACAATTACCAATAGTGTCCAGTGCCTTTAAACTGAATGACACCTTAGTGAAACTGGCCTAGAAAACCTACAATAAATATAGTGAAATACACTGCACATCTTTCGTGGGCACATAAATTGGCTGATCACCATTAAGGAATATAAACAATTCTGAAATCTTTAATCATCGGTCAAACCATGGAGATGGAGGTTTTTTCTTCCAGCACGGTCAAAGTCAAACTGAGAAAAAGACCAAGTCGTACTTGGGTAAGTTAAATAAAAATATTGCAAGTAGTGCTGATAAGTTATCAACTCAATCATTTTCAAATATCATCAATAACCCCAAATCAATCACTTCCACTTAAAACTGTGAGCTTATATCTGGAGGTAGCTGGGTCGAATCCCACTCTAGTAAATTCTTTGTTCAACCCCAAAAATCTTGTAAATTTAAATTAACGGAAACAAATTTCTCACCTAAACAGCCTAGTATTTCAGATGTACAACATTCTCAAAAACTGTGCTAATATTGGTTTAAAGAAAGTTAATAAAAAATCACTTTTAAAAGGCAAGGGCACCAAGGCATTTTCTCCTTTCTACTTGAGCATTTTAAGGGCACCAAGGCAATGACAACTAGGCCTGGGCGAATTATTCGAATATCCGGTTAATGGCGAATAGGTTTTCCTATCCGTAACCGCGAATGCCTTTTTTTTCTTAACCGGATATCCGCATAGGGCGCGAATACCTATTTACAAACTGGATAATTCTGTAATTACAACCGAGTAACCGGATATTCTTTAATATCCGAATATCCGCGGACGTCGGGCGACAACTGATATGAATGTTTTGTCTGAATCCTTATGAAACTTCTATTAAGACAGCATAAAACAGCATATATTAAGTATTTAACTATGCTCACCTCCGTGAAGAGTTAAAACAATGACATTGCTGACGTAATTTGTTCAAAGATTACAAAAGTTTTCCTTCACGTAGAGTCAATCACGATCAAAAGAAAAAGCAAATCGCCATCTTTAAATTAGATCCGGTCATTTTTATGAATGAACCGAGTGACACTGTCTAAAACTAATATCAATTTTTTTTTTAAACAGCGCCCTCTAGCGGCGAAAACAATATTCGAATATCGGTTAATTTCGGATAGTTGGCCAGCGGTATCCGAATAACAAAGTTTCACTATTCGCCCAGCACAAATGACAACGGGGCATGGAGGTAATTGCCTGTGTTGCCTCCGCGAAGTATCAGGCCTGAATGTTAATACACATCCCTTGTCTTTATACACTGCTTTCTTCATGGTATAATTGTTAATTTGTATCTCCGAAGCAGTTAACTTATTGGAGATCGTTTAGCAATGTTGAAATTGAATAAGATTGAGCGTAGATTGAGAGAGAGGAATGTGTTGTCTTGGAATCCAGTACGTAACATCTCCTGCACTACACTGGTTATACCCTGCACTTCAAAATGACGCTTGTTGGACCTGTAGAGAAACAAAAGAATTCAATTCATTATATGTTGATAAAGACAGGGTCAATGAAGCAATGTTAAAAAAAAAAAATTGTATGCAAATAGATTTTTTTTTTCTTCCCCCCCCCCATACACCGATGTGTGTTAGCAATTGCCGATGCAAATTTAACATCTGTCACATATCGTTGCGGTACCCGTTCCCAAAACATAGGATTTGAACTGCCTCTAGCTACCAAGCAACCTCGGTAGTCTAGTTGCAAGGGTCTTAGAAGTTGGCATTCTAGAATGCAAGGGTCGTGGGTACGAATCCCTCCCGAGTAACATGCCTGTGGTACTTGTTCACAGGACTCGGGAAAGTACTGAGTATACAGTGCTAACACACATCGGTGTATGGGTAAAAAAAAATAATAATAATATTCTTTATCCCTGATGCAAATTTAACATCTATTATATAGACAAGTATGTTCATGCTTCTTCCGGAAGTGATTTTCAAAGTCTTGGTGCTTTGTTGGAAAAATTAACAGAAGTGGTTTATCAACTAGCAATAAATTAGTTCGACATTAAGTTTACACACTTACTTGATCTTAGAGAGTTTCTGTAATATAATGCTGAGTTTTTCCCATGTCTTAGAATCCAGGTTGGGTGTACGCAGTACGGTGGCGCAGGCACGGAACCATGTATCATTACAGCAGCTGTCTAGGAACTCTCGGGTTAACACTAAACACAAGTAGAATAAGTACATGGTAAACTACACGCAAGTAAAAATTATGCTATTTTCCCCACTTCAAAACTGTTATCTCGTGGGCAGTCTCTTTGTATCATGAGCAACGGACGAAATCAAAATATTTTGAGCTTTTTTCAGTACATAATGTCACAAATTTGTTGCGTGCGTTTATACGTTTTTCTTAATAACTATTTGATGTTTCATTCTTTTTATGTAACATATTATTGCTTTTATTATATTTTTACTGACTGTTTTTTGTAAACTGTACATTTCGTCTTTTGCCCGCTGTATTGAAGTATACTTATAAACCATTACTAATAATAATGACATGACAGTCAAGATATTTATTTTAAACATTTTAAGTGACAAGGTTTCCCCTTAACAAATTGCAAATTGAAGTTGAAGCATTTGGAGTATGTTTTTCAGAAGAAAGACAACATAAAATGTTGAATATGCTCCTTTCTCCATAGTAATACATATGATACAAACATTATACAATTGTTGCACGCTATGACGGGATCCATGGCGCTTGTACAACCGAGGGTGCCATTTCCCCCCGAGGGTGTACAAAACCCATGGACCCCAGTCACAGCGTGTAACAATTGTTTTGTTATACCTTGGTAACATTGTTATTCCTCTTCTCAAAGTTCTGTTGTCATCTTCAAACATTATTCATCGGAGTAATGAATATGGTTCTTCACCTGTTCCCTCGAACCCGCATGTGTTTTGTACACAGCGCTGGATATCGACCAACGGTGGGAACGATCAAGGTGATGTACAGCGGTTAACATCACTTTTCATGTTAACCGCCGCGCTGTGCATTATGCGTAGCGCACATCCTTAGCCATGGTATATGCGTTTGTGTTGCACGTCACGTGATTGGTTCTTGACCAATCAAACTTCACAATTTGTTACCGCGGTATAACAAGTTAAAATGAAATACATTTTACCACACCTGATTCCACTGACATTTGTAGACAGACATCTATGGCACTAGTCACCAATGCTTTGTTAGTCATCTTTAAGAATGGAGTCACTACTTGGGTAGCCTGGTATCCAAGAAACAACTCCTTGGCCGACTCTTCCTTTAGGTCTGCCCTCAAAACATCAAACACCAAGGCAAGGATGTCAACTGCCAATTTCAAAATAATCAGATTTCATGTATCAGTATAGGGTATATACCCCAAAATACAGATAATAGAAATAACAACACAAGTAATAATAACAATTGGTTTTTATATCTTGCTATACGCAGCGTTTCAAAGCGCTTCAAACATTTTTACCCCTGGTCACTGAGCCATCTAATTCAGCTCCCTGAAGAGTGTACAGCCAGCCGTCGATTTCACCAAACTCTTCCTAACTTAGGATTAATCTTAGGACTTAGGATGGGTTCAGTTCTGTGTTCAAACACGTTGGACGCATTGAACCCATCCTAAGTTAGGATGAGTTAATCGTCCTAACTGGAGTTAGAATTAATCCTAGCGTTTCGTGAAATTGGCTGCTGTGCAACAAATATGCGCTCTAAAGCTAAATCAATCACAAGAACCATCTCTGCCCTCACAGGTACCAATTTACCCCTGGGTGGAGAGAAGCAATTATAGTTGATTGTGTCTTGCTCAGGAAACAATACACAGGTGTCATGACCGGGACTCAAACCAAGACTCTGCTGAACAGAAACACCAGAGATCGAGTTCTGTGCTCCTAACCACCAGACAACGACACCCCACAAAGTATACATAAGTTTTACCGTTAGTTTCGTTTAAAATTTCAAGAAATTTGGAAAGGGATTTCACTGGGTCCCCATCTTGCGTTATGGTGTTACCGCAAACCTTTCCATATTGTATTTCCACCTTGCAAAGTTTCAAATCCTACTCATCTTGCTATAGTTTCTCATACATTCACATGGCAATGTAACACCTACCTTGAGAGAGAGTCTTCATAATAATAAGACATGACAGCAATCGGATGTGGAGATTAGGACTCCTGAAAAATATAGCTGCTTTGGGCTTCTCATGTAAACCATCTGGAACCTTCACATCTTGTGTACCAACAGCAAATCGTACTGTAGTGGGTTTATACAGCTCTTCACCAAGACGACGGTACGTTGCAGACAAAGGGTTACGCTGCTGAGAAAATTCAATTCAATTCAAGTAAACATTTTTTTCATACAACACTTCTCAAGATATAACATAAATTCAAAATATTACACAGATAAGCCAAATATTAAGCACAAAGAAAGGAGGGAAAAGAGTTAATCTTGGTCGGCAGCTCGGGTAATTTTGACAATCTTTACTATTTGTCAGGATGAGCTGTGCGGAAGGCACAACAAAAGATTATCTGTAGCGGTTCGGCGCCTTTCAGAAGCAATGCAGGTGATGTACTTTACGAACGCTCATGCCTCATTTGCATGGACGGCAAGCCTTCGGGGCATGCACAGTTCATAGAAAATCGTACAAGTAGGTAGCGTGTGCGTCGCGGGCAGACGGTGCTGGCAGCGTGGTTAGTTCACTTGTACGGTGTCTGTAAACTGTGCATGCCCCGCAGGCCGGCCATCCATCCAGATGAGGCCTAGGCGTGTGCGTCCACAAAGTCTGTCTCACTTACTTCTGAAAGGCGCCGAACCGCTACAGATTTTAGTTTTTAGTGCCTTTCGGCCTGTGTGGCCATACCTGTGTTTCAGTTGTATTGTATTTTGCTTTATACTTATCTGGGCCCAATTTCATAGAGCTGCTCAAGCACAAAAAGTAGCTAAGCACAACAAACTTATGCTTAGCACAATAAGGTTACCAGCCAAAATATCATTTCACATGCACCGTTTGTGACTGGTATCCTGCTCATTTCCGCTCAGCAGGAAAATGTTAAGCACTATTCTCTGCTTAAGCAGCTCTATGAATTGGGCCCTGTTTGCAGGTTTTTTCCTTTTATGAAGGTTTTGTTTCAAATAAATACATCTTGTAACAAAGAAGGTAAACACTATGGGTGCGTTTGATTAGCTTCCCTGGGTCGACCCCGCGGTGCTCACTCAGGTGAGCCCCTGACAAGAGCTAATCGAACGAACACACTTGCCCTCTCGTAGTAACGTCATGGTGACCCACTCCACAAGCAGGGCACATGGGGCTGACCTTCGCGAGCCCCTGCAATGACGTCAAAGCTATTCGAACAGACCGGGGGCAGACCGGGGTCAACCCAGGGAAGCTAATCGAATGCACCCAGTAATACCTGAGTTTGCTGTGATTGGTCTAGGTGCACTAATGACCAATATATGAACTGAAGGCATATAAACACTGTAATACCTGAGGTTGTTGTGATTGGTCTAGGTGCACTAATGACCAATATATGAACTGAAGGCACGGTAGATGTATTTTGGAACTGGAAGGCGGTAGGCAGTGAAGAACCTCCACAATGGATGGCAAGATCTTGAGGGAAAAGAAAATGCGTTGTCAAGAGCTTGAAGGAATCAACACTTCAGAAAATACTGAAACCATTGCTCTATCTTACTAACAAAATGCATTCTAAAGGGGAAGCAAGATTGATACTTATTTAATTAAGAAAATAGAATTAGCTTATGCAAACTGCTTACCCACCCAAAGGACCTACTATCGCGAAGGCTTAGTGAGAAATATTCTGCTAAGGTCAAATTGTCAGGCCATTACCTATTTTTTGCACTTATTTAATTAAAAAATATTCTCCCCAAAGACAATATCATACTTCATCATCTTTGAATCCAAGACTTCGTTGTTATCTTTTGTGCTCAGAACTCAAAACGCCTCAAGTATACAATACTCACATTCCATTTTCTACAAGTCCGTGTTACAATACGGACTTTATCTAGTCGAGGAATCGGTATCAGGCGAGGGCGCTAGCCTAGATGTTGTCTATTTACGAAAAGTGCACTAGGTTCTTTTACGTGGGTTGTGGGGCTTAACGTCCAATCCAAAAGATTTAGCATCAGTGGTTAAATGCTTGAAGGACACAAGTGTCACGACCAGGACCTGAACCCACACTCTGCTTATCAGAAACAGGTACCCATTTATACCCCTGGGTACCCATTTATACTTCAGCTATTAATAAAGTATCTTGCTCAAGGACACAAGTGTCGCGACCAGGACTCGAACCCACACTCCGATGACTTAACCATCACAATTTGATTTCTATGCTCTCAACCACTGGGCCAGGACACCCATGGTTAGTAAACATTTTTTTACCTTGGTGCACCGTTCCTTTGTCAGTTCAGGTGTAGGTAACGCTATGAGAGGTTGTTTAATGCAATCCACTGTCATGGTATTCCGGAGATGTACTTCACTTAGCCATTCCAATAAGACACCCAGGACATCATAGACTGCTGGAGGCTGAAATACAGTAACAAGTAAATCTATATTTAGTTTGCGGCAACGCTACAAGCCAGGTAGAGTTTGTTCTTAAAGGGGAAGGTACATGTTTGGTAATTACTCAAAACAAATATTAACTTAAAAACTGACTTGGTAATAAACATTTTATGCTTATGTTGGGATACACCAAGTGAGAAGACTGGTCTTTGACAATTACCAAACGTGTACCTGCCCTCTAAGAGAACTGTCTTGCTATATACTATCCTATCACTGCCGCGAAGTGAGTTTTTAATTTTTCCCAACTTTTTCGACTAGCTTGCTCTTGTCATTGTCAGAGACTGAAGAATGGGAGAGATGTGGGCCTTGTTTGTAGGGGTTCAGAGGTTTAAAGACACTAGAAACTATTGGTAATTGTCAAAGACTAGTCTTCTCAGTTGGTGTGTCTCAACATATGCATAAAATAACAAACCTGTGAAAATTTGAGCTCAATCGGTCGTCGAAGTTGCAAGATATTAATGAAAGAAAAAACCACCCTTGTCACACAAAGTTGTGTGCTTTCAGATGCTTCATTTCGAGACCTCAAATTCTAAATACATGTATGTGGTCTCGAAATCTAATTCGTGAAAAATTACTTCTTTCTCAAAAACTACATTACTTCAGGGGGAGCTGTTTCTCACAATGTTTTATACTATCATCCTCTTCCTATTACTCGTTACAAAGAAAGGTTTTACGCTCATAAATATTTTGAGTAAATACCAATAGTGTCCACTGCCTTTAAATTATTCGAATGGAGGTCGCCTCGAACTGATTCAGCAAATTGTAAAAACTATCATAAAGTAGGTCATTAGCTGAAAGCTTTTCTACAGAAACCATCAATCAAATCTTTGTTCAATTGAAAGGTTATAAAAGTAATACAGATTGATTTTGTTGAGATGTAGAACAAAGAGTTTTATTTCAACAGCTTTATTTCATGTACTGCATCTCTTTGGAAATCCTTGCCTGGTTGATGTTTCCCCCCTCCCCCATCCTACAATCTGGACTGTTTTAAGAGGAATATCAATTCCTGCCTCCAGCTCTCCTGACCTAGAGTTGCTTTAAGCCTCGTTTGGGGCAAAATTGCACAATTTATTTTTAAACAACATGTATCTTATATAGAATTTGAGGCATAGTATGGTGAGGTATCAATATATATTTGGTTTGCGGTAACACCATGTGTGTATCTACTTGCCAAGTAGAGTTTGTTCTTAGAGAACTGTCTTGCTTAATTCTACTACCGCGGAGTAGATTGTTCGGGTGACTTCTCAGTTCTGAAAAGAACTGTCCTGCTTATTAACTTTTACCGGGACGGATGGTATAGAAATAGGCTGGGACTATTACTTTACATGTAGCTTATAGGATCGTAATTAACTGTACTACTGCGGAGTCAGCTCTTGGGTTTGGTCTCATTATGTATCTTTAAGGAGTCTTTCACCCATGGCTTACACCCAATTTACCTGCTACATTTGTACTAGATATTAAAGACAGTGGACACTATTGGTAATTGTCAGAGACTAGCCTTCACAGTTGGTGTATCTCAACATATGCATGAAATATCAACTTGTGAAAAATTGAGCTCAATCGGTCGTCGAAGTTGCTTATAATAAAAGAAAAAGAACCCTTGCAACACGAAGTTGTGTGCGTTTATATGGTTGATTTCGAGACGAAATCAAATTCATGGAAAATTACTTCTGTCTCGAAAACTATGGCTCTTCAGAGGGAGCTGTTTTTTACAGTGTTTTATACCATCAACCTCTCCCCATTACTCGTCACCAAGAAAGGTTTTATGCTAATAATTATTTTGAGTAATTACCAATAGTGTCCACTGCCTTTAAGCCTGTCCAGCTAATTACCTTTGTACTACCGGTATGTTTAGCCTGTCCAGCTGCTTTGCTTGCATCTGTGTTGTCCTTGGTGGCCAACAGTTGTTGTCTATTTTCAGCTTTAGCCCTGAGTGAGACACTGTCTAGCTCCCTCTGTCGTGCAGTTAGTTCTTGTTTCCTCTGTAGGTTTGCTAAGCGGCTCTGGACATTCACAGCTTGAGACTCAAGCCTCTTGTTCTGCTCCTGAATTTCAGACAACTGGAAGGAAAATTGGTTGAATTTATTTGTTGTGTTGTATTAAAACGACCGGTAGGGGGCGCCAGCACGACTCCCCGTTGAAATGCTGGCTGCCCCTGCAGGCCGATCGGAAAATCTGCTCGCTAGAGAGGGTGCTGATTAGGGTTCTATCTCTGATTAAAATGATTAGGTATGCTCTGTTCAGCTTTATAAATTGTTATTGACGAAAATGTTAACCCTGGTTCATATTTTTGCGTCACAAATTTGCAATGAATAATTTACAACAGTTGAGTTTTGTTCAACTCCAGCGAAACATTCGCTGCGAGGAACAGCCATGTGATGTCAAAATTTGCTTTGCAGTCGCAGGAAGTATGAACCGAGCTTTACATTACTGACGGACAAAGCAATTTTTAGGCTTAGTGAAGTTTCATTTAAACGGTTAGCAAAGTAAATGTGTAAGTAAAATTGGGTTTTATGCTTCACACTACTGGAGTATCTTTCCACCAAAGATCACTATGCAGTAGTTGTAGGTAAACCGAAGTTTGATGCAGGCTAGAGCGCTACAAAAGCAGCATAGTTCCTAATACCTAGTTCGGCTCCTAAACAGTGTTCATAGACAATAAGAGCATCTGTTGAAAACATATCTCCTCTTTTTTCAATCTTCTTGTGTAAAAGCATGCTAATGAAACTTATTATATATTGAATTGCTTTCTTGTATTTGCCGTTTGTTAAAAATATGTTTTTTATAATAATTGTTATGGATTTTGCAATGGCTGAAATGGAATGTATCCTAATAAACCAATTCATATTGAATCAAATGTACCTGTTTTCGAAGGCTATCATTGGCTTGTTTTAGTGTCTCAAAAGATGACTTAAGTCGTTTATTCTCTTTACTCTTATCCTGTAGCTGTACATGCCATTTGCTGATCTCACTTTGGTGTTGCTGTAAATACAATGTGATCATAACTGCATTATATTACTATGTTGTATTTACTTTCCAACATAATAATAACAAAATAATAATAGTTATGTGGCGCTTAATATTAGCATTTTATAAGTGGCATTTACCTTCAATTTCAAAGAGATGAGTGTTTAAGAAGGGGTAAATGGGTACCTGTGAGGGCAGAGATGGTTCTTGTGGTTGATTTAGCTTAGTGCGCTACATATTTGGCGGCACAGCTTGTATACTCCCCAGGGAGCTGAGATGGTTTAAGGAATGAAATGGCCCAGTGATCAGGGTAACAATATTGGAAGCGCTTTGAGACATGGTGTATAAAGCGCTATATAAAAACCAAATATTACTATTATATATTACTAGTATTATTTAGTAGAGATGAATAAGTCAGTAAAGGTAGCTTGACAGACAGTGAGAGGGAGATTGTTCCATGGTGCAGCTGAGGGGAAAGCTCATTGACCATAGCGAGTATATTGTGAGTTGTGTTATATGGAGATTGTAAATTGAAGGAATGCATTGGAAATTTGAGAAATGAGACTTTATGTGGGAGCATGTCCATTAACATGATTGCCCTAAATGGTGTCAATCTTGCTCTTTCTTCCAAATAACCAAACAGTGGGCAGAAGACAAAAAAAATAGTTTTGCCTGGCCATTCAGGTCTATCAGTCAGTGCAAACAACAAAACAGTTGAGGGGCAATTGTAGAATTATTAATACATGTGTGTTATATTTCTTCAATGGAATTCATTCCCGGGTTATATAGTGTTTCCAACAGTATTACCCTGTTCACTGGGTCATTTAATTTATTCCATAAACCATCTCAGCTCCCTGGGGAGTATACAACCCGTGCAACAAATATGCGCCACTGAGCTAAATCAATCACAAGAACCATCTCTGCCCAGTCACAGGTACCCATTTACCCCTGGGTGGACAGAAGCAATTATAGTAAACTGTCTTGCTCAGGGACACAAGTGTCACGATCGGGATTTGATCCCACCCTCTGCTGAACAGAAACACCAGAGCTTGTGTTCGGTGCTCTTATCTGCTCAGACACGACACCCCACATATCCAATTGCTCCGCATTCAGTAACGTACAGTAGTTAGAATATTACCTCTTTCAACTCTGCAAATCTGCGTCCTACTTCCCTATGTGCATGATGAATTGACTGATCACGTTCTAACAAGCTCGTCTGCTCTCGTTCATCTAGCGCCCTCTCTCGTTCCATCAGGTCCAACTCCCTTTCATGAAGAATTGCACTCTCTTGCTGTATGACACAACATTTCAATTGTAACAATCTTTATATAGAAATATAAATTACACTGAAAGCACCTCAATACATGTATATTGTATTATAACACCCCTTACCAATATTCTGCCTTTTCATTGGTTTAGAGGGTGTCAAATGATATGTCTTAGTTTTACTAGACGACGGCCGGGTGATAGTGCATTGGTTTGCCATGCGCAAGTCCGAAGACTATCACACGGAGTGCAGTACCCAGACGTCAGTTGCGTGTACGAGGATGATAAATTAAGTCTGTAACCATTTCGGATTACATGACACTACATGCAGCACAGTAAAAGTGTTTGCAATCTGTATTCGCGTCGTCCGTGGATTGTATCTATCAGGCCTGTAACTTAATAATAATAGTACAGTATTTAGAAATGTTTGGGGTGTTATAAAACAAATATTGACTGCTTTACTCATGCAATGGTTAAAACTATGATTCCCTCGGTGATCCCCGGAGCGTTCCCCGGAGCGATCCCCGGAACCCTCCGGGGATCACCTCGGGAGTCATAGTTTTAACCATAGCACTCGAAGCAGTCAATATTTGTATACATGCACCATGACATATCTGCAGCAATAAGCATAGACTTGTGGACAAGTTGTTAATGGTTTGTTGCGGTGAAAGTCGAGTCATGGTGGTGGCGTAATGATTCAGGTCTCCGCGACCATACTGACCATGCGATGTCACTGCTCTCGCGTGAAGCTGCTGGCTGTGGACGACTCCCCCATTAAATGAGACTGCACAGCGCGAGAGCAGCAGTCTCCCAGGGGCAAGCAGTCTCGCGAGAATATCGCCAGTGTTGTGGGAATTGCGGAGAGAGTCGGAACGCTATCACCGCAACAGACATTTAAAGGAACACGTTGCCTTGGTTTGGACGAGTTGGTCTATAAAAAGCGTTTGTAAAACCGTTTTTTATCAAATGCATATAGTTGGAAAGATATTTTAAAAGTAGAATACAATGATCCACACAAGTTTGCCCTGAGATTGCGTGGTTTTCCTTTTACTGTGGGAAATAACACGATCGGCCATTTGTGGGAGTAAAAAAATTTACTCCCATAAATGGCCGACCGTTTAAGTTGACGAGGTAAAAGGAAAACAGTGCAATTTCAAGGCATGTTTGTGTGGATCATTGTATTCTACTTTTACAACATCTTTCTACCCATATGCATTTCATAAAAAACGGTTACAAACGCTTTTCAAAGACCAACTCGACTGATCCCTTAAGGACTTGTCCACAAATCTACAATTAGCATGGCCTGTGTCTTTTAGCAAGTTATAAACCAATTGCTTCCCATTATTTTAAGTGAGAAAATAGAATTAGCTGTTGCAAACAACTTACCAACCAAATGGACCGAGAGTATAAATGCAAAAAATAGTTAATGGCCTGACGTTTCGACCCTAGCAAAGTCTTTCTCAAAGGCTAAATGACAACACAATTTAGCCTTCGAGAAAGACTCTGCTAGGGTCGAAACGTCGGGCCATTAACTATTTTTTGCATTATTTTAAGTATCAGACCTATTCCTTTCACATCGCACCATGTCATGGCTTACAATGTGCTGTGGCACAATATGCAATCAATATAACCAGGAACACCCAGGCGTACTGGCGTACCCCTTCTCTTTTCAATAAGTGCACTGGGTTCACAACGCACGGGACCAACGTCCGAAGGACGAAGCATCATGGTTAAATGTCTTGCTTAGGACACAGATGTCACAGCTTGGACTCGAACCCACACTCTGCTGATTAGAAACACCAGGGCTCAATTTCAGAGAGCTGCTTAGCGGTCGATTTTTTTGCAATTTATATTTCATAGCGGTGCTAACCGTAAGCACACGAAGAGGCATGCTAACCTTCCAGTGCTTACCACCTGAAAATAAATGACGTCACAATGCAAATCCACAGTAAACACACAAAGGCCGTCAAATTTTTCTGCTAACCTGTGAAATACGCCAAGGCTTAAGCAAATTCTTCTGCTACAGTAAGCACGCAAATTTGCTTACTGTTAACCAGCGCTATGAAATTGGGCCCCCGAGCTTGAGTCTGGTGCTCTTTATGTACCTGTAACTTTCTGTTGATGGTAGCAAGTTCAGCGTAGACATCCTTGACTGCTTCAACCTTACTGACCTCCTCTTCCATCCGCGATGAAGCTTCTTCCTTATTCCATCTTTTCTTCATTGGGCTCTTGGGCATAAAGCATTCTTCACTCTCATACAATTGATGAAATGAAGTGCTTGGGTCATCCGAAGCTCTAAAGGAAGTGTCTAAAAAGGAATCAAAATATGTGCTGTGTAAGAAGTAACTTTAAATTCCTAAATTGTAAATTCCTAAATTGTAAAAATTTGCTTAGCATGAAATTTCTGTCTTGATAAAAACAGGATTACAAACCACATTTCCATTTGTTGCATACTGCTTGTTACTGGTATTCAGCTGTTGTTTGCTTATCCTGAAAATCACGTGGAAGTTTTGTTGGTAATCCTATTTTTATCAAGGCAAAAATTTCATGCTGAGCAAATTGTTGTGCTTAGCAGCTCTATGAAATTGTGCCAGGGGAGCATAGAGGCAATCGCCGTTGCTGCCTCCAAGAAGTATTAGGCCTGCACTCAGCCACGGCACGCCATCAATGTCTCAAAAATGTCTCACATACCTTCCTCTGTATGACCAGTCTGCTGCCGCAGTGTCTTCCTATCCAACGAGGACTCATCATCTTCAACACCATGCTGAATGGTTTCATCAATCCTCTGACTATCCAATCGAAGAATCTTACAGAGCTCTTTCAAGGCACGGTTGTAATGTCGTCTCTCTGTGCTGCTTAGAGCAGTGGAGTTTGCAGTAGTCAGCAATGTCATGGAAGACATTGGAGTTCTACCACTTGGAGATATTGAGCCTCTTGATGATGGGGAAGCATCTATAAATTACAAAGTAAGAAATTATATTAAAACCGAGTTTGCATCGGATTAAATGATAAGGGCCAAAATGATAAGGTGCTGTGTGTTGTTATAAAAAACTATCAACGCACGTAAAAGACCCCGGTACACATTTGTGACCCACTCTGTGAAAATGAGTCACATGTCGCCCAATACAATATTAAGTTATGGACAGTTTAATGTGGAAAATGTAAAAAAAATAAAATTAAATTTTGTTTTTCTTTTTTTCTTTTAAAGATCTTTAGTTGCATGGTTAACCTTTAGAACACTTACTTTTAAGCAATAAAGCTATGAATACAACAATTTTGTAATCATACTTATGTCTAATTTGTATCCTTTTGCACACAATGGTAGTTTAAAATATCATTTTACTTGTAATTCGTTTTTCACAAAAAATGGTGTAGTGGCTAATTTCAAACAGGAGTAACTCAGCAACGCGATACACCTCAAAGCTTAGATATATACCAAATTACTGCTGCGGATGTGTTCTTTCCAGCCATGCATATAACTCAATTCCTGAAATTGCCTACATGTGACTCATTTTCACAGAGCGGGTCACATTTATGATTTATCGCAAGAGAAGGGGTTCGCCCCGGTGTGTCTGGCAGTGCGACTATCTTCAATCATGAAGGCTGCCCTAGAAGGGAAGGAGAAGTCAGCAACTTTTTCTGACCAAAAAAATAATTGAAACACCAATAATTTTGCTTTAGATTTACTTACACTTTCTTCCAAAGTCTGGATTGGTATGAGAAAACATCCTCAGACATTAAGATACTGTTGGGCTAATTGCTGAAGTGGTTCCTGAAATAACAAAAAAGACAATTGATGTTATTCAATTATATTTGTAATGTTTAACAGAAGGCAGAGTATATTCTCTATGATTTCACCAGTAAATGGTAGAAGCGCCCCCTATAGTTTGCGCACAAAACTCGGTTCTGGGTGATTGTAGTCCCTATGTTTGTCCCTATGTTCAGAATGTGGAAAAATGAATGTAACTTTCTATGGATGCTATAAGAATCCTGAAGAGATGTCGATAGTATTTATTTAATTTTGGAAGAAAATATTTAAAACACTTTGTTTACCATTAAATACTGTATAGGGACAGCAATCTCAAAGACAGGCACTGATGGACTACCCAGCTTTATTTTCCTAACCCAAGGCTACATTGGGCGCCAAAGTCTGCGATTCAACTTTGAGGTATTGACAGATGCCCCAGCACAGGATAAACTGAAATAGCAGCTCCAGTGTTTGTTTTTTTCAGATGTTGCAGATTAAAAACCAGTTAGTCAGGAAAAGCTGTCACTGCTGTTTTTCTATACCGCAGTTTTAAACTTTATTTCCCTGCTGCATGCAGCAGTGAAATGAATGAACAACGGAAAGTCTCCTCGATCCACTAATCGCAGTCCCGCCAATAAGGAAATGCTGTGCCTGATGTGGCACAACTGTTTCAGCCGTTGCTCTCGACCAATAGGAACACAGGAATGAAGAAACTGTCTTAATTTTAAAAGCACAGGTACATGTGCAAGCTCGCGTGTCACGCGAATGTTTCAGCACTTTTTTACTGGTCATAAACAAAGGTTTATACACACACACGTGACGTGCTCTCCACCAATAGGAATAGCGAAACTGTCTGAGGTATTTATGAATACTATATTACTATAGTCTAGATAGTCATAAGCATGCATGATAAGCAAAGGTGGGGGTTGTTGCAATCCCTAAAAAATAAAGTTTAGATTAAATAAACAATGGTCAACTCGGATCAGATGCTTTGCAGACTAAATAATTCCGATTCAGAGATTAATACTATAGTATACCTGTACAAACTTACGAGTCAATTCAGTGAATATCACACACATCTAAGCACAGCTCCAGCTTTCAGTTCACGAAGTTTCAAATTTGGTGCAAGTTTTCTCCGGGATCCGACAACAAATCGTCACACATACAACATACAGGAAACTAATTGACCTAGATATGACGATTGGGGGCGCCTTTTTCATTCAATTAAAAAAATGAAAAGGGGATGAAAAATTTAATTATCGTCGCAAGAGGGCGCTAGAGTACAATAGTGTGGTACCAACTCTTCAAAGATCAATGCCCTAAACCTACACCACGGGGACGTCTTGGGACTTTGTCGTAAAATAATTCAGCAAAATTTCATCAAGTTAGCAGATCATCATCAAAAACAGCGGTAAGAAACACTCGTAACTTCGATCATACTATTCTGAATTTTTTGAGAATATATCAACCATAAATAGGCTAAAGTTCTGTATCCGGCAGCCACTCCGCCAGTTTTCTACCTAAGTTGAATTACCCAATTTATTTGTACTTTGTTTGTCGACGTCTTTCTTTCCGCAGATCTTGCATTGCAATTGCATTGTGTACATTTTGTTCTAGTTTGCAGACCAGCAAATTGTTCGGCATGATTGCTTATAATATTGATTAGTTGATTATGAATCATCTTGCTGAGTGTGATCTGATGATATGTGTCTCTATGTATCTATTCAATTTAGTATCAGATTTAGATTATCAATAAAGGCCTAGGATTTGACATGTTTTACTTTGAATTGATTGATCAACTCCCTTTCCTTGACTGATGAGTGATGGGGCGTATTGGCTACCTCAATGGGTGAGGTATCATCATAAAAATCATCAAATACATTATAATTATTTGGTGTGCAGTTAGACCATGTGTGTATCTACTTGCCAGGTAGAGTTCAGTTTGTTCTTAGACTTAGAGAACTGTCTTGCTTTATTCTACTCTACCGGGGAGTAGATGTTCGGAGTTCGGGAGACTTTTCAGTTCTAGCCTTTTTTTTAAAATGTTTATTTTGTTAGTTACATAAAAACATACCAATGTAGTATACCAACAGCGTAAACAAAGGGGCTAAATCATTGCAATAGTTCAATACTTATAAAGAGTAGGCCTACTGAGTAGACCACCTGGGTGGATTTCACAAAGGTAGTCCTAACTTAGGACTAGTCCTAGGCAATGCTAAGAGATAGGAGATAGGACCAGTCCTAAGTTATGATGAGTTACTGGTCCTAACTTAGAACCAGTCCTATCTCTTAGCATTGCTTAGGACTAGTCCTAAGTTAGGACTACCTTTGTGAAATCGACCCCAGGGAAAGTTATAAAGAGTAGGCCTACTGAGTAGACCACCTTGGCTAGTTATCCCATGGAGGTGGTTATCCCTATGTTGGCGGCTGGTTCCCTATTCTTTCAATATCTTTGTTCGGGGTGCCGAGCAAATTTATTTGTTTATTTTTTTTAACACTATTTATCTTTCCCTATCAAACAGGTTTTTCAGTTCTATTAGTACATCTCGGGATACGGCTTCAGAATGCCTGTTATTGAAGAGATGAATGATGAAGACGCACAGCCAGATCAAAGCCCACCTACTGGCCAAACACAAAATGGTGGTGGTCTCTCAGCCGTGTCAGTAAGTATAATGTGGATATAATAGTAACTTAGGAGCAACTAACTGTCAGCATTTAAGTTAACAAATTCCAAAGATTTTATGAGATGAGTGGATTCAACTGAGTGAAATATGATTCTATGTTTATTTCTCTGAGTGGATTAAACTGTGTGAATTCAAACGAGAAAAAAAAATTGGCTGTTGCAAACTGCATAACAACCAAAAGGACCTTCTAAAGCATGTATGGTGAGAGGCCTTTGAGAGACCTCTAGTATCGAAAGGTCACGCTACTAACTATTTTTGTGCAATTTCAATGAGTCGATTCTACGTTTATGAGATGAGTGGACTCAACAAAGTGAAACTCAATTAGTCAATTCTGCTAAGTGATTTTACTTAGTGGGGTTCAACTGACTGAGTTCCAAAGAGTGGATTCAACTAAGTATGTTTCATTGAGTTGTGTCAGCTGATTAAATTCCAATGTGTGAATTTTGGTGAAGTAATTCAAGTAAAAGGAATTCAGTAGCTAATGAAGTTGTTAATTTTGTGTCAGAATTACTTGGCGAGTAACAAGCTGGATTTGTGTCTGCTGCTGTCCAGAGTCACTACAGTTGTGTGTAGTTTCTTCTATCTAGTACCAATCTATGGGTAAGTTCATTTCACCTGTTTTTTCAGTGTTTGTCGCAATTTTGGTGTTGGGGGGGTTCTAGCCAACTAGAAACACTTCTCTTTTTGATAAGTGCACTGTGTTTTTTTTTTTACAAGCATTACACAACACATGGGACCAACGGCTTATGACCCATCCATAGGATGCAGTAATACTAATTGTGTTAACTTAAAAGTTTCTTGCTAAAGGACGCAAGTGTAAAGACCAGGGTCCAATTCTGCTTACCCCCAAATTATGCGCTTATGATCACGATTCCCGGCTTAGCCATTCCTGGGTTTTAGCCATTTGCCGAGACGGCCTTTGTTTTCGTTCAGACATTTTTCCCCCATGTTTTATACTTCCATCTGAAAAAAATCATGTGAAACTTGTGGTAGCTCAATCCGAGGATTAACTGTCTTCAAAAACACAAACCGTACATCAAGTGAAAGCCTGTGCTGTAACATAGATCCAGCAGCAGTTTGAGTGTTTCATATTCCTTTGTTGACAACATTAACAAGCCAACTTAGCTTAATCACCAGTCAACCCAGTTATATCAGCAGTAAGCCTAGCCTTATGTCAATGCCTTTGTGTCCGAGACAAAGCTGCGCAGCTGCAAAGTGACTGGCACTTGGAAGGGGATTACTTGCTTTTGTGTGTTTTCACTGTTATTCATAAAGTTCCAAACACAAATTATTCTTAGTTTTATACAAATTAGTATGGTGCTGAAAAGTAAACCAATCACAATTTGTAACAGGTTAAGTTTTGCTGCCCCGTTAAAAATAAATAATAAAAAAACAGGCCTGATACTTCACTGAGGCATCGAAGGGGCTATTGCCTCCGTGCCCCCTGGTCATTGCCTTGGTGCCCTTTAAATGCTCCAGTAGAAATGTACAATTTCCTCATAGGGTGCCCTCTACCAAGGAGAAAATGCCTTGGTGCCCTTGCCATTTTAAAACAACGCATACAGGCCTGAAAGAAAAGCGTTGGAAATTCCTAATTAGTTGGAAACTTGACCATTTTTTAACTACGCCGTTTGTTTTGTTGAATTTTCAGACCTCAATCAGCCCAAGTATTTTACCAGCGTGCGATCATCTGCAATGGTTTGACGAGTGCTTTACGTCTTCAGCAGCGTTTACCGTCCTTCCAGTTCACAAGGATTTACCTCTCTCTGCTATTAATGGAAGACAGTTGTCATAACCTCTTCTATTCACTCATCTTTGCCAATAGCCAAGCCATCACACGTATCCTTTGAATCAGACTGATATCATACATAATAATAATATAAGTACTAATATAGTGCTTTATCCCGGCTGATACTTTACAGGGGCAATGAAGGCAATTGCCTCCATGCCCCCTGGTCATTGCCTTGGTGCCCTTGAAATGTGCCAGTAGAAATTTACAATTTCCTCAGAGGGTGCCCTTTATCAAGGAGAAAATGCCTTGGTGCCCTTGCCCCTTCCAAAAATGAAGCACAGGCCTGCATCACATCACTCTAATTCAAATAATATGATAGAGAATCAATGAAAGAGAATCAATGATAGAGAATCAATGATAGAGAATCAATGATAGAGAATCAATGATAGAGAATCAATGATAGAGAATCAATGATAGAGAATCAATGATAGAGAATCAATGATAGAGAATCAATGATAGAGAATCAATGATAGAGAATCAATGATAGAGAATCAATGATAGAGAATCAATGATTCTAAATAACTCGGATATGATTCACCGTCCAGTTACATGTAGAAACAAAAAAGGGATCTTGGATAAAAATTGTTTAAAAAGTCTATCATGGCGTGTCATGGCCAGGCGGTTAAGAGCACCGAATTTAAACGAAGCAAACAGGGGGCACTTTCATAGAGCTGCTTAAGCAAAAATTTTGCTTAAGCACGAAAGTAGCGCGCTTATTTTACACATGTTATTGGCCAAAATGTCATGCCATATACATTGCTTGTGACTGGTATTTAGCTGTTGTTTACTTAGCATAACACTTGAGTGGAGTCTTGGCCAGTAATCTGATTTTACTAAGCAAGGATTTTTTCGCTTAAGCAAAAATCTGTGCTTAAGCAGCTCTATGAAATTGGGCCCAGGCCTGCATACATAATAGTAATGATAATTCTAGGTTGTTAGATAGCGCTTTATCACACCTCTAGGGCGTATGAAAGCGCACAGTATTATTACCTGCAAGTTACTACATTTTGAAGTATGAGACCATGGTGCAATGGTTTACAAGGTGCTGTGGCACAATATGCTGCCAATCAAACTAGAAACACTTCTCTTTTTGATAAGTGCACTGTTTACAAGCATTACACAACACATGGGACCAATGGCTTACGACCCATCCAAAGGATGCAGCAATACTTAAAAGTTTCTTGCTAAAGGACGCAAGTGTAAAATACCAGGGTCCAATTTTCATGGCTCTGCTTACCGCCGAATTCTGCGCTTACGATCACGATTCCCCGCTTACGTGCAAGCGCCGATTTCTGCGCTAGCCTGGTGAGCGTATAATGCCTAGTAACGCGGAGTATGCACGCGCAGAAGCCAAAATTTGCCGCTAACCCGTGAAAAACGCATACTGTAAGCACAGAATTCCCTGCTTCCATAAGTGCCGATTCTGTGCTTACGGTAAGCAGAGCCATGAAATTGGGCCCTGGACACAAACCCACACTCTGCTGAACAGAAACATGTTTAGCGACGCAAGTATAGACAAGCCAAGACAGCTATGAGTACTCTAAGTGATTTGACATCCTTGACTCCAATAACAGTGGCCCTGACACCGCCATTATTATTTGCTCTCCTGCATGCATCAAACTTCATCAAGAAACTTATCAATGTAAGTATGTAATCACAAAAATAGAATTACTTTGAAGTTTGTGCAACCATTGAGCATTGAAGCAGAAAAGGAAAAATGTACACAAATATGAAAATGGTATTCCTAAGTAGGCATACACATTCAAACCGGGGACCTATATGAAAATGGTATTCTTGAGTAGGTAAACACATTCAAACCGGGAACCTATAACTACGGAGGACAATAGAGTCCATGGTTCGGGAAAGGTCCACAGTTGGAAAACGTGTCCAAAACCAGAAGTTGGTATAAACAAAAGACGGACAACAGGAGGTCCACGGTCGCAGGCGTATTCACACTTGTGTGATTGTGGGTATAAAAGAGTAGTGACTCAGTCTTAAAGGGTCTATGTACTTTTTGTAGGACAAAAAAACACAATGTCCACAGATTTACACTAAACTTACACAGTTTGAAGATAATGATAGTAGAAAGCTTCCCTGAAAATATTACTTGCTGAGGTGATGTAGTTTTTGAGAAATGAGTAAAACAATGTCATTAAAATAATTTTCGTCTCGGTGCTCATGAGAAGATATTATTTAAGCAGGTGAAAACGTATTTGCATGACATTGTTTTACTCATTTCTGAAAAACTACAGCACCCCAGCAACTAATATTTTAAGACACACTTTCTACTATCATTATCTTCAAACGGTGTAAGTTTGATTTAAATCTGTGGACATTGTGTTTTGTGTTACAAAAAGTACCCAAATCCTTTAAAGGCACTGGACACCTTTGGTAATTGTCAAAGACCAGTATTCTAACTTAGTGTACTTCAACATATCCATAAAGAAAACAAACCTGTGAAAATTGGGACTCAATTGGTCATCGAGGTTGCATGAGATTAATAAAAGAAAGAACATAATTTTTGCACCTTTTAATGTGCTTTCAGATGCCCAAATAAAAAGCTTCAGGCCTGTTAATATTTGATTGAGAAGTAACCTCTTCCTCAAATGTAAGAAGATTAGTGACCAATTTATCCAAGTAATTCATAAGAAACTAATTGATTTATATCTTGTTTGTTTGGCAGTTAATGGGACCTAATAGGATGTATTTGATCCGTAAGGTGGTGGACATGCTGATTAGTAACCAGAATCAACTGCTACGATTTATCGCTCTGGATGAAATCATAATCATGCCTTTCCTTATATTCATGGTTTTCACGTAAGTACCATACTCCCTTGTGGTTTATTATTTGATATCTGAAATAAAAATGTTGCATCCTCTTTAGGTGATCCCCTGGCTGCCGCTTCCCAGATTGTATTATAAATCTACACAGCAGTTAACTGTTGTAAGGTTTCTGACTGGCATTCCCGAGCAAAGATATTTTGGTTCTCCAAAATAGTGTACCGTTTTCTGTCATTATAAAGGATGATGTTCTTACTTTTAAGTCTGATTTCCGATTTGTTAGCCCTCGGAAAAATATACATTACTGTGATAAAATAGCCTGAAAAGTGTATTAAAGCCTCTACCATGTTTACATTTAGGTCAACCCTAGTACACTATAAAAATTGTCCTACATTTTACCGAGTCATTATATTCTAATTTGAAAGTCTTCCCAATCATTAAAGGCAGTGGACACTATTGGTAGTTGTCAAAGACTAGCCTTCACAGTTGGTGTATCTCAACATAAGCATCAAATAACAAACCTGTGAAAATTTGAGCTCAATTGGTTGTCGAAGTTGCGAGATAGTTATCAAAGAAAAAACACCATTGTCACACGAAGTTGTGTGCTTTGAGATGCTTGATTTAGAGACCTCAAATTCTAATTTTGTGGTCTCAAAATCAAATTCGTGGAAAATTACTTCTCTCTCGAAAACTATGTCACTTCAGAGGGAGCCGTTTCTCACAATGTTTTATACTATCAACCTCTCTCCATTACTTGTTTCCAAGTAAGGATTTATGCCAATAATTATTTTGAGCAATTACCAATAGTGTCCACTGCCTTTAAGTCTGATTTCCGATTTGTTAGCCCTCGGAAAAATATACAATATTGTGATAAAATAGCCTGAAAAGTGTATTAAAGCCTCTACCATGTTTACATTTAGGTCAACCCTAGTACACTATAAAAACTGTCCTACATTTTACCGAGTCATTATATTCTAATTTGAAAATCTTTCCAATCATTAAGGACCCAATCTGAAGACACTGTGTACCTTTAACAGAGACACAGATATATGTATCTACTGTCCGCTTTTTTGTTTTTATCTTTTGATTGTTAACTATTAACACTAACTATTTTTTACAGAGGTCGCGTCACCTTCCTAGTGCCAATTATGTACTTCAGATTCCTGACGTTCAGATATGGATCAAGACGAAACCCCTATTGCAAGTAAGAAATTTATATCTATGCAAAGTAAATCACATAATCCAAGTGGATTGTTGGTACTGCATGGACTTTAGACAATTGTTAGACAAAATATAGGGGGGTGGGGGGTGGGGGTGGGGGGGGTGGTAAGCATGTTGAAACATCGCCACAAGATAGGTTATAAGTAAACGGTACTCACACAGACAGCACAGCACAGATAAGGGGTTGGAAATGGTATGCATGGTGAAACATCGACACAAGATAGAAATAAATAAACAGTACTTGCACAGGCAGCACAGCACAGATGAGGGGTTGGGGGACGGTAAGCACGGTGAAATATCGCCACTTGATAGGTTATAAATAAACGGTACTTACACAGACAGCACAGCACAGATGAGGGGTTGGGGGACGGTAAGCACGGTGAAATATCTGCACGAGATAGGTAATAAATAAACGGTACTTACACAGGCAGCACAGCACAGATGAGGGGTTGGGGGGCGGTAAGCACGGTGAAATATCGGCACATGATAGGTTATAAATAAACAGTACTTGCACAGACAGCACAGCACAGATGAGGGGTTGGGGGACGGTAAGCACGGTGAAATATCGCCACTTGATAGGTTATAAATAAACGGTACTTACACAGACAGCACAGCACAGATGAGGGGTTGGGGGACGGTAAGCACGGTGAAATATCTGCACGAGATAGGTAATAAATAAACGGTACTTACACAGGCAGCACAGCACAGATGAGGGGTTGGGGGGCGGTAAGCACGGTGAAATATCGGCACAAGATAGGTAATAAATAAACGGTACTTACACAGACAGCACAGCACAGATGAGGGGTTGGGGGGCGGTAAGCACGGTGAAATATCGGCACAAGATAGGTTATAAATAAACGGTACTCACACAGACAGCACAGCATAGATAAGGGGTTGGAAATGGTATGCATGGTGAAACATCGACACAAGATAGAAATAAATAAACAGTACTTGCACAGGCAGCACAGCACAGATGAGGGGTTGGGGGACGGTAAGCACGGTGAAATATCGCCACAAGATAGGTAATAATTAAACGGTACTTACACAGACAGCACAGCACAGATGAGGGGTTGGGGGACGGTAAGCACGGTGAAATATCGCCACAAGATAGGTAATAAATAAACAGTACTTACACACACAGACAGCACATCACAGTAGATAAAAACTTCATCTATTTTACCATCAAATCGTAGAGTCCACATCAGACCATGCTGCCTGTAGTTTTTATAAAGGGGCAAAAATCTTCACGGAAATTTTCACTGGGTCCTTCGAAAAGAACTTACATAACACTTTCCAGGGGCTTGTTTGCCAGCTTGGCAACTGGGTTAATCACAGAGGCGCCAAGGAGAAAGAACCACATCAATAACAAAGAAACTGGGTTTATGTGGTCTGAAATACTAATAGTGTCAACTCAACATGAGCAAAAGTCACCAACAGAGGGCTCTCTCCAATAATTCAAAAGTTAAAGAGGCAACTAACAGATTTTTTTTTATCTAATTACTATAATTTTTTTTACATTATTACGAAGTTAATTGAACAGTATAAAAGGGTTTGTATTAATGTTGGAAATTGTTGGGTACTTTAAAATTCTAAATGTCGTCTTGTATAATTTGTGTTGATTTGCAGGCAGATATTTCACGAGCTTCGTATTGTGACTGAGACTTACTGCAGCAAGCCCAACACACCACAATTTCTTCGCAATTTCTTGACCAAGTGTATCACGATGATCTCCAGATTTGCTCCACCAATGCAACCGCAGTAGTGGACTCAACAGGTTAGCCCAAGCGTTTACAGAATAAGCCATATGCGAGTTGATTTGAAAATTGTGTCGTACAATGACTTGCTTAGTCACAAAGGGTGCGTTCGATTAGCTTCCGTGGGTCGACCCTGGTCTGCCTTGGTACGTTCGAATAGCTTTGAAATCATTCCAGGGGCTCAGCCCCAAGTGCCCTGCTTGTGGAGTGGGTCACTTTGAGGCTGGCCCCAGGTGCATGACGTCACCACGAGAGGGTGAGTGATTGTTCGATAAGCTGACCCGAGTGAGCAACCCAGGGTCAACACAGGGAAGCACCCAATGTACAGCTTACATTTGAATTCCTCAGACTATAGAGACAGTTGCTATGTCGAATGGTTCGGGCAAGCTTTTGTATAGCAACCTCCAGATGAGCAAACCCTGGTACCATTGTGCTATACACGTCCATTCATAATTATGTATGGGTGCTCACCGTCTCTTACGTAACTTCGCCAAAGCTTGCCCCTAATCATGTGACATAGCAACTGTCTCGATAGTCTGATGAACTCAAATTAAAGTGGTAACTTGTGATCAAGCACGTCATTGTACAAGACAATATTCCAATCTAACACACAAATGGCTTATTTTACCCACAGGGTGTGTGGCATGTATATGAAAAAGGGTCGTATTTGACAAGTTTGCCAGGCTTAGCATCTCTTCAAAAAACAATACATTGTTATCGTATCCACGGTTCTTTTTCTGTGATCAAAAGTAAGCAAAAGATCAACTAATGAGCAAAAAGTAGGTTCTTTTACATTCATACCAAAAGCTGGTTTAAAGCGTTTGGTAATGACTTGAAAATGAGTGGCAATAAAAACTTACTCGGTAAGAAGTACAGTAGCTTTGGATAGCAGAATGCATTTTGAGAAACTTTTTACTGCAGACTACTGCGGTTATGGAAAAAGGTTTAACTTCTTATCCCCCAAAAATCAAATCTGAGTAGCATTACTGACAGTAACGCTTCTCAGATTCATTGCCTTTTTAATTATAGACGATGAGACCTATGTTTACATTCAAACCGCCCTCTGTTGACATAACACTGTACATGTCATGTTTCGCCGGGCAAAAAGACGCGTAGTCACGGTAAGATTGCGTGTACTTTCTAGCTGGCTGCCAAAACACAAAGGTTTTGCCAGGCAGTATGCGCGCGAATCATGTTATGGTTTTCGAGTGACGTCAGAGGTCACATCGTCTTTACATTGGTGGAGATGCACTTCAGAATTCTTTTTTCCTATTTATTCCCAATGCAAGAAAAGCATTATTTATGCATCATTTGTCCTTATTAACTGAATATAATGATTTATGTGCAAATCTAAACTTTACCTAAAATAATGTGTTTGTTGATTCTCATCATGTTTAATAATTAGGTTGTAGATTAGAAATTTATTAATGATCTAATGTAACATGGATTATAAAGACTGTTAAGAACGGAATCAAATGAACAAACTAAGGTTTTGATTGTTGGCGCTTTGTTTCTTGCAAACTCAAGTATTTGGTTTGCGGTCACAAAATTACCCTTCTTGTAAATCAATGTGTGTATCTACTTGCCAGGCAGATAATGTTCTTTCGAGAACTCCTCTTGCTTTATATTCTACTTCCGCAGAGTAGATTTTCGGAATTCTAAGGACTTCTCAGTTCTGAAAAGAACTGTCCTGCTTTTAAACTACTACCTCGGCGGAAGGTAGAAAATCGGCCGGGACTACTGCTTAAGCTATAATTTGATCGTTATTAACTTCACAACCGCAGAGTTAGCTCCTAATTGGTCTCAACGTTTCGACTAGCTTGTTAGCTAGCCTGCTCTAGTCATCGTTAGGAAACTCAAGTTTATCAAATGATAATACAGGACAAAAAGTGCTATCGTTATTGGCACTTTGGTTCTAGCAAACTGAAGTTTATCAATTGGCGCTTTGGTTCTTGCAAACTCAAGTACATGTATTTGGTTTGTGGTACTTGCTATCGTTATTGGCACTTTGGTTCTGGCAAACTGAAGTTTATCAATTGGCGCTTTGGTTCTTGCAAACTCAAGTATTTGGTTTGCGGTACTTGCTATCGTTATTGGCACTTTGGTTCTAGCAAACTGAAGTTTATCAATTGGCGCTTCGGTTCTTGCAAACTCAAGTATTTGGTTTGTGGAACTTGCTATCATTATCGGCACTTTGATTCTGGCAAACTGATGTTTATTAATTAGCGCTTTGGTTCTTGCAAACTCAAGTATTTGGTTTGCGGTACTTGCTATCGTTATTGGCACTTTGGTTCTAGCAAACTGAAGTTTATCAATTGACGCTTTGGTTCTTGCAAACTCAAGTATTTGGTTTGTGGAACTTGCTATCATTATTGGCACTTTGATTCTGGCAAACTGATGTTTATTAATTAGCGCTTTGGTTCTTGCAAACTCAAGTATTTGGTTTGCTGTACTTGTTATCGTTATTGGCACTTTGGTTCTAGCAAACTGAAGTTAATCAATTGGCGCTTTGGTTCTTGCAAACTCAAGTATTTGGTTTGCGGTACTTGCTATCGGCACTTTGGTTCTGGCAAACTGAAGTTTATCAGTTGGCGCTTTGGTTCTTGCAAACTCAAGTATTCGGTTTGTGGTACTGGCTATCGTTATCGGCACTTTGGTTCTAGCAAACTGAAATTTATCAATTGTGGATGAAATCTTCAACAGTAATTATACAGTAATTCTGATTGCAACATTATACAGGAAGCTTACCATTCATATGAATCAGCATTTATCATTAGTCTTGTACATACCTAAAACTGTGTGCTTTCCCTTTATGACCATACTTCTAATAATTAAAGGAACACATTGCCTTGGATCAGTCGAGTTGGTCTTTGAAAAGCGTATGTAACCATTTGTTATTAAATGCATATGGTTAGAAAGATATTTTAAAAGTAGAATATAATGATCCACACACGTATCACTCGAAAATGCGTGGTTTTCATTTTACCTCGTCGACAAACATGGTCGGCCATTTATGGGAGTCAAATTTTTGACTCCCATAAATGGCCGACTGTGTTAGTTCTCAAAGTAAAAGGAAAACTACACAGTTTCGAGGCAAATGTGTGTGGATCATTGTATTTTACTTTTTAAACATCGTTCTAACCATATGCATTTAATAACAAACGGTTACATACGCTTTTAAAAGACCAACTCGACCGATCCAAGGCAACCGGTTCCTTTAAACATTTGTTGTCCATTTTGTAAGTTCTATGTCTCTACTTGACATAGATTATTAGATACAATGTGGGATCGCATTAGTTTTATCATTCTATCGAGTGTTCTTCACCAGTTCTCGGCTACTTCTTTAATGTGATCAAATATACATCTAAGAATTGCCAACAAAATAGTGTCTTGTATTTTTCTTGCAAGCTTGTCTTGACCAGTGAGCATAGAAAACAATGATTGCGGTTGTACTCTGTGTGGTTGCATTGCTCTTGCAGTATATACTCCTATAAAGGAAACTATGTTTTCTGCATCATAACACATCCATAATGGCTTCTTCGTTCATTTCCGTCACTCAGTGACGCTCAAGGCGCTTTAACATATAATGTTTTCCTGCAAGGTTGAATTATGAGACCTAGTCCTTTTACATATCACCATGTAATGTTTTACAAGGTGCTGTGGTGCAATATGCAGCCAACCAAACCAGGAACACCGGGGCAAACCCCTTCTTTTCGTGATAAGTGCACTTGGTTCTTTTATGTGCATTACACAACACACGGGACCAATGGCTTTACGTCCCAACCAAAGGACAAATCAGGTGTCATGACTGGGACTCGAACATCAAAAGACACATTTTACAAACGAATATGTTGTTTAGCATTTTTTATATATATTTCTGTTTATTTAAAGGGGAGGTACACGTTTGGTAATTACTCAAAAACAAATAATATTGACTTAAAAACTAATTTGGTAACGAGCATTGGAGAGCTGTTCATAATACAAAAACATTGTGAGAAACGGCTCCCTCGGAAGTAGCACAGATTTTGAGAGGTAATTTCTCACTAAAATAATAAAAGACTTTCGTTTATTCCTAACTGAAAGCACACAAATTCTTCCAACAAGGGTGTTTTTTCTTTCACCATTTTCTCACAACTTCAATGACAAATTTAGCTCAAACTTCTCACAGGTTTGTTATTTTATGCTTATATTGGAATACACCAAGCGAGAAGACTGGTCTTTGACAATTACCAAACATGTACCTTCCCTTTAATAGCCTCACTGTGTCTGTTCAATTGTATGCAAGTAGATTTATAAAGACATTTATCAGACTTTCCGCACAGAAACATTGACACAGGTATACACTCACCATGCAACACTTTTTCCCTGTACAATGAGGAGCAAAGGGTACTGGAATTCATGCTTGAAGTCTCCCTTTTCCAAGGTGTTATTGTGTATCCCTGGTTCCAGACCTTCATCCTGTTGTACAAATGAGAATTAGGAGATCGATAGGCTGCCACTATTGGGTGCGTTCGATTAGCTTCCCTGGGTCAACCCCACGGTGCTCACTCGGGTGAGCCCCTGACAAGAGCTAATCGACGATCACTCACCCTCTCGTGGTGACGTCGTGCACCTTGGGCTGACCTGGGTGAGCCCCTGGAATAGCGTCAAACGCTATTTGAATGTACCAGGGTTAGACCAGGGTCGACCCAGGGAAACTAATCGAACGCACCCATTGTTTATCATTGTACTCAGCGTATGGGAGGTATGCAAACCATCCTTTTAGCCGAGGCTTACAGCAAAGGTTTGGGCGATTCATATTTTCTCCAAAGAGAAAAATAATTATTGTACATTTATTTAAAAAACTTTTGTTACCTTTACTGTGTGTCATATTCAAAATGATATTCTCAAAAACAAGTTTATTCCTGAAATTTGAGGAAATCCTGTTATCAAGTGGTGGAGTATAAGTGTTAGTTTAAGTAAGTTTTGTATTGTAACTATTAATAGACGATGTGACCTATGTTTACATTCAAACCGCCCTCTGTTGACAAAACACTGTACACGTCATGTTTCGCTGGGTAAACAGATGCGAAGTCATGAGATTGCGTTTACTTTCTAGCTGGCTTCCAAAACACAAAGGTTTTGCCCGGCGGTATGCGTGTGAATCATGCTATGGTTTTCGGGTGATGTCAGAGGTTACATCGTCTATAATTCAGAATTGTTCACCCTTTTTGAATAAAAAGAGTCGTCGTTACATTTACTTGTAAAAGAATCATGTGTAAAGGTTCAAGTGTCCAACATCCTTGATGTATGCACTTTTGTTAAAAGACTGAAATTGTAATCACCTCCAACATGGGCCCATTTTCATAGGGCTGCTAAGGCAGAAAATACTGCTTTTAAAATCCCTGCTTAGCTATAATGAGCAGGATACCCAAGTCACAAATTCTACATGTTTTTTAGCTGGTAACCCTTTAGCTGGTATTTTTGCTGGTAACCTTTTTCTGGTGGTTAGCATAATTTTGTTTTGCTTAGCTTATGTTTGTGCTTAAAGGCAGTGGACACTATTGGTAATTACTCAAAATAATTATTAGCATAAAACTTTACTTGGCAACGAGTAATGGGGAGAGGTTGATAGTTATGAGACATTGTGAGAAACAGCTCCCTCTGAAGTGACATAGTTTCCGAGAAAGAAGTAATTTTCCACAAATTTGATTTCGAGACCTCAGATTTAGAATTATAGGTCTCGAAATCAACCATCTAAAAGCACAAAACTTTGTGTGACAAGGGTGTTTTTTCTTTCATTATTATCTCGCAACTTCTACGACCAATTGAGCAGGTGAAATTTTCACAGGTTTGTTATTTTATGCATATGTTAAGATACACCAAGTGAGAAGACTGATGTTTTACAATTACCAAAGGTGTCCAGTGTCATTAAGAACATAATTTTGTTTTGCTTAGCTTATTTTTTGCTGAAGCAGTGCTATGAAATTGGGCCCTGGTTTATAGTTATTGTGTACATGAACATGTACAGTCTGTGTTTTGTATAAGAATGGTACACTTCAATAGACCCTTCCCAATTCTGTAAATTGCATGTAGCGCGTGCGCACTTACGTTTTGGTTGGCAAAATGAGGGAACATCGCGCTGTTTTGAACACGTGCGTGACGCAGACGCGACTGCGCATCTGCTCAGTGCACAACTCTATGGCGTTTGCCAACCAACAGGGTCTGTACGCATGCATGAATATAATTAGCATATTTCATGGGAAGGGTCCATTGTCCATCAACCCAGAATGGCATTGGTAGTATTGAAGTTGCTACTTGACTAGATTGCTTTGTGTTCCCATCAAGGTTGAACTACTTTAACTAAACAAATATCCTGGTGTAAGAATATCTGTCAACAAGGCCAGACTGTGTATCAACAGCCCCTTAAATGCACTGGACACTATTGGTAATTACTCAAAATAATTGTTAGCATAACGAGAAGTGGAGAGCTGTTGATAGTGTAAAACATAGTGAGAAACGGCTCCCTCTGAAGTAACGTAACTTATGAGAAAGTGGTTTTGTCTTACTCAAATAATTAAACTTCAGGCCTGAAGCCTTTTTATTAGGCATCTGAAAGCATACAAAAGGGTGTTTTTCTTTCATTATTCTCTTGCAACTTCTAAGACCAATTGAGTCCAAATTTTCACCGATTTATTCTTTTATGCTTATGCTGGGATACACCAAGTGAGAATACTGGTCTTTGACAACCACCAAACGTGTCCAGTGCATTTGACAAGGTGCATCAGAGCCACTCATGGTTAGTAAGTGTAATTACTTTGTACAGAACATGAATGCAATAAAGTATGAAGTTCAATGTTTATTTTCTTGTGCAAAAAGTCTCCGTTTCTAACTCTTGACCAACAGAGGGCTCTGTATGGCTCTTTGATTTGTGCAAGTATTGTGTTAGAGCATCAATAATGCCTTGAGCCAAGACTAGGTTTTGAATACCTCCTTGTCCAGGTTTGGTTTCTTGATGAGCGGCCTGATGTAGGAAATTTTGAGGCTATCGGGGAAACAACCAGAGCTGAGAGATTCGTTGACAAGATTAGTAATGAACGGTACAAATATATCAATGTTTTGCTTCATGGATGTTTACACTTGATCCAGCTCACAGGATTTTGAAGGAGATTTCATAATAACCCTTTGAATCTCAGCAACAGTGGCAGGCTCAAACACAGATAGTCTACACTCTTGTTGAAGATGTGGCAATGTCTTCGGCACGTTGTAAGGACTGATGAAAATGATGAGCGTTTGTCTGATATCTTGGTGACAAAAAATTTCTGGAATTCATTTGCCAAGTCCTGATCGTTGTAAGTGGATGGAAGGACATGGGTTTTGGGTTTGAGCAACAACTTACCAATTATCTTGAAGAGCTTCTTTTGATCTCCTGAGGAATCTTGTACTTGAGATGAATAATGGGTGATCTTTGCCTGGTTGATCAAATTCCTGAATTCTTGTCGTCGTATTTCCATTTGCCATTTTTCGCCATTTCCACTGATTACTTTTAATTTTGTGAAATCAGCGGTTAGCTTTGGGGGATTCGAACCCACAGCCTTGTGATTGCAAGTCCTGCAGTCTAACCACTGGACCACTGCAATATTCCCCATGGCAACCCCAGGGAAAAGAGTAGTATGTTATGTGCTATTGTAGGCAGCTATTACTGGATCACCACATTATAATGCTTTGAAGCATTGGGTGGTGCCCGTCCATAGCTGCCAAGTTAGACCTAGTCTTACCGAATCAAGGAACCACAAGATACAACAGATAGGTGGTCAAATGAGTTCAGGGTGTGGCAAAAACACTTCTTAGTTAAAAATAAATATGGCTTCTCATACAGCGCTCATATCCGTCACTCAGTGCCCTCAAGGCGCTTTGACATTCTGAATTTTCCTGCAAGGTTTGGGGGACTACGTCTTGAATTACAAGACCTACTCCTTTTACATTCTTGTAGAACCATCTAATTGTTTACAAGGTGCAGTGGCACAACATGCTGTCAACCAAACCAGAAACACCGGGGCGAACCCCTTCTCTTATCGGAAAGTGCACTGGGTTCTTTTACGTGCGTTACACAACACACAGGACCAACGGCTTAACGTCCCATCCGAAGGACGAAGGATCATCGTAAGTGTCTTGCTTAAGGACACGTGTCATGACTGGGACTCGAACCCACACTCTGCTGATCAGAAACACCAGAGCTTGAGTCCGATGCTCTTATCACTAGGCCATGACACGCCATATGATCATTTTGCGCACATAATCAGTCACAAATATTCAGCACAGTTTAAAATACAAAGTTTTCTTTCTTTATTGCAATACCACTTAGTAAAAGGTATAAATTAACGAAATGACCATTACAACATCCTGAAATAATAACATAAGTTAATGAAAGGTATAACAAATGAAAGTCACACGCTATGTTCTTAATTCGATCAAAATAATAAGAGGTGGGGTTCCTATAACCAACATTGTAATGGTATTGCTTATGTATATTGATTCCAACTCGGATACTGAGGGATAAAACATTACCCATTCAAGTATGCAACGACTTATGATACAAACAATAAAATCCCCTTTTTTGCTATGGTCCGACTTTGTCTTTCCTGAAGCAAGCTGTCTTCAAAGGAAAACACCTACCATTACGATTCATATTGCAACTTCAAAAGTGTTACTGTCTAAGGCCCTATTCGAAACCACGGCTTTGGCTTCAGGCTCCGTTCTCTCGTCTGAAGCCCTGAGCACATACACAAAACATGTGCAATTGTCAAAACAACCGGCGGGGCCAAGCTAGCCTGAGCCAAAGCCGAAGTTTCGAAAAGGGCCAAAGACGCAGTGTTTGAGAATAAACAGGTGGTTGAAAAATGAAATAATGAAACTGTAAAGCAGTTTGTAAAGGAGGTTAATGGTGGGCCAGCAACAGCTTAACAATATCTTTGTACAAGTTTAAAACTACAAAAAGAAATACAGGAAATATTTTACAATGATTGCAACTAAAAACGCTACTTAAACACACACATCCAAACCTACATAATCCAAAGACACATGCAGACTGCTAACTTCTACAAGAAAGACACTTAAAATACAAATCAAGGAAAATTGTGAAAGATGTACAAGGAAAATTTGAAAATTTAATCTTTGAGAAAAAAGTTTGTGACATTGCTTTACCAAAAATCATGCACTGAACGTACTCTTTTAAAAAAATGTTTAATTACATTGCCGAGTATTTACATAAGTGATGCGTAGTCTACTTAGATAATATGTACATCTTTCCATATGAATGATTGA
The DNA here is from genome assembly GCF_032118995.1 of Asterias amurensis. Lineage (NCBI taxonomy): Eukaryota > Metazoa > Echinodermata > Asteroidea > Forcipulatida > Asteriidae > Asterias > Asterias amurensis. The sequence goes on from NC_092651.1 coordinate 6,125,834, forward strand.
ATAATGGAATTAGAACATTTCAATTTTGATTAAATGTAGTGAAAGAATTTAAGATGAATACAGTTTTGAGAATTCAATAACACAATGCTAAATGGATCTACTTTCCGGCTAGGCCCTCTGTAGATCAAATATCTCAAGTTTTACCCACTGTGTAAAACAGTAGCACGGTGTAACAATGGTATATTTCGAGTAACAATTACTCTGCCTTTATCAAGGTGGGATTTTTTATTACAATATCAATATCATTATGATTTCTCCATCTAGTGAAAATACTGTTTTGTTTATGTCTAACCATCTCTTCACTAATATTAATCTCTAAAAAATCTTCAAATATTTCAATGTTTTTTTTTTTTTTAATAGACAATTTTTGGCACATTTTTGTACATTATTTGGTCAATAAGTCACTAGATTGTCATCAATGAGCAAAATCTTAAATCTGTCTAACCTGTGACAGTATTTGGTATATGCTTTGAAAGTTAGCACACAATTTCATAGTCTTTCACCGTCCTAATTAATTATTATCAATCAGTGAAAAATAAATGTCAGTTCGACAGCGGCCATCTTAGATTTCACGCTATACAGTATACACATGCACATTATCTTGAGGCTCCAAACTAGTCAGCTACCCTATCCCCTTTCTATTGCAAATTACACCATGAAGTCAAGAAACCCTGGTGTTTAAACTATTTATGGGATAAACAATAATACTAAACTTTACAAATTAAATTGATTGTCCATTTGACTTGTAGGATGGCAGTAAACTGGCATATTGCAATACTGATTAAAGCAATGTAGGTGTATCTTAAACTAGTCTATTTAGATGCAGATTAAAGGGACATGTTGCCTTGGAGCAGGCGAGTTGGTCTATGAAAAGCGTTTGAAACTGTTAGTTACAAAATGCATATGGTTGGAAAGAATGTTTTAAAAGTAGAGTAAATATGCCTAGAAATTGCGTGGTTTTCCTTTTACTTTGTGAACTAACACGGTCGGAATTTTGTGGAGTCAAAAGTGTGACTCCACAAATTGGCATGCAGTGTTAGTTCAAACGTTTAAGGAAAACGGTGCAATGTTGAGGCACATTTGTGAGGATCATTATATTCTACTTTTAAAACATCTTTCTAACGATATGCATTTTATAACAAACGGTTTCAAACGCTTTTCATAGACCAAATCGACCGGTCCAAGGCAACGTGTCCCTTTAGCAATTGTGTTTAACCCCAACGTACCTACAAAAGAAACCCTGTACTTATAAACCCAGTCAATTGGCTTTAGAAATAACCAACTATTGTACCAACTAGGCTATCTAGTCAATTACACACTCCAAAATGAAACATTGATTATGAATTAAAAATTACATCAATTTCCAGTTCAGATAATCAGTATTATGAATGTGTCTTCCAATTATACAGGAGATTATTTTTTGAATCACATTATTACACTGAATAAATATGTTATATTAATTTGAAAAAATGAACTAATGATTACGTGAATACATTCGCACAAACTGTTTTCGAGAAAAAAGACTACGTGAACTGTTTAGGATAGTTCTATCTTGATGATCAACTCCATTATTATTGCTAATTACGAAAACTGCTAAGCAGAGTTCAGTTAGCATGTTCAGATGAAACAGACGAATCCTTTCATCTGATAATAATGGTGTTTCCCGCTAAGCAACATATCCATCTAACTTATTCCATCACATCATTCTAGTTCACATAATATGATTGAGGACCATTGATTATAAATAACTCAGATATGATTCACCATCCATTTACATTTAGGAACATAAAAGGGATCTTGGATTAAAAAAAACCACTTCGAAGTCTATCATGGCGTGTCATGTCCGAGCGGTAAAGAACACCGGATTCAAGCTCTGGTGTTTGCTCCGCAGAGTGTGGGTTCGAATCCTGGTCGTGACACTTGCTATGTAAAATTTGGGAGGTAGTGCTTTCTGCTCTACCGGCCAGGCTTCTGATTGATGATACCCAAGCCTACATCCATATGGACTGTAAAAGGGGTTACCCTGTTTCAGCCCTAGGAGTAGGTGGCAACGGCCTCTGGACAAAAATAATTGTAGCCCACACCTTGAAGTGGCCTTCAGGCCTTGTGTGTCTGGCGGAAAAAAATCTGTAAATATTTGGAATAGATTTCCCCGTTGGTCCTCTTACATTTTGTTATAGTAAATGAACCAGCAAACAAAATCAAACGTGGATAAAAAGTGGATACCTTATTATACCATAACAGTGATTAAGTGCATGACATTTATGCCAACTAGACACGTTTCATAATTCCTAAAAACTCCCTCCCTTAAACGATTGTAAATGTTTCAATATTGAGCCAAATGATTTTATTTCTGAAGTGAGATGCAGTGATCATAGAAGAATGATTTTGTTAATTGTTACAATCTTATGATTTGGTAATGTTTCCTATTTCTTAAAAACTCCCTCCATAAAAGGATTGTAATTGTTTGAATTGTGAGTTTCTCAAATTGCGCCTTTTTTTCCTTCTAAGTGAGATGCAGTGATCGTAGAAGAATGACTTAGTTAATTGTTACGATATTATGACTTGTATTATGTCAATGTTATCTTCAATTAACATTTAACTCTTCAAGTTCTCACATGCATTCTCTATTGACTAATTTTAAAAAAATATTAGCGGTTTCTGTCAAAACAATCGGACTCATTTTCAAGTCTTTGCCTTAAGCTGACAATTGGCAAGCTGTACTGGTTAATTTTGGTCCGTCATTATACAACATTGACATCTTCAAATTGTCTGTGTTCATGTATGCATAGATTAAGAAAGTCTGCAGCCGATTTCACAAAACACTGGGATGAATCCTATCTCGAGTTAGGACGAGTATCTTAGAATGGGTTCAATGAATCCTAACTATGGATACAGAACTTAACTCGTCCCAATTCCTAAGACTTATCCTATTTAGGAAGAGTTTGGTGAAATCGACGGCTGGGGGAAAAGTGTTAAATACCCTGAGATATAAGAAGAATAATAAATAAATCAAAGTTGTTTATTGGGCTGTGAATCATGACTTAACTTTGATCTTTTGTTTAATACTTAGCTACCAATTTTAGTTGTCATTTAATCAAAAGTAAATTCAGCGAGATATGTCATACTGAACTCTTTTTGGAATGTTAGGGCTTAATCTCTTGATTGTAATTCATTTTTTTAAGGTAACACACTTTCAATTGTTTTTTTTTAAAATCAAATTAATCACATTACACTTGCGCTATAAATTATGAAAACACAATAATACTATACAAATCTCATTACAATGCTGCTGAGTTTAAGCAGTTTGGCATCAACTAAAATAAATAAAAAAATATGCGATGTCCAATTTCTTGAAAAGATTTCTTCGTCTACTTTGTACAATCTTACATGCATCTGGATTTAATGTTGACGATAACCCTTAGTTTGAGTGCAATCCTGTGTTTTGATAAAAGCATCTTATCAATTACTCTTCATAATCACAGGTTTCTTACTCAGCTTTAACGTGTACTGTATGAGCCTCGTAGCTATCAGCAAACATAGTCTCCAGTATGAGGGAAACATTGCAACAAGTTCTTTTGGCTAGCTTTCTCCACGGACTTAGGCACTGGACACCTTTGGTAATATTGTCAAAGACCAGTATTCTCACTTGGTGTATCTCAACGTATGCATCAAATAACCCTGTGAAAATTTGAACTCAATTGGTTGTTGAAGATGCAAGAGAATAGTGAAAGAAAAACACCCTTGTTGCAAAACAAATTGTGTGCTTTCAGATGCCAAAGAAAAAGGCTTCAGGCCTGAAGTCTTTGAATATTTGAGTGAGCAATAACCTCTTTCTAAAAAACAAAGTTACTTCAGAGGGAGCCGTTTCTCACAGTTTTCTGTACTATCAACAGCTCTCCATTGCTCTTTATCAAGTTTTCTTTTATGCTAACAATTATTTTGAGTCATCACCAATTTAAGAGTCCAGTGCCTTCAAGCTGATAAGTTTATAACTGTGACCATTCCATTTTAATTCAGAAGTTACAAACAAAGCATTGAGCATGTGATCCTGCTCATATTGTTTTGCTCAACCTGTAGTAGCAAGAGTAGCAATGTAACGCTTTGTAAAAAAAACGCTACAAGCAGAGAGGTTGCTATTTATATTCACTCTGTTTCATGCTGTGAACTTCCATCTTCGTGACTATTTTATCGACTATCGACAGCTTGTAGTTGTTTGACAATGTTGATGTTCTTGTTGGTACGGTTGCATCTCATCCAACGAATGCAAATAATGTATCCACCTTATCAAGCTGAGAACATTGCAGCGTGCTTGTAATAAAGCTGGGCATCTGTATAAAACAATAACAATAAAATAAAAAAAATACATTAATGAAGAGTTGAGGATAATACCAGGCAAAGGATTGGCCTAGTTGACCCTATTTTTTACCACAAAACAATATTAAACAAATTAAAACAAATTATCTTATCTTTTTTTTTTGACTGCCTGTTTGTTGCTTTCTTGTAAGAATACAAAATAAACACTAATATGTAAATGCACAACAGGAAAAGCAGTTAGCTGGATTTGTTTTGTGTCACTTAAGTTAGGTTCACAACACCCCTAAATGGGATTCGAACCCCCGACCTTAGCAATTCTAGAGCAGTGTTTAACCAACTAGACCACAAAGATTGCCCGGTAGCTAGATAGAGGCAGTTCGAACCCACAACCTTTGCAATTCTAGAGCAGTGTCTTACCAACTAGACCACCGAGATTACCCGGTAGCTAGAGGCAGTTTCAATCGTATTTAAGCAGCGGGACCTATCAGTTATAAAACGACCTGTAAATTCACAGGTGATTTATCACAATATTTTTCTAGGTATAAGACATGCATGAAATGAAAGCATTAAAATGATGACCAAAGGAGACTGGTATGATGCTATGTATGACAGAATGGTGGCAAAAACACCTCATAATTAAAGCCTTACAATGAAAAGCATTTGATGTCGAAGCAAATAATATCAAAAGTGAAAATAAAAACAAAGAGACAACTCCATGATCAAAATAAAATTGATATCAGTAAATAGAGATCCCCAAAATAACTTCTACTCAATAATATTTATCAGCCAAAACACTGCTGGATCATAGAATTATTTGTACAAACAATTAAGAAAAACAGATTCTAAAAACAAGTTATAAAGTTCCTTGGTTTTTAAGACTTTACTTTAACTATTACACAAACACACTCTTGGTATTCAATGACAATATAATTTAGCAGTGCACATTAAAGGGTCTATGTAACTTTTGTAGGACAAAAAAACACAATGTCCATAGATTTACACTAAACTTACACAGTTTGAAGATAATGATAGTAGAAAGCTTCCCTGAAAATATTATGTGCTTAGGTGCTGTAGTTTTTGGGAAATGAGTAAAACAACGTCATGAAAATAATTTTCGTCTCATGAGACAAAAATTATTTTAATCATTTACAAAAGTATTTTCATTACCTTTTTTTACTCATTTCTCAAAAACTACAGCACCTCAGTAAGTAATATTTGAAGGGAAGCTTTCCACTATCATTATCTTCAAACCCTGTAAGTTTAATGTAAATCTATGGACATTTTGAAAAAAAGTACCCAAATCCTTTAATGCTTGCCTTGTATTTGTTCTTTGCACAGCTTAGCATCCAAAGCGTTTTTAGTAGTCCACACGTTTAATTCTTCCATCCTCCATTTCTTGCCAGCGATAATCTATGAAAGGAGTGAGGGATGTAGGCTTTCAATGGTTTGAAATACCACTTATCTTTGATACACTCTAGCCTACTGTTTCAGTCAATCATGCGGAGTTAGTGGGCAAGTTTATTGCATGCAGCAAAGAATCTTACATCCGTTTCAGACAGGCGCTCCAGAGTCGCGCCAAACCAAATTCTGAATATAGTCCATGAAAAGTTTGACGTCTGAAACATTTAGGACCGACTGGACACGCTAGAAGTCAAAAGATCCACTGTTGCAGTCGTTCGGAACGACTGGGCATCTTGGTTTTAGACATCGATCTTGTCTCAGAACGACTGGGCGTCTTGGTTTCAGACGTCGATCTTGTCTCAGAACGACTGGGCGTCTTGGTTTTAGACATCGATCTTGTCTCAGAACGACTGGGCGTCTTGGTTTTAGACATCGATCTTGTCTCAGAACGACTGGGCGTCTTGCTTTTAGACATCGATCTTGTCTCAGAACGACTGGGCGTCTTGGTTTTAGACATCGATCTTGTCTCAGAACGACTGGGCGTCTTGGTTTTAGACATCTATCTTGTCTCGGAACGACTGGGCGTCTTGGTTTTAGACGTCGATCTTGTCATGAGATGAACCTAATGTATATGTTATATTAAGTTCGCCTGTCTGAAACCAACATTTATTTCGGTCGATCTAGAGTCGCTCCTAATCTATTTGGTTTGGCGTGGCTCTGGCACACCTGTCTGAAACAGGGTGTTAGAGAGACAAGAAAATTGTTTGGCTTAGAAGAGAAATAAAGATGAGACTCCTCTCTGAAATATCAGCAAAGGTATTGAACTGATACTTCCCTTTCAAGAAAGTCCTGGATTGGGATCCTATTAGATTTTTATAGATTTTTCATCACTTCTTTGATTCCTATAAGATTCTTATAGGTTTTTCATCACTTCTTTGATTCCTAAAAGATTCTTATAGGTTTTTCATCACTTCTTTGATTCCTATAAGATTCTTATAGGTTTTTCATCACTTCTTTTATTCCTATAAGATTTTTATAGATTTTTCATCTCTTCTTTGATTCCTATAAGATTCTTATAGGGTTTTTGTGTAAGGGTTTGCATAGGTGTGAAAGCAATGAAAAGCAATGGATGGTATGGAAGAAACCACTCGGTGATGTCATCATTTGATTGAACATCACTGTATCCTAACATGACATCATTGAAACCATCCCACTTAGAGCAACCTTGTTCCCAGGGGTGATCGATCTCGTCGCACCATTTTTTCCCAGCATGCCTTGCTCGATCATAACCCCTGGAAGTGTAACTCCAAAATATCCAAATATAAGGAATATTACAATTAGTCCTGTGGTTGATCCGTTCTGTGTTGAGCATTAGTCGCACACACACTGGATGCGCTGTGTGTAATAAAGTCATAAACTTGCCTTGGCGTTCAGTGTTGCGAAAAAGAAAAAAAAGTGAACACGTACATCTTTATACGCACGTGTTCGGCGTATAGAGCTTTTTGGAGACGCATGGCGTTTCAATTTTTGCGCGTATATGATAGCCAATCAAAGACACGGATCGGAGTATCCCTCCCAGGGGTTAGAGACGTACACAGAGCTAGCAAGATACGGCGCGCTGCCCATGGTAGCGAGGTTGCACTTAGAGTACCTCATATACTAATCAAGTACACTGGCTTCTTTTGTGGCAAATAAAAATGGATAGATAAGAACACTGCATGCATACAAAGCAAACAACCACAGGTGAAAATTCCAGTTGAACAGTCAACTAGTTTCAACTGGAATTAACTGGTGTCCAACTGGTACCTGTTAGATTCAACTGGTAGCTCAACTGGTTGCAAAAAAACCCAGTTGAAACCAGTTGAAGGAAGTGGTTGCCAACTGGTTATATTGCGGCATTGAGGAACCAGTTTAAACCAGTTATCAATTCCCAGTTCAACTGGAGCAGTTGGGACCAGTTCTAGTTGAAGTGGTTTCAACTGGGACTTTCACCTGGGATGTGTGACAAATCAAGCTAAGTTCTCTCTGATAAACGTAAGAAGTGTAAAGCCATGGCCTAGTCTTAAAGACAGTGGACACTATTGGTAATTGTCAAAGACCAGTCTTCTCACTTGCTGTATCTCAACATATGCATAAAATAACAAACCGGTGAAAATTTGAGCTTGATTGGTCGTCGAAGTTGCGAGATAACTATGAAAGAAAAAATCAGCCTTGTCACATGAAGTTGTGTGCTTTCAGATGCTTGATTTTGAGACCTCAATTTCTAAACTTGAGGTCTCGAAATCAAATCCGTGGAAAATTACTTCTTTCTCGAAAACTACTCCACTTCAGAGGGAGCCATTTCTCACAATACTTTATAACATCAACCTCTCCCCATTACTCGTTACCAAGTAAGGTTTTATGCTAATAATTATTTTGAGTAATTACCAATAGTGTCCACTGCCTTTAAGGATGGAATATAAGCATTAATGATTGCGCTAAGCAGAGTAACTTACATGCTTGGTCATGTTGGAATGGGACTGCTGATTGTGGTGGTGGACTGAATGAAACTGGACTACCATCGGACCCAGGAGACTTCTTATCTACCTCACTCCGTGCAAGCCTCTCCTTCTCCAGTTCATGTGACAAAGACTCTGTTAAAAGAACATTACAGAATTGGTAAGAACTCGTCTAAGATCACAGATTTATATAAAACTTACATGGTTAATGATTATTAATGCTATATTACTGTACCCAAGTTGCATTGTTTTTATAACAGTATTATGGTGTTCACCATGCACCTTTTTGTCAATAGGGCTTCGATTTATATTTTGCCTATCTATACTGGGGTACTTTTTTTGTGCAATTTTCTTATGATGTGGGCTACAATTATTTTTATCCAGAGGTCGTTGCCACCTACTGCTAGGGCTGAAACATGGTTACCCCTTTGACAGTCCATATGGATGTAGGCTTGGGTATCATCAGTCCGAAGCCTGGCCGATAGAGCAGAAAGCACTACCTCCCCAATTTTACGTAGCAAGTGTCACGACCGGGATTCGAACCCACACTCTGCTGAGCAAACACAAGAGCTTGAATCCGGTGCTCTTAATCGCTATTGCCATGACATGCCACGAGTGTTTGATACTGGCTAGTGCTTCCTGTACCTAGCTTGTTTGAATACGTACCACACTCACCATTGAGCGCTCTGAGTGACTCTGTTGAGTTCTGTCGAGCAATAACAGCAGCTTCAGTCTCTCCTGGCATGCTGAGTCTCTTGCCGTGACTCATCTCAATCTGCTCTTGAAGACGTCTTCTTCCTTTCTTTTCTTTCTTCAATCTTTTCAAGATGATTGCTGGAAGTTAATAAATAAATCAAAAACATCATCATTAATATACATGCATTATAGCAGTTTCATTTACACAAGTCAACATTAAACAGCGATCTGAGCGGAATCTTTTTAACGGAAATGGTATATTAACTTGCTTAACATGTTCACCATTTTATTGTAATTTTGGTTTGTGTACACTTCTGAATCTTAATCGTAATTATCAATTAAAAAATCAGACCCCAACGTAAAGGTTTTGAAAAACTAAAAGCACTTCTGTCGTCGACGGCGCGCGTCAATGGACAATGCCGCTGACGTAATTTGTGGGAGTTTGCTTTGTTATACCTCCGGGCTGCAACAAATCGGCTTTACAAATTGGAGCTCCCAACTATGACGTTTTGAGAGTGATTTTGTAATGGAGCTTTTCGCAAATCTCTCAGAAAAGCGCTGGATAAGGGTATTTGAAATGATTGTTTTTTCTTACACAATTAAAACCTATTTATAATCATATGACTCGATTTCCCTATTCATTGAAAACTTTTTAAATGAAATTCAGCAAAGTTCACGACTTGACATTTTCATTCAAGCAGGTCTTTAAAGTAGTATAGTAGTGATATGGAATAATTAGTAGATTAAATACTCTAATTTAAACTCGTTGACTGGCCTGACACGTGGGTCACAAAAAGCTCATTTCAGTTTCCAATTCTAAATGTTAGTAAATTTAAGTGTCAAAACAACCTGGTGATGTTTTGTAACTATACAAGTGCTATGCTTTCCTCTTAATTCTAAGTTACTATAAATTTTGTTTATTCTTTGACGCCTTAGTACAGCGCATTGAAGCTTTTGTAAAAGACACTTTATAATTGTTATCATTATTTATTACTATTCTCACCACAGCAAAATTCTGTTGTGTTTAAGCGTAATTTGTTGACCTTAACAACTTTTGCATCCGATATCAAGTTAATACTGACCTTAACTTAGTTCTATTTAAAAAAAGAAACACCATAAGTGACCTATTGTATCCATCAGCAACGTAATTAATTTCCACATGGTCTTAAAGACACTGGACACCTTTGGTAATTGTCTAAGACCAGTCTTGCTGTTTCTCAACAAATGCATAAAATAGCAAACCTGTGAAACCTTGAACTTAATTGGTTGTCCAAGTTGCAAAATAATAATGGAAGAATAACACCCTTGATACACAAGTTGTGTGCTTTCAGATGCTCAATTCAACTATTTTAGTGAGAAATTAATTTTGTGTATATTTGGTTTGCGGTAACACCATGTGTGTATCTGTACTTGCCAGGTAGAGTTGTTCTTAGAGAACTGTCTTGCTTTATTCTACTACCGCGGAGTATATAATCGGAGGTTCGGGAGACTTCTCAGTTCTGAAAAGAACTGTCCTGCTTTTTAACTATTACCAGGGCGGATGGTATAGAAATTAGACTGGACTACTACTTTAGCTTATAGGATCGTAATTAACTGTACTGCCGCGGAGTCAGTTCTGAATTGGTCTCAACGTTTCGACTAGCTTGCTCTAGTCATCGTCAGGAGAAAACAATGTTTTATACCATCAACCTCTTCCCATTACTCGTTACCAAGTAAGTTTTTATGCTAAAAATTATTTTGAGTAATAACCAATAGTGTCCACTGTCTTTAACTAACACACGTGACCGCAAGTTGGATCATTTCATTTCAAATGACTCATGAACCAATTTGCAGAAAATATGAACGTGATTCATATTCATTGAGAGCACAATCTCGAAGATGACAGATGATTTAATTCCTTCCAATCTACAGTAAGATACCTGGCTACTATTTTATCCTTTTGGTTTATGGCAACTTGTTTTAGCATTGTACTATCTGGGAGTAGTTATACTAGCACAGATAGAGTACACGAAGCAAGAAGAGATTAAAAACACTGGACATTTCAAAGTCTGATGCCACTCCTGTTAAAGGCACTGGACACTTTCGGTAAACAGTGTTGTCCAAGGCCCACACTTCGTGTATCACAACTTCTATATCAAATAACAAACCTGTGAAAATTTAGACTCAATCGGTCATCGGAGTCGGGAGAAAGTAACGGGAAAACCCACCCTTATTTCGGCACGTTTCGCCGTATCATGACATGTATTTAAAATAAATCCGTAGTTCTCGACAACGAGAATTGATAACCGTTTAATGTTTTCTCGAAAAGTAAAGCATTTCATGGAATAATATTTCAAGAGAAGTCTTTCACCATTACCTTCTGTAAACCCTGTAAGTTATTTGTAAATCTGTGAACTTTTTTTGTTGTTCTGTGCCGAAAGTGTATAATGGCTTTAAAGGCACTGGACACTAATGGTAAATTCTCAAAATAATTGTTAGCATAAAAACTTATTTGGTAAAAGCAATTAGCCTTTTGGAGGTATGGCAGACCCTATAGGAGTGCACTGTTTGGTGTGAGTGTATACAGACAAATGTACCTAAACCTAATAGTGTTGTAGTATTATGACTGCCATATCTCACAAAGGCTTATGGGGAGAGATTGACAGTAAAACGTTGTAAGAACTGGCTTCCTCTGAAGTAACAAAGTTTTTGAGAAAGATGAAATTTCTCACTTAAATATTGAAAGACTTCAGGCCTGAAGCCTTTTTAAGATATCTAAAAGCACACGCTTTGTGCAACAAGAGTGTTTTTTTTTTTTCATTATTCTCTTGCAACTTTGATGACCAATTAAGTCCAAATTCTCACAGGTTTGTTATTTCATGCATATGTTGAGATACATCAAGTGAGAAGACTGGTCTTTGACAATTACCAAAGATGCCTTTAAAGAACAAACGGAAATTCACAATTTGTACGTTTGTAGGTTAAAACATCTTGTCCGAATGGCTTAAGGATCCTTCAAGTCTCTATTCGAATCAGGGCAATGGGCACTGTCAATTTATGTTGTTAATTCTTTCTGACTGTATGTCAACAATTAACTGCCAATCTTAAAAAGCCAGGAACGTCAATAAGCCATATAAACTTCTGACATGTTAAAACGTACTGAAACAATTACTCTTCATCATGTGTGTTATTTGTCACAGGATTTCGGACAAGAAATATCTAGTGTCGTCACGGTGAACCGAGGACAACACATGGAAACTGTTAAAGCCCGCCCTCTATAGTGCCTAGTTGATGGAACACTGTCAGATTCAATGAGTGAGAGACAAAAGCCAGCTTGCGACGGATTTCTGTCTGATACATCCCAGGTGTACCCCTAATCATAATTCTCATAATATCACAGGTATTTACCATTGACTGCTGGTTCTTATTTGTATGATATAGCGATACTTGATTACCAGACACTGGTTTGACCATAAATAACCTCAAAAACAGGAAATTGTCCCAATGTAAGTTTGTTTTACAAAATAGGTTTGTTTCAAACCCAGATGGAAATTTGCCAATGATGAAGAGAAAATCAAGGAACATGGAATAACTTCATTAGTGTATTGTGAACTTGTGAGTGGCAGGTAGATGTAAATAATAAAGGTGATATGTATGCTATTGTAATGGGTTATCTCTTGTAAAACCTATTCAGGAATTCCTAACTTCTTACAATAAGAATGTGCCAAAGTACCTCAGACAATACCATCAGCTTAAAGGCAGTGGACACTATTGGTAATTATTCAAAATAATTATTAGCATGAAACCTTACTTGGTAACGAGTAATGGGGAGAGGTTTTGAGAAAGAAGTAATTTTCCACGAATTTGATTTCAAGACCTCAAGTTTAGTCTTTGAGGTCTCAAATCTATCTGCTTTTCGTCAAGACTCCTTTTAAGACTCACCTTTTTCCAAGTTAAGTCCTTAAGACTTACCTTTTTCACTGTTAATTTCTTTCTAGTGCGCTATCATCTTGATGGAATAGCGCCTTATAAATTTCAATTGTTATGTTATGTTATGATTGCGGTAACACCATGTGTGTATCTACTTGCCAGGTAGATTTTCTTCTTTTGAGAACTTGTCTTACTTTACATTCTACTACAGCCGAGTAGATTTTCAGAATTCGAGAGACTTCTCAGTTCTGTAAAGAACTGTTCAGGGCCCAATTTCATAGAGCTGCTAAGCACAAAAATTTGCTTAGCATGAAATTTCTTCCTTGATAAAAACAGGATTGCCAACCAAATTTCCATTTTTTGCATATTGTTTGTTACTGGTAGGCCTATTCAGCTGTTGTTTGCTTATCCTGAAAATCATGTTGAAATTTGGTTGGTAATCCTGTTTTTATCGAGGAAGAAATTTCATGCTAAGCAAATTTTGGGCTTAGCAAGTTTATGAAGTTTGGCCCTGCTCTTTAACTACAACCTGGGTAGATGTTAGAAAATCTGCCAAGACTATTGCTTTAGCTTATAGTGGATCGTTTTTAACTTCACTACTGTGAAAGTGAGTTCTTAATTGGTCGCAACGTTTCAACAAGCTTGCTCTAGTCATTGTCAGGAGACTCTTACAGTGTAATATATTTGTATTGATAGACAATTTCTTTGTCGAGCTTGCTTATTCTCCATGCCAAAGGCCTACTTTACTTTCCAAGTATTTTTGATGGTTGAAATGACACTTTTATTCATTTCAGTTTTGCAGAATGCTAAAGATATTGCAATTTGGGTTTAAACTGGGATAACAAAGCAAACGCTAGCTGCACAAACAATCATCCGAGCTTACAAAATGCTGCACATTTGTGGCACCTTTCATGATGACATGAAGTATGAAGGGACATATTTAAGTTATTACCTAATCTCTTTTGTTCAGCAATCAATTGTTTCTCCAACGCTTCCCGTAGTTCTCTTTCTCTCAGCAGCTCAAGCCTTAATTCAGCTGTCAATCAAACAAACCATCATATTAGTTATTAAAAAAAACTGCTCAGTATAAAGTCCACTTGATAAACATAAGTTCAAAAATGATTTCAAAACCACTAGGACAAAAAATAGAAATTAAAAAAAGGGGAAAAAAAAACACTTAAAATGCTGGCTTTATTTTCTATTCCAAAATGATTAACATCAAGGGGAAAAAAAGGGAAATAACGAAAAATAAGTGAAGCCTTCTACTTAATTCAATAACAGTAAATAGAATTATGCTTACCAGAATAAGGTTACCAGCCAAACTACCATGTCACATGTTAAATTTGTGACTGGTATCCTGCTCATTTCTGCTTAGCAGACAATTGTTAAGCACTATTTTCTGCTTAAGCAGCTCTATGAAATTTGGCCCTGGTGCTCATCTAAATTTTTTTCTCAAAAATGTTTTCCGGATATTAAATTTGCTTGGGGATATTTTCTGCTAAACAGATTCATGAAATTGGGCCGAGAGTTTTTGACTGATTTGTAATTACCTCTTTCCAGATGGATATGTTTCTCTTGTTGTCTGGCGTTATCGGCAGCGACTTTCAGCAGACCCTGAATATTAGTGAGCAGCGTCTCGATAGATGAGGGTCCATGATGGCTCATAATCTCTCTGGCTGCTGCAGCATGATCCAGAGACAGACTGGTAGAGTTCGTAAGGGGATGAGAATGTACAGAAGAGTGGATTGGTCGTTCCCTTTCCGGTGAGACTGACGGGCAATGTGATGACGATGTTCTAGAACTAGAAATGTCGACAGCCAGCAGACCATCTGTCAAAAAGAAAAATAACTCTGGGTTTCACAGATGAACACAATTAAACAGAATAATGACTGTTCAAACTATTCATTTGTTACGATTGTTAAAAAATCTATATAAAAAAATTTAAAAAATTAAATCTTAAAGTGATGCCCTTAAAGACATTGGACACTATTGGTAATTGTCAAAGACCAGTCTTCTCGCTTGGTGTATCTCAACATATGCAAAAAATAACAAACCTTTGAAAGTTTGAGCTCAATTGGTCGTCAAAATTGCGAGGTACTAATACAAGAAAAAATACTCGTCACACGAACTTGTGTGCTTTCAGATGCTTGATTTTCTAATTCTGAGGTCTCAAAATCAAATTCGTGGAAAATTACTTCTTTCTCAAAAACTACTCCACTTCAGAGGGAGCCGTTTCTCACAATGTTTTACACCACCAACCTCTCCCCATTACTTGTTACCAAGTAAGTTTTTATGCTAATAATTATTTTGAGTAATTACCAATAGTGTCCACTGCCTTAAACTTTTTATTTGTTAAGAATTTTGTAAATCTCATAAAAAAAATAAAACATATGAAAGTAATGCCCTTAACTCAGAAGACTTGTGTTCAAGTTAGTTCCTTGTTTCAAAGATGACCAGAATTTAACTGAAAAATGACTATTCAAACTAAATTTGCTTAGATTTTTACAAATCAGTAACATTTGAAAGTAATACCCTGAACACTTTGGAAATCAGCAGATTTTGTATTCAAGTTTAATCAATTTTTTTTGCCTTTGCGAAAGACTCTGCTAGGGTCGAACGTCAGGCCATTAACTATTTTTTGCAAGATTAAAAGATTTGAATTTTTAAAAACAACACTATTTATAACTTTTAAGAGTAGGAAACATCTGAAAGTAAACACGTCTTCTGAACTCGGCAGACCTGTGTTCAAGTTTAAAACATTCCACTTTTTTACAGCTATTTTTTTAATTTTTAAGAGCACTCTGCTCTTTAAAACCTTCAGCTTGGAGTTTCATCAATATTAAAATAGATATTTTGTTTTCCAAAATGCCAAGATTTTGAACACATGTATTCTTAGAGAGGTGTGTCAGTGGTTGGGGGGGGGGGTGACTTCGTAGAAGCAGACTGTAGTAAGTGAACAAATATCAACAGGAACTACGAGCCTGTATTTTATCCAGCTGGCCCTGATTCCTGTTTCAGACGCTACCAACCTGCTCGGTATTAAAGCCACGCCAACAGGTTTCCACAATAAGTCAGTTTAAAGGAGCAGGGGCCGTGTCAGCCCAATAACAACACAAACACTAAGAGTTTAAGACAGTATGATCCAATCCCATGGGCCCCATGCGCCGCGATAAAAAACTAGCTTTGCGTTAAGGGGGAAATGACAGGCTAAAATCCCTCATCAGTAGCACACTGAGGCCATCGGTTGAAGCACGAGTGACAAGCTAATGCGCACCAATTTCCTGAATTGGCGACTCCTTTCCTCCCACTTAATAGCATTTCTGGTTTAGAGCAATGAAGTATGCAATTTGCCAGTCAAACAACTGCTAAGTGTTTCTCTCTACAAGTCATGTCAGGTATTTATGAAGTCATGGAACGCCACGGTAGCTCTGGAGTGGTGTAATGAGGGCGGGCTACTACAGTTGTAGTCGCCGATAAAAACTTGCTAACTCACTCACAATCGCTTGCCCTTAGGGGGTGTCATGTACAAAAATACACCCTTGTTCCACAAACAATAAAAGGTTTCCTGTTTTTCTGTTGGTTGAACAGCAGTTCCTCCAAGCAGATAACATAGGTGGGTGCTTTTTGACAGATGTTTTCCTGATCTTTTTTGTTTCTTCCAGCCTTGCAAATAATCTTTCTTTCCACAAAGACGCAACTGTCCTTTATCATAACTTCCTCTGGCCTACAAGTGTGTCTGTGCATAAGTGTGTACGTATGATTCTATTTTAGTCACATTAAACTAGTTTTTTTTTTCTAAAAACCTTTACCTTAGACGAATTTATTGCATTATTTTGTGATGTTCATGCAACCTGCTAAAAGCAGCTGAAACTGAGATTGAATAACAATCCTGATGCTTTCAATTTGTTTATGAATATGAGCTAATTTACAAATATTGACTTGTTTTCATTAGTGCCTGGTGTTATGTTAAAGGCAGTGTACACTATTGGTAATTACTCAAAATAATTATTAGCATATACCCTTACTTTGTAACGAGTTATAGGGAGAGGTTGATGGTATAAAACATTGTGAGAAACGGCTCCCTCTGAAGTGATATAGTTTTCGAGAAAGAAGTAATTTTCCACGAATTTGATTTCGAGACCTCAGGTTTAGAATTTTAGGTCTCAAAATCAAGCATCTGAACGCACACAACTTCGTGTGACAAGGGCGTTTTTTTAAATATATTATTATCTCGCAACTTTGATGACCATTTGAGCTCAGATTTTCACAGGTTTGTTATTTTATGCATATGTTGAGATACACCAACTGTGAAGGCTAGTCTTTGTCAATTACCAATAGTGTCCACAGTCTTTAATGCATCAAAACCTTTGAAAAATGTTGTAGGTTTTTTTTTTTTTTAGCCTTTGAAAAAAACTCTGCTTTAAAACGTCAGGCCATCAACTTTTTTTAGAACTTTTCACAATAACTATAATAGGTTTGTGGTAGTAAGAAATGCAGTTTACTCATATGAGAGAATCGTTTTCAAAGTGGAAATTTGTATGAAATCATTGTTTTGGACAGTTTGCCTTTTGAACTTTTACACCAAGCATGAACAAAGTGGAAATCTTAGATCATGCAAATGAGTCGTTATTTTAATCATGGTAAGTTTTATAAATAGATTGTTCTATGGACATTGTTATTTTGATACCGCAGAAAACAAGTTAATATAAAAAAATGAATGTCATAATTTGAATTTTTTTTTCGTAATGATTAGGTGTATTTTTCCTAAACCATTTTAATAACTGCTTGGATTTGGAGCATTCAACAGTGATTAATATTCAAATTGGGTAATATATTAAGCTGATAATGAAATATGGTTTCTTACTGATATGAGCGCTGGTCTTGGAATGATTATTGGCATGAGAATGAACTGATGGTGAGGATGTGGGGATGTCATCTCTGGCGTTAGCTGTAAACAAAAATACAAACAAAGGATAAACAGATTAGAACCAATATCATAAATCGTTGCTTAAAGACACTGGACACTATTGGGAATTGTCAAAGACCAGTATTCTCACTTGGTGTATCTCAACATATGCATAAAATAACAAACCTGTGAATTTGGGCTCAATTGGTCATCAAATTTGCAAGAGAACAATTAAAGAAAAACACCCTTGTTGCACAACTTTGTGGGCTTTCAGATGCATGAGAAAAGTTTTCAGGCCTGAAGTCTTCTTAAATTGGGTGAGAAATCACCTCTTTCTTAAACTTTGTACTTTAGAGGGAGCTGTTCTCACAGTGTTTTATACTATCAACAGCTTCCCATTGCTTGTTACCAAGTCAATTTTTTGCTAACAATTATTTTGAGTAATTACCAGTTTAGTGTCATGTGCATTTAATACTCATCAACCCAATCAAATACTTCCTTTTGGAAACTTGTTTATTCCCTTTTTGTTCCATTAGCTCAAAAGAGGGCTTTCCCATCATAACTTATCAAAACTTTGCCCCCAAATAAAACCATGAAAAAAATTAGGGGTTTTATTAGAAATGATTTTTAAGAACTAAAAACAGGGGCCGATAATGGTGGGCCTTCACATATCTCGTTTAAAGAATCCATTGAAAATAGTTACTAAACTATGATTCCTTAGTAAAAGAAAGTTGTTCCTGACTTGTTTGTGTGCCATTTAAAAAATCCAGAGAAACTAGTGACTAAAATGTGATTACTTAAAAGTTAAAGAAAGTTGTTTTTCTGATTTGTCGGTGTGCCTTATAGTGAGTGGTATTGCAAAGTTTGCCATCGCATAGTGCATACCTAAGCTTTGTTCCATGGCAGCCATTGCTCTCTGATGTTTGGTATCCACTTCTTTAACCTCACCATTAAACTCTGAATCGCCGTGTGGCGACCCCATCCCTCCTCCTCCTCCGCAGGAATGATCAGTCCGCGGCGAGATACTATCTTCATTATCCGTTCCTGGGTGATCGCCGCTACCTGACGACGACTTGCTATTAGGGCTCCCTAGGCTGTTCTGAATTGACGATGCACTACCAATGAAGTTGCCGTTTGTGTAGATAGATGGAGATGAGATGTGATGGGCAGCGAAGGAGCTACTTGCGACAAGTGCAGGGTGTGTAGTCAACAGGTAGGGTGAGTTACCGGCCATCAGGCTCTCGTAACCATTGAAGGGTAGGTGGGCTTTCAAGTTGGCAAGACCAACTCCTGTCGATCAAAACACCACAAAAACAAGGTTATTAATAATAATAATAGTGGCTTCTTATCTAGCATGTATCAAGCCCAGTTCATACTTCCTGTGAATGCGAATCCGATGCGAATTTAATGTGAATTTGACGTCACAACTCTGTTTTCGATGCGATATTCGCAGGAGAGTTGAGCACAACTCAACCCCTGCGAGTTATTCCTTGCGAATTTGTGTTGTCTACATTAGTATCGCATTGGCATTCGCAGGAAGTATGAACCAGGCTTCAGTCAGTGATGCTCAAGGCGCTTTAATATACAGTATTTTACTGCAAGGTATGTGGGACGTAACGCGTGAATTATGAGATCTACTCCTTTTACATAGCACTATGTGATGGTTTACAAGTTGCTGTAGCGCAATATGCTGCCAACCAAACCAGGAACACCGCGGCAAACCCCTTCCCTTTTCGATAAGTGCACTGGGTTCTTTTACGTGCGTTACACAACATTCGGGACCAACAGCTTTACGTCCCATCCAAAGGTGGACAAATACTTGCGTCAGAGATAAAGAAGATTAATTTTGGTTTTACCCATATACACCGATATGTGTTAGCATCGTATACTCAGTACTTTCTAGTGGTCTAGTTGAAGACAGTGCCCTCCAATCACAAAGGTCATGGGTTCGAATGCCACCCGAGTTATATGCCTGTGATTTTTTTTTCACAGAGCTCGGTAAAGTACTGAGGAATAATTCAACTCCTGCGAAATGTTTGCAGCAAAAATGGAGCTGTGATGTCAAAATTCATATCGCATTTGCAGGAAGTATGAACCGGGCTTTAGAATTTGGACTACGACAAAAACAGTGTGTAGTATTTTTATAACTTAGACAGTAACAGACTAGACTTCCGACAAGCTAAATGACTATGCAAAAAGTGAAGGAATGCCCACTATACCATCATGGAATTTGGGACAATCAAGTTTAGTCAATGAATAACAAACGATGAGTCTTTTAACCAAACTGACATAAAAAAAACGTTGATAGAACAATACTGAAACAGATGTCAAAACAATCATATTAACAGCTAAACTGAATTCATCAAGCGATTTTTTTTTTTCAACAAATTTCTTTCTCTGGATTCATGAGTAAATTACAGATTATCTGCAAACCTGCGCCAACTTTCATAGAGCTGCTTAGGCAGAAAATATTGCTTAACAACTCTCTGCTAAGCAGAAATGGGTAGGATACCAATCACAAATAGTTAACATGACTAAACTAGTTTGACTGGTAACCTTATTCTGGTAAGCATAGTTGTTCTGCTTCAACAGCTCTATGAAGAGAAAATGTTTACAGATTGAGCTCAAAACATGTGCCAATCGAATTATGATGATGAAGTGTTTTGTCTTATATACATTTGTAGCCGACTGTTGTAGATAATGAACATTGTTAGTTTTGTTCTTTGGTGTTCAGGTGTGTCAAGTACTGCGTACTTTAGGATATTTTCTTTAAAGGGAATCCTGACATCAAGGGCTTTCAAATTTTGTGAGTTCTTTTAAATGGATGTGTAAACAAAAAAAACTGTTGAAAAAAAGAAAAAAGGTACACTTTATAAAAATGTACATAAAAAAAAATTAGTAGGATTTGAAACTATGCATGGTGGAAATATGATATGGAAAGGTTTGCGGTAGCACCATGTAATGACTATCTCTTAATGAGTTGGGGTGGTTTTGAAAAGAACTGTTTCGATCAACTGGACGTTTCGATCCTTATGCCGAGTTGAAACCAACGGTTCTTTTCAGAACCATCCCAACTCATTTAGAGATAGTCAATACATGGTGTAACCGCAAAGCTTCCATATTATATAACAAACATTCTCATGCTTTTTTAAAACTTAATGAGTTGATATAATATTTGATTTCCTGAATACTACAGGCCTGAAATAACACTGAGGCCCCGGTCTTCAGTTGCCCTGCTCTTGGCCTTTGTGCCCCTTCAAAATTTTCCCATAGACTTTTTAATATGTTTTTTATAAATATATTTTTATATTTATACAATGTTAAAAATTTAATGTGTTTGTAGTTTGCTGGGCACCTCTGAAAAACAGTGTTTCAGGGAAAGGAAAACAAATGGAAATGCCCTTTGGAAAATGAAAATGGCCTTGCCCTTTTAAAGATGAAATTCCAGGCAAGATATGATTCTTCACACTAAAGTATAATGTTAGATCCCCATTAACGACCAAGTCCTTTTCACAAAAACACAAGATCACAGTGTTGAATTACACTGCTACAATGTCTTCGTCGTCGAGTACCTCATATTTAATTATCATCCCTACCAAAGTGTATTGATTGACTGTGCTCATAAGCACTCTACACTCTTAATATTGCCTCCGGCATATGTTACTTTTACAATGACTCTGTATATGACAACCCATCAATCTACTGCTAGGAAAATCAATAATCAATTAGGAAGAAAAACCAACCTGACTGAGTGTGAAGTAGTTGAGTTGATAACATCAATTGTTCACGATGACTAAGAACTAAAGAGTAGGAATATAATTTCATAATTATGACTTTAATGATTGGCTCTACCTTGATAGCACAAAGGATCGGCTAATGATCCAGCTAAACACAAATGGTAGTCGGACAATAAATATGAACGCTACTCTATCCAGGCTGATGGAAAATAAAAAACCAATTATGCTGTTCATCATCGAGCTACGAGTATTGTCATATGGGAACCATGAGGGCGCTAACTCAAGATAGACAAGCTCTCAGGTCAAAACCATAAAAACCGACTTGGGCCTGTTTACGCTTCTCTTTTGAAAGGGCAAAGGCACCAAGGCATTTTCTTTTTGGAAAAGGACACCTTATGTTTGAGGAAATTGTAATTTTCTACTGGAGCATTTTAAGGGCACCAAGGCAATGACCAGGGGGCATGGAGGCATTCGCTTTCATTGCCTCCGTGAAGTATCAGCAATGTCGACTTACTTTTACATGCACAAGCTGAGATGGCAATGGGCAATAACTAGACAATAGCTTATATTGTCTTCAAAAGCATGGACACCATTGGTAATTACTCAAAATAATTATTAGCATAAAACCTTACTTGATAACGAGCAATGGAGAGCTGTTGATAGTATAAAACATTGTGAGAAACGGCTCCCTCTGAAGTGACTTGTTTTTTGAGAAAGAAGTAATTTTTCACGAATTTGATTTCGCGACCTCAGATTCAGAATTTGAGGTCTCGAAGTTAAGCATCTGAAAGCACACAACTTCGTGTGACAAGGGTGTTTTTTCTGTCATTATCATCTCGCAACTTTGACTACCAATTGACATTGTCTAACTTTGTAATGGCCAACCTTATCTCTAAAAATAGTTCATAAATTTCAGGCTAGGGAGTGACCTGCAGACAAGAACCGTAGACCTACTGTGGTATTGCAGCCAAGGAGATGTCCTGTTCCCATAAGATGTCACTGTGATCTCTCTTTTTTTTTATGGGGGGGAAACGTTGGATTTGCAGCATTAATTAACCCGATGGGTCGTTCAGAGTTTCTAACATTTTCCAGGCCACACAGAAAAATAATACTTTCCAAGACTTCCCTCAACTCCTGTCACTATAAGACACCTGAATAGGCGAGGCGAGTCCAGACACAAAAGGAGGGAGGCAATAAGGCGATCACCTCCATGCCCCTTGTCATTGCCTTGATGCCATTGAAATGCTTAAGTAGAAATTTACAACTCATGGGGTGCCCTTTACACCAAAGAGAAAATGCCTTGGTGCCCTTGCCCTTTTCAAAAACGAAGTATACAAGCCTATATTGAGTAGCTTTTTGTACCTTTATCTAGTTAAATACATAGTTTAATGATTTTAAAGTTTTTGTGATGTATTTTGTAAGTTTTAGTATTTTTTATAATGAATCCAACCGTATGTGGTTGCAAATAAAATGAACCTTACCTTATCTAACCTAGCAAAATGTGACTTTTGAGTTCTAGCAACCGATATATTTTGTGTAGCATTTTGCTCCGCTGTATACAAGAGAATTCATTCACTGAATTTTAAGGATTTTCAGGTTTGTTGTGGGGTCTGTAAGTGTAGTTTAACACAAAATACATTCATTGTGTGTAAAATAAATTGACAAATTAATTTCACTCAAAACAACTAGAAAAACTTTTTGTTTTTGTTGCTGTGGGGTTTGTAAGTGTATTCTTAGGTACCGAGTGCTTTAATCACCCCTAGGGGTGTGATGAAGCGCTATATAAGAACCTAGTATTATTATTATTAAAATACATCCATTGTGTGTCAAATATGTGTTCTTAAAAAGGTGTGTTTCATCAAGACGCCAAGTATCCTGTGGGGAAAGCTCATGAAGTCCAATTAAAAACCAACAAATAACTTTCTCTTTGTCGACTTGTGATATTTCGCAGTAGTGTAATCTTGCAACATACTTAGAATAGCAGTGTCCTGCCATGATTCTTGATTGGTTTTTCTGTAGTTTGAAGGATTCCATATCTTCAACATTCCGGTCAGAGTGAGGGTTTTTTAATGTTTGGATATAAATGTTGGCTTATCAGGAGACTAATTATGAGTCGGGATGGCTTACAGGTCAGGCACCCTGGAGAGAACAGTCCAATACCATCTGCTGGTTTAACTCATTCACACGTTTCGTTCCTTTTTTCTCTCATCGAGATTGTTGATCTTTTTGAGATCATTTCATGGAATTCTTATCCCGGGATATAAAGTGCCATTCCAGCCGAGGTCAGATGCTGTGTGCAGGATACCAGGCTGTCATCATCTATTGTTATTGAGCCAATGCATTCATACTTCCAAGGATTTCTACGCCCATTGATTTGTAAAAACAAAATAAATTTGTGTTAAAAAAAAAAAAAACTATAAAAACAAATGCACAAATACCTTAGTAGTAGGTCTGAGTAAAATTATGACAACTTGGTAAGCGTTATTTGATATGCCTACACCCTTTCTAAATAACCTTTGTATTTTTCTTCTTTGATTATTTATTATGGTTTTAACTACTGGGTTTTTCTTTTTGCAGTCAATATTTATATAGAGTATAAAGCTATGACAATACGATAAGTCTTATTTGATATGCCGACACCCCTAATAAATATTGGTGTTTTCGTTTTATTCATTAAGGTTTTAACTTCTTTGCTTTTTTCTTTTAGTCAATTTTGATAAAGTAAAGTTGTGACAATTACAAGCTAAGTCTTATTGGTACGCCTAAACCCTTAATTATCTTGGTATTTTTAGTTTTTTTTTTAAATTATTTGTTACGCTTTTGACTACTTTGTTCTTTTCTGTCAGTCAACTTTGATAAAGTAAAGTTGTGACAACAAAAAGATAAGTCATAGATTTAAGTAATATATTTAAAGGCCCTGACACATTTGGTAGTAGTCAAAGACCAGTATTCTCACTTGGTGTATCCCGACATATGCATAAAATAACAAATTTGTGAAAATTTGGACTCAAATGGTCATCGAATTTGCAAGAGAGTAATGACAGAAAAAAAATACCCTTGTTGCATTACTTTGTGTGCTTTCAGATGCCTAATAATTATTTGGGTTAAAATTACCTTTTTCTAAAAAACTACGCTAAAGGCAGTGGACACTATTGGTAATTACTCAAAATAGTTATCATCATAAAACCTTTCTTGATTACGAGTAATGGGGAGAGGTTGATAGTATAAAACATTGTGAGAAACAGCTCCCTCTGAAGTGACGTAGTTTTCGAAAAAAAGTAATTTTCCCAGAATTTGATTTAGAGACCTCAAGTTTAGAATTTGAGGTCTCAAATTCAAGCATTACAAAGCACACAACTTCGTGTGACAATGGTGTTTTTTTCTTTCATTATTATCTCGCAACTTCGACGACCGATTTTATGCATATGTTGAGATACACCAACTGTGAAGACTAGTCTTTGACAATTACCAATAGTGTCCACTGTCTTTAATTCGGAGGGAACCATTTCTCACAATGTGTTATACTATCAAGAACCTCTCCAGTGCTCGTTACCAAAATAAGTTTTTATGCTAACAATTATTTTGCGATATTACCAATAGTGTCCAGTGCCTTAAAGCTGGTAGAGCTTAGCCCTACACAAACATGTGTAAAAAGTGTTTATAGGCAAGTGTTAATTAAAAGGTGTTACTCTCAGTATTAAAAACCCACTTGCTCTGACAGCGTTACAGATGATGTTCTCAACTAACTAACGGCCCCTTTCACACGAGAGCAATTTAGCAAGGGTCCCTTGCTAAATTGTAGCATGGTTGTAAGATTTTACAAAATGTACCTCGTGTGAAAGGACAACACTTTTTTTCTACTGTCCAAGTTCTCTTGCAAAATCCTGTCAAACATTGCTACATTTTACAACCATGCTAAAATTAAACAAGGTACCCCAGTTACATTGCTGTCGTGTGAATAGCAGTTAACGGTTGGTGAATCAAATTTAAGTCTGACACATTCATTTTTGTTTTCAATGTCCAACTTGATTAAAATGTAGAGTTGTATAAACATTCCTACATGTGTCTTTTCCCAGAATGAAGCATTTGTCCTTAACCACTGAAATCTCCGGATGAGTAATCAGATTACTTAAACAGGAAATCCCTAATGCTTTAATAAATTAACATTGACATCAAATATCTTTGCTGATGGCTTAATCTAACCATTCAACAAATAGAAAAGATATGCATTCTAAAATGTTACCTACACAAAGCCTATTCAATGTGTGCCCTTTCTGATTAGTAAATCCCTAACAGTAGTTTGAATGTGGTTAATTTTTTCAAAAAGTTGGGAGGTGAAATTACTCAAAGCACACAGGTCTTGGATTGATTTCACAAAGAGTTAGGACTAGTCCCAACTTAGAACTAGTCCTAACTTAGGAGTTAAGACTAGTCCTGGGAGATATTAAAAACTTAAGGCTAGTCCTAGGTTAGGACGAGTAACTCGAGATAAGACTAGTCCTAACTCTTTGTGGAATCCACCCCTGGACTAACCATAGAGTAAGGACTAACATAATGAACATGTAGGAACTAAGATGAGACATCTAGAACGAAGTCCTAACTTTATTCTCGGTGACTGCCTTGTAAAGTTTGCTACCCTTTGACCAGTCACCCAAACAGGTATCCCGACACAAATACCTGTTAAACATGATTTCCGCTCTGCGTGGCATAAATCAAGCATAGGTCACTGGCTCAAGTTAGACATGTTTAAGAACATATTGAGAACGAGATTGGCATTGCTCCTGTTGAGTGTTTGTTTTAAGGCCACACATGTGGATATTTATTAATATCCATCATCCTCAAGTGGAAATGTCTGGCCTTCCTGTTGGTCAGTCCTCTACAAATCACTATCTACACTGTCACTCTTTGATTAATGCTGTATTTCCTCAACATTCAAAAAAGTGCAAGACAGGTTCCAGCTTGCCTTAAAAGGTTGTAGAGATGACCCCCCCCCCCCCCAAAAAAAAAAAAAAGGGGGGGGGAAGGTGGATCTCCTTACCTAAATTGTTTCTCAGAAATATTTGATTGATTTTTTTATATATTCTCTTAATGTAAAAGAGTAAAAAAGCACTCTTTGGAGATTCATATAAAGGACAACTCTTTTTCGAGTGGTCTTCCACTCATTTAGATTGAAGTTTGCATCTTGTTGAGTGATTTTTCACTCTGTCCTGGAGTGAAACCCCTCTAAAAGAGTGATATAACAACCACTTTTTTTGAAGAGCCATATGAGGGACAACTCGAAATGTAAAGAGTGGTGTTTTTCACTCTTTTACATTAAGAGAGCATAATTATATTAATCTTTTT
Organism: Asterias amurensis; assembly: GCF_032118995.1. Lineage (NCBI taxonomy): Eukaryota > Metazoa > Echinodermata > Asteroidea > Forcipulatida > Asteriidae > Asterias > Asterias amurensis. The sequence goes on from NC_092651.1 coordinate 6,152,641, forward strand.
GGTTTTATCCATATACACCGATGTGTGATAGCACTGTGCACTCCGAGTACTTTCCTGAGCTCTGTGAAAAAATATATGTACTATTCGGCTGGGATTCGAACCCATGACCCTTGCAATTCTAGAGCAGTGTCTTACCAAATAGACTACCGAGATTGCCCGGTAGCTAGAGGCAGTTCGAACCCATGACCCTTGCAATTCTGATGCAGTGTCTTACCAACTAGACTACCGAGATTGCCCGGTAGCTAGAGGCAGCTCGAATCCTATATTTTAGAAGAGAGTTCCAAAACAACTTAATAGATGGAAATTAAATATCGTTTGAAAAAAACTAAACACTAGAAGTTGTTTTTGTAAAGCACGTTTCACAACTATTAATGAATGTTGAATCTCTAATTTTTTTTCTGTAATGGATGATTCGGTTACTTTCTATTCAAATAATATTTCTTGAACAAGTAAGAAAATAGAATTAGCTGTGAAACCTAAAGGACCTCTGATACACATAAATAGTTCATGGCCTGACATTTCGACCCTAGCAGAGTCTTCCTCGAAGGCTAAAGAGGCGTTGCATTTATTTAACGAGTGTAAAGCCTTTGATCTGTTTTCTACAATTACATAGGCCTACTATCAATGTTTTTGTTGGCAATATTGACTATAGTTTTTGATTGACACTGTGTATTATTAGACATTTATAACCTCAATTAATTCTAATCAGCCGGCTTATATGTAAACAAATGCAAAATAACAATATCATTACAGATGGAAAACAAAAACATTCCGTAATTACAAATGATACCATAGAAATAATACACATTAATTTCTGATGTCCATTGACAAGTTTTCAAAACTCTCGTTAGTGCATTCAATTCAATTAATAAATCCTCCATTATAAATTGCCGTTGAGACAGAGTAAAGGTAAAAGAAAACAGTGCAATCAAACTGTTTTGAAGATACTCAACATATTTGCATTTGATTTAAAGGCACTGGACACTATTAATTATTACTGAAAACAACTGTAAGCATAACACATTACTTGGTAACAAGCAATGGAGAGCTGTTGATAGTATAAAACATTGTGAGCAACGGCTCCCTCTGGAGTAACATAGTTTTTGAGAAAGAGGTAATTTCTCACTCAAATATTAAAAGACTTCATGCCTGAAGCCCTTTATTAGAAATCTGTAGGCACACACATTTGTGCAATAAGGGTGTTTTTTCTATCATTGTTCTCTCGCAACTTCGACGACCAATTGAGTTCAAATTTTCACAGGTTTGTTATTTTATGCATATATTGAGATACACCAAGTGGGAAGACTTGTCTTTGACAATTACCAATAGTGTCCAGTGTCTTTAAACGGTTTTGATAATACTATACAGTTTGGATTTGATTTAAAGGCAGTGGACACTATTGGTAATTACTCAAAATAATTGTTAGCAGAAAAATTTACTTGGTAATGAGTAACAAAGAGCTGTTGGAAGTATAAAACATTGTGAGAGACGGCTCCCTCTGAAGTAACATAGCTTTTTGTGAACGGGGTAATTTCTCACTCAAATATTAAAAGACTTCCGCTGAAGCCTTTTATTAGCTGTCTGAAAGCACACACATTTGTGCAACAAGGTTTTTTTTTCTTTCTTCATTATTCTCTTGCAACTTCGATGTCCAATTGAGCCAAAATTTTCACAGGTTTGTTATTGTATGCATATGTTTGGATACACCAAGTGAGAAGACTATACCCAAGACTGTGTCTTTAAGGAGCTGTACCCAAGAATCAACAGCAGTTCTCGGAGCAGACGATGTACTTCCCCTTCACCCCTCATCCCTAAAGCAATTATTTTGCGGGAAAATTGAAGTGTTGAAAATTTCTGCTTGTCTAAGTCCATTACATGAGACATGTAAATCATACACTATGTAAGAGGGCAGTATGATCAAGTGTATATCTAGTTTGAGATGGTTGGACTCTGATCTAGCAAACCAAGACAGCATCAGGCACTGACCTTTAAAGAGCAAATAAAGGATGATCTCAATATTTCAACAATTACCTTTTTATGGCCAAATAGACATCGTAGATACCGGTTAATAACCATTTTACTCTCAAAATTTGCATTTAGTAACCAATAACTCGAGTCAAAAATGCACCCGGCCGCGCAGCTTTTTAGTCAAAATCTAATTCTGAGGTCTCAAAATCAAATTCGTGGAAAATAACTTCTTTCTCGAAAACTACTCCACTTCAGAGGGAGCCGTTTCTCACAACGTTTTATACTATCAACAGCTCCCCATTACTCGTTACCAAGTAAGGTTTCTTGCTAATAATTATTTTGAGTAATTACCAATAGTGTCCACTGCCTTTAAGAGTTGTAATTATGTGTTTGCTATTCATTTGTATGTTCTGTAATGCTTTGTTTTTGACAGTATGGAAATAAAATAAAATGTGAATTGAATTGAATTTGGTTGTTAGTCTCAAACTCTTTCATGTAACATCAAACGCCCAGGTACAGTGTGTCAACCCTGTATGCTTCGTTGTGTTTTTTTTGCAAGAGCAAGGGCACCTGGGCACTTCTCCTTTGTGAAGGGCATCCTATATGGAGACAGTGTACATTTTTACTTGGTCATTTCAAAGGCACCAGCAGCTGATTTTACAAAAGGCTAGGATTGATCCATAGAGTTATATATAAGAACTAGAGGGCGCACTGGCCTATATCCGCGCCCCGGCACGCGCGCAGGCGGCCATTTTCTAAGTTGACAAAACAGCCATCTCACAGCGTGTGTTTGTGCGGCCATATCCTAAGTTGAACAAACACCATCGCGTGAGTGTTAAATTAAAAAAACTCCAACGTGTATTTCATATTCAACCCGCGTACAGAATGGCGCGCTTGTCATCTTGCGGTCCCGTGGCGTTTGTGCACAAGCATCACCAGTGCGCCCTCTAGTTCTTATATATAACTCTATGGATTAATCCTATCTTGAGTTAGGACGACTAACCGTCCTAACTTAGGATGGGTTCAATACGTCCTAACGTCTTTGGATACAGAATTTAACTCGTCCTAAGTCCTAAGATTAATCCTAAGTTAGGAAGAGTTTGGTGAAATCGACAGCAGGGGCATGGAGGCAATCGCCTTTATTGACTCCATTAGGTATCAGGCCTGCGCCCAATTTCATAGAGCTGCTAAGCACAAAAATTTGCTTAGCATGAAAGTTTTGCTTTCATAAAAACTGGATTACCAACCAAATTTCCACGCGATTTTCAGGATAAGCAAACAACAGCTGAATACCAGTAACAAGCAATATGCAACAAATGGAAATTTGGTTGGTAATCCTGTTTTTATCAAGGAAGATATTTCATGCTCAGCAAATTTTTGTGCTAAGCAGCTCTATAAAACAGGGCCCTGGTGTGTTCCTTGTACCCTAGCTACTGAGTCATGTTAGCTTACCATTTTCAATCTTGGGTTTCTTCAGTGGATCAGCTCCGTGTCCCAAGCCATGTAACATATGAACAGTCTGTGAAAGAGAAAGAGGCAGGCTGCGCTTTGGTGGTCTGCCCGGACGACTACTGTGAAAAATTGGGGAAAAATACAAGAAAAGTATTAAAAAAGTATCAAACTGGAACAATAATAATTCTTCAAGGTTTTTAAATAACAACTTGCTTAAAATACAACAAAGGGGGAGAGAGAAGTGATGCATGCCCGATACTTCAAGGAGGCAACAAAGCCGATTGCCCCCATGCCCCCTGGTCATTGCTTTGGTGCCCTTGAAATGCTCAAGTAGAAATTTACAATGTCCTCATAGGGTGCCCTTTACCAAGGAGAAAATGCCTTGGTGCCAATATTCTCATTCTCATTTTGATTCTGGTCTTATAACAAATGCTCTGGTCCAGAATTTTTTTTTTGTAAACTACAAGCCAGGCCTGTGTGCTTCACTTTTGACAGTGCAAGGGTACCAAGGCATCTTCCCCTTGGTAAAAGCATGGAGGAAAAAGGCACCCTATGAGGAAATTGTTAATTTCTACTGGAGCGTTTCAAGGGCACCAAGGCAATGACCAGGGGGCATGGGGGAAAATGCCTTTGTGTCCCCTGTGAAGTACAAGGCCCGACAAGCCCTACGGTCTTGTGGATTTCTCCCAAAATTGGAGCCCGGACTGTACATGCAGTTATCACCTAGTTATAACCCTGGCCATAACACACACTCCATTGGATATCCAAGCCAAACTCTCATGACTTAGGGTGGCTGAGTGCCCCATGGGATAGTGCTTGGTGCCTGACGAGATCTAGGAATTTACTAGTCAAGCATCATGCTTGTATCACCGGCACAGTAAATACTATGTTCTAATCCGACAAATAATCTCATAGTGCATCTTGCTTATTGCCATCTTGAGTATGTAGGCCTACAAAGTACATGTATTCACCCGGGCCCAATTGCATAAAGCTGGTAAGCACAAAACACTGCTTGAACAATTTCTTTGCTAAGCAGAAATGAGCAGGATACAAACCACATGCAAATGGTACATGTGACATAGTAGTTTGACTGGTAACCCTATTCTTGTAAGCATAATGGTATTGTGCTAAGCATCTTTTGTGCCTGTATTGTAAGCAGCTCTATGAATTGGGGCCTAGAAAGCAAGACTCCCAAACACATTAACAGAGGTCTGTTGATTTCAAACACCTGAGGACGGGTCATATTTCTCCCCAACTAGTCAAGCTAGCTACATGTAGTTTTAACTACATGGCATCTTTAAAAAGATGCTATGTCAGATTTTTGGCCGATTTGACCCAAGGTATTTTGATGGGGGTCGAGAAAGTTTGAGCCATTGCTCCAAAAAGTCTGCCAATTATTAGTACCAGTGAAATAAAGTGCTCAAAATTAGTTTTTGTCAGGATCTCGACAATATATCACATGACCAATTCTTATGTGTTTTATAAGAAACGTTTTAAATTTTTGTCATGGTTCCTGACCATTAAAAGTAAAAGTTAAACTTTTTTTCGTTAGAGCGGGTGATACTCTTTGAAATACCATTCACTCAAAAAAAATCTATTGTTAAATGTTTGGGGCCAAAAATCTGACATAACATCTTTAAAAGCACCCTTTTCCAGGCATGTATGCTTTGTTTTTAGAAGGGCAAGGGCACCAAGGCATTTTCTCCTTAGTTAAGGGCTACTGGAGCATTTCAAGTTACAAAGGCAATGTCCAGGGGGCATGGAGGCAATCGCCTTGGTTGCCTCCTTGAAGCATCAGGCCTGATTTTCATTTGAAAATACAGACTGGTGTAAAATGTGAGGGACTTTCAAAATAACAAGCTATCAAGCTAACTGGTCCTGCTCAGGACAAACCATGTTACATCTCTAATGGTGATAATCCTTTGTCAATAATAACAAGCATGTATTGGCACAATTTGTTATAAGGCTGATCAAAGGAGGGTTTTTATAAAGACAGTGGACACTATTGGTAATTGTCAAAGAATACTCTTCACAGTTGGTGTATCTCAACATGTGCATAAAATAACAAACCTGTGAAAATTTGAGCTCAATCGGTCACCGAACTTGCAAGATAATAATGAAAGACAAAATCACTCTTGTCACACGAAGTTGTGTGCGTTTAGATGGTTGATTTTGAGACCTCAAATTCTAAACTTGAGGTCTCAAAATCAAATTCGTTGAAAATTACTTCTTACTCGAAAACTATGGCACTTCAGAGGGAGCCGTTCCTCACAATGTTTTATACTATCAACCTCTCCCCATTACTTGTTACCAAGTAAGGTGTTATGCTAGTAATTATTTTGAGTAATTACCAATAGTGTCCACTGCCTTTAACCAGTGCAGTATTCAACTGAGAATATACATTTGGATGCAATGGCAACTATTTGATTATATCTGTCTCCTTGGCTTGCCTAAATATTTGTGTAAGGTATCGCAGAGTCCTTGAGACTCCATTGTAATAAGATTGCAATAGCTGGGAATAAATAAAGTCTTTCAATAAAACTAATATCAGAAACCATCCAGTAACATTCATGAGGCCAGCTGGATCAAGAAAACAACACATTCAAGGATTCTTTATAACAATGTTGTAAACACACCTTAATGTATATGCCTACAATAAGGGCCCATATTTCAAAAAGCTGTTAAGCAGACAATTCTGCTTGACAAATTCTTTGCTTAGCAAAAATTGAGTTATCGCACAGCCACAACAATGCAAACTTAACATAATATTGGCTGGTAATCTGTTCCTGCCTAGCATTACTTTTCTGTATTTAACGGCAGTGGACACTATAGGTAATTACTCAAAATAATTATTAGCATAACACCTTACTTGGTGAAGAGGGAGCTGTTGATGTAGTTTTCGAGAAAGGAGTAAGTTTTCACTAATTTGATTTTGAGACCTCAGGTTTAGAACTGGAGGTCTCGAAATCAAGCATCTGAAAGCACACAACTTCGTGTGACAAGGGTATTTTATATTGAGCTCAAATTTTCACCTGTTTGTTATTTAATGCATATGTTGAGATACAGCAAGTGAGAAGACTGGTCTTTGACAATTACCAAAGGTGTCCAGTGTCTTTAATAAGTTTTTGTACTTACAGGCTTTAGGAGATTGGGCCCAGTTAATAATAGGTGCCATTTTTGTTTATCTATGTTGCTACCATCAGCAGAATCAGGGGATGCTGGTAGGGGCTTTGGGATTGGGGGTTTATGCCAAATATAAAATCAAACACTTTACAGAATAGCAATGTTTCTGTGATGTGCCAAGTTAAAGGTTCTAAGCGTTCCCTATGAACAAATCCAAAATAGATTTTCACCCAAATTCGAGTCCTTTAAAGACAGTGGACACTATTGGTAATTGTCAAAGACTAGCCTTCACAGTTGGTGTATCTCAACATATATGCATAAAATAACAAACCTGTGAAAATTTGAGCTCAATCAGTCATCGAACTTGCGAGATAATAATGAATGAAAAAACACCCTTGTCACACGAAGTTGTGTGCATTTAGATGGTTGATTTTGAGACCTCAAGTTCTAAATCTGAGGTCTCGAAATCAAATTCATGGAAAATTACTTCTTTCTCGAAAACTAGGTTACTTCAGAGATAGCCATTTCTCACAGTGTTTAATACTGTCAACCTCTCCCCATTACTCGTCACCAAGAAAGGTTTTATGCTAATAATTATTTTGAGTAATTACCAATAGTGTCCACTGCCTTTAAGGCCTTGTTATAAGGCCTTCTTTGTATCTCTATGTCCAACATGCTCCATTTGTATAACTAACTGTAATAGCAAAGGGCAGTTTGATCTACATATAGCAATGAAACAACTTGGCATAACATAAGATATTTATTCTTAATTATTCATAAATACCTCAGACAGTTTCGCTATTCCTATTGGTGGAGAGCGCATCCTGTGGTTGTGTATAAGCCTTTGTTTATGACCAGTAAAAAGTGTTGAAACATGGGCTTGACACGCGAGCTTGCACCTGTTCTTATAAGACAGTTTTTTCGTTCCTATTGGTCGAGAGCAATGGCTGAAACAGTTGTGCCACATTACGCGATACGCGGGACGCGCACAGCATTCCCTTATAAGGAGTTGTTTACCCGAGGGCGGCGGAGGGCTTTACCATTTCATAGCTGGAGGGGTGTTGTGTTGTGTTGAAAGAAATCATTGAACAATTACATGTATAGTTTTTGCATTTATTTTACCTTTTGACCAAAAAGTGTTGATGTTTTTGGATAAACCACTAGTTGAAAACCTCACTACACATTGATTCATGCACAACGTACCTAGATACAAAGCCTTAGACCAGCTGCCCTTTGATGTTTAAATACGTTTGCACAAACATTGAAACCGGTATCCAAATAATGCAACAACACAAGATGATTGATATTTGGGATTGATTCTCCCTGTTGTCATGGTTTTAACATGCAAATACAAATCCTTCCTCCGAACAAGAACAACAAATAAAAGCTGTCAGAAACATGTGTCTATTTCCACGCTCAAAAAACAAACATACATTGAGAAATAAAAAGCATCATCATTAACAATTGAGTCGCAATGCATAAAGAGTTTATGTTACCAGATATAAAACTGGGTTTTGATACCTTTTGTTTTTGGCCATGACATGAATCCCTACTCATTGTGAAAGAATATGTACCCTGTAAATGTAAAAGTGAAAAACACCACTCTTTACATTTTGAGTTGTCCCTCATATAACTCTTCAAAAAGAGTGGTGGTTATTTCACTCTTTTAGAAGGGTTCCACTCAAGGACAGAGTGAAAAATCACTCAAAAAGATGCAAACTTCAATCTAAAAGAGTGGAAGACCACTCGAAAAAGAGTTGTCCCTCATATGGCTCTTCAAAGAGTGCTTTTTCACTCTTTTGCACTGAGAGAGTATGTAATATAATTTCCCTGTAGAAGTTTCACCTTGGTCGTCAATATTTTGAAGAAAAAATCACAGAGCGATGTTTTCAGGAGAGTCACGCAAATACGATATTATTTTATTATTTACCAGTACTGCTGGTAGTATACCAGGTACCAGAACTGGCAAATACGTCATACTAAAATAATTTACGCCTCCCGAGACAAATATTTTTTTGTGAGATTGTTTATGCATTTCTCAAAAACTACAGCACCTCAGCAAGTACAGTAATATATTAAAGACAGTGGACACTATTGGTAATTGTCAAAGACTAGCCTTCACAGTTGGTGTATCTCAACATATGCATTAAATAACAAACCTGTGAAAATTTGAGCTCAATCGGTCGTCGAAGTTGCAAGATAATAATGAAAGAAAAAACACCTTGTCACACGAAGTTGTGTGCTTTCATATGCTTGATTTCGAGACCTCAAATTATAAACTTGAGGTCTCAAAATCAAATTCAAGGAAAATTACTTCTTTCTCGAAAACAAAGTTACTTCAGAGGGAGCCGTTTCTCACAATGTTTTATACTATCAACCTCTCCCAAATACTTGTTACCAATTAAGGTTTTTTGTTAAAAATTACTTTGAGTAATTATCAATAGTGTCCACTGCCTTTAAGCCTTCTCGTCAAACGACTCGGACAAGGATTACAAAGATTGTCATTACAGAGTGGTTGATTCCGACTGCTATTCAATGAATCATCTGTAGATTACTACTGAATGATCGATGTCATTATGCCCACATATTAATTGCTTAATTTCACTGTCTACTGAAGACCACGATCTTAGTCAATACGAACCACCAAAGTGCATCTTTAATTGCATGCTTTACTTTCATCTAGTTGTGTTTCCAAGGTGACTCAGCGCGTACCCAGCAGTAGAAGCCAAGATTGGTGTTTTCTTAACTCTGTATCACCTTTCTTCACATCGGGTGCTGTAACAATAATAGGCTTATTACAATCACCTGGAAATCCTACCAATATTAAACTAAGAGGCGGTTGCTGGCATATCACTCCTGACTCCATACAGTTTAGATATTGACAGCAAGGGCATGCCAATGGCTTTAGGAAACAGCGGTTCATGTCAATCGTACATGGTAGTACTTACTGCGCTACAAAAACAATTATTGGATTCACAAATGACTGATGAAGTTCCTTTTGAACGACTGTATCAGGCGTGATACTTCATGGAGGCAACGAAGGCGATTGCCTCCATGCCCCCTGGTCATTAGCCTATTTTAGATTTGGCGGACCCTATAGGATGTTCACCGTTTGGTTTAGGTGTATACAGACTAATTAATTAACCAAACCTAACAGTGTTCCAGTATTGTGTTTGGACTGCCAAGGCTTGTTGCATTGGTGCCCTTGAAAAACTCCAGTAGGTAGAAATTTACAATTTCCTCTTAGGGTGCCCTTTACCAAGGAGAAAATGCCTTTGTGCCCTTGCCCTTTCAAATACTAGGCATACAGGGTCGCCTGTTGTATACACAAACAAACTGAAATGACACTGAGCTTTGGTATCCTAACATAACTTGGCTGAAATCAGGCTATGTCTAGTCCTAGTTTAAAGACACTGGACACTATTGGTGATTGTCAAAGACTAGCCTTCACAGTTGGTGTATCTCAACATATGCATAAAATAACAAACCTGTGAAAATTTGAGCTCAATCGGTAATCGAAGTTGCGATATAATAATGAAAGAAAAAATACCCTTGTCACACGAAGTTGTGTGCGTTTAGATAGTTGATTTCGAGACCTCAAGTTCTAAATCTGAGGTCTCGAAATCAAATTCGTGGAAAATTATTTCTTTCTCGAAAAAACTATGGCACTTCAGAGGGAGCCGTTTCTCACAATGTTTAATACCATCAACCTCTCCCCTTTACTCGTCACCAAGAAAGGTTTTATGCTAATAATTATTTTGAGTAATTACCAACAGTGTCCACTGCCTTTAATAAATTAGTACACAAGCACCTCATTCATATAATTTCGCAGTAACTACAAATAACTATTTTTGTATCTTGTGTAAAACAAAAAAGTAGAAATGTCTCAGCTGCGACTCAAAAATCATCATTTGCTACTCAATAATAGCATTCAGAGCACAAAATTTCCAGTAAAAACATTTTCCTATGCAAAATTGCTGGAAGAAATCGTTCCTTGAGACAGTACAAGAGATGGGTGTTCTGATCCCAACATACCCCTGGAAGTTTTTCAACTACACTGAACTGAACGTCGTTCAATAACCAATGGTTCGCTAGTGTAAGATTTTTTCATAGGTCCGGACCTCCGACAAATTGTAGTCAAGATTTTACAAGGGACCCTGGACACTCTTAAAATTGTTGTCCTTTCACACGAGGTATATTTTGTAAAATTTTACAAACATGCTACAATTTAGCGAGGGACCCTTGCTAAATTGGTCTCATGTGAAAGGGGCTTAAGAGGCTAGCAGTAACAATGAGACGGTTGAAATATCATAGGTTTATCCTGAGACCATAAAGGAAATGGATCTTAAGAATTGACAGGAAAAGATCGAAAAAGGGGAATGAAGAAGCTCAAAGACCGACCCTAAATCTCTTCAAGATAAGCGCAACAAAGACAAGAAATGAATTAGATAATGGATACTCCTTCCCAAAATGTGTCCATTGTCAACAACACAATAAAGCATCCCACCTGAATCAAATTGTAGTGTTAATGTACTTTGCAGCATTAATTGACATTTGACAAAGTCGTTATCAAGAAGAGGAAAAAGTTCACCCAAATATTACCTCAAGGTTAATAAGCGTAATAGAGTCAGAAGCAACCAGCCATGATAATAACAGTATTTCTGAATACGGCTTTACTTCATTGCAAAGAAACACTGATGCTCTCTCCCCCTTAGAAATCCGATCTTCTTTCAATTCTCTAGAAACTTGGGATAATTTGATATTGCAGATCCTAAGTAGGAAAAATATCAACCGGATTATAAGCCCTGAAAAAAAATCAATTACAGCTTGGATTTTTAATACGAGAGTGCATTTATCTGGCTCATGACTTTTAGCTCTGATAACCTCAGCGCTTACGATTGTCCATGTAACTGTACTTTCTTCCTTCCTACCGTCCCAAAGGAGTTGATGCCAAGTCCTTTTGATGATTGAAAGCCAAACCACCAAGCTCCATTAAAAATGCATCCATTCTTCATGCTCGTGTGCATTTCCGAGTTCATTATTAATTCAAGCAAACGGAATATATTTTTGCATGACTCCTTGCTGTGTGCAGACAGCAGGCCCAGGGGATCATCATGTTTCATTCTGTGTTTGAACGCACAAAGACAGATCGACCCTTCAAGCCGACTCCTCATTTCAATGACAATTGCCAAAATTTAGGGCTAAACTTCCATCATACAAGAACCCTTTCTGCACTAACTTCTTAATCAGCTGCCCTTCCCAATCAAATTACTCCCTTTAGAGAAGACACATTCGGGAAAGAAATAAAGGGACAAATGAAAATGCTCCGATTCAAAGATGAAAAGCCTAAATTGCACAAACTGCCTACTGCTTTATTTCAAAATAAAATTGGAGTACAATCAATTTCTAATTCAAGATTATGACAAAGCCTAAGAAACAATTTAGGCAGACTAATTGCATTATATTGAATTTATGATCTTGCTATCCGAACGTAAAAAGTACACATCAAACAGAAAAGTACAATACCTCTTTGTTTTGATGCAACAAACAGTACCAACAAAAGGGTCAAAACATTGCCTTTGCTGCTTTCAGTCTCGCCTTATAGATTGGATGGTCCAATATTCCCAATACTCACAATTACAAGTCAAGTATGGACCCAAAGTACACACATAATTGGGAGTCCTTAGCGAGGAATGGGGCAGAGTTATTAGTGACAACAAAAGCTTAGGTGCCACAGCGTCCATGAGCACTGGAAGCCTTTAGCAGTGTTTGGGTGCAAAGACTTTGCTTCTCTGTCCCTCAATGCTACTACCGGGCATGAAATATGAAGACATTTGGGCTTGGGGGCCCAATGCTTCCCTGTCTCTCCTCCATCTTTGTCATGTCACCTCCGAAAAGGTGAACAAACACAAATGATTTTTTAACCAACGGCAGGAAAACAGTATCAACTTTCCCTGGACCTAAGCAAACACGGAGAGATATGAGGCCTGTTTGACATCTATTGAGTCATGTTTGTAGCCCACACTTCACAGTACAGGTTTAACAAATTGTTCCCCCTTCATATATTGATCTGTTTTACTATTTATTTTTCCAAATCAAGGCAGTTTTGACAGTGAGAAATCACATCTTGTTCACTGAGGTCAACTTTATCCATTGGTAATACTCTTGTGACAACAGGTTGTACAAATAACACAACTTTGTGATCCAAGTTTGTGCTTGACATGATGAATGATGTGCCAAGTTTTCTTTTCTAGATTTCTGCGTATTAAGCTAGCTGACTAAGACACCCACCTACATCAACTTAAAGCGGCCATCTGTGTTTCTGTGATTTGGAGATACGTATCTGGGGAAGATATTGCAAGTTTGTGGGGTCCAAATGGGGCAGGACCCTTTGCAAAAATGCTATAGTTTTTATGGCTTATCATGCAGACCAGTTGGCAAATTTCACCCTTTTTTACAGGTTGCGTACCAGTTCAAGTTTGTTGTGTTGTCAGCCTACAAGAAAGACTTTGCTAGGGTCCAATTGTCAGGCCATTAAAGGAAAACATTGCCTTGGACCGGTCGAGTTGGTCTTTGAAAAGCATCTGTAACCGTTTGTTATAAAATGCATATGGTTGAAAAGACGTTGTAAAAGTAGAATACAATGATCCACACAAATATGCCTCGAAATTGCGAGGTTTTCCTTTTACCTCATCGACTAACATGGTCGACCATTTATGGGAGTCAAATTTTTGACTCCCATAAAGAGCCGACAAGTTAGTTCTAGGAAGAGAAACAACAAAACAGAAAACTGTTGCTTGGGTCCTATAATGTCTAAGTTGTCAACAACCTACAGTGTGTAGCCACAGAAGTAAACTGTTTATTTGTACAAGATGCAAATATTTAACAGTAAATCAATTCTATAAATGGCCATCCACTCAACACAAACCGGCAAACACATGAGATTGTGGACATATGTCATTTCCCATGAAAGGCAGTTCAATCCAATAAAAAGTTGTGAAAATATACAAATGGCGGTAACCTTTGACCTATGAAAACACAAGCTCTTGAATGAGCCACCTGTCTACCCATAATCCAGACCTACATGTACAATGTAACTGATGTGATTCACAGGCTTTTATGCTTAGTTTTTGAGAGGGCTAGGGCACCAAGGCAATTTCGTCTTGGTAAAGGGCACCCTGTGATGAAATTCTAAATTCCTACGGGAGCATTTCAAGGGCACCAAGGCAATGACCAGGGGGCATGGAGGCAATCGCCTTTGTTGCCCCCATGAAGTATCAGGCCTGGATTCACTTGCCCCACACATACCAACTGATATGTAGACCCTCACTTCCAGTAAACGAGAAAGTGATTCTGACACCTTCAACAGATTTGAAAAGTTTCTTTGGTACTCAACACAAATGAACCTGTATCCAGGCCTCATACTTCATGGAGGCAACGAAGGCGATCATGCCCCCCCCCCCCCCCCCCCCCCGGTCACTGCCTTGGTACCCTTGAAATGCTCCAGTAGAAATTTTCTATTTCCTCATAGGGTGCCCTTTACCAAGGAGAAAATGCCTTGGTGCCCTTTCAAAAATGAAGCATGAAGACCTGGAGATGTCTTGCCTAAAGTGGCTCAAGAGAGAAAACCATTGGATTTGGATGACACTAAATAAAAGGACACAATCTTAGGGGTAAACATTGTCAAAAGAACATCCTATGAGGAATTTGTAGATTTCTATTGGAGCATTTCAAGGGCACCAAGGCAATGACCAAGGGGCATACAGGCAATCGCCTTTGTTGCCTCTGTGAAGCATCAAGCCTGCATTTCTGCAGTACAAGGAGTTGGATTGACTGAACTCAGTCACCAACCTTACTCCCCAACCACTCAATAACTGATAACTAGTCCAGCCCAAATTATTCCCCAGCCCCCAACCAACCCCCAAGGTCCCAGATGGCGAACAGAGAGCCCCTAAACCATAGACCAACAATAGAGTACAAGTACTTGAAAATCCAGTCGATCCAACAAACCGCCATCGGCCTAAACCAAAAAAACAACTACTCCATTCTCTCATTGGTCAAGGACCATTGATTTCATTGCTAACGCTAGTCCGAATCTATGCTTCTGTGCATTATCCAATTATTTCAACCAATCTGAGCTAAGGTCAGTGTAAAGTGACCAATATATCATGCATGGGTTTTGTTACAGTATAATGAACCTAGAAGGTTAGTGCCAGTCAATCCATCTGAGGTAAAACTGAGCCGCACAAAAGACAGTTGAATAATGATCTTTTTGTTACAGTAAATATCAATGATTAATTCATTAATTTTAATACTGTATTAGCATATATATATATATATATATGATGCTTCTCACTAGAAGTAGTTAGTAAACAGGAAAAAAGGGAGAGAAAAAATGGTTTAACGTCCTGCCTTTAAAAAAAAAAGGCAGGGGGCCTTTATTTTATTTTATTTGTTTCTCCAAAATGGGCATCCGACACATTTATAAAGACCACCGGCTGGGCTATTTTTCAAAATTGATTTTATTTTTTATTTTTTTTGTCTGAGATTGTTTAAATTGTTCGTGTAAAGTAATCAAGAAGAAAAAAGGTGGCCTCTTAAAAGAAAGAGGGCGGGGACGCTAAACATGTTTTGTTCGGGTTTTTGGCCCAAGACATCTCAAATATGTCACTAGTTTTTCACAATTTAGTTGAAATTCTGACACCAAGACAAACAATTTAACTGACAAAATAACACTGTTGCTCAACTCCTGCAAAAACCTTCGCTGCGAAAACAGTCCTGTAAAGTCAAAATTTGTATCTTCCGATGCCAATAGACCGATCCATTAGGCTCCGCCCCAACCCACGTGTGCGCAAGAACACGTGAGCCTCTCCAATGCCTTTCTGCACAACTCTGTCGCGCGCACCAAGCATACGCGCACGCATGTCGGACCTTATTTGTCGGACCTTCGTTGCGTTGTGACTAGTCAATATGCAATGGGGCGGAGCTTAATGGATCGGTCTATTGACTTTGTATATTTGTTCCAATTGTGAAACTTGAGAGGAGTAATGTGCAGTTCACATGACAGCAATTTAACTGGGGTCCCTTGTTTAATTTTAGCATGGTTGTAAAATGTAGCAATGTTTGACAAGATTTTACAAGAGAATTTGGACAGTAGACAAAACTGTTGTCCTTCACACGAGGTACATTTTGTAAAATGTTTCAATTTAGCAAGGGACCCTTGCTAAATTGCTCTGGTGTGAAAGGGGCTTTAGTTTCCATTCTACAGTAACAATAACAACCTCGGCGCTAATCAATCACATCAAAATTAATGCTGTAGAAATGGGGCATTGCATCACTAACCCTCAATAATAGGTAGGGGTAGAGTGTGAGAAAACAAGTGTATCTCCACCAGTAGGCAGCAGTAGCCGTAACAACACGAGAAGACTTTCTCATTGAGCCAAGTGCAGCTTCACACATATCAGCAATGATTCATCTGTTTATATTGCATTAATGTAGTCTGCCGCTCTAAATGATTTAAGTGAGAATCTTTGGCATATAAATACGCGGGACTAATTCCCACAAGAATTGATCAGGATGCATCCAGACTGTATCAAATTGCTCAGCAAGAACAAATAAATTGCAGAGAGAGAGAGCGGGCGAGCGAAGGGAGGGGGTTAGATAGGCAGTCTGCCACAGGGAGGTAGGGAACGGTCCGCAGTTACAAGTATTGAGTTATTGTAACAGCCTTAATTGCTCTGGGTGCTTCTTTTAGTATATGGTTCACAGTGCTTTGTTTTTGAAAGGGCAAAAGGCACCAAGGCATTTTCGTCCTGGGAAAGGGCACCCTGTGAGGAAATTGTTAATTTGTAATTGAGCATTTCGAGGGCACCAAGGCATTGACCGGGGGCATGAGGCAATCGTCTTTGTTACCTCCGTGAAGTATTAGGCCTGGGTCCAAGCATGGAGGAAGAAAAACCCATCAATGGTCCAAGGCAGCACTATTAATGCACTTAATAGTAATACAGAACACTCAGAATAGTTAAAACAGTACACTGTGTGTTAAAAGTTTCCCCCTAATTAGCTTTCCATAACTCCACTTTTATTTTCAATTTACAAATTCATTAAACTATTTTGAGTGAGTTGAACTGTCTTCGTTCTTGTTTGTGTGTATAAATTACATCCATTTACAATCATTAGTCAGTAACCGAGCACCTCAGTCAATTAATTTGGGAATTAAATTATTCAAAGGAAATAATCCATATATCATAAGGATTACTGGATGTGCATGTAGAGTAAACGCATACTCCAGATGGGCATTTCTAGCAAATAGATACAAAATCACTAATTCTACATCACTGTGTATTATTATTAATGCTACTATCACGTGCGTGTTTACTCACTCAAGAGCTCGAAGTCTTAAGCCAACCACATTAATAATCCTTTCGTTACATAAAAACTGGTGTATTTCAAAGCAACATTTGTATAACGAACTCAATGTGTAGCCGTTTGTGAATTCTTAAAAAGATCTTTTGCAATTAACCAATTTCAAGTAACCAATGCCTAAATGAAGCTTACAGTCATTCCTGGAAGAGTCCCTACCAAGGTATGACATGATCACATCACCTCAACGACTTCATCCGCTCCGTCACTTTATTTAAGGTCTTCAAAAACTCTTTGAAATGTGTTAGTGAGGCAAATTCTATAAAAACATTTAGGATGTTCATATGAATGTTTTCTTAAACTACATAGCCGCTGAGGTTTAGTATCATATATCAGTCGGCTGTATTGACAAAAAGTGATATTTTGTTAGGCCTGAGAGAGAATCTATAGGCAGCACATCATTTCAAAGCAATTAATACTTTTTTCCCATCTATGGTTGGGTGTCATTCTTAATTCGTTCCATCACAAATGTAACCTAATCCCACTCTCAATTCAACATCCAATTTAGCCTTTTGTGTCTGCTTCCAAACACAGGTTATTACCGCTAGCAGCGCTCCACTGTCACATCGTGTTTCTTTGCCAGGCGTTTGTACGCTCAGGCGTGAATTTCATTTCTTTGTATGCGCCCCTACAACTGTATCCACAACAGTTGTTATGATTTCAGGCGGGGCGGAGAAAGATCCGAAGGCAAATCCAAGTCCCTTCTGACACTGTGTCTGTCCAAACATCAGAATGCCATCGACAGTTCTGGAAAGGAGCATGCAAGATGATATTGCCCCAACCCAAATGGTGCGGCAGTAATGCTGGTTTGTTTTCCTATCTCAGTGTCACATTTTGAAATGAAACAGCGAGAAACACAACACACTTCGATCAATAAACCACAGTTACAGAAACCTCTCCTAAGTAAGTGGACGACTTTTAGACTCGTGAAAGTGAATCCGGCAGACCTTGCGGGAACACCCAGCCTGCAATCCAATTTGCGTTTTGTGCATGTCTTAATAGAAACTCGACACCCATGCTCTGTCCAGAAGTTGTCATTATTCTGTCATAGTATATTCCAATTAATTAAAAAGCTTTTTAATAGAAACCCTCTGGCTATTATGCCAAGTCCTTCTGGTTTGTGTTTTGGTTCTTTCTCCGTTGAAGCTCAATAGTGTAAATCTGCATGTGTGAATGAGTTAGCGTGCATCTGGTCATTTACCTCCAGGACTCGGCTGCGTGATATGCTAACAGTCCTAAGGGAATAACAAAATGGCAGCACCCAAACCTCATTGTTATATCATCAACCACTGAGAGCAAGCCCTCGCATTATGCCCAGGATAAACACAATCTACATAAGTTAACTGAATTTATTGTAATCCAAATCACCAACAACCTCTTTATTATCGTGAAAAGGGGCCGGCTGCCCTGGCATTGTGCAGTTTCTGAATAACATGTTAAAGATTACTCCAATTTCTTTCTCCAGAAGACAATCAGAGCATACTGATCGAAACGTCGAGTTGAAACCAACGGTTCTTTTTAGAACCACCCCAACTCATTACAGATCGTCATTACATGGTGTTACCGCAAACCTTTCTATATCATGTTAAAGATAATTCTAATTTCTTTCTCCAGAAGACGATCGGGGGCCCAATTTCATAAAGCCTGTAAGCACAAAAACTTGCTTAGCATGATAAGCAAACAACAGCTAAATGCCAGTAACAGAAATATGCAACAAACTAAAATTTGGTTGGTAATCTTGTTTTAATCAAGGAAGAAATTTCATGCTAAGCAATTTTTTGGGTGCTTACAGGCTTTATGAAATTGGGCCCTGAGCAAACTGATCGAAACATCAAGTTGAAACCAACAGTTCTTTTCAGAACCACCCCAACTCACTTCCAGATAATCATAACATGGTGTTACCGCAGACCTTTTCAATATCGTATTTCCACCAATCATAGTTTCAAATTCTTCTTATTTAAATTTCATTCAGGTCTGGTTTTTCTTCAAACTTTCACGAGATAAAAGTTCAATTATTTTTTTCTGTACTTTTTGCTAAAAGTAAGCAAATCACTGGAGCTGAAACCAATTTGCGCGTGGTTAACTAATCTACCACCATCATATTACAGCGGTTAATACTTCCAACCTTCAACTACACACACACTCACAACTAATCAACAGTACATATTTACACTGTAGTGACCTTGACAGCACTGTTAACCAAGTACAAAGTGAATTTCATGGCCATGATATATTAATAATAGTTATTAATTATTTCTGCTTCCATACATTACGATGATGAATGCTGTAGACTCCCACCATATCAACCCATCCATATTGATGGTTGCTTTTAGCTACAACTACAAGTACATGTATATTAGATTGTGTGCTTCAAATAATTGATCAGGGCTGATGTTTGAAAATTTTACATCTTTTGTCTTTAAGTAGTTTTTATAATGACTGGGGCCAATGTACAAGTGAACTCTTATGCTAGGTTAATAATAACAATATAGAGACTTGTTGGTTAATTGTGTGTGTGTATTTATTAGCTTACACACATACACATATTGCCAGCCACCTGTTAAACAGCTACCTGAGCGGAATGTTTTCAACGGAAATTGTATTTTTACTTGTTTATAATGCACTTGTTCACCATTTTAATGTAATTTTGATATGTGTACACTTCTGAACTTTTCGTAACTATCGATTAAAAAATCAGGCCCCTACCTTAAGGTTTTTTGAAAAACTAAAAACACTTCTGCCGTTGAGAGCGGGCGTCAAAGGACAATGCCGCTGATGTCATTTGTGGGAGTTTGCTTTGTTATACATCCACGCTGCAACAAAGCGGCTTTATCTACTTATGACGTTTTGAGAGTGATTACGTAACGGGGCTTTTCGCAAATCTTGCAGAAAAGCTCTGGACAAGGGCATACAAAATGATTGTTTTTTTACACAATTGAAACCTATTTATAATCATATGACTCAATTTCCTTATTCATCGAAAACATTTTAAGTGGAATTCAGCAAAGTTCACGACTTGACATTTTCGTTCAAGCAGGTCTTTAGCATTTTTGTTTACTTTGGTGAATGTTTGTGTTGCAAGAGCAAATAGAAATTTCAATGAAACAACAAAATTACTGAATTATGTTCTTTTCAGAAACAACACAACTCAAAAGAGATATTCACATGTTTTTTTTTTACTGCAAACCTCCCTTATTAACCCTGAATTTAAGCAAATTCTACCTCCATGCTCAAACTAACTTGGTTAAGTGGTAAGTGAAAGTGTTTAGCGAGTTCTTTCAAATATTTCTTGAATTTGGGGATTGAAAAGGGCATTAGGATATGATTGTCTGATACTTAGTGTTTTGTTTAATTTTTTTTGTGAGTGGAGTTTTTAATTCTCAGAGAATGTAGATTGGACAGGTCAATTCTGAAAAAAAGTTTGGTGAATTTTTAAAAATACTTTGGGAATTTTTGGATTAAAAAAAGGCATTTTGGTACGATTCTATGACATAAGTGTTTTGTTTGAGAGTGGAGTTGTTAATTCTCAGTGAATGTAGATTGAACACAAAGGTAGCAGGCATACAGGGTAAGAGGTGCAGCTATTGAAAAAGAAAACATGAAGTCAACTTGAAGGCACTTGACACACTCAAAATAATTTTTAATCATAAAAACTTACTTGGCAACAAGCAATGGAGAGCTGTTGATAGTAAAAAACATTGTGATAAATGGCTCCCTCTGAAGTAACATTGTTTTTGAGAAAGAGGTAATTTCTCAATCAAATAAAAAATACTTCAGCTTAAGCCTTTTATTAGGTATCTGAAAGCACACAGTGCAATTGCAACAAGGGTGTTTTTTTCCTCCATTATTCTCTTGCACCTTCGACGACCAATTCAGTTTAAATTTTCACAGGTTAGTTATTTAATACATATGTTGGGATACACCAAGTGAGAAGACTGGTCTTTGATAATTACCAAAGGTGTCCAGTGCCTTTAAGTCAAGTGTTCAAATGGCCAGAAAGCTTCCAACTGGAGAGGGTTGTCTCATGACAGTCTCTTGAGATATGAAATGTAATTTTCTCCCGAGCCCTTGAGACCAAAAAGCCAAGAAGGATCCACTAACCAAGCTGCCACTCTATCATCATGAATTCCATCATAAACAATTACAATAGTTTACAGATTGAAAACCTTTGATAGTCCTTAAGCATCTACAAATACTTGAAAACTAACTTGGTTATATTCCCTTTTTTATTCCTAAAAAACAAAAACACTAAAAACCAAAACACCTAAAACTCAAAAACAAGAGAAATTCAATCAGTTTATTAGGAAAACAATTAATTGTGGGTTTTGTACACAAAGCTATTCTAGTTTTACAATAGACACTAGTATCCGACATTAATGTTCTAATCATGCTGGTACTAAATGTATAGTGTTTCAACTCCTAAAAACACCCAACAACTTAATATAGCAAAATAAATTATAACAAAAATTACTCTGTACAAAATTCATTATTTTTTCCTTCAGTGAACTTTAACAAGAAAAATCAATTGTACAGTACCCTTTCTGTGAAGCCACATTTTTCATCCTTTTAAGTACTTTCTCATCTGTCAAATACACGATTTGTGACCCAAGACCAATACTATCAAGAAAATAAAATGGTACAAGTAACTCTGATCAACATTTTTGAACAATGGATGGTTTGTACCACTCTCTTGTGCTGGGTAACAAAAGTATAATCAACTTCTATTCCAAGTTGTCCAATTTCAAACCGAGCACGTTTGAATTCTGCCAAACAAAAACCACAGACGTTTCTTAGGAATGTGTTAATGCACCAAGTACACTTTATCAACCACTTCAATTACCACCCAACCCCACATGCAAGGAAAAGCAAGCACTTTATGATTATCAGTGCATAAAAGATTGATGTATGATATGCTTATTGCTAACACCATATATGTGGTCAGTCACGCAATGGAATTGCCTGTCAACCGCCCGTCTCAAGATGAAACGTTCAAAAAGTAATGAGTGTGTGCAATAAATGATTAACAACCTATCTGTTTCACTCCTCGTCATGAATATTTATAATATGGGTGCACTGTTCTTTTATTTAAAAACTCTGATAGTTTGATGGGAAGTTTAACACACTTGGGTGGAAATTTCTGAATAATTTAACAGGTCTAAGTGTTAAGAGTATAAAGAAAGTCAATTCATTGCTTATGGCATATTCAGATAAGTACTTAGAACTTTACCTAAGTTATTTAAAGATTTTCTTAACCAACATACGAGTGATGCCTTGCGCTCAAATTACTTTCAGTTTAGTTCATAGGAATATTATCTGACATCTGCTCTTGCATCAGACCTGATGCTTCACGGAGGCAACGAAGGCGATTGCCTCCATGCCCTCTGGTCATTGCCTTGGTGCCATTGAAATGCTCCAGTATAAATTTACAATTTCCTCATAGGGTGCCCTTTACCAAGGACAAAATGCCTTGGTGCCCCTGCCATTTCAAAAACGAAGCATACAGGCCTGCATTGAGTAGAAAATGTGACTTTTGAGTACTAGTTTTAGCAATTTACAATTTCTTCATAGACCAGGTGCCCTATACCAAAAAGAAAACACCTTGGTGCCCTTGCCCTTTCAAAAACGAAGCATACAGCCCTGTTGCATCAATGTTTGGGTCAATGAAAGTGCACACATTGTTGCTTTATTGTCCAAACACGTTCCTCATCCGTCGTTCAATTAAATTTCCAATAAGAATCTTCAGGTTGTTTCATTAATCAAAAATAAGTGGAATGTGAAAACTAAACTGAAGTAGCGATCCAGGTGTGACAAGGCACGCTACTACGTGCATCCTTAAAGGAACACGTTGCCTTTGGATCAGTCGAGTTGGTCTTTGAAAAGCGTTTGTAACCGTTTGTTATAAAATGCATATGATTAGAAAGATATTTTAAAAGTAGAATATAATGATCCACAGAAGTATCACTGGAAATTGTGTGGTTTTCCTCTTACCTTGTCGACAAACACGGTCGAGCCATTTATGGGAGTCAAATTTTTGACTCCCATAAATGGTCCGACCGTGTTAGTTCGCAAAGTAAAAGGAAAACCACGCAATTACAAGGCAAATATGTGTGGATCGTTGTATTCTACTTTTAAAACATCTTTCCAACCATATCCAATCATATGCATTTTATAACAAATATTTTTACAAACGCTTTTTATAGACCAACTCGTCCGATCCAAGGCAACGTGTTCCTTTAACACTCATCCCATAGACCAGGGCTCGTTTGTTCAATCATGGCCCGCCCATATGAAATCAAGTGTTGAAAGAACTCCCACATCTGACTTTAACCCTCCCTATATAAATAATGCATGGTCATAGAGTTCTCTGGCACAAGCATGATTAAAAAAAAACCACTAAATGTTTATCTTGTTTCCAATAACTTCCTGGAGTGTTGTGGTAATTGGTGGGTGCCTGACATAGTAACTTCTGATCCTCTCGGCCAGCCATCATATTGACAGTGCTGCCAGGTGTACTGTCATGCCCATACTGATCCCAATGCCCTTGTCCAATCAATTTCACCGTGCAATAAGAAAAATATAAATTGCACCCTGCTCACCCAAGGTGAAGGGGGGTTCATGAAAAGGTTTGCCGTAATATCCATCAACAGGTCGCAGCATATGCAATGTATGTACCGAACAAGTGGATCCTCCCCCCCACCTCACCCCCCCCCCCCATACCCAATAACCACCCACAAATGAAGCTGTCAACGCTAACCATAGACCACACAAAACAAGGTGCTGAGGGCTCGTATTGTTCCAAAGGCCTTCTTATCAGTTCCTGAACAGGCAACAATTAGTAAATTGGGAGCTTTAACTGTTCTTAATTCCCAAGCAATCCTTGAAAATTGGCAAAAAATAGCTACCTTCCTGTCAGTTGTTGTGGCAGGCAGGAGTCCATGTGACTTGCTGCCAGTGGCTTTAGAGGAAATGAACTTAAAGAAGAGACCAAGGGGATCCATATTTACAAAACCTGTTTCCTAGCTCTGTGTTCGCAGGTCTGCTGAAAAAACAGTTCCTCCTGGAAAAATCAGTATTATTTATAGCTTCACTTCTGTAATATCTTCTTTCGCGTCTTCCTCTTTCATATTAATCTTGAGGCGCAACCCGCGGCTAAAATTAAATAGCCAGGACTTGCCCTTCCTGATCTGGTAAGAATCCATCTGTTATTAATCTCGCCATCAACAGACTAGAGATGTCCACAATGACCAGCACCTTTGCAAATATCCATCATTGCTATTTCCTTTACCTGTCTTGTATCGTCAGGCACAAGGTAATTTAACACAATTAAAGTCAAATGGCCCAATCGCCAAAATGAAAGAAAAAAATAGATATGTTGTAGAACAGCTTGGGTAATTTGATGAAAGCTTGGTTCCCATCAGGTGTGGTGAGCAGGGTATTGGCACGATCCGATACCGCTAGCCAACCTAGAGGCTATTGTTTTTTGTCACCGTGCTTCCTATCGTCTCTATTTCATCCTCCCATCATGCCTTGCAGCATGTTCGTAATAGAGGACATTGCCCTGTTACTTGGCTCAGTCAATGTTCGCGGCTGTTTTTTAGACCTGTCATTGCTTTGTGTTGAGAACTTTCATTAGTGGTTTCACACCAAGACGTTTCAGGTAATATGACTTCAAAAATTAGTTTCAAATGTCAAACAAAATAATGATTGAGAATTCAACTATCATATTGCATATATTTATGCTGGCTGTGATAATAATCAACACAAAGCAAATATTTTGCAGACAAAATATGTAATTATTGATGGAAAAATGTAGCTAGTATTTTAAAAAGAAAAAAAATATATTTAGTTGATGACAAATTTGTAAAAATTATTAAGGTTTTTTTTTTTTTTTTTTTCAATTCTCCCTTGTAATCCAACCAACCAATGTCTGTAGAAAATATTCCTTAGCAATTTTCTGCTAAGCAGAAATGAGCAGGATACCAGTCACAAATTGTACTTGTGACATGGTAGCTTGGCTGGTAACCTTATTCTGGTAAGCATCATTTTGTATGCTTAGCTACTGTTTGTGCTTAAGCAGCTCTCTGAAACTGGGTCTTGGTTTATAAATAACCTTGATCATAATTAAGGAAACCCAACTCTCCGTTATAGTCAGCTTTTATCGGTCCGTTTGATCCCGACTGTATATTTCCACTAAATCATTTATTAACATTACTGTAAATAGTCATAACAAATACCCATTACAGCATCCGCTTCAATCCAACGCGAAACCACTTGCACATTACGAAATGGGTTTTAATTAAAGGAACACCTGCCTTAAACAATTACAGTAATATATACAGGATATTTACAGTAATATTTCTTGACTGAAAGGAAATATTGGATAATTTTTGCACCTCAAAAGGTAGAAATACAACGCACAAATCTGTATAGAAGATCTTTCATCAAAATGTTATTGTTGCATTCATTTTACTACAGTACATAGTAATCCATTTGAAAAATGGCATTGAGAAAGATGCTGCACATGTTTTCTTGAAAGTTGAAGCGACTTTTCAGTGAATGAAAATTGAAAAGAATGAAAATGGAACAGAATCAGACAAAGAACAAAAAAACAGGTCAGAGATTTGAGAAAACAAATAGTTATTCATTTCAAAAAAATATTTTTTCTACCTGTAGGCAGTAGGCACATTTAAATTGACCTTCTTTCTTAAAGCCATTGGACACTTTCGGCACAGACAAAAAATTAAAAGTTCACAAATAACTTACAGGGTTTACAGAAGGTAATGGTGAAAGACTTCTCCTGAAATATTATTTCATAAAATGCTTTACTTTTTTAGAAAACATTAAAACAAATACCAATTCTCGATATCGAGAATTACGGATTTATTTTAAACACATGTCATTACACGGCGAAACGTGCGGAAACAAGGGTGGGTTTTCCCGTTATTTTCTCCCGACTCCGATGACCAATTGAACCTAAACTTTCACAGGTTTGTTATTTTATTATAAGTTGTGATACACGAAGTGTGGGCCTTGGACAATACTGTTTACCGAAAGTGTCCAATGGCTTTAAATGTGGTCAAATCGTTCAATGTGTGTAAACAGAAACCCACTAACTCATAGGACTTTGACTTATTTGAATAAGTTTTATTGAATGAAATGCTTAACAGAAGTTAATATTTTAATGTGTTCTGAGATCCGGAGAGGGTGTGTTATTATTGTTTAAACGTATTCCCGGACTTAGTGAATAACAATCAGGCCCCATAAATAAATAGAGCAGGTTGTACTTAATCTTTTTACTCAGCGTGATGAATTAGAATAACAAAAGACCTGGCTTGCTGTTGAATTTGTTGTTTATAATCCTTGTGGCACCAATGATGTATGTATTTGCCAAAGAGATCAACTGGAATGGTAATAATACACAAGGGTGATAGAGAGCTTTGTGTGTTGTTTCAACATGTTCAACTTGATGGACAAGTAGATGTTAAAGGTCGCTGTTGAATGCAGTTGTTGCTACCACATTGAAACCAACTTGTAACT
Source organism: Asterias amurensis (assembly GCF_032118995.1). Lineage (NCBI taxonomy): Eukaryota > Metazoa > Echinodermata > Asteroidea > Forcipulatida > Asteriidae > Asterias > Asterias amurensis. The sequence goes on from NC_092651.1 coordinate 6,179,143, forward strand.
GCATTACTCAACATGGCGCATTCAAATCTCATGCTTAATAAAACAAAATGAACAATGGACACTATTGGTAATTGTCGAAGACAAGACTTCTCACTTGGTGTATCTCAACATACGCATACAATAACAAACCTGTGAAAATTTGAGCTCAATTGGTAATCGAAGTTGCGATATAATAATGAAAGAAAAAACACCCTTGTCACACGAAGTTGTATGCTTTCAGATGCTTGAGTTCGAGACCTCAAATTCTAAACTTGAGGTCTCGAAATCAACTTTGTGGAAAATTACTTCTTTCTCGAAAACTATGGCACTTCAGAGGGAGCCGTTTCTCGCAATGTTTAATACTATCAACCTCTCCCCATTGCTTGTTACCAAGTGAGGTTTTATGCCAATAATTATTTTGAGTACTTATCAATAGTGTCCACTTCCTTTAAGTTAGAACAAAGGTCTTAACTGACAAACCAAACTAACTGGCTGCTTCAATTCAAGTACATCATTGGTCGATAAAAAAGTTTACAGATTAACAAAAGGCCTTTTCAAAATCTTACATCAGAACCTTCCACATTAAACCAAGGGAAGATGCATGTTCTGTGCTTGTTTTGTGAACGTGTTGACTAATTGTTGGAAATAGTAATTCCATCTGAATTATCGGTCAGCCGATATGCTGGAAAAGTCCCCCCACACAAAGTTCTTATTTTGCTTTGGCACAATTATCAATTTACCTGTCATTTGGTGGGGGGTTTTCTTCTAAAAACTAACAAATTGTTATCTATAACTTTTCAAAGTTTTCTACATGGTGCGTATATGGACAACTAGAGGAAGAATGTACTCTTCCAACTGCCAAATATTCAGTTGTTTCAATTTGTTTATAAATTGTATGATACAAACTATTGTTAAACCTAAACCACCATATGCCCAAGAAAATGCACCATTTGTACCATCCACGTTTACCCATTACAAATCTATTTGTGGCCAGTTCTTCTAAGACTAAGAGTCTGACCAAAGACTCAGAGTCCAGCTTTCTACAGAAGACAATCAGAGCATACTGATCGAAACGCCGAGTTGAAACCAACGGTTCTTTTCAGAACCACCCCCAACTCATTAGAGATAGTCATTACATGGTGTTACCGCAACCTTTCTATATCGTATTTCCACCAAGCAAAGTTTCAAATCCTACTTAAAGATTCAGGTGTTTTAACTTATGTTGCATAATATGTTGTCAAGCCTAAACCACCATATGCCCAGGAAAATGCACTATCTATAACATCCATATATATACATCCATATATACCCATTACTAATCTATTTGTGGTCACTTCATACTTCTAGGTCTATCCCACAGGAAATATATCTGAATACATCAATCATCAGTAACCTGGAAATGGCTCCATCTAACTGCCAGATATACTGAAAGTGCTAGCTTAAAGGCAGTGGACACTATTGGTAATAACTCAAAATAATTATTAGCATCAAACCTTCCTTGGTAATGAGTAATGGGGAGAGGTTGGTAGCATAAAACATTGTGACAAACAACTCCCTCTGAAGTGCCATAGTTTTCGAGAAAGAAGTAATTTTCCACGAATTTGATTTCGACGCCTTAGATTTAGAACTTGAGGTCTCGAAATCAACCATCTAAACGCACACAACTTTGTGTGGCAGGGGTGTTGTTTTCTTCCATTATTATCTCGCAAGTTCGATGACCGATTGAGCTCAAATTTTCACAGGTTTGTTATTTTATTCTTATGTTGAGATACACCAACTGTGAAGGCTAGTCTTTGACAATTACCAATAGTGTCCACTGCCTTTAAGTAATGCACGCTGTACGTAATAGTCTATAATAATTTAGATGTTATATAAGAGCAAAACTAAAGTAAACCCAACCTGTTGTTGTACATGCACAGTGTGGATTAGCCCCTGTAGAAAAGATTATTGAAGTTGGTTATCAATACTATTGAAATAACCTACTATATGGTTGTTTAGTTGTCAGTTTTAAAGTTGACTTTCATAAACACAGTAAACAAATAAAGATTTATGCAATTCTCCTAATACATGAACACAAGAAGAGAGTTCTCCAAGAGCTTTCTCCACAAGACGATCAGAGCATACTGATCGAAACCAACAGTTCTTTTCAGAACCACCCAAACTCATTAGAGATAGTCATTACATAGTGTTACCGCAAACCTCTCTATATCGTATTTCCACCATGCAAACTTTCAAATCCTACTTCTCCAATAATGTCAATCATCTCTCAGTTTTTATTTGTGACTTTTGACAATGACAGAAAGCAAAACATATCCGAGTTGAGTTGTGATGGGTTTTGAGAGCACCTTGGGCATAAAGATACTCAGGATATTGTCATCTCACTCATCACATCATGTAGAATATTAAGTAAATCGCATGTATTTATGACTGACACAGCCCCTAAGCCCTTAATCTAGCACACATTTATGTGATTCAGTATTGAAAATGTAGATACTTAACCAAAACAATTATTGTAGGAAATTAGTGAGACATTATCTTAACAATGCCATGCAACCTTTTTTTAATGAACGAGCCATCCTCTTAGAATTCCTTCACTTCAGAAAAACACTGACTTTCCCGTCAAGAAAGGAAAAGAAATAACTTAATCAAAAAACCATCATGCATAAATGCATGCTTATTATACTTCAAACAGGAAAAAGATATGTGGTAACAAACACTTAGAGTTAAGATGAGCAGAAATGGCTTGAGGTGCTGTATTAGAATTCAATGACCTTATAAGAGACTGTGAGTAATTATCTCTCGCTTGCATTCAGAGCCTTGGGGGCAGGAGGGTTTCTTCCGATACGCAAATGAAAGAGTAAGGTAATATGTCCATCAGGAATATGTGGAAATGGAGGAATCACACCCAGGCAGGGCGAGATGCATTCTCAGAGGGATTAACAGATAATGCAGGCTCAGGAAACACAGCGCAAATTATGAAGACTGTCACAGATCATTTTGGAGCACTTACTGAGTGGAAAGCATACAGTCGGACACAAATTGAGGCAAATGCACTTTCAATACACATAAACATGACTTAGGTATTTCTATTATCTTTTATCACCAATAAAATCTGTTAAGAATTATATAAACACATCTTGAAATAGAATAGAACAGCAGACAATAAAAAAAAACATTTTCATCTCAAATCAACTGAAACATCTCATTTCAAAATTCTGTATTTCAATTCTGACAAAAAGTTCTGCACCAACAAAGTGATAATAAAAAACTCACTAGAAATTTGTCAATTTTTTTTTAGAATTGCGCGCAACAAAAAAACATAAAATTTCAACTCATTTTTAATTGTGAATTTGTTCTATTGGTGCGAGTGTTACCTCCCAGAATACCAATGCCCATTTAAACAAGTCCATGATAGTCAGCAGTACGGTTGGTTGGAGTTAGTGACTGAAGGCTAAACCACATCATAAATCACTTAGCTTAACATCAAGGCTACTATTATGATCCTCCGACTCTGTGTTATACAATATTCCATTATCTACCAACTGCAACAATCAAATTTTACTTTGTCATCTCTACTGCGCTGGCGAGAAACTACCAGTCCTTTCCTTTGTGTGTAAAAGTGAGAGTAGATTATTGGGTCATACTGCATTGTGTTCACTACCGCCCCGTTCACACCAGAGCAATTTAGCAAGGATCCCTTGCTAAATTATCCTACTTATGTTTTCCTTAAAGCCATTGGACCCTTTCGGTTCAGAAAAAAAAAAAAAGTTCACAGATTTACAAATAACTTACAGGGTTTACAGAAGGCAATGGTGAAAGACTTCTCTTGAAATATTATTCCATGAAATGCTTTACTTTTTGAGAAAACAGCAAAACAATATAAATTCTCGTTAACGAGTATTACGGATTTATTTTAAACACACGTCATGATACGGCGAAACACGCAGAAACAAGGGTGGGTTTTCCCGTTGTTTTCTGCCGACTCCGATGACTGATTGAGCCTAAATTTTCACAGGTTTGTTATTTGATATAGAAGTTGTGGTACACAAAGTGTGGGCCTTGGACAACACTCTTTACCGAAAGGGTCCAATGGCTTTAAAGGATTCGGGTACTTTTTAAAAATGTCCACAGATATACATTACACTTACAGGGTTTGAAGATAATGATAGTGAAAAGCTTCCCTTCAAATATTACTTACTGAGGTGCTGTAGTTTTTGAGAAATGCGTAAAACAATGTCATGAAAATACGTTTGTAATGCTTAAAATAATTTTGGTCTCATGAGACCAAAATTATTTTCATGACCTTATTTTACTCATTCCCCAAAACTACAGCACCTCAGCACGTAATATTTTCAGGGAAGCTTTCTACTATCGTTTTCTTTTCCAATTGTGTAAGTTTAGTGTAAATCTGTGGACATTGTGTTTTTTTTGTCCTACAAAAAGTACATACATCCTTTATGTAAATTAGATCACTTTTCTTTGTGTGTGGTAAAAATAAAAGAAATGAATGAATGAATGAATGAATGCTAAATTGTAGCATGGATGTAAAGTGTTCCAAAATGTACCTCATGTGAAAGGACAACAATTGTTTCTACTGTCCAAGTTTTTTGCAAAAACTTGTCAAACATTGCTACATTTTACAACCATGCTAAAATTAGCAAGGGACCCCAGTTAAATTGCTGTCATGTGAATAGCACCCCTCAATTCATAATAATGACAGTAGCCAATTCACAGTATGAACACAATGGTTATCAAACTGATAAACACAAAGGCCTGTGTAACTAATGCACAACATCAAATGCTAATTTATTGACTAATGTTCACCGGTTTACATGGAAACAAATGCTGCTCATAAATTAAACCAGCTGCCCTAAAAAAAAAACCAATAAATTTATGTTTTCTTTTTTCATACCAAATTTCAAAACTAATTCTGATCCAAGTAAAAGAGAGAGGTATGATTGTATTTATTCTCAACTGTGAATTTAAAGGAACACGTTGCCTTGGATCGGACGAGTTGGTCTATAAAAAAGCGTTTGTAACCGTTTGTTATAAAATGCATATGGTTGGAAAGATAACTTCAAAGTAGATTACAATAATCCACACAAGTTTGCCTCGAAATTGCGTGGTTTTCCTTTTACTGTGCAAACTAACACGGTCGGCCATTTATGGGAGTCAAAAATTTGACTCCCATAAATGGCTGACCGTGTTAGTCGACGAGGTAAAAGGAAAACCGTGCAATTTCGAGGCATGTTTGTGTGGATCATTGCATTCTACTTTTAGAGCATCTTTCTACCCATATGCATATTATAACAAACGCTTTTCAAAGACCAACTCGACCGATACAAGGCAACGTGTTCCTTTAATAAAAAACAAATAAAGAAAGTACAGTAATCTTGGGTTGATATTGTTTGTGAACAAATTATTGATAATCATGGACAGAAACAACCAACTGAAAAGTATATTTTGCATGATATCAAATTCCCACAAGAGGTCAAGATGAAATAATTGTTGTTGTGTTCCTACATTATAAAGGCACCTTGTTGTTATTCATTTATGCTGGATGTTTACATTAGTATAAATACATTCTAAAGAGAATATATTTACACTACCAGATGCCAGAGTGATTTTTGTTTCCAATCTCTAGAGAATTATGATAAGAAAGTCGAAGACAAAGCTCTAATCCTTCTCACAATAAACGGCTCTACACACAAATAATGTCCCATTATCCTTTACAGTAGAAACCTAACACAATCTCTAGTGGAATAAATCCCACTAACAAAACAAACTGGTCGATTCCATCAACATAGAATGTCCTGCAAAATGGTCAACCATTAGAAGTGACCCTGTAAATACACTACAATAACAAACTAGCTGAGGTATTGGAACCAAAGGACACACAGTAGGTTTCAACACCGACCCTTTGTTCTTTTTACCAGTGCGTGTTACCTTCTGAGATGTTTCAACAATTCAGAAATCAAGTGAGCATGTAGTGGGTATTTGAAGGTAGATTAGGACAAACTGAAGACTCAGTATTGTGAAAGTCAGCAACTTACAAGCAACGTGTGATGACTACATGATTGTTTTACTTTGGAGTTGGGATTTATGTGAGAGTACTTTTTGTAATGTAGTTCACAGAAACATTAGTTTATGCTCTCTCAATGTAAAAAAGTGAAAAACCACTTGTTTTGTCCGCCATAACCACTCTTACAAAGAGCCATATGGCGGACAAATCTTTTTAGAGTGAAAAGCGGGTACTTTCAACTCAATTTATGGTGAAGTGCGTTCCAATTTCACTCAAAAAGAGTGACATAGATTGACTTTCACTATCAAAAGAGTGAAACTGACACCAATTGGGCAAGAGAGTGACATTTTCACTCTTTTACGTTAAGAAAGTGTTTCTTACATTTAACAAAACACAATGTTGTTCAATACGTAATGGTTCTAAAGTTGACTTCAAACTATCAACTGAACCCTTCCAAATAATAGACCATCCATTGTTATGCCCATGGAGTTTACAAAGATTGCTTCTTCAAGTATGAAATTACTTATTGCTTTACAGAGTATAACAAATTTCGCAGCTGAGTGTGTATCTTAAAAGCTAGTTAACACTGCATTCAAATAATTTAACTTGATAAATAATTCCATGCACAGACAATAATGCTGTTTGCGTCTTAATGCTATTCAGCTACCATTATAAGCCCGCTTACAAGCACGCCGCGTTTCAGTCTCCAAAGAATTAAACAAATTAGAAAAATGGCTCAAAGCAGGGTATAATGATATCAGCATTATAAATTATACATTCTCCTTGCACTACAGCATCTGCGCTTTCACTATATGCCCACTTAGTAATCAAAGATCAATTTTCTCTGCAATTTTGACAAGTTAAGTAGCTTTAGGGGTGAATATATAAACCATTCTATACTCTGCACCATATTCACAGAACCTTTGTGTATTACTAGTCAATGATTTGCATCTAGGGCAAACACTTTTTCCTTCGGAGTCGTAGTACGGTAAGCTGGTAATGATGAATCAGTGAGTCTCTGTGATTAGGAAATACGAATACAACCTGCCCCAAGAATATATTATTAAGTAGGATTTTAAACTTTGCATGGTGGAATACGATACGGAAAGATGTGCGGTAACACCATGTAATGACTGTCTCTAAATGAGTTGGGGTGGTTCTGAAAAGAACCGTTTTCGCCAGAAGACGATCAGAGCATACTGATTGAAATGTCGAGTTGACACCAACGGTTCTTTTCAGAGCCACCCCAACTCATTAAGAGACAGTCATTACATGGTGTTACCGCAAACCTTACCATATAATATATTATTAAAAATTTATCTAAATAATAATAGTTACAACAAAACATACTTTTTTTTTTGAAAACATTTAGGTTAATTGGGTTGTGTGTTTTTTTTGGTGTTTTTTTTTTTGGGGGGGGCAATCCTTGGATAATTTGGGGCAGTTTTTCTATCTTTATGTTCGTTTTTGGTTTATCTTATTTCAGTGAACTTTTTCTCCTGTTGTTGTGTTTATGTTTTTGGCACGTTCTTGCTGTACTTTTTATCCGAATAAATTCAATCAATCAATCATAGAGTTTAACTTATTTACAAAAATGACAGCATTTTAGACAGTAATCATTTCTTTCAGAAAGATAAACTGGTACCAGTAAGCATTCAAATTTGTACATGATTAAAGCCGGTTTCATACTTCCTGCGAATGCGAAGTGAGTTTTGGCGTCACAAATTCGTAACAAACAATTTACAACAGTTGAAATGTGCTCAACTTCTGCAAAACATTTGCGGCGAAAACAGGCCTGTGACTTCGCTTCACATTCACAGGAAGTATGAATCGAGCTTAACATGAATGTTTCTCGTTGTTCAAATAAACAATTCCTAAATGACAAATCTTATAAACATATTTTGTGCACAGTTTCCCATTCTAGTGATTAAATACTCAATTCTAAACATAGCTGGTATTTTGTAATGATCGCTTCACAATCGTGTAAATACATAGTCTGGTTATGTTTTGCCTCCAATCATGTTGCAGACCACTCATCATGGCTTGTTTATTTAAGTCTCGGCACAGTTCGACACAATCGACATGGACACATTTTACAATACAACTTGTCTGTTTGTATCCTGTTTACTTCTCAATAACAAACCACAAATAATCCAACTTATGTGTGCGGTAGACAGTCTGACAGGAAATGCATACAAAAGCTGTATTAATTGAATGCTTTCAAACAAATCTACAAGGAATGTATAAAGTGTCTTATCAAATCTAATGACACAGGCGTCAGCTTTCTCTATATCGAATCTGAAAAGACAACAGGCCAGCCATTTGTCATCCTTGCCTCCCAACTTGGGTTTCAATTAAGATAGAAGCTCAACCCATCAAGTGGGCCAAATTGTTTTGATATTCAACTTAATATATTCCGTCTTCAAGTGTTATTCTTGGGCAGCAATCACATTTGTTATTGTTGACCAAACCCCTGTACAAATCTCGCCAAAGTGCTCGAGGCATTTTGCTATTAATGAGAACTAACTTGAGATGTAGCAGACCTTCAATCAATCCAAAACATTTGAAATGGAAACTCAAGAGGTTGTAGATTAGATAAGGAACTATATACTTGTTATTATTATTCAGTCTAGAATCATGAGTCTTGACTTTCATCATGTGTACTACAACCAATGAGATTAAAGGCAGTGAACACGATTGGTTATTACTCAAAATAATTATTGGCATAAAACCTTACTTGGTAACGAGTAGTGGGGAGAGGTTGATAGTATAAAACATTATGAGAAACCGCTCCCTCTGAAGTGGAGTAGTTTTCGAGAAAGAAGTTATTTTCCACGAATTTGATTTTGAGACCTACGATTTAGAATTTGAGGTCTCAGAATCAAGCATCTGAAAGCACACAACTTCGAGTGACAAGGGTATTTTTTATTTCATTCATATCTCGCAACTTTGACAACCAATTAAGTTCAAATTTTCACGCAAATTCGTCAACAAGGGTGTATTTCTTTCATCATTCTCTTGCACGTTCGATGACAAATTGAGTCAAACTTTCACAAATTTGTTATTTCATGCATAGGTCAGGATACACCAAGTGAGAATACTGGTCTTTGACAAATACCTACTGTCCAATGCCTTTAACAACAAGACTTCAGCTCAAACGACATTTGCCCCGTCTCATATCAATTTCTTAGGTTGATAAAATTTGCCTTTTCACCCGTACAACAAAACAGTACACTCACACTAGGGTCAACAGTTGCAATTTTAGACCAGACCAGTGGTTTTAAAAAAACCTTCTAGCAGTGTCAATACATTCAGCTGAAAGCAAATAACAAATGCATCGCAAGCCGCAAACAAAGAAATCAATTGCTAGGTTTGTTATTAATAAAAGTGACACAAACCATAACAGTTGACTAGTTCTTCCTCTCAATAACGCAAGGCCATCTTTTTTAAACAAAGGAGGCAAACCATATCGAGTACCTTTCAGCATAGAGTGAAGGCCTAAAACACAGACTAGAAAGTAGAAAAGTAACGTATACAGACCACCTAAGTGGGATGGTGGAATGAAGGCATTTCTACCTACTTAATACATTGTCAAATCACTATAAGAAGTGGCTAGATTAGCCTTCATCCAAAATATCTCTGCTTTCAAATTATCCTTCTCAGACTTGATACTTCGCGGACGCAACAGCAATTGCCTGCATGCCCCCCAGGGCCCAATTTCATAGAGCTGCTAAGCACAAACATTTGCTTAGCATGACATTTCTTTCTAGATAAAAAACAGGATTACCAACCAAATTTCCATTTGTTGTATATTGCTTGTTACTGGTATTCAGCTGTTGTTTGCTTATCCTGAAAATCAATTGGAAATTTGGTTGGCAATCCCGTTTTTACCATGGAAGAAATTTCATGCTTAGCAATTTGGTGCTACGCAGCTCTATGAAATTGGGCCGTGGTCATTGCCTTGGTGCCTTTAAATTGCTCCAGTTTCCCAACAGTGTGCTCTTTTACCAAAGAGAAAATGCATTGGTGCCCTTGTCTTTTCAAAAACAAAGCATACAGTCCTACTTCTTCTAAAGTTCAAAATTTTATTAAATTCTCTATTTCAGGGACTTTTCACAACAAATTCTCAAAGGTGTTATTGTCAATGATAGTAACCATCTTTCAATTATACAGAACTGTCAACAATTTTGTTTTATCAGGCCTGTTTTGAAATGAGCATTTAAATATTAATTTTTTAATTTAAATACTAATCTTAGTAATTACTCTGTTAAAGACACTGGACAATATCGGTAATTGTCAAAGACCAGTCTTCTCACATGGTGTATTTCAACATATGCATAAAATAACAAACCTGTGAAAATTTGAGCTCAATTGGTCGGAGTTGCTAGATAACTATGAAAGAAAAAAACGCCCTTGTCACACAAAGTTGTGTGCTTTCAGATGCTTGATTTCGAGACCACAAATTCTCAAAATCAAATACGTGGAAAATTACTTCTTTCTCGAAAACTATGTTACTTCAGAGGGAGCCGTTTCTCACAACGATTTATACTATCAACAGCTCCATTACTTGTTACCAAGTAAGGTTTTATGCTACTAATTATTTTGAGTAATTACCAATAGTGTCCACTGCCTTTAAAAATGAAATTTGTTAAAGCTTTGTACACAGTAACGTGAGCAAATGATAATAATTTCGGAGGCTTATTGTCCTTTATTGTGACTGATCTTTTTGTGAGTCCGATATGTTGCAATTAATATTGCACAGTTAGTCGTAAGTGTCTCAAACTTTTGTTACAATTGACAACGAAAAATGTATCATGTAAAAAACAAAAAGAAGCACTTCACACCACCCTATTAATTTCAAAAGGTACCAAAATGTAATTATTTGTATTATGTAGATCAATCAACATGGATAACTACTCGTTAATTTGCAGATAATGGAGAACTATTAATGTGTGTACCACATGTATGGGATAATAGCAACTAAATATTACACACCGAATTATCTTCATGGTGTGGGATCATCACAGTACTTTTTATAAAAACATCCTGAGCCAAATAAATCCGGCGTACTTTGAACCCTTTAAAGTGTGTGTACATAACATGCATGAGTAGGTCAATATAGGTTTAATTTGTGGCAATAAGGATCTTTTCCACTCTTCCGACAGCAAGGTCATTACAAGAGACTACAGGTGTACTTATTTGAAGCTGTATGAATGGCGATGTGAAACATGAATGTTGATGGCAGTTTATAATTAAGAATCCACGAAGGTGTGCAGAGAGTCTTTAGTATTGCTTTCATGGGACTTGGTTTCGAGTAAAGCCTGGTTCATATTTCCTCCGAATACGATATGAATTTTGACGTCACCGAGCTGTTTTTTCGCAGCAAATGTCAGCTGATCGTCAAAATTTGCTTCGCAATCGCAGAAAGTATGAACCGGGCTTGAGGAGGGAAGGGTTCGATCACACAGGGACTGGGATGGAGGGTTCGTTGCCAGGGTGGTCAAGTGTACATAGGAAAGGATGCAGGGCTAAGTGTAGGCTTACAAACAAGAGAACAAATGTACACAAAAGACTCCTTTTGTTCTCACAGCATGTGGCTATGTAGGGGGAGGCATTGAACCCGACTTCTGTTCCCAATACCAGGCAACATAGCCTCGCTACCATGGGCAGTGCGCCGTATCGAAACCTCTCCAGGGATGTACTGAGAAACAACGCTGATTGGCTCAGGAAATTGGTTATGCATTAGATGTCAAGTGCGTGCGCGCTTAGTTTTAAGATATTTGAATGATGATCACGCCAACGTTTTTATGACATGTTTTTTTTAAAACAAAAACAAAAACATTCTTTAAGACGAAAGACATGCGTGTGCGCGTAGAAAAGATTGAATATATACGCTCATTTAAATTTGCCAACTCCAGGGGGTTATGATCGAGCAAGGCAAAAAAAATGGCGCAGCGAGATCGATCACCCTTGGGAACGAGGTAGCAAGAAAACAGTATTCAAACCATGTTGGCTTGTGAACACAGAGGGCAGGCTACACAGATAACTATTGCATCCTAGATGTAAGAGCATTCTTCCTCCATGGTAAGAGTAAGACTTCACTAATATAAAGTCTACCTTCCTTTAAGGACTAGTTTAGCCATATTCGGTGGGTCAAATTGATCCTTGCGGACTGGATTTTTGCATTCCATATTTTAGCACTTTTGGATTAAGGATTATTTAACTCTTCGTCTGAACATATACCCTTCAGGTAAATCAGTAGATGTGTGGCCCCCACGAGCACTCTCTTAAGAAAGCCTCCGACTCCGTACTTTGCCATGCTCCGAGAAAACCATCCTTGCACCAATGTTACAACAAAGCTCATAACAGATCTTCACTGGATTTATTTTGGTACATATTTGTAACAATTACTTGTGTTTTATGCCCAAGTTTTGCTGATTAATAGTTTTTTGTTCAATTCTGTCACCTTGCCACTAACTTGCTTCTTCTTACTCCTTGTGATTTATTATCTTAACAGAAACTTTGAGTACAGTTAATAATAACAACAAAGTCGTGTAGGTTCTGAGTGTGTAAGTTCTGAGTATACAGTGCTAACACACATCGGTGTATATGGGTAACAACCAAAATGAACAATAAAGAAGTTATCCGTTGTTTGACAAAACTTCAAATAGCAGAGCAGCTGGGTTCCCATAATTATGGCGTCTATAGACTACAAGTGTACATCATGTACTATTTCTTTTTTTACTTCCTTTTTTTATGCAAGTCGCCAAACACACAAGGCCTGAAGGCCACTTCAAGGTGTGGGCTACTATTTCTTCCAGAGGCCATTACCACCTACTCCTAGGGCTGAAACAGGGCTACCCCTTTTACAGTCCATACGGATGTAGGCTTGGGTACCATGCAGGCTAACAAATCCCCCTGTACTAGCAGTAACTATAGAGATGGTAGTCACGGCACACTCAACTAAAATAGTCCAAACCATTGTGTAAGAATACTCCTGACAAAAAAAAACCACCAAACCAAAACCAACAACTAGTCAAGAACTCGACTTTGGGGTAAAACCCAATCAATAAGCACACAAGAAGTCATTGGAACATCCAAGACATTTAAATAACAATAGTTTATTTAAGTGCACTGACCAAGCTGGTATTTGTACTATTTCAATAGTTGTACCATCCATTAAGGGTTTCAATGACAATAGCCAAGATGAGCTTGTAGTTCTTGGAAAGATTCTTCCGCCACTTTACAGTTCTTATTTCAATTGTGTTGTGAACCCATGATGGATGCATTGGTGCATCTGGACACTGCAAGGTCTATTCATTGATCTTGTATAGCTTTAATGTGGAGTCCTGCTCAAGCTTGGTCAGTAAATGAAGTGATTAAAGGCTTTGTCTTGTTATACTCCATTTAGGTTGCCATCTACCCCACAATCTATAGTCATTTATTACATTGATGTTCACAGGTTCTAAATCCAGTAGTATCTGACTTATAAAACACCCCAAGACACCACCAATCACTACTCATTAAAAACTCTATGCATGGGCATAAAGTAAGTCAACTCAAAGTCACTACGGACTGAGTAAAGAAAAGGATCCATGCTGCTAACACGGGGGATCTTCCTCCATGCTGCTATCAACTGCACATTCTTAAGATACTGTATGATCTTTCAATATCTTAAGGAATTTCAGGAACAAAGATGGTCAATCTTTCAAGTGGTTTCAAGTCAAACTCAGTATTGTACTAAAAGAGTGAAACCACTTGTTTTGTCCGCCATACCACTCATGCAAAGACCATATGGCAGACAACTCTTTTTAGAGTCAAAGACGGGTCCTTACAACTCGATTTAGAGTGAAGTTCAATCCAATATCGCTAAAAAAGAGGGATGCAGATTAACTTTCACTCTCAAAAGGAAATGCCACTCGAACAAGAGAGCAAATTTTCACTCTTTTACATTAGAGAGTACCTTTTCACCAATGTCACCTCAGAAAACATAAAGAGACTATGAGAAATCACTGTAGAACATTAAGGCACAACAAAATTATGAAGCATTTGCTATTGGTAGAAATTAGAATATGAGCCAAGAGATTTAGGCCCAACAGAGTTACAGACAATAATAATGCTGAGATAATAGAATTAGCTGTTACAAACTGCTTACCAATCAAAAAGACCTAGTATGTGCCTATGGTATAAATCCAGAAAATAATTTTATAAATGCCCTGAAGTTTTGACCCTATCGGAGTCTTTCACGAAGACTGAAACAGTAATGCTTTAAAGATTCATACCGACTTAGCATCAGTCCAATGTGACTACACAGCGTCACCCATACTAGAAAAACCAATTCCCTCCACACACCCAGCACACTCATGATTGAAACAGCAATTAGTCAACTAAAAGCATCATCAATTTCACCATTACCAGACATTTTATGTATGGTTTCATATCAGGGGGAAGGTAGTTTATTCATTCAGTCACATACAAACAAACACATTGAAGTGAAGGCCAACGCTAGATGAAATTAATACAAATTAAAAATCCACGTCTGTGCATGTTAGCCATTTACTCTAATGGATACGAGGGCATAAATTTATAATACAATATCTGCGAATGTCATAAAGGGAATCACCGATAAAGTACGCACAACCTTGTTAGAAAACATCAATCCTATATAGTGGGTCTGAGTCTGATAAATGACTTGTGGCATAGTCAGGCCCTGCCAATAAATGAACCTGTCTTTATACTTAATTTGCTACTCACAGCACCTCACACTGTACACAGATACTTCCTTGTTCCTACCTCGCCCTAAATAGTAAATCAAAACATATGCTCAAGAGATCTTTTGTTAAACGCCCTGTTTTTACAGATGCAGTAATTTAATTTCTCATAACCAGTTTTGATGAATTGAGACAAAAACATCTGTTTGAGAAGTGACGCTTGTTTAATTGTTTCCAACCTGCCATTTTTGACATGAATAATTTTTATCAGAAAATGCTACAGGCTGTAACTAAAATGACTATGTAATTACCAAATTACCATGTAAAACAGAGTGATTTGTTACTTAACACTCTGTTAAAAGATACGTTTTAAGGACGATACACACAGCAGCGATAACGAAAACGATAACGATAACGACGCAGAGAGAGCGCATTCCATTGGTTGAATTGCTCCACGCAGGAGATGCCACGCTTATTCAACCAATCGAGGGCGTGCATTTTTAACAATCTCGTTTTTGTTCTCGTTATCGGGGCCTGTGTGACCGGGTCTTTATGCTTGTATGCTTCGTTTTTTAAAAGGGCAAGGGCACCAAGGCATGTTCACCTTGGTAAAGGGCACCCTATGAGATAATTGTAAATTTCTACTGGAGCAGTTCAAGGGCACCAAGGCAATGACCAGGGGGGGGCATGGAGGCAATCGCCTTCATTGCCTCCGTAAAGTATCAGACCTGACGATTACATTTGAATTGTTCAAATCAAATCCTAAAAAATCCTTTTGCTCAAGGGAAAAAATTACTATCAAAGGAGTGATCGTAAAAGCGGGAACTACAAAGAACATCGTTAAGAATTGATGCCAGAGAAAACCAACATGTGGAAGTATTTTGCTAGATGTATTGTGGAATTGGAACTAATGAAGTCGTGATTACAACAAATCCGTTTAAAGTCTTTGTTGGCATTCAATCAGAAACTTAATCTTAAATGATTAATTCATTACAGACAATGACGCAGATTTTGAAAGACATCAATTAAACCATTTTTGCAACTAAATTAATATAAATGATTTATGTGAATGACTTTGAATTTGACTTTTAATTGAGTCATTGGAGTGTTTTGATCATGTTAATTGTTGTGTGTGCATTTGTTTTCAATTTTAATTTGAGGTTGTTCTTTTTTGACTAGTGTGTCATTGTAAAACTACAAACCTTTTTCTAATAAATAAGTGTCACATCACAACACTAGAAATGGCGTTTTTTTAGTGTTTTTTTTAAATGTACCTTTTGAAAAAAATTCACAGTGACTATCTCCCAAAAAGTGTCTCACAACTCCAGCAATGCAAAAAGTAAAATTATGCATGTATTGAGAACTTACAAAAAATTGTCTCTCCCATTTGATACAAAAAACTGTTTAATAGCACTGTATATTCAGTACTTTCCAGAGTTCTGTGAAAACAATCACAGGCATGAGATTTAATACTCATTTATGTATACAGAGTGATACACGCCTTTTTAAACTGGCGTGCCACACAATGTATGCTACCAGTTGTTATAGAAATCCAAATAATGATGATAGGCAAATATTGTAAAATAACTCCCCTCAACTCCCTTTTCATACGCCAACACACTTGTAGACTGTCCATATACATTTATAAAGCTACATTATTGCTCTCCACTGCGGGCTATTAGCCAAACAACAACACACCATTGATGTTAACACTGTGTGTGATATTCAGATATTAATGTTAGCCGTTGCGCCCTTGGGCAAATCTTGTAAAAAGGCCAACTCAATCATGGGGAGCCAAATATGAAAACCACCGGACAAAAGATGAAAATGCAAACACTACCGCAGCAGCCCCAACAAATGAAATAAAAACATTGGCCAAGGAAAAGAGAAAATCCGCAGCTTGGGTGATTAAATACATTTATCATCGGCCCAGTTAACAATTGACAAGGACTGGAGCCTATTGAATTGAAAGCAGTCAGCAATTGTACCAAATCATGGCCAAGCCTTTCACTTAATCACAATTTCTCAATTGGTTTGATAGCTAGCTGTCTCCCTTAAAGACACACTACAATCTGTTTCAGTAATAATACATGAATTGTGTCTGACTGTGCAATGAGACAATGCTCTTCATTGTACATTGCATATGGGCCACAACGCCAGATTGCTCTGTGTATGTTTGCTGGAACACCATTACTCACTCTGCTCTTTTGTCCATTTGTGCATGAATTTTAAAACCAACAGTGATTTTCTCTGTCTGCCCACAGTTATCATACACAGATTTCTCTATACATGTATGAACTAAAAACCATTTGACACTTTTGGTACCGAATTTTTTTTAAAGTTCACAGATTTACAAACCACTTACAGGGTTTACAGAAGGTAATGGTGAAAGACTTCTCTTGAAATATTATTCCATGAAACGCTTTACTTTTTGAGAAAGCATTAAAACAATATCAATTCTCGATATCGAGAATACAGATTTATTTTAAACACTGTCATGACATGGCGAAACGTGCAGAAACAGGAGTGGGTTTTCCCATTATTTTCTCCCGACTCCGATGACCGATTGGGCCTAAATTGGTCCTAAAATGGCTTTAAAGCTTCGTACAAATTTGCAGTTTACTTTCAAGTCACTCAAAGTTATTCACTGTTCTTCTTTATAAAAACAAACTGTAAATAAATAAATAAATATAATTTTTGTTGACTACCTCCATGGTACAACCATGTATACTGTAAATCTCTTTTGTTGGAGTGTTGCCTCTGAAAAGAACCGGTGTGGTCTTGATGTTTCAAACAGTATACTCTGCTCATCTTCAGGGGAATCTGTTTCTATTTGTAACATCTTTGATTGTTGCAACGCAGGAAGGAAAGGGACTTATGTTTCACAAACGAATACAGCAATGAATTGAATACTATATAATTGGAATCAGCATTTCAAAATGAGTCAACTTGTTCTCCATAATCCAATAATTGATCAGTCTTTTATATCTTGATTAAGTCTTTCAGAGTTGCTATACTTCATAACACAGAGGTGAAGCACAACACAATTAAATTTAGCTTTAGCGAGGAAACAATGCCAGCTAATGAGAGGATACAGGCATTTAAAAGTAGTGAGGATAAACCTATTGAGTCACAATACCTGTGTCAATGAATAATTTCTACCATGTGCGGTGGTGAGAGACTCGTAGTGACAGATTTCAATTTGGGTGTCTAGCAATGACATCACTGGAGCAAAAGATCAACCGTTTTATTGTGTCACTATTCATTGACTCTACTCTACACACTCTCACTTGAGGACTTCTTTTCAGAATGACAAACAGGCTGGTCATTATTGTCAGTAACTTAAAGGCACTGGGCACCTTTGGTAATCGTCAAATACCAGTATTCTCACTTGGTGTGTTCCAATATATACATAAAATAACACATCTGTGAAAATGTTGACTCAATTGGTCATCGAAGTTGGTGTATCCCAGCATACGCATAAAATAAATAAAAAAACCTGTGATCATTTTGACTCAATTGGTCATCAAAGTTGTTAGAAAATAATGAAAGAAAAAACACCCTCGTTACATTACTTGTGTGTGCTTTCAGATGCCTATATATATATTAGGCATCATTAGGCAATATTTTATTATTTGAGTGAGAAATTACCCTTTTTTTCACAGAGCTCGGGAAAGTACTGAGTGTTCAGTGCTAACGTAAAACCAAAATGGGTAAAACCATAAGGAATATTCTTTGTCCCTGATGCAAATTTAACATGAGAAATTATATCTCTCTCTCAAAAACTACGTTACTCCAGAGGGAGCCTTTTCTCACAATGTTTTATACTACCAACAGCTCTCCATTGCTTGTTACCAAGTAAGGTTTTATGCTAACAATTATTTTGAGTAATTACCAATAGTGTCCACTGCCTTTAATAATTTCAGATAAATCATTCTGATTTAGGATTCCAGAAACGACCAAGACAATGTGTTCTAGCCAATTCATCAACAAATCAATTTGAATCAAGGGTGATTTTAAGTCTGGTGGTCAAGTGTTTCTGGTTTATTGAGTTCAAGATCTGGCCTTTCAGGTTTTTATAAAGACCAATTGAAGTGCATGTTCAGAGGGCCCCCATGTATAAATCCTTTGTGCTTATGAATGTACGGGTCAATGATCCCTGCGTTAAGGCGGTCCTATTTGCTAAACAGGGCCGCTAAACAGGGGCACCTTAAACTGTGGTGTATAGTGTTTAGGTTATTCGGTTATTCCACTTGCAGGTATTCCAATCGGGGCCAGCATAATAGCAATATAACAGTTAAGAGTCAATTCTGATGCCCGTTTTTAGTTGGTGTTGAGTGGTTTACTTTTGCTTTTTGGGGTGGTTCCTTGCCTTCAAAAATGTTGATTTTTTTTTTTTTTTTTTTTTTTAACATGGTGCTTATCCAGCAACACTTTATTTTTATCTTTTTTTCCAAAGCGCAGCAATGCTTCTTTAAGTTCATTTCTTACATCCATTGTTTACTTCCATGGTTGTGCATCTAATGCATAGGATACTATTTGAATAACTAAGGCATGTTAGTATACTGTTATCCCTTTGTTTTGTAAGTACCAAATGCATGTTATACAACACAGCCTACCCCCAACAAAGACATTAAACCCATACCAAACATTTCACAGAATTCAATCCAGCAAAAGCAATTTCTAGATTCAATATTGTCCTTGTGGCTGAATACACAACATTGTGACAATAATAGGTAAGAATGAAAGCGTGCTATTGGGCCAGATGACCAATTACAAGCAGCCAGCACATGTATACGCTGCAGTGTAGTTGGTAATAATAGCTTATTCTTGGATTGCTATCAATTCATGTTGATTGTTAGAGGCAGTCAGCGCTGCTCATCGTTTATCAGTCTGTTTTCTCATATCATATCACCTGCCACTTCCTGCAGATAGCAGTAATGGAAAAAATCGTTGCAACTAGATGAAAAACTAAAGCGTGCTTTTAAAGGCCCTGGACACTATTGGTAATTGCTCAAAATAATTGTCCGCATAAAAACTTACTTGTTAGCGATCAATGGAGAGCTGTTGATAGTATAAAACATTGTGAGAAACGGCTCCCTCTGAAGTATGTTGTTTTCGAGAAAGAAGTTGTTTCTCACTAAAATCTTTGAATTTGATTTCGAAGCCTCAGAATTTGATTTTGAGGTCTTGAATTCAAGCATCTGAAAGCACACAACTTTGTGTGACAAGGGTTTTTTTCTTCCATTATTATCCCACAACTTCAACGACCAATTGAGATCAAACTTTCACAGGTTTACTATTTTATGCATATCTTGAGATACACCAAGTGACAAGACTGGTCTTTTACAATTACCAATAGTGTCCAGTGTCTTTAACACATAACCCATTTGCAAACTGTATGTAGTGTACAACTTAAAAGTGCTTTTCAGCTGAGCATTTACTCTAATCAATACAAAAGAATGTAAACATTTGATAAGGAACTGATAAAGATTTTGGTCAGAGTTCATCGGAAACCCATGGTTTATGAGATACTGGATAACTGTGATTGTAGTGGCTCTGTTTGTTTTTACAAGATAAATTAATTTTAAAAATTCATTAAGAAATAGAATGTTACAATATCAAATGACAAATTGTTAAACATTGGAAAGGTCTGTTTTGAAAAACATAACTAACAAAAATTACATTATTTTAGGGGGGTTGTTTGTGGTTTGTTCTTTTTTTTCTGTTTTTTTTTGTTTTGTTTTTTTAGTGTTTTTTTTAACTAAAACAACTTTATTTATGATTTTCTCAATGTGGTTTATTTTGTTTACTTCTTTAAGGACAAATGGTCCTTTGATAAGACTGACATTTAGTTTTTATTGATTATCTTTGTGTAATTTAAAATACCAACAAAGAAAAATAATAAAACAAGTAAAAAAAATCAAAGTTTTAATACAAATTTTTAAACATATTTTTTGGACAATTTTGGGACCATGAAAACATGAAAATATTGTTAATCTTCCTTATGCTTAAATTTTTAACCATACTTGAAAATTCCACAAAAATTGACTCTACTTTGAAGTACCAAACTGTCAAGAAACATCTTTGCATTTCTGCCATGTTTTCAAAAGAACTCAGTATGATAACTACATTTTATTGCAATTTTATTATATTTATTTTATTGCACTTTTAATTACACTGCCCACCCCACTTATAAACTGAAATGGAACTTCAACAATTTGTTATTTTGTACAATATCAATCCATCTGACAGGCCGTTCTAATGGAAAAGCTGAAAAGTTAAAAGCTGGGAAATGGCTCAAACTGTCAAAACCTGTCATCATAAACATCTATTCACTCTGTTACATTTCTATTGGAAATAATTGACACTGAGAGGACAAAAAGCCATTTGATTGTAGGGTTTGATGACCCATTGAACTGCGGTGTAAAGCGTACATTGCCCAGGCTGTCCTCTCGTTGTGCGTGACCCCGTTCATTGAATACAGTGCAATAATATCTATGATTGCTGACTCTGAAAGAGTGTACGCCATCTGTCGCAGTTTGGGTAAGTGCAGCATACCACACAAAACTGCAAAATGATCTAATTACATCAGGTCTCAATTGCTATCACGATTTAGTCTTATCATTAAAAATGCGATTGGTCTGATGAATCTGGGCTCGCCATTCCACTCTTATTTCAATTCTCATCTATAAAGTGATTTGACGTTGGAGTCAGTCTTTCTGTAATGTCGACAGATGTTTCTAACAATAAAACCCTTTTCTTCAATATGAAACTTGTAGTTCAGCGTCAATATGGTGCTCTCTGTACAGTGTTTGTTTTTTCTTTTTAGAAACTTTTTCACCCCTGAGAAATATTTTTTTACAGAGAGTAAATGTTAGTGTCGGTAGTAGTAACAAAAATGTTAATACTTTTGGATTAAAGGGAAGGTACACGTTTGGTAATTACTCAAAACAAATATTAACTTAAAAACTGACTTAGGATGAGCATTGGAGAGCTGTTGATAGTATAAAACATTGTGGGAAACGACTCCCTCTGAAGCAACATAGTTTTTGAGAAACGGGGTAATTTCTCACTAAAATATTAAAAGACTTCTAGCATGTTCGTCCAACAAGGGTGTTTTTTCATTTTCTCACAACTTCGATGACCAACTGAGCCCAAATAGGCACAGGCTTGTTATTGTATGCTTATGATGAGATACACCAAGTGAGAACACTGGTCTTTGACAATTACCAAACAAGTGCCTCTAAATACTGAAGTTGCCAAAAAAAAAGATCTAGTCTCAGTCTGACTTCAAACAAAAATAAATTCATATAAAACTAAAACTTGATTTTGATTAATTTTTTGATTGACATGGTTTATTTAAAAATCAAACTTAGTAAAAACAGCTCGCTGATACATCACGATTTAACATATAATAGAAATTTGAAAAAAGTACATAGCATTTAAAAGTCATTTAAAAAGAAAAAAGAGAGAATAGTGAAAAACTTTCTTTTAAAAGGTTGCGTGATTTGACATAAAAGTTGTGACTCTGCCCAAACTTAGCCATGTTATTACGAAGGTGTGGTGACTTGGTAAATATTTGAGCAGTGTTAAGTTGAGTAGCCAGGTCAAGTATAGCAATAGTGTTATTTGAAGGAAAGGACTTCCTCTATAGCACCCTGCCACGGCATCAAGTGAGCGTGTCAAGAGCCCTGGCTAGAAATCTAGGCTGGATTGATGATCGTGGGCCACTACTTAGAAGAGTCTACCTAGGATGTTGTCGATTGTAATCACGCAGCTTGTCTGACCATCATTGTCCTGTTATTACATCTAGGCTTCTCTCTGTTATACTTCATAACCAGTTTGGAAATCTTTGACTTGGATGACATTGTAGGGTTTACCATCATATTTGAGAGGGTCTGGATTTCAGTCATGTCAATCTTTGGACTTTGTTTTAAAGGGAAGGTACACGTTTGGTAATTACTCAAGACACATATTAACTTAAAAACTGACTTGGTAAAGAGCATTGGAGAGCTGTTGATAGTATAAAACATTGTGGGAAACGACTCCCTCTGAAGAAACGTAGTTTTTATGAAAGAGGTAATTTCTCACTAAAATATTAAAAGACTTCTAGCTAGAAGTCTTTTATTCCTATCTGAAAGCACACAAATCCCTCCAACAAGGGTGTTTTTTCTTTCATCATTTTCTCGCAACTTCAATGACCAAAATTGAGCCCAAATTTTCACAGGCTTGTTATTTTATGCGTATGATGGGATACACCAAGTGAGAACACTGGTCTCTGACAATTACCAATAGTGTACAATGTCTTTAAATGGCTTGAATCTTTTGTTTGATGTGTTTTTAGTGTTTCGTATAAGACTATACCTACAAACAAATTATTGGAAATTGTTGATGCACTACATGTAGCTCACTTATGATGTTTAAAATGAGCGCAAACTGATATGAGAAATTGTTTCCCTTTAAGAACTGAAGTCTTTAAAAAGCGAATGATGAAAGCAAATGAAAAGTTGCATTTCACTGAACACCGTATCACTTTCAGTAACTGTAACATTTTTGGGGGGGTATGAAAAATGTAAATATAATTATCTCAATACCTTCAGATTGTTTCATCATGTGTTAACTCTCCAAAACTAAACTGGTATTTTTTAACAATCTCCAGCAACTACTTCACAATATAACAACAAACCTACAGATAAATGCCATGTGCCAAAAAGGTGAATTTCAAAACATAACTTTTCATGAACTGCCAAGTAAAAAACTAAAGAAACTAAACACAGCTTCTTACAAACAAGTTCCCAGTGGACTGTTTTATTGCAAGCAATAAATGACAACTTTTATCTTTACTTCTGCTTGAAAATGTAAACAAAAAGCCATCAGGACGGATGTGTGGGGAACAAACTACTCCATAAAGGCACCCGTACTGCTTCCACAACCAATATGCCAAGTTTCAAGACTAACATTTTTGCCTCACCATTTGCTTACAACATTAAAATTTTATTGCCTACAACTCCAGTTGCTTTTATTGTCGTAAACAAAGCATCCTGGCTGCTATATCAAATGTATGCTGCGCTTTGTATATCATAATGTTTGTTATCAAATTGGATGGCACATGTCTGCAAATTATTGAAAGGAAATATCTTATAAATTGTAGTTACTGAGTTAAAGCTTAAGTATTCTATGAGACCGACCACCAAGTCTGCATCATTCATTTACAGTAATTTCGTTCGGAAAAGTATCATGTGTAACTAGTTATTTATTAGAATGAAATACTTTATTACTCAACCTAAATTTATGGGGTTTTTGTTTTCGTTGTAAGTTTTACTTTTGAAGCCATCATAAGAAGATCAGTGATTGTGGAGGATTTTATTTTAGGGAAATATTATAAATTATAAAATCACAAACTTCAACAAGCCTTAGAATAACAATTGCTTCACAAATTAAGTGGTCTTACATTGGCCTATACAGTTGCTCCATTATTTAGGGGGAAAAAAATCAAAACCTGGGAGTAAATATAGAGGTAGAATGCAGGTTCATTTTTGAGAGCCCCATTTTGAATTGTCGGATAAAGGCATAACGATAAATGGCATGGAAATCGGACTAACTTTCACTTTTCAAGTGCAGTTAATTAAAAAGCATTAAATTAATTTAACAGTTAAAAAACAGGACAGTTCTTTTAAGAACTGAGAAGTCTCCCGAACATCCGATAATCTACTCCGCGATAGTAGAATAAAGAAAGACAGTTCTCTAAGAACAAACTCTACCTGGCAAGTAGATAAACACATGGTGTTATCGCAAACCAAATATAACTTTCACTTTGGATTTCCTTCACTTTCTTAAAATATCCTAATAAGAAAGTGACGGGGAAGGAAAATTAAGTGTACCTGTATTAAACTGTTTTGCTGTACCTGTATTCTATCGTTGTATTCTACTGCTGTCAATCAGGGTCAATTGTTCACATGGGTCTCCGTTCATTTTATCAAGAAATTTTTCTTTTAAACAATCAGGTAAAATCAAAATTCTTACACACAAAATTGTAAATGGTACTTTCCATTGGTTGGACCTTGGTACTTGCAATATTTAACTCAAAAAGTCAATTCATGGGTTCTACTAAAAGGTTGGCGTATATAAAACCTAAATTTTAGAGCTTGTCAGGACTTCTGCAGTATGCAAGATACTTGATGTTTGGTTTGAATACTAGATATGGTTCCTGAAAGAAAGGTTTATTGTTATAAAGTTATACTGGAATCAAATACACTACCAAGCTAGCTGTGTCATAAGATTCTTCACTATGACAAACCCAACAAACACTGGTTGTTGTATCTAAACTAAACATGTTGTGTATGCCCTATGCAGAACATTTTGATAACAGTGTTTTACAAAGCCTCAATTATTAAACAAAAAACTACAGGTACATAGCACTCACGGCGGGGCGGGAATGGCTAAATGGGCCCAGTGAAGAATCAATTGTCCTAATTCAATACGGGCTTCTTACCTTGCTGTTGTACAATCTTCATACAAAATGTCGAATTCTTTTCTAGTGAGAAGTTTACAGCGATTGACTCCGGGTTGAATGGCTCCCAAACCCCTCAAGATTCGAACCTGCTCCACGTTGCATACCACTGGAATAATGTTCAGACGTTTCAGTTTGGTGTAAACTGTATGCAGCCCACCAACAAGATGTCTTAAAAACAGATCAAAGGCTTGGGGCAGACAGATCATCACATCGCCAGCGATGTTGAAGCTAGCCACTTTAGCACCCCGATACTCGATAAGTTTGCACTCATTGTTGGCCGGGTCGGAGCTGACAGGCGGAGGGGTGCTATACGCCACCTTGTCCAGCTTGTACAGGACACTGGTCGGGGGGACTTGAGTCGGTGGAGAGTTCATCATGCTTTACGAAATAAAACAACTGCAGAATCTCAGATATTTAAACTTAAGAAACAGTCAAGCAAGTGTACAACAGCGAATACATCTGCAGTGGTCTTTTGTTTCGAGTCGCTCCTCCAGTGGTTCGTTGATTGATAATGTCCTGTTCACGTTTTACAATATTTTCATTTACGACCAATCCCTCCTTGTGTGCGCACCCAGCGGTAGTTAATAGAAGTGTGACAGTCGTACAGTCCCGCATGCTATGTGCACATTTCTTATACCAATATGCACTCAATCAATGAACACATTGGACGTACTTTCACGCACGTGGGGTCAGAGGGTCATTCCACTTTTAGAATAGGGATGAAGTAACAAGTATTTCTTTGTCGGGTATGATATTATAAGCATCTATTGGTCGTCGCTTTTAAAAGACATTTTATTTGCAAGTAATGAATGTGGATTGCGTTGCATTCCTGTGTATATGATGTAACCAAACAGATGTGAAATACATGTTAAGTTCCTTTGTGAGAAAAGCATTGTTATTTCTAATTTATCTAATTCCAATCAATAGAGGGCTAGGCTATTAGTGTAAAGTAACACAACTACCGGGTGTGGACTTTCGGGAATGTTGAATATTTTGCGGTTCAATAAAGCCTGTAAGCACAAAAAATTGGTAAGAAAAAAATTGCACTGTATACTCAGTACTCAGTACAGTTTTTGCTAAGCAAAGAAATTATTTGTCAATAGGCTTAATGAAACAGCTTTATGAAATTGGGCCAAGCTCCCTTACAATGCATATGTCAACGTTTTGCAATATGCATTTCCAGATGTGAGGTCTTTAGAAAGCTTACCAATGTCTCTGAAGTTTAGCTTTGAATTTGTCAATAATCATTATGTACAACAATTGTTGTTTATTCAACGTTTTGACAAGTAGGCCTAAACTTCATCCATGGAGGTGCCATGTTCCATCTCAATATTTAAAGGCAGTGGACACTATTGGTAATTGTTCAAAATAATTATTAGCATAAAAACTTACTTGGTGACAAGTAATGGAGAGCTGTTGATAGTATAAAACATTGTGAGAAACGGCTCCCTCTGAAGTAACGTAGTTTTCAAGAAAGAAGTAATTTTCCACGAATTTGATTTCGAGACCTCAGATTTAGAATTTGAGGTCTCGAAATCAAATATCTGAAAGCGCACAACTAACTTCGTGTGACAAGTGTGTTTTTTCTTTCATTATTATCTCGCAACTTCGATGACCGATTGAGCTCAAATTTCCCAGGTTTGTTATTTTATGCATATGTTGAGACACAGCAAGTGAGAAGACTGGTCTTTGACATTTACCAATAGTGTCCGGTGTCTTTAAAGACACCGGACAGTCGGACACTATTGGTAATTTCTCAGTTAGCATAAAAGCTTACTTGGTAACGAGCAATGGCGAGCTATTGATACAGAATATAAAACATTGTGAGAAGCCGTTACAGCTTCCTTTAAAGTAACGTAGTTTTTGAAAGAGGTAAATTCTCACTAAAATAATAAAATACTTCAGCTGAAGCCTTTTTTTATGCATCTAATAAAAGCACACTAAGTTGTGTAACTGGTTTGTTTTTTCTTTCGGTATTCTCCTGCAACCTCGATGACCTTTTTAATTTAGCCAACATTTCCACAGGTTTGTTTTGTATGCATGTTGGGATACAAGTGACAAATACTGGGCCCAATTTCATAGAGCTGCTTAAGCACAAAATTTTGCTTAAGCAAAAAAATCCTTGCTTAGTAAAATCAGATTACCGGCCAAGACTCAACTCAATTGTTATGCTAAGTAAACAACAGCTAAATACCAGTCACAAGCAATTTATATGGCATTAAATTTTTGCCAGTAACATGTGAAAAATAAGCGATCTATTTTCGTGCTTAAGCAAATTTTTTGCTTAAGCAGCTCTATGAAATTGGCCCCTGGTCTTTGACAATAACCAAACGTGTCCAGTGCCGCATTCATTTCTAAAGACTCAACAATTGTTGTTATTGCTTTAGATGAAAAAAACAAACTATGTGTGTTTTCAAACCTTGAATGGCTCGTTTTTCAATAGTATTGTTTGCTGTGTGTTTTTGTTTTGGGGTAATTAGATTGCATTGTTTATTTTCTTTAATGAAAGCACGTCGAACAACCTGCTTGTTAGTTAAATGTCATGAAATAGTTTGGTCGTAACATTTGAAGAAAAAAAAACGGTTCACGTTTTCAGGAATTTTGCACGATCATATTATGGCTTATTTCGGTTGCGGCAATGGAATTGCCGATGATTTATTTGAACTTCTATTTCTCTGACTTTTGGCAGTATTCTGACGATAGTTTCTTTGATTTTTGTCTGAAAATGAAACTTATTTAGGCAATTACCAATCTATACTTTGTCTTTTAGATAAATGGTGATGTAATGAGTAACTTCCGAAAGCCTGGATGACATAAGTATTTGCTTTTAGAGTGCTATCGTTCGATCCAGTCGCCAATTAAACTTAAAATGTGCAGAAATTGTCCATTTCCCCACGATGGCATGCGGGAGGAAGTATTCTGGTATTAAGGTCCGGACTTTCGACAAAATGTAGCAATGTTGGACAAGATTTTACAAGGGACCCTGGACACTTCAAATATTGTTGTCTTTTCACATTTTGTAAAATTGTACAACCATGCTACAATTTAGCAAGAGACCCTTGCTAAATTTCTCTCGTGTGAAAGGGGCTCTACTTGTATGAAAGGCATCAAGCTTGTTTTTGTCAAATTCCTACTTAAGATGGTTAGTACCCCCCCCCCCCCCCCCCCAGTATACACATGCCCACATAAAAAGAAAGAAATCAAGTTCTCAAGCAACCCGCATTTGTGTGGGGCTTTATTCTTCTTCATTACCGGACTTTATTTCAAATAACTGGCCTTTCAAATCACGAACTTCAGTTTCAAATAATTAATTGTGTTTAGCAAGCTTAATAATAGTAGGCCCCCCAAAAAAAACTTCGGTAAAAACTGTAAGGTAGGTTTGGATGGGAAGAAAAAAATGATAAGGGAATTAATTGGGCTAAGTTTGAACAAACAAAAAATTCAAAGACAGAGACTAACAAGATTTTGTAACAAGCATAAGTGATTTCGGCCAGTATATAAACATTTACCCTCCTCCGTAAGGATTTACGGTAAATTCTCAGGTGCCTGGCACAGTCATCGTTTTCTGACTGCAAGATCCCCCGAAAAGCCCACACGCACGTCCCTGTTTAACAGTGGACACTCGGGGGTTTGAACGGTGGACGACCGTAAACACTCTCCACCCCCCTATGACAAAATGTATCCCCACCCACCCTGTAGAAGCAATGGACAAGTGGCTACAGCCTTTGCATGTGCTTTATTTCTATGCAGTGGGCATCCTTAGTGCGTGGTGTCAATTTACAGGTGATTACAGGGCCCAATTTCATAGAGCTGCTAAGCACAAACATTTACTTAGCATGAAATTTCGCCCTTGATAAAAACAGGAATGCCAACCAAATTTCCACGTGATTTTCAGGACAAGCAAACAACAGCTGAATACCAGTAAGAAAGCAACATGCAACAAATGGAAATTTGGTTGGAAATTCTTTTTTAATCAAGGAAGAAACTTCATGCTAAGCAAATTTTTGTGCTTAGCAGCTCTATGAAATTTGGCCCTGATGCGATGATGCAGCCATACTACACTGCAAACTGCATTCGACGTGAAATATCACTGATTGTTCACTGGAGTGAACACTCGTCGACAATGAGAAATAATCATGCGAATAAAAAAACACTTGAAGGTCGGTTGCTTGCGTTGTTCTTCCATTGAGAGTGTTTTACAAAAGACAATTTCTGGCTAGTGTAACAGGTCAAGCGATATATGAAAATAAAAACCTTTATCACAAGTCACGTTAGACTCTGCTGACGTGGCAATCGTTTGTAATAAAGTTAAAATACTTACAGACAATATAAAATATACAGTAATTGTTCACTTGAGTGATCGTAAGCATTTATTGACTTATGAACTGGCAGGGCTGCCTTTTGTGACGGAAGCAAGTACGACACTGCTCTAGAATTGCAAGGGTCGTGGGTTCGAATCCCACCCGAGTAGTATGCCTGTGATATTTTTCACAGAGCTCGGGAAAGTACTGAGTATGCAGTGCTAACACATAATATGGGTTAAAAATAAAATAATATGAAGCAGTTAAAGGCAGTGGACACTATTGGTAATTGTCAAAGACTAGCCTTCACAGTTGGTGTATCTCAACATAATTATGCATAAAATAACAAACCTGTGAACATTTGAGCTCAATCGGTCATCAAAGTTGCGAGATAATAATGAAAGAAGAAAACACCATTGTCACACGAAGTTGTGTGCGTTTAGATGGTTGATTTCGAGACCTCAAGTTCTAAACTTGAGGTCTCGAAATCAAATTCGTGGAAAATTACTTCTTTCTCCAAAACTATGGCACTTCAGAGGGAGCCGTTTCTCACAATGTTTTATACCACCAACCTCTCCCCATTACTCGTTACCAAGAAAGGTTTTATGCGAATAATTATTTTGAGTAATTACCAATAGTGTACACTGCCTTTAATTCAACTATCATTCTATAAGATTACAATACAGATTCCAGAAAGTTATATTATTCCATGTTAAGTTGTAAACAAATCCCCAAATTAAAAACTAAAAATACAGTTTTGTCATGATCCTGATTTCAAATTCATGTTGTACCACAATTTTACATGTTTATGCATTGTGTTCATCAGGGTTAAGGCCCGGTCACACGACCATTAAGGCACGCTCGCGATTGGTTGAATTGCTCCACGCAGAATACGCCCACGCTCATTCAACCAATCGAGGGCGTGCATTTTTATCGTTATCGTTATCGGGGCCTGTGTGACCGGGCCTTAAGTCCGTGGCGCATGCGAAAAATATTGTATGCTGTTTGTGTCAAAACTCGTTTAGATAAAAACAAATCTGTGAACAAAAACTTTTTCGGCAAATATCGCAGTTTGCAGTATTATCAGTCTGTTTTTCCACTAAGCATGATGATCTGTGAAGACGAAACTTTGGCGCATTGTATGACAATACGCTATTGCGTTTTAGAGCGTGAACTTTGTATATCAATATAAACATCAAAACAGCTACCGGTCTGATCTTGGGATAGGCATAGACCTACTGGTAACAAAATGTAAAGTTTTAAAATCACTCATGTTTCTGATGCTACTTTATTGATGAAAGTGTGAGCTGTGCATTCAGAATACCAATACTTACAATTAAAGACAGTGGACACTATTGGTAATTGTCAAAGACTAGCCTTTAAAGTTGGTGTATCTCAACATATGCATAGAATAACTATCTTGTGAAAATTTGAGCTTACGGCGGTCATCGAAGTTGCGAGATAATAATGAAAGAAAAAAACACCCTTGTCACACCTTGTTGTGTGCTTTCAGATGCTTCATTTCGAGACCTCAAATTCTAAATCTGAGGTCCGAAATCAAATTCGTGGAAAAATTACTTCTTCCTCGAAAACTATGGCGCTTCAGAGGGAGCCGTTTCTCACAGTGTTTTATACCATCAACCTCTCCACAATGCTAATAATTATTTTGAGTAATTACCAATAGTGTTCACTGCCTTTAATCATACACGTCAACACCCTAGCTTAGCTGACACCAAAACGTCACTACAAAGGACATCATAACAAGTGTGTTGAAAAAATTATTATGGCTCTAAATTATACGCTGATTAGTAATTAAAAAAAAAATTAAAAATTAAAAAAGTTTTGAGATGTGCCCCCTTTCTTTACATCAAAAGTTGATAACAATCAAACGGCACAATATCCATGAAATAAAAGAGTCAGTGTTTTCTTCCATTGAGCTGTGTATATATCGTCCTTGCAGGAAGTCCAGGCTATGTGCCTCTTTGTATTATGTGACAACAGGTTACATGTAAGAATAGACTTTTAATTAACAAGAGTGTCAGGATGCAGCCTACACAATAGACCTGAATTGACATGTATCCTTACAAAAACGTTTAACCTTGACACAAATTGGTGCCTTTTTAAATTGTTCCTACGCGTGCTTTCCAAACAAATCAACACAATTCAACTTGTCAAATTGTCACACTCCTGCAATAATTACGTCCGAAAACAACACTTTCTTGTTTTTACACAAAATAGCAGGCATTGTATGCTTCGTTTTTTAAAGGGCAAGGGCACCGAGATATTTTCTCCAAAGGGCACTGGAGCATTTCAAGGGCACATAGGCAATGACCAGGGCCCAATTTCATCGAGCCGCTCAGCACAAAAGATTTGCTTAGCATAAAATTTCTTCCTTCTTGATAAAAACAGGATTACCAACAAATTTGTTGCATATTGCTTGTAACTGGTATTCAGCTAATGTTTGCTGAATCCTGAAAATCATGTGGAAATTCTGTTGGTAATCCTGTTTTTATCGAGGCAGAAATTTCATGCTAAGCAAATTTGTGTGCGTAGCAGCTCTATGAAATTGGGCCGAGGGGTCATGGAGGCAATCGCCCTCTGTGTCCCATGAAGTTTCATGCCTGAAATAGTGTCGACTTCGTTGGTGTATCGTGTATCCCAACAAATGCATAAAATAACAAATCTATGGAAACTTGGATTCAGTTGGTCATCAAAGTTGCAACAAAATAATTAAAGAAAATACACCCTTGCTACACAAATATGTGTGCTTTCAGATGGTTAAAAAAAACTTCAGGCATGAAGTCTTGTAATATTTGAGTAAGAAGTTACTGAAACTACGTTACTTCACAGGGAGCCGTTTCTCAGAACGTTTTATAATATCAACAGCTCTCAATTGCTCATTACCGATCGCGCGCAAATTTCCCTCCATGAGACCTTATCGCAAATAATCGGTACCCGCACAATATACGTGGAATGAGGTGCATGCTGGTCTAGCTAGCTATCAAATTTGATCACTAGCTAGACCACCATGCACCTCATTCGACAGTTTACGCTTGCGCAATGGTATTTGCGAAAAGGTCTATTGTGATTCAAGGGCGCAGAGACTGATATAAACATAAGTGTTATATACTCTTACCAAATAAATTTTAGTAAATAAGAATTAGAGTTACTTTTAAAAACGAAATAATGGTAACGGTAACTCAAACAATTTGAAACAGCGATTAAGCGTACCCGAACAAAAATAAAAATAAAGTCCAAACATTTAAATTTAAAATAGAAGAAAGTGTGTTTAGTTTCACACTGATGTAGTCCAGTGGATAGGGTTGTTATAAATAACATCTTCAGAGGGAGCCGTTTCTCAAAATGTTTTATACTATCAACAGCTCTCCATTGCCCATATTATAACTTAGACTTGACTCAAGTCCCAATCCCGTGCCATCCCCAGGAAACTAATGTTTTGTGATGCTCTGCATTCCAAAGCCTGTTCCGCACGCCTTCTCGGGACCACTTTTTGACGGCAAGCGCACTGTACTGTGTATGCTACGTGTTTAGTGGGTGCGTTCGTTTAGCTTCCCTGGGTCGACCCCGCGGTGCTCACTCGGGTGAGCCCCTGACAAGAGCTAATCGAACGATCACACTCGCCCTCTACTGGTGACAGCATGCAGGTCATCCCAAAGTGACCCACTCCACAAGCAGGGCACTGGGGGCTGACCCGGGTGAGCCCCTAGAATGACGTCAAAGCTATTCGAACGTACCGGGGCAGACGGAGGTCGACCCAGGGAAGCTAAACGAACGCACCCACTATAAGTTTGGGTATGCTTTAGAGACCTCTCTCACGAGAATGGGACTTGAATCAAGTCTACATATAACTAAAAACTGCAGTCACAAACAACCTAGACCCATCTTTCTTTGCTTGGTGGTATATTTCATATAACGAGTGCAGTCAAGCTGAATCTAAGCGACTAATCGTTATCAAGAGACAGAAAAGCCAGGTATATTATTGTCATTAGGCTGATATGATATAAGCGCTGAAGGATAATCAGTGTTGTCCTCCAGTCTTCGATCTGCATCTTCACTAACATCCGTTATTTATTTTGACAATTTCGATTGGAGCTAATAACGTAAATGGCGCGCAGTGGAAAGTGGAGGTGTATATTTTAGCGCCCATTCCTTGCTTTGAAAGCGGATAACGGAAATGAATCGACTGGGATCTGAAGGCCAACTAGTGATGTTGCATCGGTGGATAACTAGGGCTAGATGACCCCCTCTTTAAATTTAGGTCAACAATAAAATACCAAGATATTGGTCAATCTTAAATTTCTCTCGAACCCAAAGATGAATTCCAAACTAACAGGGAGCGGTTTTGTAAAGGACAACAAAATAGTGACGTTTGCCCGATTTCATAGAGCTGCCTTTAAATGGAAAATATTGGTCAAACCTGCTATTATGAGCTAGTCACAAATGATACACGTGAAATGGTATTTTTGCCGATTTGGTTGATTGGGCTTATTTTAATAATATAATATAATAATAATATCGAGGTTTTAGGCCCCATATATCACTATCAAGGCGCTTAGTATATACATTCATACAGAAAGAGAGGTTATTGAAAGTTATGAATTCTGAGACCCAATAATGTAGCACCATTAAAGGGTTAACAAGGTGCCATGGGGCATACAGCAGCCACAGCCAGGAACACCGGGGCGAACCCCTTCTCTTTTCGTCCCATCTGAAGGACGAATCAATGGCTAAGTGTCTTGCTTATGGACACAAGTGTAACGGCTGGGGATTCGAACCCACACTCTGCTGATCAGAAACACCAGAGTTTGAATTTGGTGTTCTTAACCGCTCGGCCACGACACTTTCCATTTTGTGAATTTTTTACTTAACGGCAGCTCTATGATATTAAGTCCTGAACTGAAGTAGCACACTCCCCCGCTGCAGGCAACTAGTCTGCGTTGTCGCTACGCCCTTCCCTTTCATATTCATTTCACCCAATTTCATATCAACTTTGGAGGGAAAGTTTTCTTCGCATTCGACATCGTCTTGTTGAAAGACAGTGAACAAGTTCACTATTACTGTATACACCACAACACAATCTTGTTATTTTCTTATGTAAATCTTTCTTATGAAGATAATCTTTGTCACAATTGTGTAGATTACCAACAAGTGTGACATTTTGTAGTGCAATTGCCATAAGTATTCACTTATTTTTTTCAAAGGTTATACTTTTGAATAAACCAGAGTTGTGAAGTATATTAATTGAGTAAATTCGAGTAATTTGAGTAAATTCAAATGAGACTACATAATTCCCCAAAGCATCATAACAAATGCAGAATACACTAAAAAGGTGTTTTAATCTGTAACAGCTTTGCGTCAAGAAACAGTGATGTAAACAGAAAGAACAAGTCTGACATTAATCTTGATTTTAGTTGAAGAAATAATGATGGCTGCACTTATACTTTGTGTGCAAATGAATGCATTATTCACCGCACGCCTAACCTCATTGCATGATGGAATAGTGAGCCTCTCTAATCACTTACACATCTAAAGAAGACCATTGCATTCAACCGAGAAGGTGCGTCCATTTGAATCCAGCGAGGCCTAAGGCAGGAATATTAATCAGTCATTTTGATTCACACTTAACGCATAGTATATCAGCATGATATTGGCCTAAATTAGTCCCGTCCCATCGAACCAGGCCCCG
Source organism: Asterias amurensis (assembly GCF_032118995.1). NCBI lineage: Eukaryota > Metazoa > Echinodermata > Asteroidea > Forcipulatida > Asteriidae > Asterias > Asterias amurensis. The sequence goes on from NC_092651.1 coordinate 6,214,379, forward strand.
TCATGAGACCCCCTGAGCACATGGAATTGTCCTCAACAAACGGGAAATCTTTAAGGCAAACATGAGAATTGAAATCAAGAGAACGCAGAACGACGTTCGGCATGCAGAACAGTCGTACGCATGCAAACAATCCTCCAAACCTAATACCGTCTGCAAGTGGCCAATGCATTGTGTAGGAGCACCGCGCCAACATAAAATAATGAACAAGTTGATAAATGGCGTTTACTCACAACCCACCAACATCAATTTCACTCCAGCGAGATCTTGCTGGGGCTCAATGAGATCTCCCATTTCAATCATTTAAATTGTTAATTAGTATTTTTGTACGTGTACATTATGGAGTGAGATGACTGTGCGGATTAATTGTTGGTTCTTATTGGTTTGTTCAGTGAGGTGCATACATAGCTTCGACCATTGCTCAAGCTCACACAGCCTTTGTTCCACATCGTCAGGGCTACGGAAAATTACGACGTTTGTTTAGTTTCGTTAGACATGTTGATTGCATTTTATTAAAAAGTATCGAACCGTTGGCGTAAGGTAATAAAACCATCTTCCAATGCCAATGATATCTTTTACTATTTGCGGAATGGCACACTAGACATGAAACGGAAGTGAATGCCTTATTTTACTCGTGATGTCAATAACGAATTGTAAACCGTCTATACTACATATTTCACTGAGAAACTGTGAACTTCAAAATATCTAGAGAATAAACACAACCATTGAAGTACCATCAAAAGACCAGTAATTTATAAAGCAATCGCCTGAATGACTCCATTGATATTTGTATCTTGCAGCGGTTTAATAAGCGACGAGAGGGAGTAAATAAATACAATTTCATGCGATTGAATGAGTTGATATTATAAATAGGAAGCATGCACCGCCTGCCATGATAGACGATTATTCCTCGCGCCAATTAAGCTCAAGCTAGGACTTTGACCAATATTTCGATATTAGTTGAGTGAGGCCAAGGGATGTCGATTGTAGAAGCAAATTGGTGGGGTTAATAATATGTTGATTAGGTATTGTTTGTTTGCGTTAACTGCCACCTGTTATAAAGCTATCCTTTGTTTTGTGGAGATCGATTGTTGATGAGGAGCGTTGGGTAGTCAGCAAGCTACAATTACACTATATTATATATTTATTACATCTCAATTATATCTGTCATTATTTATTGTTAAGCTATTTTAAGGGAATTCAATGTCTGTCATAATTGGTTGAGAAATGATTTAACAATATATTCCTCACCTTTATTAATAAATCCTACTTCTTATATAAAATGACATGCTGTAGATATGTCACACAAAGATTTACAATTCAATTTGTGATGTGGTGTTGAAATTGTTTTACTTTTTGCTCATTTAATTTTCATTGCAAAACTAATGTCATTCAATCATTTAAAGAAGTTATTCAACTTCATTAAAAAATAAGATGATTCAAATACAAATTATCGTTTCTGTTATTTTATGTCGTCAAGATCCATTGCAAGGTACTGGGTTTTGGTTAAGCATTTTCACTTTATCAATAATTGGCAAGCTGATTTCAATAATTGTTTGAGCGCGATCGTCTCTGTGTGAAGAAAGTTTGAACATAAAGTTAGCAGCCCGTAGAAAGGTAACAAATACGCAGCAGCCGATTTCAAGAAACGCTAGGATTAATCCGATATCGAGTTAGGACGAGTAACTCATGCTAACTTAGAATGGGTTCAATACATTATAACGTCTATGGATACGTAACTTAAGTCGTCCTAGGTCCTAAGATTAATATTAATAATAATAAATAATAATAACAGGTATTTAGAAACGCTCCCCTTAGAAAGCTATATCACAGCGCTTACAAAAACTGAAAATGCACAATAAAAACTTATAGAAAAAGCTACATACACAATGTTTGAAAAGCATGCGAAAAGTAGGGAGATTTTGGTAAAATCGACGGCAGCTCAAACTTCAAGATCAAGCGTGGCAAACTTGCTTATACTTTTCGATTAATATGGATAGAGCTAATAAGGGCCCAATTTCATGGAGCTGCTTAAGCACAAAATGTAGCTAATCACAACAAAATTATTATAAAATAGGTTACCAGCCAAAATACCATGTTACATGCACAATTTGTGACTGGTATCCTGCTCACTTCTGCTTAGCAGACAATTGTTAAGCAATATATAATTTTTTGCTTTAGCAGCTTTTTGAAATTGGGCCCTGGATTTGACCGAGCCCACTCGCAAGAGCCTATGTCAATGTTGTGTTTAAAGGAACACGTTGCCTTGGATCGGTCGAGTGGTCTATAAAAAGCGTTTGTAACCGTTTGTTATAAAATGCATATGGGTAGAAAGATGTTGTAAAAGTAGAATACAATAATCCACACAAACATGCCTCGAAATTGCGTGGTTTCCTTTTACCTCGTCGACTAACAAGGTCGGCCACTTATGGGGGGCAAATTTTTGACTTTTAAAAGGAAAACCACGCAATTAAGAGGCAAACTTGTGTGGATCATTGTATTCTACTTTTAAAACATCTTTCCAACCATGCATTTTATAAAAAGAGGTTACAGACGCTTTTTATGGATTAACTCGTCCGATACAAGGCAACGTGTTCCTTTAAACTGCCATAAAACTGTGTGCATCAAGTCTGTGTTTTCTTTTGCAACTTCAATGACCAATTGTGTCAAAATTTTCACAGATTTGTTGTTTTATGCATAGTTGGGGTACACCAAGTGGTGATACTGTCTTTGACAATTACCAAAGGTGTCCAGTGCCTTTAATATGCCACTTACAGTACGAGTGTACCATATTACAATAGCGAAACTACATGGGCGTGACATAAATATGACAGTAGAGTTATAGTTATTTGATAACATGACTGATTACAAAGATGGCGATCAAATGGCATATAATGACAAGTTGGTTCGCCCCAGGATGATGGGCCTCCTTACGTGTAACGCCCATGTATTATTGCAAAACTTGTACAGATCGAGTCGGAATAGTATGTATACTGTCGCACAATCTTCGCTCTCGGATATACGGAAAATTATCTGCCAAGAGAACGATGACTATACGGCTATTTCATGTATGGAACTCGCGGTAGATTTATAGACTAGGCCCTACGTATAGCGTTGATAATATTATCCGAATCAAAACGCATAGAGTGTCATACTAAAACAGAGAATAGTTCAGAAACTCTGTATGGGGATGTGAAGGGGTTACGTTTGAACCTTTTGATGTCAATTTTGTGACATTTCATTGTTCTGTTTTGTTTTTAATTTAATTAAGTCCCTTGTTTTTCCTTACTTCGTGAAAATGTCACGCTAAATTGTTTTTATTTGTTTCTGTGTATACCTGTATATGTTTGTTTTGGCTATGTACTACCAGTATTTATTATGCTTCTTTATTAATGTGGATTAAGTGATATATGTTGTCGTTTGTTGAATAAACAGAGTAGAATAACTCAGCTCGAAAGAAAGAAGAAAAAACACGTAAAAGTGTCAAACTATAAAACAGAGAATAGTTCAGACACTCTGTATGGGGATGTGAAGGGGTTACGTGTAATAGTTTGTCTTCCAGTTTCAAAACTGAGAAAATAGCAAACAACAGTACAAACTAAATGGTATAAATGCAAACCATATTTATGGCCTGACGTTTCAACCTCAAAACTGATGTTGAAAATTTGGAAGCTCGGGTTGTAATACCACTACTCACAAAATGGTGGCCATAAAACGTCGTATTGTGTTTGAGAAATTTGTGTTTGAATGAGATCTTTTTACATTATGAGCAATAAATGTTTCAACAATTTATGTATTAATATTGGTACAAGGGATCTCGCGTGAAATTGTGACACTGTTATAAATATCAGGGGTCGATTTCACAAAGAGTTATGACTAACTTAGGACTAGTCCTAGGGGATAGTAAAAACGTATGGCCAGTCCTAAGTTAGGACTAGTAACTCGTTCTTAGACTTGTCTTAACTCTTTGTGAAATCCACCCCTGCTATTGTAGCAAATGCTACCACAATAGCTGCAGTGACGAGGTAGCGCAAGCAATATACACATATCCAACCAACTTGTGAAAATTGTTTTAAAGTGACATTTTTACGGGTTTATTAAATTGCGAGTTTCCTGAAAACTAGAGGAGTGGAGTGTACTATTATGTGCTCTCTCAAAAACTATGGCTTTAAAGTAATATTGGGAATGAACTGGGCCCAATTTCATAGAGCTGCTAAGCACAAAAATTTGCTTAGCATGAAATTTCTGCCTCGATAAAAACCGGATTACCAACAACATTTCCACATGATTTTCAGGATGAGCAAACATCAGCTTAATACCTGTAACAAGCAATATGCAACAAATGAAAATTTGGATGGTAATCCTGTTTTTATCAAGGAAGAAATTTTATGCTAAGCAAATTTTTGTGCTTAGCAGCTCTATGAAATTGGGCCCTGTTTGGGGTGTATATACCTTATGCATTGACGTCATCCAGCCGCCATCTTAGTGAAAAAAAAGGTGACAAAACAATCGAGACGCACAGATTTGTACGCGCGGCGCACAGTATTGGCCAATGAACAACCTCCTTTTGACCTCTAGGTGGTGAGGGCGCCCTACTGAAATGACGTCATGTGCATAAGGTATATTGTTTGTTTGGACTGGCGGAGTAACCAACAGTTGACTGTTGGTAGGTCGGCCTGATGCTTCACGGAAGCAACGAAGGCGATTGCCTTATTGCCTCCATGCCCCAGGTCATTGCCTCCCTTGTAATACTCAAGTAGAAATTTACAATTGCCTCATAGGATAGCTTTTATTAAGGAAAACATGCCTTTCCATAAACGAAACATGCATGCCTGGACTGGTGACTGCTGGTACACATGGATGTGGGTTCTAGAAGTTGTGTTATAACAAAACGGATAAACAGAATGTTGGGAATCAATGTTTAGAGTGAGTTGTTTGTAGATGACTATTGTCAATGTTCTTGTAACAATGTGTGAAAAAAACATATGTTTTATACTTTGTGATGCAATTTTGTGTGAGCGTGTCTATCCCGTTGAAAAGAGCGAGGACGTCCTCGCTTCGCTTTCGTGTACAAAACCAATGGGGACGTCACTGAAAAAACAGTCTAACAGTGGGGGAACAAAGAGAAGTCCTCGATTAGCGTGTTTGTGTGTTTATTTCTTTTTAACATGAGTTTAATATCTTAAATTAGTGAGTGCACCTTAGGCATATAGTTTGTGTTATTTCAATGTTTGTTTAAGTACGAAAAATACGATATCATACAAGACGCACGACTAGTTCAGTGTAATAATCTTTTAGACAATGTTTTGGGCACTAAGTTCCGGCATCTTTAAAAAGAATGTCAACAATTGGGTAGTTAAATCAATTTCAAAATGGCTGAAAATACCTGATTAGCTTCCAAAGTGCTGTTGGGGATTATATACTTGTTCCTACATGTCAATGACCGTTCTTTGTAAGCACATCCTTGCCCCATTTCTTCTAGCTACCCTGAAAACTAAGAAAGTAAGAAAGTAATTATTTTTTCATTTGCATTTATTGCATACAACATGATTGATATTGTGAATACATGCTTCAAATCTTAAAGACACTGGACACTATTGGTAATTGTCAAAGACCAGTCTGCTCACTTGGTGTATCTCAACATATGCATACAAAAACAAACCTGTGAAAATTTGAGCTCAGTTGGTCGTCGAAGTTGCGAGATAATAATGCAAGAAAAAAACACCCTTGTCACACGAAGTTGTGTGCTTTCATATGCTTGATTTCGAGACCTCAAATTCTAAATCTGAGGTCTCGAAATAAAATTCGTGGAAAATTACATCTTTCTCGAAAACTACATCACTTGAGAGGGAGCCGTTTCTCACAATGTTTTATACTATCAACCTCTCCCCATTACTCGTTACCAAGTAAGATTTTTATGCTAATAATTATTTTTAGTAATTATAAATAGTGTCCACTGCCTTTAACGCCACGTAGAGAGTAAGTACAACATGCATCAGTTGTAGGGTTGAAAGAGTGAGACGTTTTACATCCGCTAACATCCAGCAGGCTTTATTACACACTTGACGCTCACCTAGCGCTACCCATCGTCTTTTCATACCCAATGCCTATAACTGACAACCAACTCCACATCAATTATTGTTATACTCCATTTTCTGTATGTGCTGATCCGTCATTATATCATCTGATGAGAAAACAAGGACAGGGGGTAGCTAGGGTAGTGGAGTGAACAAAGAGAGGTGAAGTAGTGCGGGGGGAATGAGTAAAGGGTTCAAGGGGAAATAAGATAGAGTGTGGAGAACTAATCCCGATGTCATGGTGTATGACAACAGGTTTAGTGTAGTGGACTGGCAGAGGACGATAGTGTAAAGACTGCTCGGGCTGATTGTGTGACGGGAAAGAAGTGACTGTAAATAGACACATTAGGCCCCGCTATCCCTCAGTGTCTGACCATGGTATGACACTTTAGTCCTCCTGGTACCTCTGATATTCACAATACAGGTTTAACTGGTTCCGTTCCTTATCATTTGACAAAGACTGCGCTGAACAAAATACTTCTCGCATTTCAAGTACGTCAGTGTTTTTTACCAAAAGTTTAAACTTCCTTTTTAATGACGAACGCTATTCATTACTGCAGAGTAGCGCCAGCCGGTATTTTTACTACACAGTTGTTCCCTATTATCAGGATTTTAACAACCTCGGTAGTCTAGTTGGTAAGACACTGCTCTAGAATTGCAAGGGTCGTGGGTTCGAATCCCACCCGAGTAGTTAGTATGCATGTGATATTTTTTTCACAGGACTCGGATAAGTACTGAGTATACAGTGCTAACACACATCGGTGTATGGGTAAAAACAAAAATTAAGATTTTAACAGGGTTGTTATTTTGTGCATACGTTGTGATTACACCAAGTGAAGAGATTGGTCTTTGACAATTATCAATAGTGTCCAGTGCCATTAAGCATGGTTTACCGTTCTTCGCAGTAGTTCATATTTATTTTGTTTCCAATAATATCACCGTACGTTTAAATATATCACTAATTTATAGGTTTTCATTTTATGAAGCCAGTTTTGAATGTTTACCTCCAACAATATTACATAATAACCTATAATATCTGTACAACTTCTAAGGGTGTACTTAATGACTATTACACAGTGCACGCACTGCGGGAACGTTCGGTGTTTTTGTTATACTTTACGCCGTGAATGCTGTCGTTATTAACCTTAATGTTAGCATAGGTGGATAGAGCCAGGAAATACTGTCGTATTGGTTTTGTCTTAATTGATGCAGCGATGTCATACCGGACAGTGATAGGTAACGAGTCATTCAAGATTTGACTTCAAAATGGCTGGACCGTTTATTGAGTAAAACACGTTTTATCAAGGTGATGACAAGCAGGTATTCCACAAGTTTTATGGCTCGAACAAAATTATATAATTCATTTTGGTGACCAAATTGTCAGTAACCCTTTCTTGTTCTTTCGTTTTCTGTTTAATATTGAATCCACATGACGTCAATGACCGCCATCTTTGATGAGACGTGCACGCGTGAAATTTGGCTATGATTGGCTGAGAGTTGTGCGCAGCGCGTCACGTGTGCACTTTCCCATTGTTTATCAACAAATATGGCGGTCGATGGTGCGATGCGCAATCCATCTATATATTATTTTAAGGTTGCTAAAGTTATTCAAGACCCAAATCTCGTTGCAGTTGAGCCAACGTTAGCTTTTGTCCATCATAATAAAGCAGATATGACTGCCTTGTAATTGTATTAATTTCATTGTTTTATTATTAGTGTAAATAATAAGTAAACGCAACAACTCGCATAAAACAAACCAGAACGAACTTTCAAACATTTGCACTTATTTGTGGTATATTTCTATAATTTGTTATTTTGATGTGCCTTAATTAAACCATGGAAGTTTAAACCAACAGATTGTGAATGAAGAATTCCTTCAAAGAATCCAATATGGAATTGTTATTATTTTTTTTATTTTTCAATACAATCAGTAAATGAAAACCATAGGCCAAAATAATGGGGTTTTTTTATGGGGAACAAAGCAAAAGCCTGTTATGTTTTTCGAGGAGACCTCAAATTTGATATAATTGTCACAGGTTTGTTTGTTTGTTAGTTGGTTGGTCATTCAGTCAGTGTTTTTTTTTTTTTTTTTTTTTTTTTGGGGGGGGGGGGTGTTTGGGTTTGGGTTAAAATGAAGCTTTAAGACTTTCAGAAATCGTAGTTAAACCTCCCATATGACAGAAGTATAGATTACACTCGAGCACGTAAATTGGAATCGTCTACAATCTGAAATTATGGAGGTTCCAGCACCAAGATTGTGCATTGATTTTTCCGACACTTAATAACATGGCCATGCAAACTGAAGTCCTTGGTGCTAACGATGGAAAACTGAGTAATTATTGGCAGTATTTGATGTCTTGTTGGAGGGCCTATATGTATACACGTTGGCTTTGCTTTGTTCAGAGTAGAGTCGTTTATCGATCATTGATGTATATGATTTACGCTTGCCCACTTTTATACACTATAAATAAGCTTATGATATGAATTGTTATACACGTATCAGAACGACGTTATTGAAGTTTCGTTTTAATACCGTTTGGAGGCAATGCTTTGTTAAAGGCAGTGGACACTATTGGTAAATTACTTAGGAGTAATTTTCCACGAACTTGATTTCGAGACCTCAGATTTAGAATTTGAGGTCTCGAAATCAAGCATCTGAAAGCGCACAACTTCGTGTGACAAGGGCGTTTTTTTCTTTCATTATTATCTCGCAACTTTGACGACCGATTGAGCTCAAATTTTCACAAACAGGTTTGTTATGTTATGCATGATGAGATACACCAAATGAGAAGACAGGTCTTTGACAATAACCAATAGTGTCCAGTGTCTTTAAAGGAACACGTTGCCTTGGATCGGTCGAGTTGGTCTTTGAAAAGCGTTTGTAACCTTTTTTATAAAATGCATATGGGTAGAAAGATGTTGAAAAAGTAGAATACAATGATCCACACAAATTGCCTCGAAATTGCGTGGTTTTCCTTTTACCTCGTCGACTAACACGTTGGCCATTTATGGGGGTCAAAATTTTGACTCCCATAAATGGCCGACCATGTTAGTTCACACAGTAGAAGGAAAACCACGCAATTTCGAGGCAAACTTGTGTGGATCATTGTATTCTACTTTTAAATCATCTTTCCAACCATATGCATTTTATAAAAAACGGTTACAAACGCTTTTGTTTTGACCAACTCGTCCGATCCAAGGCAACGTGTTCCTATAAGGCCTTAAATACGGCATCTTGCATTGTACGTCTTACTGAATGATTGTTGTATGCCTATATAAGTATGATTTTTATTTTTAAATTAAGATTTGATTACGGGAACAGCCCTTAGTTTTCGTCCCTGCCAGAATTGTCTGGAAAATGCACAATCCCAAGCAAAATATTTCATACCAAATTTGTGGCAGTTAGAAAAACAAACAATAAATCTTTGATTTAGATTTTGGAGACGAGTCAATTCCTGATCGATCTTATACCTTCTAGACCGAGCTCAATTTATTGACTGCAGTATTATTTTTTACATTCCCAAAATGGATACGCTGGTGGTCTTATAGTAATAATAATGTAACTGCAGCTGCATGCTGTAGTACCGCTATGGCCAAAGGCATGTACATGTATATACTGGTAACCTATTGTGAGTCATTGCCCAGAAAGCGGACAGTAGACAATTGAAATAAAAGAAATCACAGAGTCCGTGTAACTAACTGACTGGAAATGAGAAAAGGGGCAAGTCGTTAATCAATAATGAGGAATGACTCGCAGTCAACCATCCAACATCGCTCTATCTACTGGAAACAACAATTAAATCGTCAATTTGACATGTTTGGTGTTAAAGCCGTTGGACCCTTTTGGTAAACAGTATTGTCAAAGGCCCACACTTCGTGTATCACAACTTATATACAAAGTAACAAACCTGTGAAAATTAAGGCTCAATCGGTCATCGGAGACGGGAGAAAATAACGGGAAAACCCACCCTTATATCCGCACGTTTCGCCGTGTCATTACATGTGTTTAAAATAAATCCGTAATTCTCGATATCAAGAATTGATATTGTTTTACTGTTTTCTAAAAAAGTAAAGCATTTCATGGAATAATATTTCAAGAGAAGTCTTTCACCACTACCTTCTGTAAACCCTGTAAGTTATTTGTAAATCTGTGACCTTTTTCTTTTTTTCTGTACCGAAAGGGTCCAATGTCTTTAAACAATGATATTTTGAGAGATAAAGTTTGTACTTGTGTCATGTACATTGAAAAATAACCAAATGAATATCCACTTGTGTAGTTCATGAGCAACACATTGCAATAATTATGATGACATTCATGAATTATTCAGGCTTATTCTATAAACCATGCCTCCAGAGTAGCTTAGTTGGGCGACGCAAGAGATTTCAGAAAAACTCGTGGTTGCTCAAAGATTAAAGTACATTTGGTTGGTTGTAAGGTGTCGTTTAGCGATTGCTTTGCAATGACCTGGATGTCACGTTGACGCCCTACTGCTCACCGCCAGCAAACCGCTGCGTCAACCTTGTCTTGTTCGGCACGGGTGGTATACTATATATGAGAATAACGTCATTGATTTAGCATAGCTTTGGATCACCACGTACTATAGCATGTCAACATGCTATCACCTTATTTGGCGTACAGTTTTGTCATTCTCCCTTTGTTTTGAATGTCAATTTCGATCAACGTGAATAAAGCCATCGGACCCTTTCGGAACAGAACAAAAAAGTTCACAGATTTACAAATAACCTACAGGGTTTACAGAAGGTAATGGTGAAAGACTTCTCTTGAAGTACTATTCCATGAAATGCTTTACTTTTTGAGAAAACATCAAAACAATTACCAATTCTCGATATCGAGAATTACGGATTTGTTTTAAACACATGTCATGACACGGCGAAACGTGCGGAAACAAGAGTGGGTTTTCCCGTTATTTTCTCCCGTCTCCGATGACCGATTGAGCCTAAATGTTCACAGGTTTGTTATTTTATATATAATTTGTGATACACGAAGTGTGGGGCTTTGGACAATAATGTTTACCGAAAGTGTCCAATGGCTTTAATATAAAAGAGTGCGGCACTTGTTTTGTCCGCCATACCACTCTTATAAAGAGACATTACGGCGGACAGCTCTTTCTAGAGTGAAATACAGGTACTTTCAACTCCATTTAGAGTGAAGTTCGTTCCAATTTCAGTCAAAAAGAGTGACACAGATTGACTTTCACTCTAAAAAGAGCGAAACTGACACAACTCGGACAAGAGAGTGAAATTGTCACTCTTTCACGTATAGGTCCAGGTTGTAAGCCTACATGTGAAAAGTGTGTTTACGGGCCCCTCACGACTCTAAAAGTGTACAACTGAGTGGAAATATACAACACTAAAACAAAAAGATCACATGGAACTTCATGCAATCAACTAAAATTTGCAAGATCCTTTATTTCCGGAAATATGCATTTAAACGGGCTGGAGGTACAATGACTGAGTTTGATTCTGCCCTCGACATAATATCTTTGAACAGATCTTCAGAGGAGCCTACAGGTCCACAAATCAAGAACCAATAAAGATACATCTTGAAAGAGGACTGATCTCACATTAGATGACTAAAAAGAAACTAACCATAGGCATACATGTTTTAAAACCAACACATTTCTTATGATGGAGTTGGTGTGCCTACAATTGCCTATAAAAATGGGTGTCAGGACATTTCGTACCTTTGCCACTTCGTACCTTCTTACAAGACACTTCGTACCTTCTCACGAGTCACTTCGTACCTTCACACGAGACACTTCCTACCTTCGTACTAATTCGGGATTTCTGCATCGTTTATGATATTTTTGGTGCTTTGTGATCGGATGATTATTAAATAAAAGCAAATCAAACCAACTGTTACTATTTTTGTTGGGACACCAAGGAGCCATTTTGACGTAAACAATATTGGCGGAAGATGTTGTCCTTGGCGGTAATTAACTTATACAAATCATTAATTGCACATTAAAAATGACATTCACATATTCAAACAAAAGTTATAATTCATTAAGTAGCCTATTAGTTTTAGTCGGCTCCCAATGTTGCGAATCTACACTTAAGTGTAGATTCGTAACGATGATAATCTATACTTTCAACAATAGAGTGACGTCACAGAAATAGTTTAAACCTGGCAAGTAGATACACACATGGTGGACCACAAACCAAATATATATTGATACCTCACCATACAATGCCTCAAATGATATTAAACTTGTCTGTACTCGGTAGAGTTTCATCTGAGTTTGTGCATCAGGTCTTTATTCCATCTCACAATCGATCAATACAATGACGAGTTGGCCCCCAATGTGTAAACTATATAGACTTATGCTTGGGGATATGGAATCATGTCTATATAAACTTTGACTACAAGCATTATTGGCTCTGATAATATAAAGCAGCATTCTCACTAGTTATTAATTATGTCTAGCGGCTGGCAATTCATCATTCGTTCGGAAGAAATTGTATTTATAAAGTCGCACGTGAATTTCATTAAATTATCATACGACAAAAATCAGAGCAACACCGTGTTTTTATTTGGGGATGGGCTGACTTAATCAGTACAGGGGACTTTCACCTATCAAATATTTCACAAATTGTGAGAAATTAGGTTCATTTCCCAAAATGTTTGAGACTTAGCTGACAAAGATATTGCTTTTTGCCTGCGTTTGTGACTTGATTGAGTTGCAGGCCTACGGGGAAGGAGAGTGGAGTGAGCGTATAATGAGTGGAGTATCTTGAGGGTAGCAGGTGATGTATTGTCGGTATACTCAAACCACCAATAACCACTCCAGCTAAATACCTACGAGGCAACATCAACTTGCTTTAGTCAGGAGTCTGTTAATATCAGGACAACATCCAACATAATGGCGATCAATAACTCTCTATCTTTGCACCTTATGCCAACTATAAACTTTCTTCGGAGTAGATTGCATTAAAGACACTGGACACTATAGGTAATTGTCAAAGACCAGTCTTCTCACTTGGTGTATCTCAACATATGCATTAAATAACCAACTTGTGGAAATTTAAGCTCAATCAGTCATCGAAGTTGCGAGATAATAATGAAAGAATAAAACACCCTTGTCACACGAAGTTGTGTGCTTTCACATGCTTGATTTTTTGAGGTTTCGAAATCAAATTCGTGGAAAATTACTTCTCTCTCGAAAATTACTCCGTCACTTAAGAGTGAGCCGTTTCTCACAGTGTTTTATACTACCAACAGCTCTCCATTCCTCGTAACCAAGTAGGTTTTTATGCTCAGAATTATTTTGAGTAATTACCAATAGTGTCCACTGCCTTTAACACGAGTGATGAGGAAGCTTGCAGCTCGATGTCTCTTATTATCGGCCTTATTTTCTGTCTAACACCCGTGTATGTCCTGTCTGTTCACATGTGTCCGTCATTTTGTCTGTCTGTCCATATGCTGGGGAACAAAAGCTGTTGCTTTTCCCGGACCTAGATTTTGTCATTTGTTTAAAGTTCACTCCAGAAACACTTTTATAATTATGTACATTATGTACATGTATACATTTTGACTATATTATATTTTACATTGTTTTTTTTTATAAATATTCATTTTGAATTACTGTGAGTTCTGCAACATTGAATAAACGCATTATGTTTGATTCTTTCAGTGTGTGTTGGGTGGCATGGGCAGATACAGTAAGGTTAAAATCAAACTGTTCTCAAGTACTTTTTACCTCACGCGAGATGTCTTCAGATAGTGGTGATCCTTTCCAACAAACATTACGGGTTAAGCAATTTTTAAACAATGTTTTACAGAATAATATAATGAAGAAGCTAAGTAACATAATACATTAACACTACTCTATAAACCAAGAAGAAGTATGGTGTGTTATGTAAGTTTGGGTTAACATAAATAAAAACACAATCAAAGCGAAACAGTTATTTTGCGAGTACACAATATGCACGAGTAGCTGTAAGCCGCTACTACGGACCGGGTCGAGTTACACGCGGCAGGAATCAACACTGCGTGGGGAGTGGATCGTCCAGTTGGCACTCAACAGGGCGCCCTCTCTAACAGAATTGTCCACCCGTCATCATAAAAAGGGACATACACATTCTGTAAATGCTCAAACATCATTATTAAATTATTTTAAAGGAACAAACAATACGTGTTTCAGCCGCACGCTTTTACAACATTTTATTTTGACAGCTGCTTTAAGATCCGTTTTAAAACAATGTCATACCAGTCATAACTCATAATCATACAAAAATATAACTATCGGGAAACTTCTACTTTGGAATGAAAAGTGAAATAAAAGTTCAATCAAATTAATCTTTAAAATGTCAGTCAACTGCAACTAAAATAATAATGTCAACATATTCTTGTTCAGTTTGTTTAGTGTGAAACGTTGTGTTAGTTTTAATGTGCTGGCAGGTTTTTAATAACTTGAAGAGTGGTATAAATAACGGAGCGTTATAAATAAGCTGAGATTACAAGTTCATATCAACTCTTGTAGTTTTTTTTTTTCAATCCTCATAATATATAAGAGAAATAAGTAATTTATTTTTGCATTGTGGAGCGGTGAGCCCGAGAAGACAAACAAAGCCAACACGACCGTCACGAATGGCCACAGCTTTAATTGCCATTAATTCTTATGCAAAGACCAAAGTACATTCTGGAAAACGGTTTATTACTTGATGCGTATGTACACAGTTGTATTTATAAGACCCACATGCAGACGAGAGTGCAAATTGTGTCCATTTGAGTTGGCGCCATTTATTTGTCATAATGGGTGACGTGACATGAACTTTATAATATAAAAAAAAACTAACATGATTATGACTATTACATTGGACCTACATTGCTGGTGTTAAAATGCATTGACCTATTCGTTTGATCGGGTGATGATCCAAGATAGCCTTTGTCCAGTCTCGCGGTTGGATTCGTGCGCCATTTTAATTTTATTTTATTTTCGGGGGAATTTTGTGCTTAAGCAGACGATCTGAAATGTTGCGCGCGCAATTTGTTTACCTGCTTAAGTTAGCAACTGCTGGTTAAACACGTTTACGCTCAAGCAAATTTTTCTGCTATACGTTAAGCAACAAAATGTGCTTACCGTTAAGCAACGCTGAAATTGGGCCCAGCCCTCAAGCAAAAAAAAAGAAGCTAACCACAACAAAATGTTGCTCATCAGCCAACCTACCATGCCACGTATACAATTGTGAGTGGTATCCTGCTCATTTGTGCTTAGCAGAAGTTTTTCAAGCAATATTTTCTGCTAAAAAACATAGAATTCGAACTAACTGCCTCTACCGGCAAGTGTCTAAATAGATGGTAAGACACTACTCTAGAATTGCAAATATCGTGGGTTCGAATCCCACCCGTGTAGGAATATGCCTGTGATTTGTTTAAAAGGAGTCGGGAAAGTACTGAGTAGGCCCTATACATACTTACACACATCGGTGTATGGGTAAATCCAAAATTAATATTCTTTATCCCCGATGCAGATTTAACATCTATGCAATGTTTTCTGCTGAAGCAGCTCTCGATGACAATGTAGTTGTCAGACGTGTGAATTAAAATTCCGTTCAGTGGCAAAAGGGGCGTTAAAGACAAAGTGACTGCAGAACACTATTCTCTAGTCTTGCCCGAAGGGGTGACAACACTGCTTTTGCGTTACTGATGAACACGTTTGAAAAATTGCGGAACAAAATAGCTATTTGTCCGAGTCGTTTATTGCATGGTTCATGTTATACCGTTTACAAATATATAAAAAAATCCTCGGTTGCTTATAACCCACAATGATAAAGAGATATTTAATAAAATAATATTTACTTGCGCTAAAAATCGTTTAAATGAAAACAAAATGCTTTATGAAATGTGGGCCAAGATGGTGCATGAACTTAAGTTATAGGGCAATTGAGAAAATAATGTCACCCGGATAGGTAGCTTATAATAGGATACACTACATGTAACCATGATAACCAGACACCTAAAGATACGAAAAAATCATCACTTTCTAATAAATTACAGAACATAAGTTTCAGAGCGTCTCGCTTCCGTACTAAAACAAATAAACTGGCAGGGCTACTATAAAGGCAAATGATTCGTTTGGTTGTTTTATACCTTTGCTAATCCTTTGTGCTTTGCACGCGTGGGTTCGAATCACATCCTCGTCGCCAATGTTATAAATGGCGCTATGGGTACAGATTGATATTGATACAGATACATATTGATACAGATTGAGTTAAGACGGTCATTGTCGTTATGAAGAACACGGCGCACGTTCTTTTTGAAATTCAAGTCAATAGAGGGCGACATGTCGTTCTTCGAACATCACTTTAAATAACGGGTGCACCACGCTATACAGCTCCCGTTATAAACTAATGCGAATCGCCAATTCAAAAAACCTTAGCCCCTTCACACCAAATCAATTTATTTTGTTCTTCTTCTCAATTTTTACAGGTTTATATCCGTTTAAATGTTTAACTAAGCTTTATATTATCCAATATGAAAACAACCATGAACGACTGGACTGGCGTTTACCTTTGGGGCTTACCTCTTTCTTGAGTAAGGAACCCGTAGGCATACGCAAGACAGCAAATTAAAATAAGGCCGGTTTTCACAGGGCTAGTGTTCCAAAAACACTACAGGTTGAAAGTCAACAACACAGGGGTGCAACTTGGACCATTTTACGAATAACCCGGTTCCCCGAAAAACAATGACTTTATCCGTGGTTTATAATTAAGTTCACAGTAAAATTACTTTCAAAGTTACTCACAGTGCCTATGGCTCAGACGCT
The DNA here is from genome assembly GCF_032118995.1 of Asterias amurensis. Lineage (NCBI taxonomy): Eukaryota > Metazoa > Echinodermata > Asteroidea > Forcipulatida > Asteriidae > Asterias > Asterias amurensis. Next base: position 6,231,243 of record NC_092651.1, read on the forward strand.
GTTATCCTCGGGTCCCTTGGCCGCCCTCGGGTCCGAGATTCCCGGGAGGTTTTGCGTTGCTGATGGACCTTAAAACACTCGCCGGACAGCTCCACACGTGCTAGACGGGTCAACATGACACAGCCTCAACGCTGTCGCTGGTCCACACCCAAACAGTACTCTCCTCAACAACACAACACAAATCTCAACCACATAACCCAAATTCCTTTGGTCTCATACGGCGCGATGAACCCCATTACAATAGCAAATAGCCCCAATTCCTGACGGGACATTCCAACTATAGGGGTTCAAACAATGGCCCCTTGCATGCTTGAGCTATAACAATTCACCCATTTAAAAGAGTATTTTGTTTTCACATCTTGTTACACTTACAGCAACTTACGCGTAAAAATCAACGTTTGACCAATTTGTTTTATCCCACGAGTTCTCGTTAATAACATAACATTTTGGCTTCATTTTTGTTTGCACAACTACTATACGGTGTTAGGAGGACGATGGTTAGTTCCAATTATCTTCTCCATTTGAGTTGATAGCACAAAAAGATAAATTCTGAACGAACAGATGGAAGGAATATTGGGTGAAGTCGCGATGAAAAGCGGTAGGCCATAAACAGCGCCCTCTTGTGAGATAACCTTCGTTCGTAGATTCTGAATCAACCTGCCCATCGTAGTTCAAACACTCTATGGCGAGTTATGTAGTTAAAACCAGCGTTTTTCTTTTTAAAGGATTGTAAAATAAATTGAACTTTGTCGTTCGTTTGTAATTCCAAAAGGTGTGAGCGTAATGAGATACTGCCGATTATCTGGAGCAGTACTGCAGTAACGCTTCTCAGGGAGATACAAATCTGTTTACACAACCGCAGGGATACTTATAAAGTGAAAAGTTTGTCAAAATGCATTATACTACCAAAGCTGCTGGTACTTCCAAACAGGGCCCAATTTCATAGAGCTGCTAAGCACAAAATTTTGCTTAGCATAAAATTTCTTCCTTGCAGGATTACCAACCAAATTTCCATTCGTTGCATATTGCTTGGTACTGGTATTCACGTGTTGTTTGCTTATCCTGAAAATCACATGGAAATTGGGTTGATTTTGTTTTTATCAAGGAAGAAATTACTGCAAATCAAATTTCTGTGCTTAGCAGCTCCATGAAATTGGACACAAGTAAGTTGTTACTGGCATTGATTTTCAGAGTCATTACAAACCATTGTTCAAATCTTTTAAGCAGCTCTACACCCTGAACTCATGTCATATTATTTCTAGTATCCAAAAAGGCTTTGAAAGACGCCAAATTAAGCCCAATACAAGCCCAGCAGGTTGGCGGCAGTTCCGGAATGTGTATACAGGAGTCACCACTGATGTAGCCTACTATGACCAGGTCGGGGGGGGGGGGGGGCGGGCGTCCACGAGTTCCGGTTGGAACTTTGGTATAAAAATATGTATAGGGTCTACTCTATTAAGTAAACATTGTTGTTGTAATTGCGCAGACATAATATTCGCTCTCCGGAGTTTGGAAAATATCACAAAAACGCAAACGTCCTTTAAAATGAAATGTTCACAAGTTAATTTGCATACAACTACTTTTATATTTAGATTAAAACAATCGATCGATTCCAAAAACCATAAGTTTATATTGCCGTTAACTTCTGTTGAAGGGTTTCGTCAAGTGTACTCTCAAGTTAAAGTTTCCAAATTATCCGTAAAAAATACACCCGTAGCATACCTAGTTCCTATAGGTTTTCCCTTTCAATTCTATATCTAGTTTCGATTACGTTTTAACGCCCGAATCATTCATCCCTGACTGAATTTGGAAGGTCACGCAGATCGTCAATGAACAATAAAAAAGAATCAGTTGTCAATACTATTATACTCTCATTATTCGTATTATTCGGTCAAGATTGCAACTAATTTGCCACAACTAATGAAATAATATTCAACACTGTTCCCAATGATGTAATATAACGGAACAACTTCTGAAAGACAAACAAAAAACATCAGACAAACACATTCTAAAATGATTATGGATTAAAGAGTGAACCTAACTATAACCACTATGACTCAAAAGCCGAATCCAATCTTTAAAATGGGAAATGAGTTCTGTAAAAAAAAACATCTAAATGATACGTTAAACTTTGTAATAAGACCACATTTGCTGATGTTGTCAAAAGTTTTGCCTTAAACGCAGTGGACACTATTGGTAATTGTCAAAGACTAGTCTTCACAGTTGGTGTATCTCAACATGCATAAAATAACAAACCTGTGAAAATTTTAGCTCAACCGGTCGTCGAAGTTGCGAGATAATAATGAAAGAAAAAACACCATTGTCACACGAAGTTGTGTGCTTTCTGATGCTTGATTTCGAGACCTCAAATTCTAAACTTGAGGTCTCGAAATCAAATTCGTAGAAAATTACTTCTTTCTCGAAAATTATGTCACTTCGAGGGAGCCGTTTCTCACAATGTTTTATACCATCAACCTCTCCCCATTACTCGTTACCAAGAAAGGTATAACGATAACAATAGTTTCGACTAATTACCAATAGTGTCCACTGCCTTTAATGTTCACTGTTTTAACCACACTTCTATGACGTTTGCGCATCCTTGAGCGAAAAGGGACAAAGTATTTCGGCTCACCAGAAAACACTTGTGGCATCATAAGGCTATTATTAACTGTTTTGCAAACGGAGATGTTGTGTTGATAATTTGTAGATAAACCTATAAGCATTTCAGTTTCTCAGCCCAATACAAAGATATCCTTCGACAAAACCAAAAGGAAACATTCAACCAAACGTAACGAGTCTAAGAACAATGATCATTAAGTGTCAAATACATCGTGTGTAACATTTTGCAAATACACAAACAAACAGATGGCCCTGCATTATATTGTTATTACGTGTGTCACATTCAAGGACATATTATAAGAGAATGATAAGACCAACTACCAGGTGATGGGCATAACCCATTGTCATTGTAGAACGAGGAACTCCGCCAGCTACCATCAAGTTCACGCTTGATTACTGCGCAGTACAAAAGATTCGTATATTGGGCGTATTGGCGAACAATTGGTAGGCCTGTTGCAAACTCGGCGACTGTTTTCAGTTGGTGTATTTCAGTAATGAGGATTTTTTTGTGTCTTCTTCGTTAATATAATTGTAACGTACTTAACTCTACACATCAATGCATTTTGTTAATGGAAGACCTGGGCCAAATGTCATAAAGCATGTAAGCAGGAAACTCGCTGAACACAGACAAGTTTTACTTAGCAGAAACATGGATACCAGCCCAATTACATTAAGTTTGCATTGTTGTGGCTGGTGACCGTCTCAATTTTTGCTTAGCAAAGACATTTGTCAAGCAATATGTATATGGCTACATTGTGGAATTTTGACTGATACCCAGTTTCTGTTAAGCAAGATTCGCTAGTGCTTAGCACATTTCTTTTGTGCTTACATGGCTTTATGAAAATGGGCCCTAATGAGAAGTTTAAATCCAGTTTACCCCTTGGCCCATGAAGGGAGCAGTTGCGACTACTTTCACGCACATGAAACAGCCGTCACTTGGTTAAGACAAACTCTTCTTTCAGTAATTATTTTGGGGCTGTGTCTTTGCTGTATAACTGAGACCACTCATTAAAAAACCGACTGGAAAGCAACGACACCGCATAACATTATGTTAATGTTAAATCCGAGTACAGAAATGAACCACGGAAAGTTTCATGGAATTATTATCTGTAGGAATGGGAAATATATCCAGGAGTAAAGAAAGACTTCAAGTCTGTGTTTTATCTTGTCTCACAATACTTGATGGCTGGTAGTTTGGCACTATTGCTACCGTTCAATCAACGTATTAAGGTGAGTAGCTATATCATGAATATGCAATACCACATACGTAATCACTGAACACTAAACAACAGTCAATTAAAGGCATTGGACACGTTTGGTAATTGTCAAAGACCAGTATTCTCACTTGGTGTCTCCAAAAATATGATAACATAACAAATCTGTGCAAATTTTGGCTCATTGGTTATCGAATATGCAAAAGAATAATGAAAGAAATAACACCCTTGTTGCATTACTTTGTGTGCTTTCAGATGCCTAATAATAGGCTTCAGCTGAAGTATTTTATTATTTGAGTGAGAAACTCTCTTTCTCAAAAACTACGTTACTTCAGAGGGAGCCGTTTCTCACAATGATGTGTACTATACCATAGCTGTCCTTGCTCGTTACCAAAAGTTTTTATGCCAACAATTGAGAAATTACCAATAGTGTTTAATGCCTTTATTCTAATGAGAATTAAATTAACGCATTATTTTGAATTGCTTAACATCCCCTGCCATTTCAAAAATATACATATAACTTGGATTTTAGCACTGAAGTTTGATTATGAATGGTTAAAATTGATGCTAGTTTCTTGCCGTTAACGTTTAGTAAAGCCGCGTTATATTCGCTGTGTGTCGTTGTCGGTTCATGTCACGTGAAACCATAATAGATGTATGAACTATAAAAAGGGCGACGTATATAAAACCATGTGACACGGCCCGTCAAATGCATTTTTACCAATTGAGACATAGATGGTGCTAACATTTTCCAAGTGATTGACATTCTTGCTCGCTCTAGTTCTTAAATATGTGGAAGAAAATGGATCCCATCGAAAAACGAGCTGGTAGAAGATCAATGTGTAAAAGTATATTTTGTGTTGTTCGTTTTCAAAGTGGCCATGTATTTTGGGTTTTAAGAAAGAGCCCATATTATAACCATTCTATCTGTATTAGTGACAATTTGTGAGCTCATCGGCTACGTTTTGTACAGGTTATTGGTGAATTTGTAGAGACATTGTCAGTTTAAAGGCAGTGGACACTATTGGTAATTACTCAAAATAATTATTAGCATAAAACCTTTCTTGATTACGAGTAATGGGGAGAGGTTGGTGGTATAAAACATTGTGAGAAACAGCACCCTCTGAAGTGACATAGTTTTTGAGAAAGAAGTAATTTTCCACGAATTTGATTTCGAGACCTCAAGTTTAGAATTTGAGGTCTCGAAATCAATCATCTAAAAGCACACAACTTCATGTGACAAGAGTGTTTTTTTCTTTCATTATTATCTCACAACTTCGACGACCGATTGAGCTCAAATTTTCACAGGTTTGTTATTTTATGCATATGTTGAGATACACCAACTGTGAAGACTAGTCTTTGACAATTACCAATAGTGTCCACTGCCTTTAACTTTTATTTTGAGCTAAGTTGACACGAAAACAAACACCGGAAGTCACTCTGAAGAAGCTTTTGTAGATACTCGTTTTGTTATTTGCAATAACCATTATTTTGGGCTGGGCTTGGTAAAGTTACCCTTCAATTTATTTGCAATAACCATTATTTTGGGCTGGGTTTGGTAAAGTTACCCTTCAATTTATTTGCAATAACCATTATTTTGGGCTGGGTTTAGTTAAGTTACCCTTCAATTTATTTGCAATAACCATTATTTTGGGCTGGGTTTGGTAAAGTTACCCTTCAATTTATTTGCAATAACCATTATTTTGGGCTGGGCTTGGTAAAGTTACCCTTCAATTTATTTGCAATAACCATTATTTTGGGCTGGGCTTGGTAAAGTTACCCTTCAATTTATTTGCAATAACCATTATTTTGGGCTGGGCTTGGTAAAGTTACCCTTCAATTTATTTGCAATAACCATTATTTTGGGCTGGGTTTAGTTAAGTTACCCTTCAATTTATTTGCAATAACCATTATTTTGGGCTGGGTTTGGTAAAGTTACCCTTCAATTTATTTGCAATAACCATTATTTTGGGCTGGGCTTGGTAAAGTTACCCTTCAATTTATTTGCAATAACCATTATTTTGGGCTGGGCTTGGTAAAGTTACCCTTCAATTTATTTGCAATAACCATTATTTTGGGCTGGGCTTGGTAAAGTTACCCTTCAATTTATTTGCAATAACCATTATTTTGGGCTGGGTTTGGTAAAGTTACCCTTCAATTTATTTGCAATAACCATTATTTTGGGCTGGGTTTAGTTAAGTTACCCTTCAATTTATTTGCAATAACCATTATTTTGGGCTGGGTTTGGTAAAGTTACCCTTCAATTTATTTGCAATAACCATTATTTTGGGCTGGGCTTGGTAAAGTTACCCTTCAATTTATTTGCAATAACCATTATTTTGGGCTGGGCTTGGTAAAGTTACCCTTCAATTTATTTGCAATAACCATTATTTTGGGCTGGGCTTGGTAAAGTTACCCTTCAATTTATTTGCAATAACCATTATTTTGGGCTGGGTTTGGTAAAGTTACCCTTCAATTTATTTGCAATAACCATTATTTTGGGCTGGGCTTGGTAAAGTTACCCTTCAATTTATTTGCAATAACCATTATTTTGGGCTGGGTTTGGTAAAGTTACCCTTCAATTTATTTGCAATAACCATTATTTTGGGCTGGGCTTGGTAAAGTTACCCTTCAATTTATTTGCAATAACCATTATTTTGGGCTGGGTTTGGTAAAGTTACCCTTCAATTTATTTGCAGTAACCATTATTTTGGGCTGGGTTTGGTAAAGTTACCCTTCAATTTATTTGCAGTAACCATTATTTTGGGCTGGGTTTGGTAAAGTTACCCTTCAATTCTTTGTTGAAATTGAATTTAATGACGTAAAGGCATTGGACACTATATTGGTAATTACTCAAAATAAAATTAGCATAAAAAATTATTACTCAGGGTAACGAGTAGTAGGGAGAGGTTGGTAGCCTAAAACATTGTGAGAAACGGCTCCCTCTGTCCAAAATAGAGCAGAGTGCGCGATCTCGAACGTCTTTTATGGCTATTGTGCACTGTGTAACAAGGGTCATAGGCATAATTTGATAAAGGAAACAGAACAAAAATCCTTCAATTTGAGATGTAGAATTTGGGCCCTTTTTGATTTGGGCAATACTTTAACTTTCATTACAACATATCAGTCCACAACGAAATTGTAAATGGTTCATGCAAACTTGTCTTGGTTGTTTTGCATTAATTATGGTCAGACCAATCTGGTCCTCCGCAGGGATCTCTGCATGGTCGTATATCTGAGGTTAGCAGAATAGACACCAAAGTGAAGGGATAGCACGATTCATTTGTTCAATTATTCTGTTGCACGACGCCAAAACCACAGGAAAACTGACACTCGAGGGTGTTTTCAAATAATTATTTTGGAATTTTGATCAGACACTATCATGATAGTAAACTTGAAAAGCGAATGTACTTCTTAAGAAAGTTAATTGAACATATTGCGTGATCTTGAGTTAAAACAACCTGAATCAATAGAGGTCAATTCAAAAAAGTATCTATCACCAAAAGACACAGTCGGGTGTAGTCTTGGTCCAAGACGTCACTACCTCATACTCATAACGTAACATAACGTGAAAACCAAACAGAGGGCGTGCTTTTCTTCATGAATCCATGTGAAGGTGCTGGAACCAAGACTAAGTCAGGAGCCAACATTATACAATCAATCGTGTAACTTGACTATGGTGTGCAGACCTATAGGATGACAAATGACTTTCAAAATAGTTTCAATTGTTGAAAGGGGAGAAGTTAGCAAAACATGCATTCCTGAGTGGATAGAATCCACAAACAAGCGGCCCATTGCTTCCATTATCATAACCTTGATAGCTATGGAAGGTGTCCGTTGACGTCCTTTGACATCCAGCCCTAGTGTACGTTCCATGATGGGCAGGCATGCATGAACAACTGGATTCTTTGGTAACAATGGCTCCCAAGCAAGATTGATTCAGTTGTGTCCCATCATGGGAAACGGCAGTTATCTCCCATTGACATTGAACTTAACACGTTCCTGCAAACAATGCCACGGACAATTTTAACATTCGTTATTATTTTTATATTACAGAAAAACCATAAGACCCGAAGTAGAAATCTGTTTTAATTTATAGTAAGGCTATAGGGCATTGAAACTTTGCATGGTGGAAGAATTATTAAGAGAGGTTTGTGATGGTAGTAACACCATGTGAATATTATCTCGGGTAGTGATGATTCCGAAAAGAACTTTTGGTTAAAACAGTAAAAGCTGTATCAGAAGATACCATTTGTATACATTGTTTAATTATCATAGTCCATTAAACCGATCATAACAATTGTATTGAGTAGGCCTATACCTTGTAGTTTTTAGAACAACATAAATATCAAAACGGTATAATTTTTCAAAGTAAATGATATTCAACAAATTATGTACCATATATACAAAATAAATTGAATTGTAAATTAATGGTTTAGAGACAACCGTCAATACGATCAAAAATTAGTACATTAGGGTCATAGATTGTTTTTTTTTTGTCAACGAATGATGCAGGGCCCAACTTCATTGCTCTACTTACCTCCGAATTCTGCGCTTACGATCACGATTCTCCGCTTACTTGCAAGCGCCGAATCTCTGCGTAGCATGCCTATTAACACAGTACGCACGCGCAGAAGCCAAAGTTCGCCGCTTACCCGTGAAATACGCTTGCCGTAAGCACATAATTCCCTGCTTCCGTAAGCGCCGATTATGTGCTTACGGAATCCAGAGCCATGAAATTTGGCCCTGATTTAACTGCAAAATTATCAAGAAAGATACAATAAAAGTCACAGGTGAAAATTTCAGCCGAATACCGTCGCTACTTTCTGAAAAAAAGGCTAAAAACTGTCACAGTATTTAATCACAAGAAGAAGGTGGAATCCATCCACCTTAAGGTGTCAGCGGGTACCAACCGCATCTCTGGCTGCAGAATTCACAAACGGACACCGCCGAAATTTGAATTCCCAAAACTCGCCTTGAAGTGAGTTTGGAGATTCAAAGTTGTCACCATATACTTTTACGGATTACTAATTAACAGTTTAATTTCAGACTAAATAATTTGGCAGGAACTCAAAAGCCTCAAAACGAAGTTGAAGTACCTAATTCTGAACTTGAAACACAATAACAACTGGAGAGGCAAAACAGCTTTAATTCGAACAGAAGCAAGTTAAATTGGCTGCTCATTTGCCGAAATTGACCAAGAAAACCTAATACCCTTCTTTGTAACACAAATTAAATGATACATTTGGAGGGGGAGGCCATTTCCCCTTACTTTAACTTCAAATTCCATATTATATCGACAAACAAACTTTCAATCTGTGAAAGCTCACACATGCCAACTAGTTTCAACTTCCAATCTTCCAGTAGTTTCTCAAGAATATGAGTTCATTAGCATTGTAACTTGTCACCATATGTCCAGTTTCTGAGCTCAAAATAAGCAAGAAGTGAACTTGCGAAAATACCTGACCAAACAAAGCATTCGTTGTTTTCTGTCGAACAAACGTGACCGCAGGATTTGGGGATTTTGCAGATTATGTATCTAGAGTGTTTCTGAGAACCATTGAAATCGTTGTGTCTTTTAAAACCATGGATTATCCCTTTAATTGAGTAAGTTTCTTAAGTCGATAAGTCGTACCGGTTTACAAGTAACTCTTTATTAGGCTCGTGCGCAACTGTGCCCCGTAAGACCTCTATGATTAAAGGCACTGGACGTTATTGGTAATTACTCAAAATATTTGTTGGCATAAAAACCTACTTCGTAACGAGCAAAGAAGAGCAGTTGATAGTCTTGTGAGAAACGGCTACCTCTGAAGTAGCGTAGTTTTTGAGAAAGGGGTAATTTCTCACTCAAATAAAAATCAAGAGACTTCAGCTGAAGCCTTTTATGATGCATCTGAAAGCACACAAAGTAATGCAACAAGGGTGTTTTTTTCTTTCATTATTCTCTAAATTCGATGACCAATAATGCCCCCAAATTACTATAGGTTTGTTATTTTATGCATATGTCGTAATATCGGGATATAACAAGCATAGAGCAAGGAAGATCAAGTGAGAGAATACTGGTCTTTGGCAATTACCAAAGGTGTCCAGTACCTTTAAACAATGATAAACGTTTGCCCATCAAAACACCCCGAATCTGCAACTCAGAAAAGTGTATTCTTTGACAAAAGTGGTTTTGAAATATGCTTAGAAAAACATTCTTTCTGGTGGTCAACTTATTTCAAACAACACCTTTCCATTTCAGAGAAACTTAACCTGCATGAAGAAAGATTGTATAAATATTACCGAGGTGACAAGTCACCAACCCTGTCTGGTGCCATTCTTGCCCCCGTGGATTGGCTCTGATGAACCGCCAATGATCCGCACTCTCCATGGGCCCTTCTCGGTACACCCACCTTCCACTCACTCATCAATACCCGCTAACCAAATATGTAAGTGAACCGCGTGAGTCATAAATCAAAAACGCAGCGTAGATTGACTAAATCCTCTTTCAGCCTTCGATAAAGACTCTGTTTAGTGTCGAAACGTCAGGCCATTAACTATTTTTTTTTAAGTTTTAAATCCTCAAAACTTCAATTTTTTTTTCCATAAACAAAACACATTCCAGTTTGAATTCTATTAGGCGCGTGGATATAGTTTTCGGTTGGGCGGGGTAGGTTTTCTAGGCTTTATTTTTCAGGGAGTCCAGGTTTTATGTTTACACAATGTAGAAAGGTTTGCACAGCAATCTATTTAGTAAGTCTTCTAGTTTTGTTTATGAATTCTTCTTGGTTTTATTTAGATTCCAAAATGATTTTCACATATTTTGATTTTGCATACAATTAGATCGCTCGTGTAAACCATGTTGTTTATATGGGATTTACGGTGAGGTATCAATATTTATTTTGTTTGCGGTGTGTATCACTAATTGCCAGGTAGAGTTTGTTCCTTTGAGAACAGTCTTGCTTTATATTCTACTACCGCGGAGTAGATTTTCGGAATTTTGACACTTCTCAGTTCTGAAAAGACCAACCATCTTTTTAACTACTACCTGGGCGGAAGGTAGAAAATTGGCTGGGACTACTACTTTAGCTTTAGTGGATCGTTATTAATATCACTACCGCAGAGTGAGTTCTCAATTGGTCTCAACGTTTCGACTAGCTTGCTCTAGTCATCCTCCAGTTTTGTGTAGATTCCAAAAATGATTTCCACAAAGCTGATACACGCCAATTATGCAACTCGTGTTAAAATAAACCACTTTGTTGATAGCTCCAGCATCTGGCAAGCGTGATGCTATTTCTACCTCCATGGTTGATGAAACCATCGATGAACCCAGAGAGCATGTTCCTTGATAGAGCAAGGGGTGAAACTGAAGGAGGATCTTCCGCGATGAAAACCAACTTCAGTTGAAGATGATTTGGCAGATTAACTTGTATAGCCCATTCATGATATTGATGTAACACAGACTTACATGGCTGGTGAATAGTAATCTTCACTCGAGGCAATACTTAAGCACATGGCACTACCAACAGGTGCTTCCGTGTTGTGTATTGTCATCTGCAACCCAAATACACCAACAATAACCCGAAGCGTCTGTAATGTTTACCAGCTAATCAATAGTACAAGTTGTAAGAAGAAAGTTACAATCAGGCTTACAAGGTTATGGTCTAGAAAAAAGCTTTTACATTATTGATTAAGACCAGTGACTTATCGTTATTCGATAACTTTTTGGAAGAAGACGCTCGTGGTTCTATCCGTGTGTGTTCCTCCGTTCTTGCATAATAAATTAGAAGAGTTTAAAAAGCTGTCACAGCACGACATCGTTAATGCAATTGTCGTTTAGAAACACGCATTAAATAAGTTAGAGAACAACATATCACACAAAATAAAGCCATGCTGTTCTTATCGGGTCCCAATTTCATAGAGCTGCTTAAGCAAAAACGTAACTAAGCGCAACAAAAGCTTGCTAACTTGAATAAGGTTACCAGCCAAACTACCATGTTACGTGTACAATTTGTGACTGGTAACCTGCTCATTTCTGCTCAGCAGACAATTGTTAAGCAATATTTTATGCTTAAGCAGCTTTAAGAAACTGGACCCATATAGAGTCACAAGTACCCCCAAAAGGCCGTAGTATCACTGTTAAACTTTAGCGTATGCCCCATATCTATATTTGAGGGGAAAACACCAAACTCTCAAAACAATTAGAGTAAACAGATTATTACGTCTGTACATCTTGAAAAATGGTAAAGTAACAATATGGTATTTGAGGCGTTGCATGGTGAGGTATCAATATTTGGCGGTAACAATAGATGGTTTATACTTTAGAGAACTGTCTTGCTATATATTATCCTACCGCAGAGTACATTTTCGGATTTCGTGAGACTTCTCAGTTCTGAAAAGAACTGTCCTGCTGTTTAACTTCTACCTGGATGGAAGGAAGAAAATCGGCTTGGACCTACTTTATTTTTTGTGGGTTGAGGGGACTTCTCGTTATAAACTATACCGCGTAGTGAGTTCTTTAATTTGGTACCAACGTTTCTACTACCTTGCTCGAGTCATCGTCAGGAGACTGTGTATAATTTACTCTTTACAACATTTAGTGTTGAATGAATTGGGGATGACACAATAACCAAAACTAATAACAATGGTGAATAGGAGTGTCGTTTTTTGGCGTGTGACATATAGGTCTAGTGTGTGTTCAATGAGGATTACATGATTCTGATTATCAGGATTGTGCGTCATCCAATGGTAATCAATAAATGAACTGTACGTTTCAATTCAGTCGCTCCAAATGACTATTACTTTAAAAAGGGTTCTTTTTAAAATCCTTTAAAATATATATCCTAAAATTATGTATATACATACGCTGCTTTCCTTTTATTGAAATAAACTCAATATCTTAATTTTGGGTTCATCGAAGACAAACTATTGTTTATATTTACCCAATCAGTGTCCCGTATGCATGGTTAATTACCAACTATTAACTTCTAATTAACACAAACTCAAGTGGTTTGCTCCAGAACTGTAACTTCCCCTGTCGACCTGACAAAACTACGAACATAAAACCCATACAACTTGTAACAATTTGTTTAACAGTTTTGTGTAACTCTCGAGTCAACAGTGTTGGAGTGTCACTGAATTGGGTAGCACCTTCATTTTTTCAATCTTAAAAGTAATAATTTGATGTTGTCAACATAACACTTTAACAGTGAAGTTTCAGTGGTTTGAGAAAACAGCCAAAACCGTTAAGTGGTATATTTTCACCAGGAACGTCGAACCCAGCGAGGCGACACCGGGTATAAACCACACCTCCTTCTGCCGCAACATTCAGAAACGGACACCACTCGAAATCGAATCTACAAAAACTCGCCTTTAGGCAATCTTAGGAGATCAAATGTGTCGGCATAATTTAATTGACTATGACTTTGTAATCAATGGAACTTCAGGCGAAATAGTAATCGTCAATATTCTCAGCACTAGACAGATTTATGTGAAAACAATACATCATCAAGAATGTGCATTATGATAGGCCCGATACTTCACGGAGACAATGAAGGCGATTGCTTCCATGCCCCCCTGCCTGGTCATTGCCTTGGTGCCCATGAAATACTCCGGTATAAATTTACAATTTCCTCATAGGGTGCCCTTTTATTAAGGAGAAAATGCCTTGGTGTCCTTGCCCTTTCAAAAACAAAGCAAACAAGCCCGATGAGAAATAGTAACGCCCGGTTTTTTGTTTACTACCATCGAATCAATAGACGAAGTTATGAGCATTTAATACCCTTCAAGAATGCGCACTATACGTGACTTAATTAGTGGCGAAAATTAAGGTTAAATTGATGCAACTTCGGCGCTTACGAATTCTCAAGCACATTTTATGGGTTGGAATTATCATGTTGTTTTTCGCTTATCCCAGTCATCTATTATATCTCTTGGTTATAACTTCCTTGGTAGCTGTGTTGGTTAACAAAGAAGATGGTTCACTTTTCATTAACAGTCGGTTCAAGAGGACAAGTTGATTCACATTAAACCTTTGAAGCATGCAGAAGCTTTTGAACAAAATGGTGACAGCTATCCATTGGCATTTACGATGTATTTCGCACCTCTATTGTTGTGACTGAATCGTATCAAAACATCAAACTAACCACGTAAAACTGAATGGGATTCTCCAAGAAACCGCTTAGAGGTGTGAAAAGAGTCAGACCCAAAAGTTAGATCAACATTGACTTCAAAGATGTTTGAATAGAAAGACGTATTTAATTAACCGCTAAGTGCAATAAATCACACACACACAAATAATGCCAACCCCAAAACCAGAATAAAGAAAACAGTCAACCCAGGCGGCACGTACGTCAATACTACTATAAAATACAGAAACAAAATCCCTAACAAACAAGGAAATTATTGGCCTTTTTGAATTGATACAAACAAAAGCGAAGAATGATGCCCCTGTTTTCGCCCATTTGAAACAGAACACCCCCGTTGTAACTAATGGACGAGTCTGGCGTAGTTGGTGTTCGGTGTGTTTGATCATCACTCGGCTGTTCTTTTACACGGCGTTTTCCGTATCCAGTGATCACACAAGGTTGTTCGCATACTGTCAGCTCAAACTGCGCTCTCTAAAAGATTCTCTAAACAACTGGATTTTTAAGACTACACTGCTCTTTAAAACACGACCAGAATGCTGGGTTCTGTTGCGATTTATATTACATTGGATGTTGATGTGTGAAGCAAAAAGGTAAGTTGGCATTATTTATAAAAAATATATTGTTCATTGGTCGTAAGCAAATTTACAATCCACAAATAACGAAACAATCTGTATTAAGCTCATCACCAATTACCTGTTTTGCATTTTCTCAGATAATTAAGCAGAACTTTGTATGTGTTGTCTATGTTTATATTTTAATTCGATCTTGCTCATTACTGTTGTTCTGTAAACCAAGAGGAAAACCCTTTGAAAACCCTTTTAATTGAAAACCCGTTCAGCACATCATCTCATAAAATAATCGAAGGTTTGCAATTGCGTTTTTCTTTGCTTAATTTCACGAAATGATTTACGAACGACTTATTTAGCAAATAGGATCAATGTTGGGACATTCAAGCAACATTATTCTCGTTTTAATAGTGCGTACAGTCTAAATATTTATGGTAAATCTAAATTTTGATGTATCACTATGTGCAACAACAACTAACATAACAGCGCGCCTCCACCCTGCCTGATCAAAAAGGTGCTCTCAAAGTCTATTTTTGTTCTAAAAGCTACTCCGAAATTACTGGCTTATTTATTTCAATAGGTTTTATGGTTTATGACGTTTGGTCGCACATCATCCGTTTTGGAGAAGTACATTCGAATAGTACAATAGACTTGTTCTGTAGGTGTGAAAGTAAGTCACGAAACTGACCTCAACTATGAACATTTGTCAAAAGAAAAGTCAAGTTTTGCCAAAACGAATATAATCAGGCTTTCTGTTCAGGCAGTGGACACTATTGGTAATTACTCAAAACAAATTATTAGCATAAAACCTTTCTCGGTAACGAGTATTGGTGATAGGTTAATAGTAAAAAAAAAAAAAAGTGAGAAACGGCTCCCTCTGAAGTAACGTAGTTTTCGAGAAAAAAAATTAGTTTTCAACGAATTTGAATCGAGACCTCGGAATTAAATTTTGAGGTCTCGAAATCAAGCATCAGAAAGCACACAACTTCGTGTGACAAGGGTATTTTTTTTTTTCATTATTATCTCGCAACTTTGACGACCAATTGAGCTCAAAGTTTCAGGTTTGTTATGTTATGCATATGTTGAGATACACCAAGTGAGAAGACTGGTCTTTGACAATTACCAATGGTGTCCATTGTATAATGTGACTTCGATTTGGCAAAGTGACTGAAACCTATTGGGTGAAACTTTTCTCGCGAGTAGGCTGCTTGGTGCATGCGCAAGTTTTCCTCAAGACCACGATCATAGAGCAACCTTGCTGTATGTGCTCATAAGACGGTAGGCCTACGGGTGCCAAGTGTTTATAAAAAGGAAGTTGTGTTTGCATCTTGGAGCATTGTCCCATTGGTCGTTCGAATGTAAAAGAAGTGGCTAAAACATTTTCGCTTTCTGGTAATGTGTAATTATGGCCCAGCTGTAATTGGCGGCAAGCTAGAGAACGTACAAAGTCATTACTATAGATTCATTAATTGTTGACTTTGGTTATTTTACTTGAGTACTGCTGGCCATGCTGCGTGATAAAATGCGAGGATGTCGGAAAAAAAAAAAAAAAAGTACATAGTGAAAAACAAAACTATACACCCCTTGCTCTATGGTATAGTATGTCACTAGCGTGCACAACGCACTGTGTTTCCACTCTGGTTATTTTTAGAAATTTTTTGCGGATCTGGGTGTGCATGTGACGTGAGTAATGGTTTGTGTATGTGCTAAGTTGTAATTTAGAGTAACATGGTTTGTTTCTATGCAATAATAGTGCGCTGGTCATACATTGATCGGTCACTAGTGGCTATGGATAAGCTGTTGTTTAGTTGCACAGCGGACGGCTTGTTAATCGATCCATTATTGATTGTGTGTAAATATGGTTGTAAATTACTTAGGATGCAAGACAGTAATTGGAAGCTCTACTCATCATACATCATGGTGCCTATGTGCAGCAGATGGTCGCATCCCATATAGTAACTTTAATTCCCTTTACAGTATTGTCTGTTGTGTCATTCCTTAACGGTCATGAACAGCGATGTTAATGTGTCATACACAATACGACGTCATAGTGTTTCGCATTTTAATTGATAGGCTTGAATGTCAAACTCGCATTTATTTCCATACTTTATGAAAACATAGAGAAATGAAAACGATACATGAAAACAAGAATTGTTAAAGAAGTACCCAATACAATTTCACAAGGCATAGAACATATTAATAAAGTATGAGGGCATTATCTAGTTGCCGAGGCTTGTGGTGAGATGCCTGATGGACTGACAAATTGTAAAAGAGTGAAAAAGCACTCTTTGAAGAGCCATATGAGGGACAACTCTTTTTGGAGTGGTCTTCCACTCTTTCAGATTGAAGTTTTCATCTTTTTTAGTGATTTTTCGCTCTGTCCTGGAGTGAAACCCCTCTAAAAGAGTGAAATAACCACCACTCTTTTTTGAAGAGCCATATGAGGGACAACTCGTAAAGAGTGGTGTTTTTCACTCTTTTACATTTAGAGAGAACATCATAAACAGGAACACGAACGAACGGACAGAAAAGTATAGCAAAGACAAAACTTTTGTAATTGAATGAATGGCAAAGGAGAAAACACTTGCACCAGGGTTTTTGTTTCTTTGCTCCAATCGTGACAAATGCTTCAATATGTATGGCCAGATAGCGTCGTGGTTGGTCCAGAACGTGTGGAATAACATCATTTTATAAAACTACAAACAAATTACCAAACCATTTATGTTCAAGTGCTTTTGTCATTGTCGTGTGTGTGACTTTGGACATTTGCTATTTCGGCTCATTTTCTGTTTCATTGGTGAATGTCGAACTTGGATATCGTTTAATATAATTGCACGGCGGCAATGATCAGAAAAGGCCACGTCAAAAATTGCCTTGGAAAGTAGGATATTTTGAAGGGCATTGCGGCAATACGACGACAGAAATGCCGTCGACAGAAATGCCGTCGTTGCCGTTGCGAAGTATCAGGGCTGGCAACGTTTTAGAAAAGTTCATCACGTTTTGTTTCTTCGTCCTTTCACAGAAGATTCTTGATTCATGCTTAGATTATAGAACATGAAAAGTGTAAAGCAATTATCGCTTTTCTAGCGATGTTATACATTGCGTATACGCCAGTTCCACCAAAAAAGAACATTATTAACTAAGATGATGTTTTTTTAACAACTAAATTGGAACATTTTGTCATGTCTGGTTGAAAAACACCAGAAACACCCACTGATGTACCCCAGAGGCCCAATCAGTCATGACCACCGAGAGACCTACAGACGAAGTAGCACTACCGACTGAACAATCAGCTACTCATGCTTCCTTCCATGGTAGCTAATAATGGAGCCAGTCTCCCGCTAAGAAACTTTATTACTTCTGTATTATAAGATCAAGTAGGATAAGTTATCAGATTCCTGGGGTGCTTATCGTATTGAATGTGCTTAGCGAGTTTAAACCACCAACAGAAGATAACCTTAACCCATGGGGTGGATAGTCTTTAGTTCCAGACGTTTGTGGTTTACATTTCACATTATTAAAATGACAATCATCTCAAAGTATCATTGACGAAAAGACGACGGATTTAGAATTAAGGTTTTTCCGTTTAGAGGTTGGGGT
Source organism: Asterias amurensis (assembly GCF_032118995.1). NCBI lineage: Eukaryota > Metazoa > Echinodermata > Asteroidea > Forcipulatida > Asteriidae > Asterias > Asterias amurensis. The sequence goes on from NC_092651.1 coordinate 6,249,372, forward strand.
CGTATTGCGTGCAGGCCTGTATGCTTCGTTTTTGAAAGGACAAGGGCACCAAGGCGTTTTCTCTTTGGCGAAAGGCACCCTATGAGGAAATTGTAAATTTCTACTGGAGCACTTCAAGGGCACCAAGGCATGGCAAGGGGCAACGGAGGCAATCGCCTCCGTTGCCTCCGTGAAGTATCAGGCCTGGCGTGTATGTTGTTCTTTGACGGGCTGCCGAGTGCGTCTCTGAGCTTATAGGCACTGAACACCCTTAGAAATTGTCATTGTTACAAACCTGTGAAAATTTGGGCTCATTTGGTCCTCGAATTTGCAAGAGAATAATTGCACCCTTGTTGCACAATTGTGTGTGTTTTCATAAATTAACTCTTTCCCAAAAAATTCGTTACTTCAGAGGGTGCTGTTTCTCACAATGTTTGTATCCAGTGCAATGCCTTAAACAAACAAAAAACACTTCTTTGTTAATCACTAAATCGTGATGGATGAAAATCTTTTACATTTTTTTTTTAGTGTTTGCCGACTATTCTATTAAAACCTTCAAACTCTCCAAACACCAATGATGAATATCATGGTCTTTGAAATCGAGCTGTATGGGAATTAAATACGAGACAATGATTTTGTCAACGTCAATGTTATGATTGATGATATTCTTGCAAGAAGGTGTCACCAGGGAAACTTAATGATACAATGTTTATCAAAATAGAAACAAAGCTTAAAAGGGTTCACGATACTTAAAGGTCACTGTCATTAAAACAATACGTACTCTGTTATAATGGTAGCTGGTTAACTCATTAAGCCTAAAGTCATCAATACTTGTCATCAATGAGAAAGGAGCTTGTCTGAGGAATGCTTGGATCTGACTAACAACGCCCAGGGCTAAGCTAGTTCTCATTCACACTCATTGCTCACAATCTCCCGGATCATTTTCAGATTACTGAACTTGAAGTTGTCAAGACCTTGGTTGTTGTTCGATGTTGGCCTACTGGGTTTGCAAACTCTTTTGGAATCAAATGGTTTTGGTGGGAGCCTAGGGGGTGAAAAGGTGGTCCCGTGGAGTTGAAGACTAACCCTGTGTAGGGTTGGGTCTCCCAAGGCCCCAGTAATGATCGATCAGTTTGCCGTGTGTTGATGGACATTTTATAAAACACCGCTTTTAAAAATTGGTTTTGTGTTTACGAACGAAGGTATGAGTCATGCAACTTGGAAAAAGATTATAAAACATATTTCCAAACCCGAAAAGTATATTTGGTAAATATTTGTCATGGGAGCACTGGGCATCATAGGCTTATTGTCAAAGTATCCCAACATTTAAAACGAATAAATGAATACATGAAATAACAAATCTGTGAACATTTTGATTCAATTGGTCATTAAGGTTGCAAGAGAATAATCAACGAAAAACACCCTTGATGTTGCACAAAATTTAAGTGATTTTTCAGATTCCTAAAAAAATGTTACTACCTCTTTCGCATACAACTTTGTTACTTCAGAGGGAGCCATTTCTCACAATATTTTATTCTACCAACCTCTCCCCATTACTCATTACCAAGTAAGTTTTTATGTTAATAATTAATATTATTTTGAGTAATTACCAAAAGGGTCTTGTGCCTTTAAGGATGTCATTTTCAATGGCCAACTTTGGGAGAACCTTTGTGGAGATTCATTTGAAACTCGCTTGAATTTACCTTCAAGTTAAGAACATCTTTTCTTACAAACTTAATTTGGACAATACACATAGGTAATGTCCACTCAGGTCTGTGTGCTTCGTTTTTGAAAGGGCAAGGGCACCAAGGCATTTGTTCCTTGTTAAAGGGCACCCTATGAGGAAATTGTGAATTTCTACTGGAGCATTTTAAGGGCAACAAGGCAATGACCAGGCAGGGGGGCATGGAGGCAATCGCCTTTGTTGCCTCTGTGAAGTAACAGGCCTGTGTTCACCCATGCTTGTATGTTTGGTTTTTCAAAGGGCAAGGGCACCAAGGAAGTTTTTTTTACTTGTTAAAGGGGAACCTATGAGTAAATTGTAAATTTATACTGGAGCATTTTAAGGCATTAAGGCAATGACATGGGAGCATTGCCTCTGTGAAGTAACAGGCCTGTGTTCACCCAGGCTTGTATGTTTGGTTTTTCATAGGGCAAGGGCACCAAGGCAGTTTTTTTTACTCGTTTAAGGGCACCCTATGAGGAAATTGTAAATTTCTACTAGAGCGTTTCAAAGGCACCAAGGCAATGACCTGGGAGCATGGAGGCAATCGCCTTTGTTGCCTCCATGAAGTATCAGGCCTGACGATCAGGATGTCATGTTCAATGCTGTTTCTCTTTGCTCCAAGCTATGGTTTTGGGTCGGGGAAAAAAGTTTAGTACATTGGTCAATTGTGGGAGTACCATTGTTAGTGTGCCATGGTGTGTTTTATGAGGGTGTCGGTGTACTATTTTTGTCTATTTATAATAATGTTTCTATCAATTTTATGTAACTGCAATTTTCAACTTTATATATATTTATATAATGAATAGGGTAGATGGCCTTAGCTTTCGATCCAATCCGGACCTTCTCCAGAGGCATCAAACAAGTACAAACAAATACATATCCATTTATATATTAATATTTATACATAGTTTTTTATATGATACCTGTAAGTGGTGGCTATCCGCTGTTGGATATCAATCATAAAACAAAATAAAAAAAATAAAAAATAATTTAAACTCACTTGACAATAATGACATGACCAAAAGTGAATTTGACAAAGGCCTACTAGAACTACTGCATGTCCCTTGGTTATAATTTTCCTCCACGGTTTCATATAGGAAGAATGTGGATAGAGGACTAATCGGTCATGTTATAAGATATTCTTGGGTTAAAGGTTAAATAAACTAATGTGCATTATTCCCACTCTGCAGACATTACACCCCTCAGTGATTAGCAAGTTTAACCTCTTAGGAGTAAGTGATACTGAAATTGAATAGCAGACACTCCCTATGTGGTCAATGCGGTTACATACCAGTACAAAACTCCATAACTTGAGGCGTTAACGTCACAATCAGTAACAATTTGAGTCCAACAAATTTAAAGGCAAGGTACATGTTTGGTAGTTGTCAAAGACCAGTCTTCTCACTTGGTGTATCCCAACATAAGCATAAAATAACAAGCATGTGAAAATTTGAGCTAAACTGGTCATCGAAGTTACGAGAAAATGATGAGAGAAAAAAACACCCGTGTTGGACGAATTTGTGTGCTTTCAGATAGGAATAAAAGACTTCTGGCTAGAAGTCTTTTATTATTTTAGTGAGAAATAACCTCTTTCTCAAAATCTATGCTACTTCAGAGGGAGCCGCATCTCACAGTGGTTTATACTATCCACAGCTCCCCAATGCTCGTTACCAAGTTAGTTTTTAAGTTAATATTTGTTTTGAGTAATTACCAACCGTGTACCTTTTTCCCGTTAACTGAAATTTTACATATTCAGGCCTGTATGCTTTGTTTTCAAAGGGGCAAGGGCACCAAGGTGTTTCCTGATGGGTAAAGGGCACCCTATGAGGAAATTGTAAATTTCTACTGGGGCATTTCAAGGGCACCAAGGCAATGACCACGGGGCATAGAGGCAATGACCAAGGGTATGGAGGCAATCGCCTTTGTTGCCTCCATGAAGTGTCCGGCCTGTCTGAAAGTTCACGGTCCTCCAGAGAATTATTTCCAACTGAAATACTGTCTAAATAATAAAATTCAGAAAATCAAATTGAAATCAGTAGGTTGCTTGTTTTGGTTGCTGCAATTGAAATAGCCCCGATATGAAGGTGCTCAAAATCAATGTATGTGTTTATTTTCACCAAACATTTTCATAGGTTTGGGAGTGATTAACTCTTCCCAAAACCGATGATGTATTTTCCTTTAAAAAGAGGATATGTGTTTGGTGGCAGGGTAGATCATATTCTATTTCTGTATTTTAACAGTGTTGTAATATATTATACATGCATGACTTAAGTATCAAGTAACAAATTGCTAAAGGGTAAAAATCCCCCAAAGTGTAGGTGGACTTAAACACACTGAAGCAGAATAAGTGATAAAGGCAGTGGACACTATTGGTAATTACTCAAAATAATTGCATAAAAACTTATTTATAAGAACGAGCAATGGAGAGCTGTTGATGATAGTATAAAACATTGTGAGAAACGGCTGCATCTGAAGCAACTTAGTTTTTGAGAAAGAAGTAATTTCTCACTCAAGTATTAAAAGGCTTTAGGCTTGAAGCCTTTTTTTAAAAGGCATCTGAAAGCAACATGTTGTTTTTCTTTACCGGTAATTATTCTCTTGCAACTTCGCTGACCAATTGAGTCCAAAGTTCCACAGATTATTTTATGCATATGTTGGGATACACCAAGTGAGAATACTGGTCTTTGACAATTACCAACAGTGTCCAGGGTCTTTAACCAAAGTTCACAATCTGAACTGTGCTTTTGATTCAATTATGGGTGTACCAACTGTCAATAAGTGTTACACTCTTTGTCAGGACTTCCATTGCACAAACTTTAATCATGGTTTGATCAATGAATACATTACAACTAAATAATAAAAATAATAATAAAACAGCATTTTTAAAGCGCACTTTATCTGTATATTTAAAGGCGCTAGTCAAAGAACAAGAAGAAAATTTCACTCAATATCTGCGTAGGCTAATCTGGAGAGATGGGTTTTGAGAGAATATTGGAGTCATGAGATGTCATGTGTGTCCTTGAGATGTTGAGGCAGAGAGTTCCAGAGGCAGGGTGAAATGCTACTGAAATAGCCCCCAACTCGACTAGAAAAATACACCATTCCTCCATTTCCACATGTACAAATTAGAATTCTTCCTTTGATATGGGCCCAATATCATGATGCTTCTTCAAGCAGGAATTCTGTGTTTGTGTTCAATTGTCAGTCATTTTTTTATTTTCTTTCTTTACCGTGCATTAGGTTGTATACACAGGCAAGTAACCAAGGCAACGGAGCTATCCGGTTCGATTCCTCAGTTGAAAGAGACCATCCTTCAAAATGAAATTCTTAACAATAACATTGATTTGGATCTTGGGATGTAGTCTGGTACCTCTTGTTCGAACCCAAGAGATAACCTACAATATACCTGAGGAGGAGGTTGGATACCATGTAGGCAACTTGGTGGAGGATCTAACCTTACCAACAGACTCTGCGACTCGATTCCAGTTGCTAACCACTGCATCAGTAAACCTCACCTATTTTGAACTCAACAGCGTTACGGGTGATATCACGACAATACGGAAAATTGATAGAGAAACTGTTTGCCCAATACGGAGTGAGACTTGTCAATATGAGTTAGAGGTACTGGTCTCGCCTCAGTCTTCCTTTCGCTTCATCAATATTCATGTAATCATTGAAGACATCAACGACAATGCTCCATTCTTCAGTGAATTCGTTCTTCCTATTGAGGTTCCGGAGACGGTAGCCATTGGAACTAAGATACCCCTTGAGAACGCTCAAGATCCTGATATAGGGATCAACTCAGTCCAAGAGTACGAACTTCTTAACGACTACGGTGGAAAGTTCGGAGTCTTCCGACAGCGTTATGACGATAACTCTGTCTTACTGCAACTTGAAGTAACTGGTGGGTTGGATCGAGAGACTCGTGGTACATATCTGTTGACGCTTCTAGCTCATGATGGGGGTAATCCATCCCTCACGGGCTCAGTTACCTTGAATGTAACAGTCCTGGATTCAAATGATAATACTCCACAGTTCCAACAGTCCAGTTATGCTGTCAGTGTTGAAGAGAATATCGCCATCGGGACTGAGATTCTCAAAGTACAAGCTGTGGATCCTGACTGGGGCACCAATGGGCAGATCCAATACTCCTTCAGTAGTAGTGTCACACAAGCCGCAAGACAAGTATTAGAAATCGATGGAGCATCGGGAAGTTTAAGTGTCATAGGAATACTTGACCATGAGCAGCAGGCAAGCTACCAGCTGATTATCCAAGCAACAAATAGAGTTACTAACCCAGTGCCTGATTTTACTACAGTGACTATTGATATCATTGACATGAATGATAATGCCCCGTCATTGACTGTTAATGCCCTAGGTGGTGAGACTAATGACCAGGTACATGTATTGGAGAACACTGCAATTGGTACTTTAATTGCATTCATCAAAGCATCTGATCCAGATAGCGGCCGAAGTGGCGATGTCCGTATATCATTGTCGAATACTCATTCTGATTTTGAGCTTCAGGAGGTCAGTGATGGGCAATACTTCATTGCGTCTTTGCGCGCTTTAGACAGAGAAACACTGCGGGGATATAACATTTCAGTTAGAGCTGAAGATCATGGGTCACCAGCACGAAGCACTGTTCAATATCTACTCATCAATGTGGACGACATCAATGATAACGCTCCATACTTCTCTTCCCCGATCTACTACACCAACATCCAAGAAAACAATATACCTCCAACGCCCATTGTGACTCTCACAGCTACCGACCCAGATGAAGGGACCAATAGTGATATTACTTATCATCTATTCATGGAAGGGAATGACTTTGCCGTTGACCCTTCCTCAGGTGTCGTAACTTCCAACATTGTCTTGGATCGTGAGGTCCTGTCGACCATGAATATGCGCATTAGTGCATGTGATAAAGGCGTACCCATCCTGTGCAGAAATACTACCTTAGTCATTGACATTGATGATCAGAATGATAACGCACCACTAATTGAACAATCCAGCTACCAATTCACAGTAACTGAGAATGAGTTGGTCAACTCTGTAGTTGGTTACATCAAAGCCACGGACTCTGATTACGGCCAGAACTCACAGTTAACATATGCAATCCAAGACGCAGATGCAAAGGTGTTTTTTCGTATTGTTGAACAAACAGGAAAGCTCCTCACGACGAGGAATATCGACCGTGAAGAGCGCGAGTCATTTGAGTTCACAGTGATGGTTTCTGATCATGGTGTTACACGACAAGTATCTCAAGTACCAGTACGCGTCGATGTACATGATGCCAACGATAACGCTCCTAATGTTGTCTACCCAACGGCAGCCGATGATACTTTCTTCATTCCTGCTACAGCTGAGCCAGGTTTCCTAGTCGTATCTGTCGATGTTTCCGACCCCGACCAAGGATTAAACTCCCAGTTATCATTCAGTATGAGTAGTGGAAACACAGATGGCATATTTGGAGTTAACAGCGCTGGTCAAATGATTACAGCTCAAACGATACAAACCAAATGGGAAGGAGTTCACAAAGTAACTGTTCAAATCTCCGACGGCGGTAAAGTACCTCAGATCACACCATTATCCATAACTGTTGTTATTACGAATTTAGATTTCAACATGTCTCTACCAGCCAATGTGTTCTTCAAGCGATTTAATCTAACAGCAGCCGACTTTGGTCTTATTGACGACAAGGTGCCACATACTGACAACAATAATCCCATAACAACATGGCCTGTTATAACTGCAATCGTTCTCGGATCCACAGTTCTGCTCCTCCTTGTTGTGATCATCCTGATTCATTTCAAATGCCGAGCCCGACCCACATCAAAGCAGACGTATAAAGAACCCTCTAACCTATCCAATAGTGATACAGTAACGAGTGTGGAATACTACTCTGAAAGTCATGGTGTACAGAGAAAGCTATCGACAGACTCCTCTCAAGTCTCAATCACGACATCTTTAAGTTCAATACCATCTAAGAACATCATGAAATGGAGAGCCCAAGCAGCACAGAATGGATCTATAGATTCAAGGCTTGGGAACCTTCAGATGACGACGTTTGGAAGTAACTCTGATGTTAGGTCAGATACATCAGCTAGACAAACACCGGATAATGACGCAGAGGTAATTTCAACAAACTCTTAAAGGTTTTGGGTACTTTTTGTAGGACGAAAAAACCCTAACATTATCCATAGATTTACATTCTTAAACTGTTTGAAGATAATGATGGTAGAAAGCTTCCCTTAAAGACAGTGGACCCTATTGGTAATTGTCAAAGACTTCTCTTCACAGTTGGTGTATCTCAACATTATGCATAAAATAACAAAGCTGTGAAAATTTGAGCTCAATCGGTCGTCGAAGTTGCGAGACAATATTGAAAGAAAAAACACCTTTGTCACACAAGTTGTGTGCTTTCAGATGCTTGATTTCGGGACCTCTAATTCTAAATCTGAGGTCTTGAAATCAAATTCGTGGAAAAATACTTCTATCTCGAAAACTACATTACTTCAGAGGGAGCCGTTTCTCACAATGTTTTTTACTATCAACCTCTCCCCATTACTCGTCACCAAGAAAGTTTTATGCTAATAATTATTTTGAGTAATTACCAATAGTGTCCACTGCCTTTAAAATGTTACTTTTTCACTGGACTCGGTATGAGTACTGAGTATACATTGCTAACACACATCGGTCTATGGGTAAAAACCCATAGACCTACAATTAGATACATAGATCTAGAATTACATTCTAATTTGTTCCCTTGCTGTTCTTTAATGTAGGTGCAGAAACTGTTACATGTAGCTCAACTTCACCCTATTCACAGTGAGACCGATGCGGTTAGTGATAACTCAAATAGGAGTAGCTATGATAGCGGACAGGGTGATCATGATTATCATGATCCTCATCACGATCATTATACTCCGTCTGACCGAGTCCGATCTTCATCATGCCCAAGACTCTCCAATTCATCTCAACAAGGTAAGACACTCATACTTCCTGCTTCTTCTCATCCATACACTCTTGATTTGCTGATAGAACAAAGAGTTCCAACAGCTTTATTCCGCGTACTGCATCTCTTTGGAACTCCTTGCCTGGTGCATGTTTCCCTCCATCCTACAATCTAGACTGTTTTAAGAGGAATATCAATTCCTAACCTCAGCTCCCCCAAGTTTTTTTTCACATTCAATCATTTTTCTTCTGTTAGTGCCGTAACAAGAGTGGCTTTTAGCCTTTTTTGGGCACATACAACAAATATAGAAACAAATACCGATGATCATAATGGGAGACTTTTTAGTACTGGCGGCAGCAGACATAGCGATTCTTTTTGCGGATCTGAGCAAGCGCGCACATGTTCAGTATTTTGCGCGTAGGTCTGACCACGCGCACTACTGGCGAGAACTGTTAAAAACGACCACCCATAAGTCTCCCCTCCTACTATATAGATATCACTGCAAGGGACCAATTTTAGAAAGCCTGTAACCAAAACAACTTGCTTAGCACAAATAAGTTTGCTTAGCAGAACAGCCAGAACACCACCAAGTTACCATTGATGCGTCTTGTTCAGAGGTCATCTACAAATTCAAACCTGACGTCAATGTCCAACTGTTCTTTTGAATTTGAGGAAAACAAGAATAATACTTCATCTCAATTTCTTTTCACTAACTATATTTATGGTTTTTTTCAGGAGGTCCTTATAACAGAGACCACTACATGGCAAGTCCCAACTGTACCCCTGAGTGTGCAACACTAGGGCACTCTGACCTATGCTGGGATGATGCATCGACACCGCGCAGACCACGTTCAGCTTCAGCTAATGTCTACTCACAACAACCGATACATAAACCGATCAGCATGTATGCAAACAGATCTACGGGATACCATGGAAAGCCTCATGGAAACAATGACAGACTATCCTATGATGATTACGACAACGCTTCCCCGCACCATAATACTTTCCCAAGAAACACTGGTACCAATGCTTCACAGGTAACCAACACACATCAAAATGGCTTCAACACAGGACCATCAGCTAAACAACGATCTAATAGTTCACACAGCAACGCTGCAACATCAGACCATAGTAATAATGGCAAACATTACAGAAACAATGCACCACCATTGATTTTATCGCCAATAACAGAGGATCCAATGGAACTAACGGATAGTAAGAACTCCATAGCAGCAAACGATCTCAATGAAGAGTATGAGTATCCCCATGGTAACACTGAGCAGGTTTATCCAATCAGCACGTTGATACGTCATAAAGATGGTACAGTGTATCCTAGGTATGACAATTATGGTCGCCCTCACTCCTACGTAGGACATGATGAAACAGAAGCAGACTATGGGTACCGGAGTGACGTTACTGCTGACATGACTCCTGAATATTATTGAGCCTTGCAGTGAATACAGTCATATCTTCATCTGGAAGTTGACAATAGCACTCCGCTGTAATGACGTCACTTTTGCTTAAAAAAACCCGGCTGTCAGACGAACATTCGTGCGCAACTGAAACATGATGCAACTGAAGTGGATATTGAAATGATGTTACCAGTGATTTGACTCCTGAATATTATTGATCCTTGCCGTGAATGCAGTTATAATCTTCTTCTGGAAGTTGACAATAGCACTCCGCAGTAATGACGTCAGTTTTGCTTAAAGAAACCCGGCTGTCAGACAAACATGCCACACCATCTACGTGATCACTGTGCCATCGACGTGCCAAACTGCACAAGTAGTGTAGTTAGTTGCGGTTAAACAAACAATTTGGATGAACGGCACATAAGTGCAATTTGACAGTTTTGTCTAAGATCCCGGAACTTAGCTTCTGTTTTTAGTATTAGTGTGGGGTACTATTACAGAGCTGCATCAACTCATACATAGCCATAGACATTTTGTTACTATAAATCATATGCTTCCATCAGTCGTAGGACACCAACATGCATATAACTGTGTTTGACTGAAATAGAACAGGATTGAAGTGTAGGTTTGTGCCAGCAGTCACAATAAGATTAGCATAAGACTGCAACGGATTAGCGGCGACGAACGTGTTTCCTCTGAAGTAAGGAAGTTCAAACTCCTTCCATGGTCCTTTCTCTATGGTCTATGAAAAGCATCTGCAACCATCTGTTATAAAATTTATATGGTTAGAAAGATATTTTAAAAGTAGGATATAAAGATCCACACAAATATGCATCAAAATTGTGTGGTTTACCTTATATAATGTCAAGAGCTAACACGGCACGCCAATTTGTGGAGTAAAACTTTTGGCTAAAATAAAATGGCCAACCGCATTAGTTCAAAAGTGAAAGGAAAACTGTGCAGATTCGAGGCATAATTGTGTGGATTGTTAAATTCTACTTTTAAATAATCTTTCTAACAATAAGCATTTGATACCAAACACTTGTCAACTGCTTGTCATAGACCAACTCGCCCAATCCAAGGCAACGTGTCCCTTTAACTTGTTTGTTGTTACTTCTGAAATTATAATTGAGGATGAAGTATTTTTAATGAGAATGCTCATTGTGATACCAATCTTAATTCCCACCTTATCATCAATGAGTATGCTTCTAGATACAATTACAAGAAAGTTTTTAAAAAACTCATCAGCTGACTGGAACACTCGTCCAACAATTAAAAAATGTGAACAATATTTTTGGCCAGAATTGAGAAAATGGTTGTACACATATGGTTTTAATTAAAGGGACACGTTGCCTTGGATCGGTCGAGTTGGTCCATGAAAAGCGTTTGAAACCGTTTTTTTATGAAAAAAATTGACCCCCACAAAATGGTGTGCCGTGTTAGTTCACAACGTATAAGGAAAACCGTGCAATTTCGAGGCATATTTGTGTGGATCGCTACTTTTAAAACAACCGTATGCATTGTATAACAAAGGTTTCAAACGCTTTTCATAGACCAACTCGCCCGATCCAAGGCAACGTGTCCCTTTAACAGTATGGTATTCATTTACTTGGACATGTAAAATTTCAAACCTTGATCGCTAGCTAGACCAGCATGCATCCATTCCACGCCTAACGTGCAGAGTGTGGGTTTGAGTCCCGGTCATGACACTTACTACGTAAAATTGGGGAGGTAGTGCTTTCTGCTCTACCGGCCAGGCTTCGGACTGATGATACCCAAGCCTACATCCGTATGGACTGTAAAAGGGGTAACCCTGTTTCAGCCCCAGGAGTAGGTGGCACTGGCCTCTGGAATTTTTTTTTGTAGCCCACACCTTGAAGTGGCCTTCAGGCCTTGTGTGTCTGGCGACTTGCATAAAAATAAAGTAATAAAAAACAACACTGACTTTTGAAAAACTCAGCTGAAGAAAGTACATTATGTAAATTGATGTAAATGTACATGTATAAACTTGTACATTTATCTATATATAGGACATACATATATTTTGTGTACTATACATGTAGCATACATGTTTTCACATGGAAGACAAAACAAAATCGTTCTTAACTTGTGTTCAACTATTTTGGATGCACACCATTTTAAGCGTAACAAGTTTTATATTCACAAACATGTAAATTTTCTAGTTGAGTTTTTAATCAACGCAATACCAAATCATGGTATCAGCAAACACTTGCCAAAGGAAAATGTTAATATTGTACAGTTATTAAAAAAGTTAATCCTAAACTTCCCTTTGTCTGATATTTATGTATTATAACATTTTATAAGTAGATATTATTTAGTCATTTCTCATCAAAGCAAAATTTGATTTCTAAAAAAGTTAAGGGCACTGGATACCTTTGGTTATTGTTAAAGACCACTATTCTCATTATGCGTATCCCAAATTGTGAAAATATCCCAACATAAGCATAACCTGTGAAAAATTGGGCTCAATTGGTCACTGAAGTTGCAAGAGAATAATGAGAGAAAAACACCCTTGTTTCAATACTTTGTCTGCTTTCATATGCATAAATAAAGACTTCAGCTGAAGTTTGTTATTTTGAGTGAGAAATTACCTTCTTTCTCAAAAACTCTGTTACTTCAGAGCATTGCTCTATGTTCGGAGGGAGCCGTTTCTCACAATGTATTATACTATCAACAGCTCTCCATTGTTCGTTACCAAGTAAGGTTTAAGGTTAATAATTATTTGGAGTAGGCCTAATTACCAATAGTGTCCACTGCCTTTAAAGCCATTATACACTTTCGGAACAGAAAAAAAAAAAAGTTCACAGATTTACAAATAACTTCCAGGGTTTACAGAAGGCAATGGTAAAAGATTTCTCTTGAAATATTATTCCATAAAATGCTTTGCTTTTTGAGAAAACATTAAAACAATATCAATTCTCGACATTGAGAATTACGGATTTATAGTAAACACACGTCATGACACGGTGAAACGTGCAGAAACAAGGGTGGGTTTTCCGGTTATTTTCTCCCAACTTCGACGACTGATTGAGCCTAAATTTTTGTTATTTTATATATATGTTCCAAAAAATAGTTAATGGCCTGACGTTTCGACCCTAGTAGAGTCTTTCTCGAAGGCTAAATGACAACACAACAAACATGAACAGGCAACTAAGTGAAACATAAGCAGTGAAATGGAAATACATGAATGGGGTTAGAAAGCATACAGAACAAAGCAGGGGGTAAACAATGAATAGGGGGACGAAAAGGGGGGGGGGGTAAAAAAGCAGGGGGTAAACAATGAACTTATATATAAGTTGTGATACATGAAGTGTGGGCATTTGGAAAATACCGTTTACAGAAAGTGTCCAATGGCTTCATATCCACAACTGGTATTTGTATTTGAACAATTCTGATACAATACAGTACTTAAGCTGATCAGAAGCACATGGTATAATCAGTCACTGTAGTGTTACACTCAATAAACAGTACTAAGACTGGCATGATTTAATATCACACAGACCTACAAGCTGTTACTTCATGTTAAATCCAATGGGTTCATTTGCTCATGAATGTAAACTATTAGTTGTAAATTGTTTCTTTCATATAATCAATAAACAATACATTTGCACACATGTATATCATGTTCAGTATGTTTGTGTGTATAGTGCCTTGCTATGGTATGAAAGTCTGTGCATGATGACCACGTTTTAGACCTTGTATTAATCAATACGTAGTGCTTATATGACGTTAAAGACTGCTGTAGTGTCACAGGAAAGCTCGCTGTAAAGTATCCCAAGCATCCTATATTTATCAATATAGGACTCCTATATTTATTTTGGAGTGCCATGTATCGCAGCAGTAAACTACATACATACTTTGAGAGTATTTGGAAATTATTGATAATAATTGATTTTTATATAGCACTTTAATGAAGGGCGTATCAAAGCTCTTCTGATAATATGACCCATGTTCACCGCGCCAGATATTTCATTCCTCAAACCATCTCAGCTCCCTTGGGAGTATACAGCTGGTGCTGTGAGTTACCGCGCTCCAAGCTAATCATTTACATAAACCATCTCTGCCTTCTAAGGTATCCATTCTACACCATGGTGGAGAGACGCAGTTGTTAAGTATCTTGCTCAAGGACACAAGCGCCACGACCAGGATTCGAACCCACATCCCAATGACCCAGAACTTGAGTCTCGTGCTCTTATCCGCTCGGCCACGACAACCCCACAATAACACATAAAATTAAAGTACAACCTTTCAGTAGGAAAACCATTACAGGTACAAGGTTTATGTAGTTTGTAATCATAACAATTTATTCCACAGAATTTGTACAGCTCTATTTGTGTTATATGCAGTTAGGAATCACATCAGTTGCATCAAAGCCTCCAGCGAGAAAGCTGGTTACATTCAGACTTAACATGAAATATTACTAGTTATCACACAAGCGCGAGTGGAATACGGAAAAATATAGCGCTCTGCGTCCCATATCCAACGAGGCCGATGGGACGCAGATGCGCTATATTTTCCGTATTTCTTCAAGCAAACTTGGCGCGTGACATAGAACACACAAGACGCATGGTAGTGATATTAGCCGTGCAATATAGGTTTTTATCACCACTCCATTCTGCCAATCTGATTGGAGGATTAGCGCGTACTTGAAGATAATACTAGTTATCACACTAGTGCAAGTGAAATACGGAAACAATATAGCACAGGCCTGATACTTCACGGAGGCAAGAAGGCGATTGCCTCAATGCCCTGGTCATTGCCTTGGTGCCCTTGAAATGCTCCAGTAGAAATTTACAATTTCACCATAGGGTGCCGTTTCACAAGGAGACATTGGTCATCATTTTACAATACCATCAGCACAATTCATTATTGTCTGTGATGTTGATTTTTGCTTTATTTTGCCACTATTCCGCCAGGCTATCAAACTTGAAAAATGACTAGCCCGGTTGTAAAACTGGTTGTCCCGGGCTAGTGGCATTTACGACCCTTACATAGATCACACAATGTGAGAAAAATCACAAGCATTAGCTCGAACATCTGTTACGCTCAGCAATTACAACCTTGAGAGCTGTGGTGAGACAATGGCGAGATCAAAGATCAATGATTTCTCACTAATTAACAATCAATATTGATGAATACTGTTATTCAAGTACATTTTGCTTTTATTGGTACACTTACGAAGCGCTAACAATAACCAGTCTAGATAATTTAAAAATATTTGATAAAATAACTGTACCGTCTTGATTACTGGGGTTCGACATTAAAAGTCTCCTATTAAAATTAAAACAAAAACAGAATTAAAAAACTAAGATATAAATTTAGAGACTTGTGGAATCATTTTAAACTGCAAGATTTTATCAAAAGAAAACAACACCAGAGATGTAATAGGTTGTTGGAAAAAAACCCCTTAACTACATGTATGAGCGCAAGGCGTCAAAGTGTGAGTGAAAGCTTGTAAGCATGAAAGCGCAGCCTGCTTACTAACATTTATCTTTGGTTTGAAAGCCAATCAGGGGGGTGTTCCATATTGTTTTATCTTTAAGTGATAAACTATTTCTTAGATAAATTTTGTTGGGGGCTGGGGGTTGAAAAAAAACACCTTGGATTTTTGGTTAATAACAGAGAAATAACATCCCTGCAATATTTTAGTTTGAAATAGCGTAAACAAAAACACTGTATGTGCCCATTATTTCCCACAATCTCTTTTGAAAAAACCCATCAAAATAATAGAAATAATAATAATGTTAGAGGTGGGAAAAAATTAAACAACACTTTCTGTACGAGTATGCCCATAAATGGGACTGAAGCACATATTGACCACATGCACTGACCTCCCATACAACTACACTCTGCCCATTTTTGTCGGCCATTTTGGGAGGCAAACCTTGGCCATTTTGGGAGGCAAACTGCATGCAATGATATGATGCATGTCTATACAATAACAATTCTCTACAGCTGATTTATGACTGTTTCAAATGATTTCCAGAGAGCAAACATTGTCCTATTTTTATCAACTAGCTTTACTTTCATCAATTCAAGCCTTTGTGAAGTTGTGCACTCAAAGACCAGGGGTGCATTCCAAACGAGCAAAAGAATCACAACCGTTTGCACAAATGCATTGGAACGATTGGTTGCGCACTTCGTGATGTCAATATGGCGACACTTTATAATAAAGATGGCGACACTACGTACATATTGTTTGTAATGTTAGGTGTTCCTGGCTGTGGCTTCTGAATGCGCCGTAGCTCCTTGTAAACCCAATATCAAGTGTTAAATAATTGGGTGTCAGAATTCATCACTGCAATAGCCAATCTTTCTGAAAGTTTGTATATACTCAGCGCCTTGAGTACCTTGTTTGGTAGATACGTGCGCTATATAAGACTTCAATATTATAATTATTATTGCTGTATTGAAGGTCCTCTTCTTCTGTACATCGTGACCTCAACTAATTTATTTCAACACGACCTGAATACGTTATCAACAACAAAAAACACACTAAAATTACGTTCGTGACAAGAAATTAACATCGTCTGCTTATCGTATTGTTGTCCGCCATTATAAAACCACCACAAACACCTCATAATTGCTATCGTTCAGCAATGTCGGCAGCACACAACTTGTTCCACTTAAAATTGTTGGCGATCGTGCGTAAACGTTGGCAACATTTGCGCAAGTGGAACGCACCCAAGGACATTTTGTCTGAATCCGCCATTTTGAACAGTCAACAAAGTTTACATGCACTGGACTCCAGAATATCATTATCAATCAGATTGATCACACATTGACTCATCATTCCATGTTTCATAGATCAATGGAAAGAAACGAAATGAAACTTTCCTTACAATATCATCTCTAAATTCCATATTTACATTAAATATAGAAATGTCACTTAAAAGAAGCAATCTTTATGAATTTATTTGATAGCAAAGATTGATTTCTTATGGAAGAATTTATGTTAATAAAATTACCGGAAAATCTTGGGTTGGTTCATAGAACCAGAACCCGCAGAACGCTGAGTGTCTCATTGTGCGTGTGGTTTCGTTGTGAGACCATTTTTATGGACGCGCATGCGCCATTTTTGTTTCGCATGTATGGCAAAATATTTAGCCATACAATGACGTCATCATTGACCAATGAACACACTAGAAACGGTCTATGTGCGCTGACATCTTGCCATTATTTGCCATACACGCATGTCACGTGATGATAATTTTGCCATACATGCGTGTCCTGCGATGATCATTTTGCCATACACGCGTATCGTGGGTATCGATACACCGCGTCCACAGACGACACAGAGGGCGGCCGGACTCGGCGTTCTAGTTCCGGGTTCTAGTTCTATGGGTTGGTTGTATTTGCACCATTTTAATTATAGCCTGCCTTATACCTTAAAGGCAGTGGACACTATTGGTAGTTTCTCAGAATAACTGTTAGCATAAAACCTTTCTTAGTGAGGAGTAATGGTTGATGGTGTAAAACATTGTGAGAAACGGCTCCCTCTGAAGTGCCATAGTTTTCGAGAAAGAAGTAATTTTCCACGAATTTGATTTTGAGACCTCAAGTTTAGAAATTGAGGTCTCGAAATCAACCATCTAAACGCACACAACTTCGTGTGACAAGGGTGTTTTTTTTCTTTCATTATTATCTCGCAAGTTCGACAACCGTTGAGCTCAAACTTTCACAGGTTTGTTATTTTATGCATATAATGAGATACACCAAGAGAGAAGACTGGTCTTTGACAATTACCAATAGTGTCCACTGTCTTTAACTTCTCAATCTTCCTACATGTATCTTAATGCACAATTAGCCTGAACATCTGACGTCACACTTCGAGGCTCGTGAATAACGCCAGAGAATGGCCGCTAGCCTAGGTCAATCCCAGTCCATAATCACCTTTCACCTACATTCATTTCACACACGGTCGAATCCTACAAACCAACATTACTTGCAAGTACATGTTACTGTGCATAACACACATACATGCAAAGCCCAGATTCATAGAGCTGCTAAGCACAAAAATTCTGCTTAGCATGAAATATCTTCCTTAATAAAAACAGGATTACCAACCAAATTTCTGTTAGTTGCATATTGCTTGTTACAAGTATTCAGCTGTTGTATGCTTATCCTGAAAATCACATGGAAATTTGGTTGGTAATCCTGTTTTTATCACGGCAAAAAGCAAAATTTTTTGAAATTGGGCCCAGATGATCGAAAGTAAGCTTTCCATATCTGTGTTTTGATTGGTCCAAATGGATGATTGTCAGCTGCACCCATATCACCTCGGACGAATCAAAACACAGATATGGAAAGCTAGGTCACTGCACGTTTATCTAATGAAATCATTGTATCCAATGAAATCACTGGGGGTAAAGACAGGGGACTAGGGCCCAAATTCATGGCTCTGCTTACAGTAACACACAGGCAACTGTAACTTCACCAAAAAAGAGGAAATTAAAAAATTTCAATGATTTTGTATAGTATTTTTCAAATTTGAATGGTAAAACTGAGATTAAAAAAAGAGGAAATCAGCTGATCCGAGAAAAAGTTGTATGCCTGCAGTAAGCAAAGAATCGTGCTTACGGAAGCAGGGAATTCTGTGCTTACATCAAGCGTATTTCACGGGTTAGCGGGGAATTTTGCTGTGTGCGCGTGCGTACTCCACGTTACTAGGCATTCTATCTACACTTACACAGATAGCGCAGCTCAACGTTACTAGGCATTCTACGCTTACACAGCTAGCGCAGAAAGTCGGCGCTTGCACGTAAGCGGATAATGGTGAGCCTAAGCGCAGAATTCGGCAGTAAGCAGAGCCCTGAAATTGGGCCCAGTCTAATGCATGATGTGAATCTATTTATTGATTAATAAGAATGTTATGATTTGGATGATTTCCTCTTGGTGTCCTTTTCAGTCTCATTAATATCGTTAGCTACTTTGTGTGTTGGTATTTCTGAACTCACCATCTTGGTGTGTAACGCTGCGCGTAGCTGACTGACGAGACCATCTGGATCCAATGTAGCTATCTTGGCTCCTGCATCAGAAATAAGAATAATATAGATTTGAAGTCAACAGTGTTCATATAAAGCTTACTCATAAATACCCCAGACAGTTTGGCTATTCCTATTGGTGGAGAGCATGTCACGTGGGGGCATTTGAGGACCTAGTTCAAGTATTAAAGGCAGTGGACACTTTAAAAATAACAAACCTGTGAAAATTTGAGCTCAATCGGTTGTCGAACTTGCGAGATAATAATGAAAGAAAAAAACACCCTTGTCACACGAAGTTGTGTGCGTTTAGATGGTTGATTTCGAGACCTCAAGTTCTAAATCTGAGGTCTCGAAATCAAATTCGTGGAAATTTACTTCTTTCTCAAAAACTATGGCACTTCAGAGGGAGCCGTTTCTCACAACGATTTATACCATCAACCTCTCCCCATTACTCGTAATCAAGAAAGGTTTTATGCTAATAATTATTTTGAGTAATTACTAATAGTGTTGCCCTATACTTGTTCAGTAAATAGACCGCATGACCAGTAAGCTTTTTCACTAGTCAATATTTTAACAAAATATGCTTTTAACACTTAGGTCCTTAGGTGTTTTAACTAGAGTTTGGCTAGCGGACCACTGTTAAAGGGAAGGTACACGTTTGGTAATTACTCAAAACAAACATTAACTTAAAAACTGACTTTGGAGAGCTATTAATAGTATAAAACATTGTGGGAAACGACTCCCTCTGAAGTAATGTAGTTTTTGAGAAAGAAGTAATTTCTTTCGGCAGTAGAATAAAGCAAGACAGTTCCCTAAGAACAACTCTACCTGGCAAGTAGATACACACATGGTATTACCGCAAACCAAATATATACAAGTAATTTCTCACTAAAATATTAAAAGACTTCTAGCTAGAAGTCTTTTATTCCTAGATCTGAAAGCACATAATTTCGTCCAACAAGGGTGTTTTTTTCTTTCATCATTTTCTCGCAACTTCGAAGACCAATTGAGCCCAAATTTTCACAGGCTTGTTATTTTATGCTGATGATGGGACACAGAAAGTCAGAGAAGACTGGTCTTTTACAATTACCAATAGTGTACAGTCCCTTTAAGGGAGAACACCGAGCTACATGCAACTTTGTTTTCACTTTATAACGTTTTAAAAAATGCATTCTCAGGTTTCCATTCATTTGATCAGTAGGCAAATGACTTGTAAATTACACAGCAACACATGCCAGAAGTACAATTTCTTTTTTTGGTAAATTATTTTAAAATTTGACACACAACCACAAACGACTAGGGCCCCAATTCATAGCTCTGCTTATCGCCAAATTCTGCGCTTACGATCACTCTTCTCTGCTTACGTGCAAGCGGCTAGCTGTGTAAGCGTGGAATGCCTAGTAATGTGGAGTACGCACGCGCACAAGCCACAATTCCCCACTAACCCGTGAAATTCGCTTGGAGTATAAGTAAGCACGGAATTCCCTGCTTCCGCAAGCATTCTTTGCTTACTGTAAGCAGAGCCATGAAATTGGAGCCTGTATGATTGTGAGTATTAATGTTGAACATTATTATTGAAACAAGTCATTTGCCTACCTGCTAAGCCTGTTTTCATTCTAGTCAGTAATGATTCAACGTTAATAACCCCGAACACGCTCAACGAGTCTTCTGAAGAAACCAGGTTCTTTATCTTTCTCTTCGTCTGATATTGTATCATCTGGTTCTATATAATATGAAAAGACAAATAGCAAGAAGTGCTACAAAGTGCAACCACTAATAATAATAATACTGGGTTCTTATCACTAGGTTCTAATAATAATAATACTCGGTTCTTAGCGTTTTATCACACCACTAGGGGCCTATTGAAGCCCTCAGTATTATTTCCTGCAAGATAAGTGGAGCTAGTATTGAAGTATACGAGGCCTGGAAGTGTCATGGCCGAGCGGTTAAGAGCACAGAATTCAAACTGTGGTGTTTCTGATCAGCAGAGTGTGGGTTCGAATCCCCAGCCGTGACACTTGTGTCCTTAAGCAAGACAAGTTACCATTGCTTCATCCTTCAGATGGGACGTAAAGCCGTTGGTCCCATGTGTTGTGTAATGCATGTAAAAGAACCCAGTGCACTTAATGAAAAGAGAGGGGGTTCGCCCCGGTGTTCCTGGTCCGATCGGCAGCAAATTGCACCACAGCACCCTGTAAAACATTACATGGTGCTATCAAAATTAGGTCACGTTACTAAAACGTAGTCCCACATCTGGCAGGAAATACTGTGTTACAGCGCCAGTGCGTCAGAGCGTCACTGACATTTGCGCTATATAAGAAGCCACAATTATTATAATTAAGGAGTGCTACAAAGTACAACCACTAATAATAATAATACTCGGTTCTCAGCGCTTTATCACACCCCTAGTGGCGTATCAAAGCGCTTAGTATTTTGTCCTGAAAGGTATGTGGAGCTATGTTTTGAAGTATGAGACCTATTCCTTAATAGTACTATGTGATGGTTAACAAGGTGCTGTGGCGCAATATGCTGCCAATCAAACCAGGAAAAAGTGCGTTACACAATACACAGGACCAACGGCTTTACGTCCCATCCGAAGGTTGCAGCAATAATGGTAAAGTGTCTTACTAAAGGACACCGGTGTCACACCTGGGATTCAAACCCACACTCCGCTAAACAGAAACACCAGAGCTTGAGTTTGGTGCTCTTTTCCGCTCGACCACTACGCACCATCACTACAACTATTTAACTGGTTTAAATGTATGCTGTTTGATTAACATATGAAATATTTTAAGGGTGTCATGGCCGAGTGGTTAAAAGAATCAAATTCAAGTTCTGGTGGTTAAGATATCAGACTGTGGGTTTCGAATCCCACTTGTGTCCTTGAGCAGAATGCTTTACCATAATTGCTTCTCTCCACCCAGGGGTATGAATGGGTACCTGCCAGGGTAGAGGTTGATATTGTGTATGAAAAAGCCACAAGCGCCTTACAGGCAGCTCAGGGTTGTTTACTCCCAAGGGTGCTGAGCAAGATTAAAGGAATGTTAATGGCCGAATGACCAGGGTACTAATGTAAAGCGCCCATCCAAAACCGCGTGTGGAGAAACCTGAAAGCATCTTGCCCAAGGACACAAGTGTCATGACCGGAATTCTAACCTACACCCCACTGACTTCACCACCAGAACTTGAATTTGATGCTCTTAAAGGCAGTGGACACTATTTGTAAGTATTCAAAAAATAATTAATGGCATAGAACCTTACTTGGTAACGAGTAATGGCGAGAGGTTGATAGTTTAAAACTTTGTGAGAATTGGCTCCCTCTAAAGGAACATAGTTTTTGAAAAAGAAGTAATTTTCCATGAATTTGATTTTGAGACCTCAGAATTAGATTTTGTGGTCTCGAAATCAAGCATCTGAAAGCACACAACTTCGAGTGACAAGGGTGTTTTTTCTTCCTTTATTATCTCGCAACTTCGACGACGTATTGAGTTCAAATTTTCACAGGTTTGTTATTTTATGCGTATGTTGAGATACACCAAGTGAGAAGACTGGTCTTTGACAATTACCAAAGGTGTCCAATGTCTTTAAGCACTCGGCCATAACACCCTATGTGTTGAGAGAAGAACACATCTATTGAAAGGTTTGCCATTTGTTTTAGAAAATAATGTGGCAAAATATTTGTGTGTAGCTATTACTACAGAGTTTGGTGATTGCTTGTGGTTACTCACCATCGCTTGTCTTGGTTGTCCCATCTACAGCTCCGGACACTCCAGTCTCCTCTTCAGCAAATGCTAATAATACCGCCCTCTGCTTATTGGTTAATTTACTGAGAAAAGAAATGAACAAAATACAAACAAGAATTAATACAAGACCTGAAGTCTTTAATATTTGAGTGATAAATTCTGTTCCTCACAATGTTTTATACTAACAACAGCTCTCCATTGCTAGTTTTGATGCTAACAATTATTTGGAGTAATTAACAATAGTGTCTTGTGAATTAAATCAAGCGACAATTATTGTATTTGATCATGGGATCCTGCAAACAAACATGTGAAACAACATGGATAGCAGTCTAGGGTAACTTGTCTTGAGGTCATAATTAAAAATACAACCATTAATTGTGGTTATTATTTAGATGGCTGACTGAGAGTAGAGGCTTTAAGAAGATTCGCCTTTCTAAAATAACCAGACCTGATTGGACGAGAACCAAATGGAACATCACCTTAACCTACAGGAGAGACTTGGCAACTCTCTGTCCAAAATAAACTTTAAAGCCAGGTTCATACTTCATGCGAATGCAAAGCGAATTTGACGTGAGTGTGACGTCACAACCCTCCTTTCGCAGCGATATTCTCAAGTGAGTTGAGTGGAGTTCAACTGCTGCAAATTTTTCGTTGCGAATTTGTGACGTCAACATTCGTATCGCATTCGCAGGAAGTATGAACCGGGATTTACAGTCTTACATCGCGCTGAACCAAATAGATTAGCAGCGGCTCTAGGTCAACCGTAATAAAGTTTGGTTTCAGACAGGCCAACTTAACATAACATTGGCATTGGCTTGGCTCATGACAAGACCAACGTCTGAAACCAAGGCGCTCCAGAGTCGTTCCCCACGACTGCAACAGTCGATCTTTTGAATTCATGTCCAGTCGCTCCTGTTTCAGACATCAAACTTTTCATGGACTTAATTCAGAATTTGGTTTGGTGCGACTCTGGAACGCGTCTGAAACTGGTGTAAGATTCTTTACTGCATGCAATAAACTTGCCCTCTAACTCCGTATGATTGACTGAAATAGTGGGCCAGAGTGTGTAATATCAAAGATACACCATTGAAAGCCTACATCCCTCACTCCTTTCATAGAGTTTTGAGGGGGTACACAACATGTACATTTAGTCGACCTGTGGTTGACAACTGACAAGCAACGTACATGCGCAGTGACGGACTCACTCGAACGACTCATTTTGAAGTTGAGTCAACCTTCCGCTTTTTCGCTATAGTGTCGCTGGTTCTGGTTAGAATGGCACATGCTGTTGGGACCAGTAAAGAAACCTTGGTCTCGAGGCTGGTTCCAAATGGTCGACCACACCACAGTAGTCAACCAATGGTCGACCAGTCAAACAATGGTCGACCAGTCAACCAATGGTCGACCAGTAAACCAATGGTCGACCAGTCAACCAATGGTCGACCAGTCAACCAATGGTCGACCAGTCAACCAATGGTCGACCAGTCAACCAATGGTCGACCAGTCAACCAATGGTCGACCAGTCAACCAATGGTCGACCAGTCAACCAATGGTCGACCAGTAAACCAATGGTCGACCAGTCAACCAATGGTCGACCAGTCAACCAATGGTCGACCAGCCTGGGTTCGAGTCCAAATGGTCAACCTTTATATAACCATTGTACCCACTCAAAGATTATCGCTGGCAAGAAATGGAGGAGGGAAGGATTAATATACTTACATGGGAACTTTAATTTTGATATGAACGTAGTGATCACCATAACCATAACCATTGACTCTACTGATGCCTTTACTTGGTAGACGTATCCGGGTATGGGACTGTGTACCTGCTGGTATCTGTAATAATATAAATCAACAATGTCAACATTATACATCTCATCATGTATAGTATTCAAATAGATGATGTCAAAAAACAACCATTAAAGGCACTGGACACTAATAATAATAATAATAATAATAATAATAATAATAATAATAATAATAATAATAATATCAAAGTCTTATATAGCGCACGTATCTACCAATCAAGCTCAACCACCACCAGCAGTCTCCTGAAGATGAGCAGAGTATACTGTATGAAACGTCAAGACCAAACCAGCTCTTATCAGAGCCAGCACTCCCACAAAAAGAGATTTACACATGGTTGTACCCGCAAGTTTACTATTTATTTATATAACACACCTCTTGCCTGTTCTGTATTCTGGTTGGCTGAAACACGGTCCCAGGGGGTGAACTAATATAGTCTAATGATCGCGCGCGCATGTTTTGCGGGAATAGTACCCGCCATGCACTAGTCTTTGAAAATAGAGCCTGGTTACAGCGCCCTCTCTTGACGTGAACAGTGAACAGCAACTACAACTTCCTTTCTTTTCCAGATTTCTGTTCTTATTTCACATTTAAGACCGAGGTGTGTTATAAAACACATATTGACTGGCATAATTTGGTAACTAGTGTACGTCTATTCCCCCTCGGGACTGTGTGTGACCAGAAGAGGGGCCTGTGAGTGACCAGAAGAGGGGCCTATTTCCCTCTTCAATTTGGGGGGGGGATGGAGAGGGATCATGTCAACTTACATTGAGATGGATACTATCATAGATGCCTTTGATCTTTAGACTGCCACCAAGCGCTGCCTGTGTGAAGCTTATAGTGACATCTGAGTGTACATCAGCACCATCTCTCCTGAATGTATCACTACGAGCTACTTTAAATGTTATGAAGAGCTCTCTGTTACCTACTGGCATACGTACTGTCTGCCCATCCTCAACACCTACAGAATCAACACAGATAATTAAACTTACTGATAATATTAATGAACAATTTGTATACAGAGCAAAATTACAGAACGCTTTTAGAACGTGAAAGAGTGAAAACCAGGACTGTTGAATAAAACTAGACGGCGAAGCTGCCATGGCGAGCTGTCCAGCGCCCTCTAGCAATCGTGGCGCTCAAAACAAATATTTGAGTATCCGGTTAATTTCTGATAGTTGGCCAGCAGTTAACCGAATACCAAATTTCACTATTCGCCCAGCACTAATAGTGACGTAGTTGAAAGAAGACTACCTACCTGCTGGTACAGGCACAGTGACTTTCTTGCGTTGCATAGTGGTCCCTGCACCTCTACATGTCATACATGGTACAGTAATTAACGTACGAGTCCCTCGGCATTGTCTACAGGTTGTACGCATAACAAAAGGACCTGTGTTGATGGTTTCCTGTAACAAATAGAAACAAATTCTTTGTTAGACTGGGTCATGGTTAGGAAGAGAATTTGTTGTGAAAGTAATGGGTCAGACAAGAGCAAGGGTCGACATACAACTTTTAGTATAGTCAGGCATGCAACTGCCCGATGAAAAAAAAAGAGGAAACTTTTCGAGACCCACAATGGTACCCTAAAAAGTGTTGAGGTTTTTTATGCTCTTAGGTTCATTGTTAGCATGTAAGACAAAGTGGAGTGTTTTATACAACTAAAATAACATGGAAAAAACACCTTGCCTATGTATGCACCGTAATTCGAAGGTGGCAAAGCATTGGGAGTTGATTAAGTTGAGGAAAACTAACTATTGTTGTCCAGGTAATTATGAAATTTGCATAAAATTATTATCCCCCCCCAAAAAAAAAAAAGAATAATAAAAAAAAAAAAAAAAAAAAAACAAAATCGTTTTTTTTTTTTTTTTTTGGGGGGGGGGAATAATAATTTTATGCAAATTTCATAACTACCTGGGAAACAATAGTTACTTTTCCTCAACTTAATCAACTCCCGATGCTTTGCCACCTTACAATGGTCGGTGCGAGCCACTTGTCCCCGCTTGCCGTCGTTAAATCTCCCTCTTGCACACCACACAATATGCCATTCCTGGCTTGTCCACTTTCCGGACGGTTTCGGAGAGCAGTTTACCGTCTACGTCTTTTTTTTCCCAACCAGAACCACTTCCAGGTAGTTTTTACTCCTTTATCTATGGCTTTAATTTGGCCAGGTACCACTCGGTCCCGCTCTAAAATATAATTTCTTTTGGATGTCATTTTGACGGACGTTTGAAGATGCGACTGTTTCGTAACGCAATGTGAGACAAGCACACAGTATACATGTACGTTTGGTAACTAACTCTTTCTTCCTCCATGCTCACACACACATACATGTACAACACGTGTATACTATTGCAAAATAGCGGGACCAGACGAAGACACGACCTTAGACTCATTTCAAGGCTGTATAATAACTTGGTTTAGCACACAACTCGCCCGCGCCACGGGGTGCGTTCCACTGTTCCAGATTTTTCGACCGTAAACACGGCTATTAATGACCGCACGCAGTGTGTAAACGTATGCATTGCTTGCTGTGGGCTTTTATATTGACCATGCAGTAGAATGGATTGCGTACCGAGGGCAGAGGCCAGACCATGCGTTACGATGCATTGTTGAATTTATCTTAAGATCGCGCTAACCGCGGAATGTATTTTTTTAGCGCTAATCATATTTTTAAAAACGCGGAATTCCGCGGAAACGCGGAAGAGTTGCATGCCTGTATAGTCTCGATCAGGGTTTTGGGTCGACAAATTTCAGTGGTGGGCAAAAAAAAACAAATTACTTCGAGGTCCACCAAGGGCGAGTGGATCAGCAAACTGGAGGGGCAAAGTTTCCGAACTGTTCATGTCATGGGGCCATGCAAAAAGGTGAATGGCCTTTTGACTTTGTTCTTTCTCTGTGACATTTGATACTCCTTATCATTAGCTGTGTCTCAGATCAATGCACAGTGGACAATATTTTGATTCATTCATGGGGAAATCTGTGCTGGGCGGCACAATGTATTTTGCTACAAATACAAATAAAAGACAAAAATCATTTTCATGACATTGTTTGACTCATTTCTCGAAAACTACAGCACCTCAGCAAGTAATATTTTAAGGTACGCTTTCTACTATCATTATCTTCAAACTGTGGAAAGTTTAATGTAAATCTGTGGACATTGTGGTTTGTGTTACAAAAAGAACCAAGACCCTTTAAAGGCAGTGGACACTATTGGTAATTGTCAAAGACTAGCCTTCACACTTGGTGTATCTCAACATATGCATAAAATAACAAACCTGTGAAAATTTGAGCTCAATCGGTCATTGAACTTGCGAGATAATAATGAAAAAAAAATAACCCTTGTCACACGAAGTTGTGTGCGTTCAGATGGTTGATTTCGAGACCTCAATTTCTAAATCTGAGGTCTCGAAACCAAATTCGTGGAAATTTACTTCTTTCTCGAAAACTATGGCACTTAAGAGGCAGCCGTTTCTCACAATGTTTTATACCATCAACCTCTCCCCATTACTTGTCACCAAGAAAGGTTTTATGCCAATAATTATTTTGAGTAATTACCAATAGTGTCCACTGCCTTTAACACAAGTTTGGGGTTAGAACTCACCTGCCCCGTTCCGTTGCAGTGGTGACAACGGACTATTTTGGAGCCTGGTTCCGCTCTGTTTCCTTTACAGCGATCACAAGCATCTTCCATGGAAACGGTCACTTCTTTATTAATACCTCTTGCAGCCTCGCTAAATGTTAGATCCATCATAACCTGAGATACAATCAAAGTAAACAAAGTTGTTATACCTCGGTAAAAAATTGTTAAGTTTGATTGGTCAAGAACCAATCACGTGATGTGATACAAAAATGCATGTAGCATGGCTACGGATGTGTATTATGCATAGCGCACATCCTTAGACATGGTACATTATACAATTGTTGCACGCTCGATGGGATCCATTGCGTTTTGTACACCCGAGGGGGCAAATGGCATCCGAGGCGAAGCCGAGGGTGCCATTTTCCCTCGAGGGTGTACAAAAACCATGGACCCCAGTCACAGCGTGCAACAATTGTTTTGTTATACCTTGGTAACATTATTATTCCTCTTCTCGAAGTTCTGTTGTCATCTTCAAACATTACTACGACGAAGTAATGCAAAGTTTAATCATGGTTTAATAAGCATACGACCAGTTCAAATAAGCAACAACTCTTCACCTGTTCCCTTGAACCCGCGTGTGTTTCGTACACAGCGCTGGAAATCGACCAACGGTGGGAACGATCAAGGTGATGTACACCAGTTAGCATCACTTTTCATGTTAACCGCCGCGCTGTGCATTATGCGTAGCGCACATCCTTAGCCATGGTATATATGCGTTTTTGTTGCACGTCACGTGATTAGTTCTCGACCAATCAAACTTCACAATTTGTTACCGAGGTATAACATGAGTTTTTGTTGACCGGTGTACATCACCTTGATCGTTCCCACCGTTGGGCCATTTCCAGCACTTAGTACGAAACAGACACGGGTTTGAGGGAACAGTAAATAATTGTTTCTTATTTGAACAACTGTTGGTCTACTCATTAAACTATGCATACTCTTTCGCGTCAAATTGTTTCAAGATGACAACAAAACAGAACTTTGGAAAGAGGTATAATAACTTAACCATGATATAACAAAACAATTGTTGCATTATACAATTGTTGCACGCTGTGACGGGGTCCGTGGGTTTTGTTAACCCTCAGGGTCAAATGGAAGCCTCTGCTTCTCCTCGGGTGTCATTTGCCCCCTCGGATGTACAAAACACTATGAACCCCATCACAGCGTGCAACAATAACATAATGACCTCACCTCATGACCTCTGTCAAATCCACCAAACACCGAATCGCCAACAGACGCCCCGTTATTGCCTCCTCCAAATCCAGCATTGCCGAAGATCTTCCTGAAGAGTTCCTCTGGATCTATATTTGTTTGTTGCCATTGTTGACCTTGCTGGAATCCACCTCCACTGCCTCCAAATCCAGCTGCTCCCATCGTATCATATTCACGCCTCCTACTGTCATCACCTAATACCTAAATCATAGAATGTTTTCAGTTATTATTAGTTCGAAATGGGAAACAGACGTGCTATATTTTTTTATCTTCAAGTACGCGCTAATCCTCCAATCAGATTCGCAGAATGGAGTGGTTTAAAAAAACCTATATTGCACGGCTAATTCACTACCATGCGTCTTGTGTGTTCTATGTCACGCGGCAAGTTTGCTTGAATATAAATACGTTATCACACGCGCGCTCCTGGAAATACAAAAAATATAGCGCGTCTGCGTCCCATATCCAACTTGGCCTTCGGCCTTGTTGGATATGGGACGCAGAAGCGCTATATTTTTCTGTATTCCACTCACGCCTATGTGATAACTTATAATGTATTTCCTCAAACTAGCCTGTGATAACGAATTTATCTTCAAGCAAACTTCAAGCAACGCATGTGACGATAAGCATTTGACGCAAAAGCGCCACCTCAGAAATTTATATTCACTTTTTATATAAGCTGTATGTTTTGCGTAAAGCTTACCGTAATTTTCGGATTATAAACCGCGGTTTATATGTTGATTTTGACATTTTTTTGAACTCCTGCGGTTTATTCTCCGGGCGGCTTGTAAGCCGACGTATAAATATTTAAGAGAAAAAACGTCATTTTTTAAAAGAAAGATCGTTCGTAAACTATTTTAATAATGTTTTTTTTCTTCAACGAGAACAAAAACCTGCCTGTGTGATGACAAAATCCTGTTGAAAATCCCACCACAATTGTATTCCGATCCGTGTTTCCTTTGTAAAACGTTTATCAACCGCCCTCAGCTCCCCCTCTCAGCGCAACTCGGGTTAGACTAGACTGGTGCCCGTCTATTTATCCTAGCGATCTCTACATGCTGACGTCAGACATTCAAGCTATACTCGTGTCTCAGCGAAATAGACTCGTCCCCTGTCTATTTATCCCACGATCTTTATATACTGACGTCAGACATCCATTCTTCAGGTCAACCACGCACACCTCAACAGCAGAATGGTGAATGGACGTACGCAAAGAACTATGCCGCGCCGGGGGTCAAACAAAACGTTTTCAAACCGCCTGATTGTTGAGTCCAGTAACATTGGGAATTTTATTTCCAGGCGGCGCAAATATGATGGCGTAGCGCAACCCGTCGGCGAACATCGCTCAATACGGTGCCCCCCAACATCTGTTGTGCAATTTCGAGATTGAGCAGCGCAATTAACAGATTGCTAGCTTTACGAACTCGCATGTGTACATGTGCATAATGTGCACGCTGCAGGATACATTACTACACACACGCTACATCCGTCCGCCCGTCCGTCGTTGCAATATCTGTTGTGGATCCTCGTTGTGGGACTACAATAAAAGGGAGGGAGAAACAACCACTTTTCTTATTGAAAGACCCATTTCAACCTTATTTCCCGTCTACTCCGATGTTTAATAAAAGTGAATCCCCTGTCCTTATGATTACGCAAACAATAAGGTAGCGTATTTTGTTTCAACCGCTATACAATAAAAGTGAGGGAACAACTTTAGCCGTCCCCATTATTATTTCGTTTATATTTTATAAAGGAATTTTTTTAGGAGCTGTTTACATGTTTAAAAAATGTTCCTTTAAACATTGTAAACAGAAACAACAGTCATAGACAACTCTCGTTTGTGTTGTGGTACATGTAGCCCTGAAAAGGACTGTTTGGTTTTGGTTTGTCTATTTTCTATTTAAACAAAACGGAAGGCAAAGGATTCCTTGGATATAAATCTTCGCACTGTTTCTTTATCACTGCTTCTGCAGACGAATCCTATGTTGAAACGATAGTCAACGCACTGTCTGAAGTTAATTTTTATTGCAACACGATCTCACTTACCTACAAATAAAGTAGGATTTAACTTTGTCAATTTTTAAAACTGTTATTGGGTTTTTTCAGTATCACAATAATAAACGTATTTTCAGTTGTAACTTTCATCAATAATTATCCAACACAAACAATAATGTGGTCCCGCAAAGGGCGTGCTGCCAGCTTACAAAAAGAATACTATCCTATAATAGATCATTTCAATTACGATCAATAGTGTAAACTTCAATACATTTCTACGCAATTACGACGCAACTCCCACATTGCGGCAACTATACAAGACTGACTGATGTGCCGCCCGCCTGTCACTGCACATCGCCACAAAGAGGACCGCAAACAAGCACGGCCCCTTTGTGTGTACGGACGCATGCGGTGATTGGCCGTTTGATGATTGGCCGTTGTTGATTGGCCGGTGATAGTTCCATTCATAAAATATTGGCTCGACTTCGGACGGATCGAGTAGAGCGGCTGCCCATTGTACAACAAATAGCTTGAACGTCTGACGCACGCTTCGAGGCTCAGGGCCCAGTCTAATCAAACGTGGACAACTTTCGTCTACAGAGGGCGATGCGATGCAGGGCAAAGTTCAATTTCTCGGTGTGCGTTGTCGACCGATCTTTGATTTCACGGACAGTTTGTTCCTAAAGAAGTTCACAAAACATGGTCAACACAACCGATCATCAAATCGCAAATTCTTGAAAAGGGTTGTTGATGGAAAAAAAGTATAACTCAGGACTGATAGTGT
This sequence comes from Asterias amurensis, assembly GCF_032118995.1. Classification (NCBI taxonomy): domain Eukaryota; kingdom Metazoa; phylum Echinodermata; class Asteroidea; order Forcipulatida; family Asteriidae; genus Asterias; species Asterias amurensis. The sequence goes on from NC_092651.1 coordinate 6,281,631, forward strand.
GAGATAAAAAAATCACCCGTAACGCGCGGCAGGTTTGCGTACTTCACTTCCGTGTTTTGAGGTTAGTTTTTTCATGTTTTTTATTTTTATTTTGGTCGCGGTTTATACGCCGCGCGGCATATACGCCGACACCTAAATATTTTTTTGTATATTTTGAGGAAGTGCGGTTTATACGCCGCGCGGTTTATAATCCGAAAATTACGGTACATGTATAAAAGCGCAATACGCAGAGTTAGAACACACAATAAGCAGGGCGTGATATTGGCGGTGCGATATAAGTTTATATCACATTCCTTGTTGCTATGGATCGACCAATCAGAATCAAGGATTCAAATAATAGGTTATACTGCCATCACATGGTAAATTTTAGGAAGTAATGTGTTAGGGTTAGAACACTGTAGTAACTTCAAGCTGACTTAACTAACTGGATTAGGTTAACGAAACCATGTGTACATGACTTTAATAAACAACAAGATGGATGCCAACACAACTACAAAACACCTTTTCTACAACCAGTCAATAGAGGGCGCTAACACAATAATCAACTACAGGTTATCACAACTCCTCCTTTAGATAATACTTAACACAACAACTTTAAGGAAACAACAACTTGAACACTAGAACATTAAATCCAAGAGAATTAGTTTCAGAACCAACATCCACGGGTCTGTAGGAAAACATACATTAACCTATTGGCTGGTTCCATTGTTACATGAGGAACTATTATTAATCAACAACTGTTTCCATGGTAACAAAAGAAGAACTGTGTTTTTTAGAGTCACAGATCTGGAAATCCATAGAGTTCAGGTTTGGTGCGAACGCGTGTGGATCTGCGAAGTTCAATGTCTGGTTCTGTGTTCTGTGAGCCTGTCTGCTCTGCTGGCATTGGACTTGGCTCTTCCACTGATGGTGTACTGTCAATCTGTACAAGTGGTTGTTCACCAACCATTTCCTCCCTCTCCGATGAAGGAATGGGCCAATTTGGCTCCAAACTGGGTGTGGTTGACACATCTCGGAAACGCATTTGATCAACATGGCGTCTCCACACACGACCATCCTCAAGTAGGACTGTGTACATAAGATGGCCACACAATGATACTACACGCCCTGCCATCCATCTAGGGCCAGGCGCATAATTATGCACATAAACGGTGTCGTTCACATTAAACGAGCGAGGTTTTGCGTGTTTATCATGATGTTCCTTCTGTGCACATTGCTTGTTGGTTACTCGACGTCGTAGATCTGGACGGACCAAATCAAGTCTTGTCTGCGGTCGACGATTCATCAACAATTGAGCTGGGGAAATTCCTGTCGTGGCATGTGGCGTGGTGCGATATGTGAACAAGAATCGTGACAACTTTGTCTCAACAGTACCCTCATTCATACGTCTCATCGCGGCCTTAAAAGACTGAACTGCACGCTCAGCCAACCCGTTGGATGATGGGTGGAATGGCGCGGACCGGACATGTTTAATGCCATTCCTTCTCAAGAATTCCTGAAACTCTGCACTGGTGAAATTACTGCCATTATCGGAAACAATAATATCTGGCAATCCATGTGTCGCGAAGGTCTGACGCAGCTTCTCTACTGTAGCCAGTGACGTTGCACTATGCATAGCATGTATATCTAGCCATTTGCTATGTGCATCAACAATTATGAGAAACATTCGTCCCATAAACGGACCTGCATAATCCACGTGAAGGCGTGACCATGGACGCTGGGGCCACTCCCATGGGTGCAGTGGTGCAACTGGTGGCGATTGACGTGAGGTTTGGCATGGCGAACACTGTTTGACTTTACTCTCAATGTCTTTGTCCATGCAGGGCCACCATACATAACTGCGACCCAACGATTTCATGCGTGACACTCCAGGATGCGATTCATGTAACTCCTCCACAAGACGCTGGCGACCCTGTGGGGGGATGACAACACGTGACCCCCACATTATGCAGCCGTCTTGGATGCTTAATTCTGTTTTACGACAGATGTATGGCTGCAATGCTGAATTTGCACATTCTGCTGGCCAACCATTCATCACAAATGATCGCACCTGTGACAGTACCGGGTCTCGGCCTGTCCAAAGGCGAATTTTCTCTGGGCTGACTGGTGTTGACTCCATGTGATCCATGACCATGACATAATCCGCTGGAACTGGTACATGCGAAGGTGTATGGGGTAATGGTAATCTGCTCAGTGCATCGGCATTACCATTTAATGACCCTGGTTTGTAGACTAACTGGTAATCATAAGCGGAAAGTGTAAGTGCCCACCGCTGAATTCTGGATGATGCCATGGGGGGTATCATTCGCCCTTCACCTAATAAACCGAGCAACGGCTTATGATCAGTAGATATCTCAAACTTCCTACCGTACACATACTGATGGAACTTTTTTACTCCAAAGACCATTGCTAATCCTTCCTTGTCTAGTTGCGAATAATTACGCTCTGGTGGAGACAGGGAACGTGATGCGTACGCAATTGGATGTTCTGTTCCATCGGACATTCGGTTGGGCAGCACTGCGCCCACACCATATGGACTAGCATCACATGATAGCACTAACTCCTTCTCTGGGTTGTAATGCACCAGAACTTGAGCTGAAACTAACAATTCCTTAGAGTCACGGAAGGCTTTATCCTGGGCTGTGTCCCATGACCAGCAGGTGTCCTTCCTCAACAAACAGTGCAAAGGGGCTATGAGCGACGACAAGTTGGGCAAAAACTTTGCGTAGTAGTTGAGAATACCCAGGTAGGATTTTAACTCAGTTACATTACGGGGGACTGGCGCATCCTTTATCGCTTGCACCTTCTCTGTTGTGGGATGCAAGCCTGTTGCATTTATGCGATGTCCGAGGTAAACTACCTCTGGTGCGAAGAACTTACATTTCTCCTGTTTCAGTCGGAGGCCTGCACTTTGTAGTCTGGTAAGTACTCGATCAAGATTAGCAATGTGCTCTGATTCAGATTTACCTGTAACAAGGATATCATCGAGAAATGCCACTGCTTGGGGAATGTCAGCTAACAAACTTTCAATGGTCCGTTGGAAAATGGCGGGTGCAGCTGAAATTCCAAAAGGCATTCTCGTATACTGGAACAGTCCACGGTGAGTGTTAATTGTCGCAAGTTCACGCGATGGTTCATCGAGCACAAGTTGCAAGTAAGCATGACTGAGATCGAGCTTGCTAAATGTCTGACCACCAGACATTGCAGCGAACAATTCCTCCACTCGAGGAAGGGGGTATGAGTCAACATTAGCAGCCTGATTTACTGTGGCCTTGTAATCTCCACAGATTCTGATTTGCCCATTTTCTTTAATCACTGGAACAATGGGTGCTGCCCAACGCGAGAATGTTACTGGTTCAATGACACCACTCTTTTGGAGTCTATCGAGTTCATCTTCCACTTGTTTTTTCATGGAGAAGGGCACGGTTCTCGCCTTACAGAACTTGGGCTTTGCATCTGTTTTGATATTTATTTTTACAGGTTGTCCTTTTAGTTTACCCAAGTCATCCCGAAATAACTCTTCATAATGATTCATAATCTCAGCAGTCGAATCAGTGTGCCTGACATGGTGAATTTCTTGCCACGCTAACTTAAGATGGCGCAGCCAATCTCGTCCGAGAAGATTTGGTCCTTGACCCGACACAATGAGAAGTGAGAGTTGAGTCTTCTGATCGTTGTGTTCTACTGTGACTGAACACGTACCAACCACAGGTATTTTCTGGCCTGTATAAGTTCGTAACTCGACGTGTTCCCCGGTACGAAGTGAAGGTTTCTTGTGCTTAAATATGGAATCATAAGTGGTCTCACTCATGATGGAGACAGAAGCACCAGTGTCAATTTCCATTGAGACCTTACATTTGTTTATCAGTACATTTGCGATAAGCGGTGGCTCTTTGTTTTGTGCCGAGGTTTTATACATTGTATAGTTAGCTTCTGCATTCACAGGGTTTTCGAAGTCAGGTTCCATGCAGTACGCTTTATCCTTGTGGACTTTTGACTCTACTGGGGTGGAAGACGATTTACCACCCCGACAAACTTTGGCTAGATGTCCCTGTTTTCCACAGTTATGACAAATATACAAACGTACTCTGCAATCATTTGCAGAGTGATCCGTGCGTCCACATCGATAACATTTAGTGAAGTGTGTACCTTGTTTGTGGGGCTGTGCTTGTTGTGGATATGGCCTTGTTTGGTTAGGCCCCCTGGCGCTGGTACTACTAGCAACTTTATTGGCTTGCTGCAGGGGTCCAGCGGCCACTGGTACGGGCAAAGACTCGAGGTTTCTTTGAAGGTCTTTGGCATTCTTCATGGCTAGCTCCATGGCTTGTGAAATTTCCCACGCTTTCTTGAATTTAAGGGAGGGCTCTGATAACAGCCTTCGTTGCACTCGCTCATCCTTTAAGCCACATACTAAGCGATCACGCAACATATCCTCTAGTGTAGACCCATACTCACAGTGTCGTGCGAGACGGCGTAATTCAGCAACAAATTCTGCAGTTGTCTCTCCTTGTTGCTGAATGCGTGTGTTAAACTTATATCGCTGAACGATTACCGAAGGTAGTGGGTTGAAATGATCCTTAGCAATCGATATTAGTTCATCAAAAGTCTTTTCTCCTGGTTTTGCTGGTGCTACAAGGCTTGATATCAACTTATATGTGTCAGCACCACAAACACTTAACAAAATAGCTCTCTGCTTACCAGCATCCTCTACATCGTTTGCTTCAAAAAACTGCTTCAATCGTTCCACATACAGAGGCCATGCTTCACTGTCCTTTTCATCTTGAAATTCACCGATATTCCCAAAGGTATTCATACTGAGATTTCTTCTGGATGTTCTCCCTGTTTAGCAGGATCCCATCCTCGTCGCCAAAATGTAGTAACTTCAAGCTGACTTAACTAACTGGATTAGGTTAACGAAACCATGTGTACATGACTTTAATAAACAACAAGATGGATGCCAACACAACTACAAAACACCTTTTCTCCCACCAGTCAATAGAGGGCGCTAACACAATAATCAACTACAGGTTATCACAAACACTAACAAAAACTTCCTCACTGAAGACAAGAAATAACCTTTACACTTAATTTACAAAGTTGGTACACTTTTCAGTCTTTCAATCTTTTGGGGAAAGACTTTTTCTTATTATTATTCTCTATTTCAGAAACTACCAATAGGGTCCAGTACCTTTAAAGCAATCGCACAACATCGGTAAACAGTATTGTCCAAAGGCCCACACTTCGTGTATCACAACTTAAATATAAAATAACAAACCTGTGAAAATTTAGGCCCAATCGGTCATCGGAGTCGGGAGAAAATAACGGCAAAACCCACCCTTGTTTCCGCATGTTTCGCTGTGTCATGGGATGTGTTTAAAATAAATCTGTTATTCTCGATATCGAGAATCGATAATTGTTTTAATGTTTTCTCGAAAAGTAAAGCATTTCATGGAATAATACGTGAAGGGAAGTATTTCACCATTACCTTCTGTAAACCATGTAAGTTATTTGTAAATCTGTAAACTTTTAATTTTTGTTCTGTTCAGAAAGTGTCCAATGGCTTTAACAAGGAATAATACTAAAGACAAATTCCTTCATTCACTTCACCAATGGCTATACAGAGGAAGGTTTTGGGGAAAGCAAACTATTACTAGTGCTGGGAGAATAGTGAAATTTTGATATTCGGATACTGCTGGCCAACTACCCGAAATTAACCGGAAATAGTTTTTCGGCGCTAGAAGGCGCTATTAAAAACAAAATATAAAAAAAATATAAAAAATGTTTTTTTTGCTGCAATAAAAAATAAAAATAACCGGATCTAATTTAAAGATGGCGATTTGCTTTTTCTTTTGATCATGATTGACTCTACGTGAAGGAAAACTGTTGTAATCTTTGAACAAATTACGTCAGATATGTCATTGTTGTAACTCTTCACGGAGGTGAGCATAGTTAAATACTTAATTTATGCTGTTTTATGCTGTCTTAATAGAAGTTTCATTAGGATTCAGACAAAACATTGATGTCAGTTGTCGCCCGACGTCCGCGGATATTCGGATATTAAAAGAATATCCGGTTACTTGGTTGTAATTACAGAACTATCCGGTTTATAAATGGGTATTCGCGCCCTATGCGGATATCTGGTTAAGAAAAAACCTAGGAAAACCTATTCGTTAGGAAAACCTATTCGCCATTAACCGGATATTCAAATAATTTGCCCAGGCCCAACTATTATAGTGCGTATGTGTCTAAGTCCCACCATCTTACTTTTCTGAGACAACTTATCGACATTGAGGTTTCTAAAACCACCAAGTCTACAAACCTCATATGCTTCAGCCAGTTCCGCAAATTTCTTGGCAGCTTCTTTGTTGTTTTTGTTCTTGTCCGGATGATATTTCTTTGCTAACTAAAAGAAAACAGAAAAATCATACCGTTAGTCTTTTGTTAGTAACACTTTGATGAACCTGGATAATTTCCAAAAGCTCAATGAAGAAAATATGAAAATGCACGATAAACAGATTGTCTTAACTGCAATACTACCACCAAACTGATGTACAACCAAACTGATGTACAACCAAACACCTGTTTCAGAAAAATTCTGAATAAAGTCCATGAAAGGTTTAACGACTGAAACAGTTACAGTGTAGGAGCGACTGGTTGTGCTAGAAGTAGAAAGATCGACTGTTGCAATCATTCGGAATGTCTCTGGAGCACTTTGATTTTCAGACATCGATCTTGTCATGAGCCGAGCCAATGTAACTGTTATGTTGAGTTCTATAAAAACAAGTCTTACAAAACCAAAAACAGAAACAATGTTTTACTCATCATCGTGATAAAAAAATGTTGATCCCTTTACGAGAAAATGTTTTTATACCACCACTGAAAAGAACTGTCCTGCTTTTACGAACTGAGAAGTCTCCCAAACATCCGATAAATGTGCTCCGCGGTAGAATAATAAAGAAAGACAGTTCTCTAAGAACAAACTCTACCTCACAAGTAGATACACACATGGTGTTACCGCAAACCAAATATATGTTGATACCTCACCATGCAATGCCTCAAATCACAGATTACAACAATTATTACCATTTGGAGCATATTGTTTCAATTAGCATCGTTAGGGTTTTAATTATTGTTTTTATAATTAGCATACTCTACTCTTTGCTCATACCTCATAGTAAGCTTTCTTGATATCCTTTTGCGAGGCATTCTTTGCAACTCCAAGGACTTTGTATGGATCAGAGATCGCTGAGAAAGCTGAACTTGTGTGAATCAGTCTGCTGGAAGCAGTATGAATGGATCCTGAAGAGAAAAAACAAAACAAAACAATTACAACATTGAGCAAGAACAAGTGGGCATAAGTAGTTGACCCGTGGTTGACTATTGACCAGCAACGTACATGCGCAGTGACGCACTCACTCGAACGACTCACTTTGGAAGTCTAGTCAACCTTTTTGCATTTTCTCTATAGTGTCACTGGTTCGCCTCTGCGCTTCATACACATTATAATGGAACATGCTGTTTGGACTAAGCTTGGGCGGTTCCAGAAAGTTTGGGGCTCGGTTCCGGTTCCAAAAAAAAGCTCAGTTCTAAGACATACCCGGTTCCAACTCAATATAAAACATAAGCCGCCCGTCCCGAGCTCACACACACACTTAAACCGATCTATTTTAACTGAAAATAACCAAGTTAATCAGACATCGGTCCGGAGCTCACACACACACACACACAATTGGAGCCGACCTATTTTCAACAAAAAATTAATACCAGAAAAGCAACCAAGTCAATCAGACATCGTGCCACCGAGCACCTATTCTCCCTGTATTTATACAAGTCTTTGATTTGGCCGGCAGCAATACGTTCGTAGTGCAGTATGTCCGTAGTGCAGTACGTCCGTAGTGCAGTATGTCCGTAGTTTTGCTCTTATATTATGTGGTTTTGCTCATTTAGTCATAAACGGCCCCTCATATGGTTCCAAATGGTCGACCGCAGTAGTCAACCAATGGTCGACCAGCCTGGGTTCCAAACTTTAGTTAACCATTGTGCACACTCGAGAACTTGCACATATGTAAGCAGCGATGAGTTTGTACTTGCATATTCATTGTACAAACGCACCCCTGCACCGCTCATGGACAAGAAGTTCCTCTGCATTGCATCCAGTAGAAGTAGAAGTCTGAGCCTGAGCTTACGTCCAAATCTAAAGTGTTAACACCATTAGTGTTAGTACAGTAGGCCTATGTACATTCATTCAGGATTTGACTGGATTCAGTACCTACACTACAGCCAAGTTGGTTTGGATCACCAACCAACTGCTTAGCTTTTAAAAACTGGGTCGGATGTTTGGCCAAGGATTCAGAGAGCTAATCAAAATTCAACTTGTCTTACAATTGAATACAACCCTTGCACGCACCAGGGACAACTTTCCGTATGGCGCCACTACTTTTTCACTCATTTTTACAAAAAGGGATATCTCATGGAGGTAAATCAGATTATTTCATATCGAATGAAAAAGTGGTGGCGCCATACGGAAACTTTTCCCACCATACATTGTTAGCTAGCAAACATTTTGACTTTTGTCGGGGAGACTAAGTCTAACTTACTAAACTCAACTGTCCACGTGAAGCGTTAGCATGGTTAGAAAAATTAGAAAGGCTACGGAATTTCTACAAAGCAAAACTGTCTGTGTACGTACTGTAGAATGTTTGTTAAGAAACAATTTATGATATTATTTGTTTGTAGCGTATCGATAGCGTCTATTTGGCGGAATAAAAGAGAGAATGTCACAAGGTCTATGCACTCCTCCCTCACCCAACCCCCCGCCCCCAATTCTGACGTCGTAATAAGCTGTACACGAAATATGAATTGCAAATGCCAAAATTATAGTCCGATACAAATTCAATACCAAATTTTTACCATCAAATTGTTTTCCAATGCAAGTCCGCAACAGACTACTCCTGCCATCAAACCCTTGTGTCCTAAGCTCTCTCTTATGCACAACTGTGCATCTCCAGCATGCAAGAGAAGGCTGGAACTTGTGGTAGTTTCTTGGTAGAAATCGAACTGCGGCGGACGTCGCCATGCTTGCTCTTTCGTGTTTTACTCCTAAATGCGGGTTAGATTGTACACCGGCGATGTGTAGTTAAGGTTTGCGTACGGGCCGTCCAGATACCATACGCAACGTTCAGCTAGACTTGATTTCAAGTCTGAGACTGCGGGTATTTCTCAGACACGCAGAATTCACCCGCAGGTTTGACTCGCAACCTGCAAGAGGCGCTATTTCAGGCAATAATGTGCACAGATGGCGCAGAAAGAACCTTTATGTCTGTCTATGCATAGAGTTATATAACTCTATGGTTCTATGGCTGTGATAAATGCGTTGACTATCGGGTAGACTAAAAGCCACAATCACAGACTTGGAACTAAGTCTAACGTTCAGCCATAGCCATAGCTGCGGAGCTGCAGCCGCAATCGGCTACGGCTTCGGATGGGTTCAGGCTTGACGGAGGAGGGCGCTCTATCAGAAAAAGTTTAGTGCACAGTTCGCCATATGGATCTGATTTCGACACACACACACACACACACACACACACACAGAGAGCTTGCTAGTCACAACACCGAAGTGAGTGGTTGAGTGGACAATATGTAAGTGTTTTATGGCATAGTTTGGTTTTAAATATCCATGTTTATTTGATAATGTTCGTACTTGTTGTGCTGCAAACATGATTCCAGAATATTGTGTCATTTTATTATTAATTAAATCAATGAGATGAGTGTGACTGTGACTGTGAGTGTGACCGAGTCAAAAGCATGTCAAGTGAGTGTTGAACCAATTATGATTTACATGAATGATGATGATCTGATGATGATGGAGGATGGTTGAAGACTCCAACCAATCTTCAATCTTCAAAGTTCAATGGTGAACTCCTTATTCAGCTATACATATATGACATATAGTAGCTATACTAGGATGGTACAAAGACTAGAGTGATTAGAAGAAAGGCGTCGCAACAGGGAATCGGTAGTCAGGTAGTGACGTTCTGACCCAACAAGTACAAGGGTGCAAATTTATGCGACGTTATTTTATAAACGCATTGACCAACTTCGTGTCACTCACGGAAGACTTGAAATTGAAATTTTACTTGGTTAGAAGAATCAAGAACAATTTTGAGCTTTAAACTTTTATTGTCTGATGTCAAAGCCCATCTGAGAGTAGAATTTTGAAGCCCGCATAATGGTGAGGTACAATAATTGAAGACTGTTATCTGCAAACATGATTTGTTGGGATGTGTGTATTGTATTTAACATCACATTAATTCGCGCCCTTGGGTCAGAACATCTCTACGGAGCTGTTCTGCCACCTTTCTTAAACCACTTATATCCGAGTCTGAAATTGTCAGTGATAACTATTTATGGGAAGCAAAGGGGTGGGCGAGGGAGGAATATGGTCTAATGGAGTAAAATATTAAAAAGGGCACAGCTGCCAAAAGTACAATTTTTTCCAGGGGCACATCGGCCAGTAAGGGGGCATCTACGGCCATTGCCACCTTGAATTTTGAGTCCGGCAGAAAAACTTGGAGCCTTGCAGGAAGTTTTGAGGTGGGCGGCACCGCAGCAGTCTATTTTTTGTTCAGGTCTGAGGACTCCGAGTGGCGGGCGAAGATTGCCAGCGCTAGGCAGGTCGTCTAGCGTGGCTACAACTCTAGTCTATGTGGCTAAAACAACAGAAAGGTTGTCCATCCAAACTCAAGTTGAATAAGATTATTGTCACTTAGGCATTATTGCATTTGTCGACACACCACTCTTGTTTTTGAAAGTTTTTTTTGTATCTTTCAGCGATAGTTAGTTATAAAGCTTTCTTCAATAGTAATTGTTCCCACAAATGTACACCTGTTGTAACCTTTTTTTTATGCACTTTCTCTGTAGGTCGAAAGTTACATTTAAGATAACGTTGACGTCTGATCCAAAATTACCATTCAAAGTGTAAGTATATCATTTTCAAATACAGGATTTTGAACTTTTGTTAAATTACAAGAATATCCACATTCTTTTAACTCTCTTTTAACCGTTTTCTTTTTACAGAATCAACCACAGGGGTGGATTTTACAAAGGGTTTAAAAGACTAGTCTTATCTCGAGTTAAGACGAGTATAACTTAGGAACAGCCATACGTTTTCAATATCTCCTAGGACTAGTCCTGGGATGTCCTTTGTAAAATCGAGCCCTGGTCATGGCGCCCTCATTGTTTGACTACTCAAACGTGAAGGCACATATTTTCACAACAGAAAGCTTACTGTTCAAAGGTCAATTTTACTTAGTGCTTACTGAAGGTCAATTTTACTCGGTGCTTACTGTAACCATGGGGCTGTAATTAGCACCAGATTTAAATTTAGAGCATTAAGCCCAGTTCATACTTCCTGCGAATGCGATGCGAATTTGACGTGAATTTGAAGTCACAACTCTCCTTTCGCAGCGATATTCGCAAGTGAGTTGAGCAAAGTTGAACTGCTGCGAATTATTCACTGCGAATTTGTGTCGTCAACATTCGCTTCGCATTCGTAGGCGCATATGAACCGGGCTTAATAAGTAACACGTAATAATGTCAAACTCTCAGTTATTAAATTTCCTTTCATGTAGGCCTAATCGAAAAAATCGTCAAGTTCTTAGTCTCTGTTTCTCTGTGATCTGTAAACCTCCCACAAAACTGTACACAGCCGTATGGAGTGACATAGGTGTTTGGCAGTTTGAATCTTTCCCCTTGTGTTTAAAGGGATCTTATATTAGCAACCTTATTTTTAACTTAAAGACACTGGACACTATTGGTAATTGTCAAAGACCAGTCTTCTAACTTGGTGTATCTCAACATATGCATAACACAACAAACCTGTGAAAATTTGAACTCAATTGGTCGTCGAAGTTGCGAGATAATAGTGGAAGAAAAAACACCCTTTTTTACACAAAGTTGTGTGCTTTCAGATGCTTGATTTCGAGACCTCAGTCACACAGGAGGTCTCGAAATCAATTGAGAAATTACTTTTCTCTCAAAAACTTTTTTACTTCAGAGGGAGCTGTTTCTCACAATGTTTTATACTACCAACAGCTCCCCATTACTCATTACTAAGTAAGTTTTGATGCTAACAATTATTTTGAGTAATTACCAAAAGTGTCCACTGGCTTTAAGTCACCATTGAAAGGTTTAACAAAGCAGAGATAAAGTTGTTATTATAATTTGATTTATTTAACTTGGTAATTTTTTTGACTTTTTTCTTTAGGTTAAGTGTTCCAGAGAGTACACCATTTACAGCTGTATTGCAGTTCACCGCTGAAGAGGTATTTTAGGAAATTTAATTAATAAATCCTTTCTATTGGCTGGTACACGTCACTGGTCTTGCATTGTGCGTAATGTAATGAATTTCATGCTGCATTTTCCATTGGATATAAAACTATATTGTACATATTCTATGGAGTAAAGTTGGAGGTCGGCAATTCCACAGAAATGATACATCAAGGTGAAAAATGAACTTTGTATAAAAGCTTAGTTTTCAACTGAAACTCGATGAAGAGTGAAGACAGTCTGTATTTGATGATGTGCAAAGAAATTGCATCATTCAACAATTTTCAGCTCTTCTATAAGATAACAGTGTCCAAAACGCTCGGAATGTAATGTCCATGTTTTGTGCACTAGAGACCAAATTTGCAACAAATTCTGTCAAATGTACCTGTACATCTTTTACACAATATCTAGTTGACTATTTGGTACTAAAAACACATTGATGGGAATCCAAAACTCACAGGTGTTACAAATGTAATGAGTAGTCAAATGTCATGTCCAAAAAATGTAATAATAGACCGTTTTTATATATAGCGCTTTTCACGCCCGAGGGGTGTCTCAAAGCGCTTCCGACATTATTACCCCTGGTCGCTGGGCCTTAAATCATTCCTTAAACCATCTCAGCTCCCTGGGGAGTATACAGCCTGTGCGCAATCTATGCGCTACTTGGCTAATCCAATCACAAGAACCATCTCTACCCTCACAGGTACCCATTTACCCCTGGGTGGAGAGAAGCAATTATAGTTAAGTGTCTTGCTCAGGGACACAAGTGTCACGACCGGGATTCAAACCCACACTCTGCTAAACAGAAGCATCAGAGCTTGAGTTCGGTGCGACCACAACACCCCATGCTTTGAGCTTTGCCCATTTTACTCACGTTTCATGTTTCCTGATACATTGATTGATGTTGTTTTTCACTAGTTCCGAGTACCAGCTGCAACCAGTGCAATCATAACTGATGGTAAGAGCCAAAGTGTCAAATAAATAATTAAATGTTTCTAGACTTTTTGTGTGTAATTTATTACATTATTCAATTTAAAAATGCTTAACTTCATTTTTTTTCAAGACGCTGGACACCTTTGGTAATTGTCAAAGACCAGTCTCGGTGTATCTCAACATACATGTATGCGCAAAATAACAAACCTGGGGAAATTTGAACTCAATTGGTCATCGAAGTTGCGAGATAATAATGGAAGAAAAAACACCCTTGTCACACAAAGTTGTGTGCTTCAGATGCTTGATTTTGAGACCTCAGAATCTAAAAGGTCTTAAAGTCAAATTCAAATATTTGGTGGAAAATTACTTCTTTCTTAAAAACTATGTTACTTCAGAGGGAGCCGTTTCTCACAGTGTTTTATACTATCAACAGCTCCCCATTACTCGTTACCAATTATTTTGAGTAGTTACCAATAGTGTCCACTACCTTCAAGAAGTAATACTATATCTATTGAACTTGATGCCGTTTGTGATTTTGATGATTTGTTGATGTTTTTTTTCTCTCCAGATGGAATAGGGATCAACCCAGCCCAGAGTGCTGGCAATGTCTTCCTGAAACATGGAGCAGAACTCAGACTTATACCAAGGGACAGAGTGGGGCATTCTCAATGACCCCAATTCTTCACTCACTTCTTCATTCTTATAAATAGGAAAGGCACCATGTTAACATTTTTTTGGGGAAAGTAAACTCATTCCAATATTTACCATAATAATAATATGATTTTTGGGGTTGAACAAAGAATTGACTAGAGTGGGATTCGAACCAACGACCTCCGGATTAACGTGCCGGAGGTCGTTGGTTCGAATCCCACTCTAGTCAATTCTTTGTTCAACCCCAAAAATCATTTACAAATTTACCCAGTCAGTTTCCCTTGTGGTTTATATTGATAATAATAATATAGAAGTTTTGCATGGGGAACGGGTTATTGAATTGATGAATTCTGAGACCCAATTATGTAGCACCTTATGAGGGTTTACAAGGTGCTACGGCGCATTCAACAGCCACAGCCAGGAACACCGGGGCGAACCCCTTCTCTAAGTGCACTGGGTTCTTTTACATGCGTTACACAACACATGGGACCAACGGCTTTACGTCCCATCCGAAGGACGAAGCAATGGTCAAGTGTCTTGCTTAAGGACACAAACTCTGTGTTCTCACACGTATTGCTATCCCCCTAGAAAAGAAACCGTTAGTTTTTGAAACATCTTTTGAAACTTCTTTTGAAACTGATTTTAATCATAGTAATAACCAGATTTAATATTATTTATAAAATAGTCTCCTGTTTAAAATATAATAACTGTAATATTTTGTCGCACTATTCATGAGGTCAAATTTTCAATTCTGTATTATTATCCTTGCATGAGTTTGGAACAAACAAAGTTTCTAATATCCTCACAATAAGATGATGTAATTACACCATTTGTGAGGTTGCCGTTGTATTCGGTACCCTTGTTCCAGTGTGAAATTTGCCAACATCCTAAAATGTAATTCTGGTAAAAATGTACAAGGAATTTTTGTTTCATTCCTGACTTGATGGGATTCATCCAAACTTTCCTTGTAGAAACATTTAATGACCAATTACATGTATTACCAGAATGATGTCATTGGACGATTTTTATGTTGGCAAATTCCGCACTGGGAGAGTATCGAATAATCTGCAATATACAATACTTTAATATGAGGTCAGAAGCTTTTTCCCCCCTGCAATGAGGACTCTATCAAATGGAAAATGGGTACATCCAACAATTGAATCTGACCTCGAATTCCTCTTAAAAATCTCAATAAAACTATTGGTACATATTAAAAGTTTGGTTTGTGAGTGATATTTTGCCCAAGGAGTTTCTTCTCCCAAACGATTCACAAATCTTACCTTAAACGGTAGGACGAGATTCAACATTTTTAAAGAAATGTATCAAGTCAAATAAAAACAATAACTACCCTTTTGGTTTAGGGTACCAAGAAGCTTTTTAAACAGTTTATTTCGTTTGATTTGTTTTGCTTTTTAACATGCAGATTATGTAATCAATGTCACATTGAATTGCATAGTTATCTTAAAGCTGCGATATATTTCAACGGCCTATATAACGGCAAACTTACTAAATAGGCTATAACAGTGTGACAAGCTGGTCTTCACAACAAGGAGCAAGTTCGATAGCGCACATTTTGGTTGATCACTTCAACGACTCGTTTAGAAGCCTAGTCTAACCATCGGTACTACAATATTTAATACTCCATTGCCTTCCGCATTTTCGCTATAGTTTCACTGGTCCCCCTCTGGGCTTTACACATGGGGTGACATGTTAGCATGGAACAGGCTATGGGACCAGCCGTTGATTTCACCAAACTAGGACTTAGGATGGGTTCAGTTTCGTATCCAAATACGTAGAGCGCATTTAACCCATCCTAAGTTAGGACGGTTTACTCGCTTTAACTCGAGTTGGGATTAATCCTAGCGTTTCGTGAAATCGGCTTCAGTTAAGAAACCATGGGCTCGAGGCTGGTTCCAAATGGTTGCTGGTTCCAAATGGTTGACTACAGTAGTCGACCAATGGTCCCATGGGCTCGAGTCAAAATGGTCAACCTTTATTTTACCTTGGTGCAAATTTTAACTTGCTCATAGTAATGAGAGTGTTGGTGGCTGGCTGCTGTTAATGTAGTCTTGGTGCAAGACGTTTCTCATTTCCTTTCACGCACAGCGCGGCCAACTCGCCAACAGCGCCCGCATCGATAGCCCGTATACACTAACCTGACTCAGCCAAGGGAGAAACGTCTTGCACCAAGACTATATGTTAATGACCGAGCTCCTCCCACTGACAGTCAAGACCGCCTCCTCGCACTGTCATTGTCGATAATATATACCATTTTATGAAGAAAAACAAAAATAAAACAAAAACATCAGAATTTGTTGATCAATTTCTGCATGGGACTTTATCTCCAACAAATATTTAACTATTTATATTTTCAATTAAAATATCTCTTTTTTGAGTTCTGTAGGTTCTGAAAAAGCCTTTGGTTAACAACTCAATGTTTTGATCAGTATGCTCTGACCGTCTTCATTTGAGTGGCAAATGCCTCCATTGCCAGACTAAGTACCGGTAATATAAATTCATATCTATAAAAAAAAATTGCGAGTCTTAATTACAAAGTTTTAATATTCATATAAAATTGTGATAACCAACTTCAGCACTGTCCTTATTTGGATGTAAGCAAGATACAATCCGTCACAGTCTAGCTGGATCATTGTTACTACAGCAGATAGTCCACACATCAATCGCTCTATAAATCAAAACAAAGCAGATTGTGTAAGTATACAGATATGACATGGTTTGAGGGTTACTAGTCGATATAATTAGCTCCCCGAGGTATTGCAAGTTGACAAACTAGTTCCCGAGGCAAAGCCTCGGCAGAGTGTGGGTTCTTAGTCAAAAAGTTGATTCTTCTTGAATGAACTTGTGGTTATAATAATAACATTGCATTTGTAAAGGCGCACTTTCATCTGTAGAAAACTATTCAAAGGCGCCGGTCAAGATGGAACAAGAGGGAGTTCCAAATTGGTAGGGAAAGCAAGTGTGAACAGGGCCCAATTTTATGGCTCTGCTTACCGCCGGATTCCGCGCTTACGATCACGATTCCCCGCTTATGTGCAAGCGCCAAATTTCTGCGCTTGCCTTGTAAGCGTAGAATGCCTAGTACCGTGGAGTACGCACGCACACAAGCCAAAATTCGCCGCTCACTTGTGAAATACACTTGGCGTAAGCACAGAATTTCCTGCTTCCGTAAGTGACGATTCTGTGCTCACGGTAAGGAGAGCCATGAAATTGGGCCCAGGTGTGTCTTCAGTTGCTGCTGAAAAATGGAGATGTTGTGTACTTCCCCGAGGTTTTCAGGAAGTGAACTCCAGAGCCTGGATGCTATTCCTGCTGAAGCTCTTTAACTAAGCATTCATTATTGCACGAACGTCGCACACAGCGACTTTGCCGCGCCCACCATTTTAGTGGTCAGTAGGTTTACCTGTAAACACCATGGTTCCTTCACTGAATAACGCACAGTGACATTGACCACCACAATGGCGCATTCAAGATAATTCTGATGATGATGTCAGGTGAATTGGGTCAATACAGGAAGATGAAAATGAAATGATTGTTTAATTTGCACTCACCCATTCATCTTCATCCACCCCTTCAAATTGCTCCTGAGGTAAAGGTTCGTTCTTAGCGGCAAGCTTGTCAGAGAAGGCACTCATCAGCTTAAAAAATAAACAAGAATCAGATGATTATCAAAGCACAACTAATTATTTTGTTGAAAACTCACTACAGAATTTTTTCCAAATGATTGTTCATGTTGCACTTTTTATCTTTAGGAAAACATTAATTGAACTGCCAAAACTTACTGATTTTTTACATACATGAATAATAGGGATTTCTAAGCTAAGCTTACATGTACATGTACATTCAATTCCACTCACAACTTTAAAATATATACAATACATATATTATTTAAAATGTTCTTAGAGCAAGTTCAAGCTAGGGACTATAGTTGATTATAACACACCTCTTGCTTGTTCTGTATTCTGGTTGGCTGAAACACTGTCACGTGGTGTAAACTTATATAGTCTAGTGATCGCGCGCGCATGTTTTGCGGGAACTAGTGCCTGCTTGTCTTTTAATTTTTGACTGGTTACAGTGCCCTCTCTTGACGCGAACAGTGAACCTAAAAAAGTTCCTTTCTTTTCCAAATTTCTTTTCTTATTCCTCTTAAGACCGAGGTGTCTTATACATGTAAAACACATATTGACTGACATTAATTGGGTAAATAGTGCACATCTATTCCCACTCAGGCCTGTGAGTGACCAGAAGAGGGACCTATTCGGCCTCGAAGAAATAGGTCCCTCTTCTGGTCACTCAAAGTCCCTTGGGAAAACACCCCTCCAGCTATGAAATGTTAAGGCCCTCTGGTGATAATACCTTATATAAGGAGATTGGAGTGCGCGTCGCGCGTATCGCGTGATGACCAATGGGAATGAATTAACTGTCTTATAAGCACAGGTGCATGCTCGCATGTCACGCCCATGTTTAAACACTTTTTACTGGTGTTATATCATCCGTTTAAACACCCCCACGTGATGCCCTCTCGACCAATCAGAATGGATAAACTGCCTTAGGTATTTATGAATACTGTTTATGCTAAGATTGACAAAATGGAAGGAATTCATAAGGAAGCTAAAAGCATGTTTGCATGCCAGTGCACAATCGGGGCTTCCGTGTACACAATGTGCGGTCAATACACAAGCAAACTTCACCAACAGTATCCATCAGTACACCCCTCACAAAATCCAGCTTAAAGACACTGGACACTATTGGTAATTACTCAAAATAATTATTAGCATAAAACCGTACTTGGTAATGAGTAATGGGGAGAGGTTGATAGTATAAAACATTTTGAGAAACGGCTCCCTCTGAAGTAATGAAGTTTTTGAGAAAGAAGTAACTTTCCACAAATTTGATTTTGAGGCCTCATCAGAATTAGAACTTGAAGTCTCGAAATCAAGCGTCTGAAAGCACACAACTTCGTGTGAACATGGTGTGCCAACGGGTGTTTTTTCTTTCATTATTATCTTGCAACTCCGACGACCATTTGAGCTCAAATTTTCACAGGTTTGTTATTTTATGCATAATGTTGAGATACACAAAGTGAGAAGACTGGTGTTTGACAATTACCAATAGTGTCGAGTGTCTTTAATATATCTACAAATCAACAGAACTTGTTGGGAAACATGCCGCTTATGTACAGAAGGAGCAGAATTGATGGACCATTTCTTGCTGGATATCGATTAATAATATTTACCTCCTCTTTCTTCTGTTCATCAGTCTTATAGGATAACTCCACCTCGGCCATGTATTTCTTAGGTGCAGGAGCCATCTTAGGAATTGAACTCACTGAGGAAAAAGAGGAGTAATAATTGTTAACAGTCCTGCCCCCGATTTCACGAAGCGCAGCGACGCGTCGCAAGTGCAAGTTGCGACCAGTTACACGTCGTAAGTTGCGAACTCGTCGCAGCCGTTACGTGTCTTATAGGTCTGCGATGCATTGCAAACCCTACGTTTCGTCGCTACTTAC
This sequence comes from Asterias amurensis, assembly GCF_032118995.1. Taxonomy (NCBI): domain Eukaryota; kingdom Metazoa; phylum Echinodermata; class Asteroidea; order Forcipulatida; family Asteriidae; genus Asterias; species Asterias amurensis. Next base: position 6,301,069 of record NC_092651.1, read on the forward strand.
GATGAGTTTCGTGAAATCGGGGGCTGATAATGCTAAGATTTGGGGCAACGTGCTGTATCAATATCTCTCACCACTAACCCCTGGAATCACTAACCCCTGGAAGAGATGTACTGAGAAACAACGCTGATTGGTTCATAAATTTGGTAATGCATTAGACACGTTAGAAAGATATTTGTATGATCACGCCCGCGATTCTTATGGCACAAACACGTACAAAAAATTCTTTAAGATGGAAGACATGCGCGTAATAAGGATGAACCACAGGCACATATTAAAAGGTGCAAGATTCTAGCACATTTTAATTAACCAATTCCAGGGGTTATGAGCGAGCAAGGCATGCTGGGGGAAAAATGGTGCGGCGAGATCGATCACCCCTGGTAACAAGTTGGTTTTACCCCTCTTATAGGGTCCACATTACATTGAATGCTTACATAGTTTCATGCCAGGTGGACACAGACTTAGTTTGCCTTGGATTGCATTTTTTCCAGCCAACCATTCTTGGGCGGATAGCGCTGCTTCCCATTTCACTCTAGTATCAGGAAAGATGTCATCTTGGAAATATTCTTTCTGAAAGTCAAAAATAAGATACATTGGTAATCACTCAAAGCTACCATGGTCAAATAAACATCGATTCTATAGACTTGTGGACAAGCCATTAATGATTTGCCATGGAGGAGTGATGTACATGTAGTGATTCAGGTCTCCGCAATCGCATACTGCTCTTGCGAGATCACTACTCTCGTGTGAAGCTGCTGTCGTGGCCAAGCACTTCTATAGACTTTTATAACACCCCTTACAAGTATTCTGCCTGCTCATTGGTTTAGAGCGCGTCACATGACATGTCTTAGTTTTGCTAGACGACGGCCATGTGATAGTGCGTCGGTTTGCCATGCGCTAGTCCGAAGACTAGCACACGGCGTGCAGTACCCAGACGTCCGTTGCGTGTACGAGGATGATACATTAATAGTCTGTAACCATCCATTTCGGATTGCACGACACTACATGCAGCACAGTAAAAGTTTTGTAAATCTGTATTCGCGTCGTCCGTGGATTGTAGCATTCAGGTCTGTAACTTAATAATAACAGTACAGTATTTACAAATGTTTGGGGTGTTATAAAACAAATATTGACTGCTTTTACTCGTGCAATGGTTAAAACTATGACTCCCTCAGTGATCCCCGTAGCGTTCTATTTTCCTTCGGCTTCGCCTCGGGAAAATAGAACGCTCCGGGGATCACCTCGGGAGTCATAGTTTTAACCATTGCACTCGAAGCAGTCAATATTTGTATAGTAGACAAGTCATCAATGGTTTGTCATGGTGGAGTGATGTATCAGATTCAAGTCTCAGGGATCGCATACTGCTCTGTTGGCTGCTGACTACTCCCCAATGACTGCACAGCACGAGAGCAGTAGTCTCGCGATAGCGAGCAGTTTGCAAGAATATCGCTAGTGTCGCGGGAATCCAGAGAGAGTTGGAACGCTATCACCATGAAAAACATTTAACAGTTTGTCCACAAGCCTAGCATTTCTAAAGATTGAAATGGATAGAAATCAGCTGTGGAAATTCTGACTATGCGTAACAACAGCCAGCCTTGCTAGATCCTGACAGGGCCCAATTTCATAGAGCTGCTAAGCACAAAAATTTGCTTCGTATGAAATTTCTTCCTTGATAAAAACAGGATTACCAACCAAATTTCCACATGATTTTCAGGATTAGCAAACAACAGCTGAATATCAGTAACAAGCAATATGCAACAAATATAAATTTGGTTGGTAATCCTGTTTTTATCAAGGAAGAAATTTCATGCTAAGCAAAGTTGTGTGCTTAGTAGCTCTATGAAATTGGGCCCTTGTGTATTTAAGAAATGAAACAGTGAGTACATGGTGTTCAGACTATAGCACTCCTGTGTCATCACCTGGCATTGAATTGTATGATGCATTTTCTAACAGCAACGATACAAGAATTGTAGTTATATTTACCTTAACCCTTGGCACTGAGAATGAAACGGGCTCAATACTGGTCTGTGTTAACCTCATTGCTTTAGCAAACTCAACATCTTTCACATTGCACATGTTCTTAGGCAAGAAAGACAGGGCCTGTAAACAAAACAAAACAAGAAAGTAGAATAAATTGTCACTTTTTATGCCAACAGAAGTTTGAGGTCTCGAAATCAAGCATCTGAAAGCACACAACTTCGTGTGACAAGGGCGTTTTTCTTCCATTGTAAAATTCTGAAACAGAGCCAAGTTCAAGAAGTAAGGAGGCTATGGCAGGATCTCTAGTCCTATGACTGATGTATCTCCCTGGTACCTACTACCTGGAACCTACTACGTGGAACCTACTACCTGGAACCTACTGCCTACCTGGTGTGGTACTGAATTCTGAAACGGAGCCAAGTTCAAGAAGTAAGGAGGCTGTGGCAGGATCTCTAGTCCTATGACTGATGTATCTCCCAACGTACCTACTACCTGGAACCTACTATCTGGAACCTACTACCTACCTTGTGTGGTATTGAATTCTGAAACGGAGCCAAGTTCAAGAAGTAAGGAGGCTGTGGCAGGATCTCTAGTCCTATGACTGATGTATCTCCCAACGTACCTACTACCTGGAACCTACTATCTGGAACCTACTACCTACCTGGTGTGGTACTGAATTCTGAAACGGAGCCAAGTTCAAGAAGTAAGGAGGCTGTGGCAGGATCTCTAGTCCTATGACTGATGTATCTCCCAACGTACCTACTACCTGGAGCCTACTACCTGGAACCTACTACCTACCTGGTGTGGTACTGAATTCTGAAACGGAGCCAAGTTCAAGAAGTAAGGAGGCTGTGGCAGGATCTCTAGTCCTATGACTGATGTATCTCCCAACGTACCTACTACCTGGAACCTACTATCTGGAACCTACTACCTACCTGGTGTGGTATTGAATTCTGAAACGGAGCCAAGTTCAAGAAGTAAGGAGGCTGTGGCAGGATCTCTTGTCCTACATGTATGACTGATGTATCTCCCAGGTACCTACATATACTACCTGGAACCTACCTGGAACCTACTATCTATTACCTGGAACCTACTACCTACCTGGTGTGGTATTGAATTCTGAAACGGAGCCAAGTTCAAGAAGTAAGGAGGCTGTGGCAGGATCTCTAGTCCTATGACTGATGTATCTCCCAGGTACCTACTACCTGGAGCCTACTACCTGGAACCTACTACCTACCTGGTGTGGTACTGAATTCTGAAACGGAGCCAAGTTCAAGAAGTAAGGAGGCTGTGGCAGGATCTCTAGTCCTATGACTGATGTATCTCCCAACGTACCTACTACCTGGAACCTACTATCTGGAACCTACTACCTACCTTGTGTGGTATTGAATTCTGAAACGGAGCCAAGTTCAAGAAGTAAGGAGGCTGTGGCAGGATCTCTAGTCCTATGACTGATGTATCTCCCAACGTACCTACTACCTGGAACCTACTATCTGGAACCTACTACCTACCTGGTGTGGTATTGAATTCTGAAACGGAGCCAAGTTCAAGAAGTAAGGAGGCTGTGGCAGGATCTCTAGTCCTATGACTGATGTATCTCCCAACGTACCTACTACCTGGAACCTACTATCTGGAACCTACTACCTACCTGGTGTGGTACTGAATTCTGAAACGGAGCCAAGTTCAAGAAGTAAGGAGGCTGTGGCAGGATCTCTAGTCCTATGACTGATGTATCTCCCAACGTACCTACTACCTGGAACCTACTATCTGGAACCTACTACCTACCTGGTGTGGTACTGAATTCTGAAACGGAGCCAAGTTCAAGAAGTAAGGAGGCTGTGGCAGGATCTCTAGTCCTATGACTGATGTATCTCCCAACGTACCTACTACCTGGAACCTACTATCTGGAACCTACTACCTACCTGGTGTGGTATTGAATTCTGAAACGGAGCCAAGTTCAAGAAGTAAGGAGGCTGTGGCAGGATCTCTTGTCCTACATGTATGACTGATGTATCTCCCAGGTACCTACATATACTACCTGGAACCTACCTGGAACCTACTATCTATTACCTGGAACCTACTACCTACCTGGTGTGGTATTGAATTCTGAAACGGAGCCAAGTTCAAGAAGTAAGGAGGCTGTGGCAGGATCTCTAGTCCTATGACTGATGTATCTCCCAGGTACCTACTACCTGGAGCCTACTACCTGGAACCTACTACCTACCTGGTGTGGTACTGAATTCTGAAACGGAGCCAAGTTCAAGAAGTAAGGAGGCTGTGGCAGGATCTCTAGTCCTATGACTGATGTATCTCCCTGTAGTGGTACAAAATACAAATGTTACATCAATCTGCTAAAGACTGCTTTTCTTGTATCTAACACACCCATTTCAGACAGGCGCGTCAGAGTCGCGCCAAACCAAATAGATTATGAGTGACGCTAGGTCGACCAAAATAAGTTTTGGTTTCAGACAGGCGAACTTAACATAACATTGACATTGGCTCAGCCCATGACAAGATCGACGTCTGAAACCAAGGCGCTCCAGAGTCGTTCCAAATGACTGCAATCTTTCGACTTCTAGCGGGTCCTGTCGCTTCTAGCAGGTTGTTTCAGACATCAAACTTTCCATGTACTTAATTCAGAATTTGTTCGGCACAACTTTGGAGCGCCCGTCTGAGACGGGTGTTAATTGTCTAACCAATCACTTATTTAGTATGAAAAATACATTCAAATTAGTAATTGATCAACTATTTTAAGGCGAAAGATAAGATTCAAAATTAATTTGGATTTCAATTCTCAATAAGCTTCCGAGACCAGATTGCAATTAGTATAGCAATGATTTTGTAAGTAAATTTTGTTGTCGTGAATAGTCGAGAGCTACACAATTGGTTCAGCAAATGGGTAGTCACGACTATTTTTGTAGTAGTCGTGGCGGCATGATTAACCGAGTAGTTGAAAAACGGTAGTCCAACATGACTAACCAATCAATAATAGACTGATCCATTAAGCTCGGCCCCTTGCGTATTGACCAATCACAGCCCATTGCGCAACCAAATGTCCGATAAATAAAGTCAGACATGCAAGCGTATGCTTGGCGTGCGCGGCAGAGTTGTGAAGAATGGCATTGGAGAGGCTCCCGTGTTCTTGCTCACATGTGCGCTGTGGGCGGAGCCTAATGGGTCGGTCTATTGCGACGTTGACACTAGTCACACTAGTCACACAAGTCGCCCATGCTTACAGCACAGTAAAAATGTCTATTATTATAGGGTGCGTTCGCTTAGCTTCCCTGTGTCGACCTCGCGGTGCTCACTTGGGTGAACCATTGACAAGAGCTAATGGAACGATCACTCATCCTCTCGTGGTGACGTCATGCACCTCGGGCCAGCCCCCAAGTGACCCGTTCCACAAGCAAGATCACACTCGCCCTCTCGTGGTGACGCCATGCACCTCGGGTCACCCCCAAGTGGCCCGTTCCACAAGCAGGGCACCGGGGGCTGACCCAGGTGAGCCCCTGGAATGACGTCAAAGCTATTCGAACGTACCGGGGGTAGACCGAGGTTGACCCAGGGAAGCTAATCGAACGCACCCTTTGTTTTTTATTGACAGTGAATGAATGATATTAACCTTTCCTGTTAGTATAGCCACATTGGTATCTTCATCGTAGTATGGTACAAGTGTAGCTGGTGATGTATCCAGGTACAGTGTGTCTAAAGCTCCACTCAGATCCTGCACTGAATATACACTCACCATTCGCTCTTGACTACCCCTGAAATACAAGGTGTACAAACAATGACTTTTACACACTTTCCGACGCCAATTGCTGACTAAAGCCCTACGTAGGGCCGAAGTCAGTGTTAGGCCTGGGCAAATTATTCGAATATCCGGTTAATGGTGAATAGGTTTTCCTATCCGTAACCGCGAATGCCTTTTTTTCTTAACTGGATATCCGCATAGGGCGCGAATAGCTATTTATAAACCGGATAGTTCTGTAATTACAACAAAGTAACCGGATATTCTTTAATATCCGAATATCTGCGGACGTCAGGCGACAACTGATATGAATGTTTTGTCTGAATCCTTATGAAACTTCTATTAAGACAGCATAAAACAGCATAAATTAAGTATTTAACTATGCTCACCTCCGTGAAGAGTTAAAACAATGACATTTCTGACGTATTTTGTTCAAAGATTACAAAAGTTTTCCTTCACATAGAGTCATTCACGATCAAAAGAAAAAGCAAATCGCCATCTTTAAATTAGATCCGGTCATTTTTATGAATGAAATGAGTGACACCGTCTAAAACTAATATCAATCCGCCCATAAGATCTCATTCACAAACGAACAGCGCCCTCTAGCGGAAAAAAAAAAAAAAATTGTAATAATTTTTTTTTCTTTTTTTTTAATAGCGCCCTCTAGTGGCAAAAAGCTATTCGAATATCCGGCTAATTTCGGATAGTTGGCCAGCGGTATCCGAATAACAAAATTTCACTATTCGCCCAGCACTATTCGTCAGTGTATTACCTTGGATTAGGCATTCCGTTTCAATTTTGTACTATTCATGTTCCATCAGTTTACACTGACAAGCATAGTATTAGGGCATAGCGTGGAAGTTAAGAGCAAAGAATTCAAACTCTGGTGTTTCTGATCAGCAGAGAGTGGGTTCAAATCCCCCAGCCGTGACACTTGTGTCCCATGTGTCGTGTTTTGCATGTAAAAGAACCCAGTGCACTTATCGAAACGAGAAGGCGTTCTCTGGTGTTCCTGGCTGGGGCTGCTGTTTGCGCAGTAGCACCTTGTTAACCCTCATAAGGTGCTAACTAATTGGGTCTCAGAATTCATCACTGCATTAACCTATCTTTCTGAAAGTTTGTATATACTCAGCGCCTTGAGTAACTTGTTGGTAGATACGTGCGCTATATACATTGTAAGACTTCAATATTATTTTTATTATTATAAAGACGAGTTCAAAACACAGAACATGAGCACAACACTACAGTTCATGCACAGTAAATCATTGCCTACTAAATTCCAGAGGCCATTAATGTTCCATTATACAGACAAAAAAAAGAGAAGGGGTTCGCCCAGATGTTCCTGGTTTGATTGTTAGCATTTTGCACCACAGCACCTTGTAAACTATTACATGGTACTAAAGGAGTAGATCTCATAATTCAAACGTAGTCCCTCATACAGGTGCCTTACAGGAAAATACTGTATGTTAAAGCGCCCTAAGCGTCACTGAGTTATGGATATGACCGCTATTGACCCCTTGCACGCACGTCAGACATGGCGACTGTGCCACGCTCACCATGTTGGTGGTCAATAGGTTTACGTGTAAACGCTGCGTCGCCTAAAATGAGCACTTCACTGAATAACACATAGTGACATTGACCACCAGTATGGCGCATCCAAGATTATTCTGTTGATGACGTCAGGTGAATTTGGTCAATATAAGAAGCCACTATTATTATTATATAAAAGAAACCAAAAATAGCACAACTGCTTGGGAAATACTGTCTATTTCTTCTTATTAACGCTCGACTTACTTTCCAAATCCAGTCACCATAAGCAAGCTATCTCCACAAACCCATAGAATCCTGGCACCTCGAGTCCCTTCTGGTCCGCTACCTTCCTATCAATATCAAACATACAAAGTAATAATAATAATAATAATAATAATAATAATAATAATAATAATAATAATAATAATAATAATAATAATAATAATAATAATAATAATAATAATAATAATAATAATAATAATAATAATAATAATAATAATAATAATAACCAGTTTATATATAGCGCTTTTTACACCCAGAGGGCATCTCAAAGCACTTCCAACATTATTACCCCTAGTCACTTGGCCTTATTTCATTCCTTAAACCATCTCAGCTCCCTAGTGGGGAGTATGCAGCCTGTGCAACATTAATTTGCGCTACTCAGCTAAACCAATCACAAGAACCATCTCTGCCCTCACAGGTACCCATTTACCCCTGGGTGGAGAGAAGCAATTATAGTTAATTGTCTTGTTCAGGGACACAAGTGTCACGGCCGGGATTCGAACCCACACTCTGCTGAACAGAAGCACCAGAGCTTGAGTACATGCAAGTATGGCTACATGTAGAACTGAAAATTTATACCAGTTTAGGATAATTAATAATAAATGGGTGTCGTGGCCGAGCGGATAAGAGCACCGAACTCAAGCTCTGGTAGTGTTTCAGTTCATCAGAGTGTGGGCTCGAACCTGGTCGTGACACTTGTGTCCCTGAGCAAGACACTTCACTATAATTGCTTCTCTCCACCCAGGGGTAAATGGGTACCTGTGAGGGCAGAGATGGTTCTTGTGGTTGGTTTAGCTTAGTGCGCTCAGATTTGGCAGCACAGGCTGTATACTCCCCAGGGAGCTGAGATGGTTTAAGGAATGAAATGGCCCAGTGATCAGGGTAATAATATTGGAAGCGCTTTGAGACATGGTTTAGAAAAGGCTATACAATAACCGAATATTATACTATTATAATAATAATTAATCTGAAGTTTTGGATTCATTTGATAAGCCATCTTTAAGACTTTTGATACCTTTTGTGGATCAAATTTTTGGCCAGGACATGAATCTATAGATGTATGTAGTACAATTTACTTGTAGAAGTTTCAGCTTCATTACTCGTCAAGTTTTTGAGAAAAAAAGTGAAAATCACAGAGCAATGTTTTCAGAGTCGCGTAAATCCGTTATACATGCTACAATAATTTTTTTTTCCTGAGACAACAATTATTTTTGTGACATTTCGTTTGCTCAAAAACTACAGCACCTCAGCAAGTAATATTTTAAAGGAACCTGTTGCCTTGGATCAGTCGAGTCTTTGAAAATCGTTTGTAACCGTTTCATATGAAATGCATATGGTTAGAAAGATGTTTTACAACTAGAATACAATGATCCTCACAAATTTGCCTTGATATTGCGTGGTTTTCCTTTTACTTTACTAAGTAACACGGTCGGCCATTTATGGTAGTCAAAATTTTGACTCCCATAAATGGCCGACCGTGTTAGCCGACGAGGTGCAAGGAAAACCATGCAAATTCGAGTGATACTTGTGTGGATCATTATATTCTACTTTTAAAATATCTATCTAACCATTTGCATTTCATAACAAACGGTTTCAAACACTTTTCAAAGACCAACTCGACCGATCCAAGGCAACGTGTTCCTTTAAAAGGAGCTTTCTACTATCATTATCTTCAAACCATGTAAGTTTAATGTAAACCTGTGGACATTGTGTTTTGTGTCTTATAAAAAGTACACAAACCCTTTAATAGAAAGACACAATGACAAACAACATTAGGCCAAAAAATAAAACATTGTTGGATTGCCCTTTCACCTGTTTTTTTCCTTGGGTCGGTCGGTTGATTTTTTTTTATGATTTTTTTTAGATTCCAAAGAATGCCCAAAACCTTGCATAAACATTTCATGAAAGATCTGGTCATCAAACAAGCAAGGTAATTCATATTATACATCTCGCTTCAAGCACTCTTTTGCGTTTTTATTTTGGCAAATTCCTTCAAAAACAATTTCCAAGAGTCATTCATTCACCATGTTATTCGTCCATTCAATAAACGAGCAATAGCATGTGCATTACTGACAACAGCGCCCTCTGTTATTCCATGGTTCTTTGTGAAATCATGGCGTCAGATAAACGGGCGTGTGGATTAGTGTGTCACATGTTCGAGCTATCCCTAGCGCTAGGGCACAAAGGGCAACCTTATTTACCATTATGTAAGCAAAAATATTCATGAAATCAAAATTCTGAAGTGAAAAAATGGAAACCCCCCCCCCAAAAAAAAAAACCACCCCAATTTTTAGGCCTAAGTAACTTTCTTGGCGCGAATCAGGTCAACCATGAACTAATTTGACCTGTACTCGTGGCCTCAATACATACCTTGATTGGTGTACTTGATGACCGAGGTTCATATATTCTGATTTGACCGTCTTTGCAGACTGTTGCAATCTTGCTACCATCAGCACTCCAAGCACCACTAAATATCTAGACATGGAAATATCCAAACAAAACTGCAATGTTTACAACCAAAGGCACAGAATGGAATTAATCATCCGGGAGTGAAACTGTTTTGATACAGTAGCATTCCATTATTTAAGGGTGGTTACGAACTAGCACTAGGCTCAGTGATGACTTGCGTCTGTTCCAAGAGATAGTAATAATATACAAATATTGACTGGCAATGAGGTAACTTGTGTATACTGTCTATTCCCCGGGGGGACTTTGAGTGACCAGAAGAGGGACCTATTTCCTGAGGCTGAAGGCCGAGGGAAATAGGTCCCTTTTCTGATCCAAAGACTAGTGCCCTGCGGACACTATTTCCGCAAAACACGCGCGCACAATCACTAGACTATATGGGTTCACCCCACAGGACTGTGTTTCAGCCAACCAGAATACAGAATACAGAAAGCAAGAGATGTGTTACAAATAAAAATGGTTATATGTGATCATTATTATTATAGCCCCATGTAATGGTTTAGGTGCTGTGGCGCAAAATCCTGCCAATCAAACCAGGAACACTGAGGTGAACCCCATCTCTATAAATGCATTGGGTTCAGCACAAACATTAGTTATGAAATGATTACCTGATCTGTGTGTCCTGTCAGTGAATGCTTCTCCTCTCCTGATGTTAGATCCCAGATCTTGATGGTCATGTCATAAGATGCCGACATCAAGATGTCCGCAGCTTGGGGATGAAACTTGACAAAATAAAGCTTCTCCCGATGACCTGCAAAAGAACAATTTTTTTATAATAATAGTACAATAACAATACCCAGTTTTTATATAGCGCTTTTCACACCCGGAGGGCGTCCCAAAACGCTTCACATTATTACCCCTGGTCACTGGGCCTTAATTCACTCCTTAAACCATCTCAGCTTCCTGGGGAGAATACAGCCTGTGCAACAAACATTATGTGCTACTCGGCTAAATCAATCACAAGAACCATCTCTGCCCTCACAGGTGCCGAATTCAAACTCTGATCAGCAGAGTGTGGGTTTGAATCCCCAGCCGTGACACTTGTGTCCTTAAGCAAGACACTTAACCATTGCTTCGTCCTTCGGATGGGACGTAAAGCCATTGGTCCCATGTGTTGTGTAATGCACGTAAAAGGACCCAGTGCACTTATCAAAAAGAGAAGGAGTTCGCTCCGGTGTTCTTGACTTGATTGACAGCAGATAGCACCACAGCACCTTGTTAACCATTACATGGTGCTAAGGATTAAACAACTTTGTCCCACTTCCCTTGCAGTAAAAATACTTGGCGCTTTGTATCCTTTGGAAAAAGTCACGTTATAAATACGGTTATTATTATTTATTGCTATTATTATTATTATTAATTTAAATAAGGAATAAAAGGGTAGCGACGAGTTTTTTAATGGCCGTTTAAAACAGGCAGGGTCGTTGCCTGGTGATAAAGGCCGTGTGATAAAGGTCGTTGCCGTGTGATCGAAGGCTCGGGCCTTTATCACACGGCAACGACCCTGCAAGGTTTTAAACGGCCGTTAAAGAACGAGTCACTACTCTTTTATCCCCATTCATAAATGCCTTTGAAACTCTGTAAAACTTATCCGTTTCCGACATGCTTGAGCTCTGTATGTACGACGTCCGTGTGTTGCATTGTTATGACTGAGACGCCCAGTTTCCAGATCTGTTCGTGCGTGTTGTAGTCTTGGTGCAAGACATTCTCGTTTTCCTTTCACACACAGCGCGGCCAACTCAGCGACAGCGCCCGCATCGCCCGTAAAAAGAAGTGTCTTGCACCAAGACTAGTGTGTAGTATCTGACGTCATGTACAACCGGTTATAAACAGAGCTCCAGCTGGTCATTATCAACCGTTTAAACACCCCCACGTGACGCGCTCTCCATCAATAGGAATAGCGAAACCTTCTGAGGTATTTATGAATTAAAATTTATGACCCACCTCTGAGTGTAAGGAAGGGTTCCGTCATAGCTTCAGTCCAGCCGTCACTTGGTATATCCCATAAGAGTATTCTAGCATTGTCACATGCTACAGCAAGGCGGCAATTGTTAAAAGGATCCCAAGCGAAGTCCATTACACTGGAGCCATTCTGAACGGCCGGTAAATCTCTCTCTAGCTTACCAGATAGATTCAACTACAAGAAAATAAGACACAACTCAGTTATTTTCACACAATGTGATGGGCTCTGTGAAATTGAGTCACAACTCAGTTATTTTCACACAATGTGATGGGCTCTGTGAAATTGAGTCACAACTCAGTTATTTTCACACAATGTGATGGGCTCTGTGAAAATGAGTCACAACTCAGTTATTTTCACACAATGTGATGGGCTCTGTGAAATTGAGTCACAACTCAGTTATTTTCACACAATGTGATGGGCTCTGTGAAATTGAGTCACAACTCAGTTATTTTCACACAATGTGATGGGCTCTGTGAAAATGAGTCACAACTCAGTTATTTTCACACAATGTGATGGGCTCTGTGCAAAATGAGTCACAACTCAGTTATTTTTTCAACAATATGTGAGGGTTCTAAGAAAATAAGTCACAACTCAGTTATTTTTACACAATTATGTGATGGGCTCTGTGAAAATGAGTCACAACTCAGTTATTTTTACACAATATGTGATGGGCTCTGTGAAAATGAGTCACAACTCGGTTATTTTCACACAATGTGATGGGCTCTGTGAAATTGAGTCACAACTCAGTTATTTTTACACAATATGTGATGGGCTCTGTGAAAATGAGTCACAACTCAGTTATTTTTACACAATTATGTGATGGGCTCTGTGAAAATGAGTCACAATTTACACTTGTGTGATGTTTGGTTCAAAAGTTATGATCTTTTGAAAAATTGATTATGTCATAATCTGAAAATAACCCATACTGGGGAAACAGCCTGTTTAATAAAAAACATCAACTATTGATGTCTATGGGATGACCAAAAAGGACATGTTTTATTCACCTTTATCGATCAAAAACAAAGTTTCATTCAAGAAAATGTGAAAATATAGACCCTAAAGATGCATTCAACCACATACAAAATTTATTTAAAGGAATTTTTTTTTGTTCACCCTCCCATCACTCAACAGCCATGTACTGGAAAGTGGGTTGTGCGACAAGCGACTCATTTTTGTAGAGCCTACCACACACATATGTAGTTGCAAATGTTACGTGTGTCATTGTTACTTTATCAATTCAATTAGAATCATCTTAATTTGTAACTAGCATGTATTAAAGGATTTGGGTACTTTTTAAAAATGTCCATAGATTTACATTAAACTTACAGGGTTTGAAGATAATGATAGTGGAAAGCTTCCCTTCAAAAATTACTTACTGGGGTGCTGTAGTTTTTGAGAAATGAGTAAAACAATGTCGTGAAAATACGTTTGTAAATGATTAAAATAATTTTCATAACATTGTTTTACTCATTTCCCAAAAACTACAGCACCTCAGCACATAATATTTTCAGGGAAGCTTTCTACTATCATTATCTTCAAACGGTGTAAGTTTAGTGAAAATCTGTAGACATTGTGTTTTTTGTCCTACAAAAGTTCAATAGACCCTTTAATCAATTGAGTTTGCGGTAACACCATGTGTGTATCTACTTGCTAGGTAGATTTTGTTCTTTTAAGAACTGTCTTTCTTTATATTATACTACTGCGGAGTAGTTTTTTGTAATTATGGAGACTTCTCAGTTCTAGAAAGAGCTGTCCTGCTTTTTAAATACTACCCGGGCGGAAGGTAGAAAACGGCCTGGACTACTAATATGTACTTTAGTTGTTTCAGTGGATCATTAATATTTTCACTACTGCGGTATGAGTTTTTAATTGGTATCAACGTTTCAACTAGCTTGCTCTAGTTGGATTAAAGACACTGGACACTATTGGTAATTGTCAAAGACCAGTCTGCTCACTTGGTGTATCTCAACATATGCATACAAAAACAAATCTGTGAAAATTTGAGCTCAATCGGTCGTCGAAGTTGCGAGATAATAATGAAAGAAAAAAACACCCTTGTCACACGAAGTTGTGTGCTTTCAGATGATTGATTTTGAAACCTCAAATTCTAAATCTGAGGTCTCAAAATCAAATTCGTGGAAAAATACTTCTTTCTCGAAAACTAGGTTACTTCAGAGGGAGCCGTTTCTCACAATGTTTATACTATCAACAGCTCCCCATTACCCATTACCAAGTAAGGTTTGATGCTATAACTACCAATAGTGTCCACTGCCTTTAACAAGTTTTATTTGAATATTGTCTGGTACAATGACTCGCATAGTCACAATGTACCGCTTACATTTGAATTCCTCAGACTATAGAGACAGTTGCTATGTCAAAGGGTTCGGGCAAGATTTGGAATAGCAACCTCCAGATGAGCAAACCGTACCATTGTGCCGTACACGTCCATTCAGAATTTAGTATGGGTGTTCGCCGTCTCTTACGTAACTACCCCAAAGCTTGCCCCTAATCAAAGAAACTGTCACGTTAGTCTAAGGAATTAGAATTTGAGTGGTTACTTGTAATCAATTTCAAACTTAGCGCCAAGCTTAGCGCCAAAATCTGCGCTAGAAGACTGAGGTTTGCAGGGCACTGCTATCGCCACCCTGAGCTTCCAGCCAGCAAGCTTGTGCTCTGGGAGTCCAAGCAAGGTCAAGCCCAAAGAGGTCGAGGCCATCTGACCTATGTAGATCTGCTGAAAAAAGGACACTGGATTTGTGACAGCTGGGGAAGTATCCACATGCATGGAAGACAGGAAGACCTGGAGAAACCTCAGCCTTAATATCATCGACCGAGGACACCACTCGAAATAAAAGAATTTCAAACTTACATCTAGAAACGCAATAAGGCCTCCAGCTCCACCAAGCGGAATGGCTCCCCACTTGGAATTCACATGGAAGACATCACATTCTCCAAACACATTATTACTCAGGTTATGTAGGTTAATCATATGGGTACTTCTTGGCATCAAGCAGCTGTTCATGTGACGATACTTAGATGTGGATGGAGCTACAAACGGCTTGACTTTATATTCTTTCATCTTCTCCTAGAAACATATCAAGAAACTAATCAGTTTAATTCATTAATACATGTATGTAAATTGACACTATTGGTAATTACTCAAAATAATTGTTAGCATACAAACTTATAGTGTAATTATTTGATAGTGTAATTATTGTGAGAAACAGCTCCCTCTGAAGTAACATAGTTTTTGAGAAAGGTAAGTTCTCATTCAAATTATAAAAGATTTCAGACCTGAAGCCTTTATTAGGCATCTGAAAGCACACATATTTGTGCAACAAGGGTGTTTTTTCTTTCACTATTCTTTTGCATCTTCGATGACCAATTGAGTAAAAATGTTTTGTTATGCATTTGTTGAGATACACCAACTGACCAAGTGAGAATATTGGTCTTTGACAATTACCGAAGGTGTCCAGTGCATTTAAACAACTATGTCTAAAAAAATTAAAACATGGGACTGAAAAATTCTGAAATGTGTCAGTATTAAAGGCAGTGGACACTACTCCAAATAATTATTATCATAAAACTTTTCTTGGCGACGAGTAATGGGGAGAGGTTGATAGCATAAAACATTGTGAGAAACGGTTCCCTCTGAAGTGACGTAGTTTTTTTGAGAAAGAAGTAATTTTCCATGAATTTGGTTTCAAGACCTCAATTTTAGAATTTGAGGTCTCGAAATCAAGCATCAGAAAGCACACAACTTCGTGACACAAGGTTTTCACAGATTTGTTATTTTATGCATATGTTGAGATACACCAACTGTGAAGACTAGTCTTTGACAATTACCAATAGTGTCCACTGTCTTTAAAACAATTCAAAAGCATTCATAATTAAGGTGTACTCATCATGATGTGTTTATACAAAGGAGAAAGTTGATTGAGAGAATTTATGATTTAGAAGTTGCTTAGCAGCTAAAATGTAAAGCAAGCTTCAGCTTTTTTGACGAAATGTTCAAACCTTCATCCGATTTAAAATGTATTTACCAACATAACAAAGACAGTCATGGCACTATACCAAATTGGCTGGGACTACTACTTTAGCGTGTAGGAGCAGTATTAACTGCACTACCGCGGAGTCAGTTCTTAACTAACTTGCTCCAGTCATCGTCAGGAGACTATAAAGAGATAAGGAAGAAGTTAAATCTCCTGAACAATCCGATATCTGCGGTAGTAGAATATATAGTAGAATATAGCAAGACAGTTCTCCAAAGAACAAACTCTATCTGGCAAGTGTAGATACACACATGGTGTTACCACAAACCAAATATTATAAGTTATCACACAAGCGCGAGTGGAATACGGAAAAATATAGCGCTTCTGCGTCCCATATCCAACGAGGCCGAAGGCCGAGTTGGATATGGGACGCAGACGCACTATATTTTCCGTATTTCTATGAGCGCGCGTGTGATAACGTATTTATCTTCAAGCAAACTTGGCGCGTGACATAGAACACACAAGACGCATGGTAGTGGTATTAGCCGTGCAATATAGATTTTTATCACCACTCCATTCTGCGAATCTGATTGGAGGATTAGCGCGTACTTGAAGATAAATATTGTTGTTACAACTAAAGGGACTCAACTTGCCTCCAACCCCATTCATGTATTTCCACTTCACTGCTTATGTTTCACTTAGTTACCTGTTCATGTTTGTTGTGTTGTCATTTAGCCTTTGAGAAAGACTCTGCTAGGGTCGAAACGTCAGGCCATTAACTATTTTTTGCTTTTGTTGTTATAACTATTAAGATTTAAGACTTACATCGGACTTAGCATCACCAGACTCCGTTTTTGTTGATTTGGGGGTTTCAAGTGAAGATGTTTTCAGCTTGTTGGCTGCCTCGATCACATCATCGGACTGTTGGGGTGAGGAAGGCTATATCAAGAAATACAAACAGAAAATGCAAACCGAAACCCAATTAATAATTGTGTCACTTACATTGTTATAATATTGTATAAATTTTAGTTTTGTGTTAGCACGGTATACATGTACTCAGTACTTTTCTAGAGTCCTGTGAAAAAAAAGAAAAATAATAATAATTATACTCTTTATCCCCGATGAACATTTCACATCCCTTTGGGCGATCTCTGTGGTCTAGTTGGTAAGACACTGCTCTAGAATTGCAAAGGTCGTGGGTTCGAGTCCCAGCCGAGTAATATGCCTGTGAAAGTACAGAGTATACAGTGCTAACACACATCAGTGTCGGGTAAAGTCAATATTAATATAATATTCTTTATCCCACTGCAAATTTAAAGACACTGGACACTTTTGGTAATTTTCAAAGACCCGTCTTCTCACTTGGTGTATCTCAACATACGCATAAAATGACAAACCTGGGATAATTTTAACTCAATTGGTTGTCGAAGTTGCGATAGAACAATGGAGGAAAAACACCCTTGTAGCACAAAGTTGTGTGCTTTCAGATGCTTGATTTAGAGACCTCAGCTGAGGTCTCAAAATCAATTCAAACATTTGAGTGAGAAATTACTTCTTTTTCAAAAACTATGTTACTTCAAAAGGAGCCCTTTCTCACAATGTTTTATCTACCACCAGCTCTCCATTGCTTGTTACCAAGTAAGGTTTTATGCTAACAATTATTTTGAGTAATTACCAATTGTGTCCAGTGCCTTTAACATCTACACTTATAAGAGTAACTACCAACTGAGCTTTTTATCTAGCCCTATATTGGCGGTGTCCCTATTTTGTCAATATCTTTGTAACTATAAACATAAATATGAATAGAAGACTTGCGGGTACAACCATGTGTAAAATCTCTTTTGAGGGAGTGTTGGCTCTGAAAAGAGCCAGGGTCTCGACGTTTCAAACAGTATACTCTGCTCGTCTATGCTTATATATGGTGCGTTCGATAAGCTTCCCTGGGTCAATCACGCAGTGCTCACTCAGGGAAGCCCCTGACAAGAGCTATTATAACGATCACATTTGCCCTCTCGTGGTGACGTCATGCACCTCGAGTCACCCCCAAGTGACCTGTTACACAAGCAGGGCACTTGGGGCTAACCCAGTTGAGCCCCTGGAATGACGTCAAAGCTATTCGAACATACCGGGGGGCAGACCGGGGTCAACCCAGGGAAGCTAGACGAACGCACCCATAGTAAACGAAGTGAAAAAAAAAAAAAAAAAAAAATCTTACTTTTTCAGATAGTGGTTTGTTTTTCTCAGTAGAAGCTACTAATGGTTCCTTAGAAGACACATCTCTTGTCTTGTCCCCTGAAGAGGAAATGGACACTGAAGAAGGACTGGGTTTCTTTGGGATCACTTTCCTCTTAGCAGGATCTAAACTAATCCTCAGTACCTGTATAAAAAATATATAAAAAGTAGAGGCAGAATCTTAAGTACCGTATTGTCTGAAGCTTTGGATAATAATAAAGGCCCGAGCCGAAGGCTCGGGTCTTTATCGCATGGCCACAACCCTGCAAGGTTTTAAACGGCCGTTTAAGAATGAGTGACGACTCTTTTATTCCTATTCATAAATGCCTTTTTGGTTAAAAGGCGTATTAAAGTATGAAACTCTGTAAAACTTATCCACTTTCAGACGTCCTTCAGCTCTGTACGTGTGTTGCATTTTTATAACTGAGACTGTTTTCGGATATGCATTCGTGCGTATAGTAGTATGCATCTAAACATATCCGAAAACAACCGGTTATAAACAGCTCCAGCTGGTCATTATCAACCGTTTTAAACACGCACACGTGACGCGCTTTCCACCAATAGGAATAGCGAAACTTAAATAGTAAACTTGCAGGTACAACCATGTGTAAATCTCTTTTGAAGGAGTGTTTGCTCTGAAAAGAACAAATGCGGTCTTAACATTTGTTCTTTTCAGAATCTGCTTAGAAAGTGGAGTTTATAAAGAAGCAACCATGTGGCTGTTAAATCACTGGTGCTGGCAGCGGTGATCATTGTTTATTTGAAGCTGGGACGTTTTAACTCCTTCTGTGGCCCTTTCTCTATGCTATGCCCAACTCTGTTAAGGAGAATGGACGAGAAAGTGTAGATTCGTGGATAGAATGTACGAGCCGAAGGCGAGTACATTGTAATCACGAATCAACACTTTAGACTTAAACTATTTCCCCATTGGTTATGTAACAGTTCAATTAATTGGATTCCTCAATAGTAACATGACTATAGCTAGTCTATCAAATTAGAATACATTGTCAAACGACAATTGGTCACATTTTATAATATCTTTACAAAATATATAGGCATACTTTAGTGCTTGCAACATTCTCGAGTACAACGTCAGTTTGCTCAGCTAACAATAAATTGTGTTACTTAAGTAATTTTTTCTAAACTTGAAAATATTTTTGTAAATTGAAAGAAAACAAATTTATCTATGTTTTGTAGCACTTCATGCTATCTTTCAGTTTGGAAAGACAGTAATTTTCAAGTTGAACTATTTACTAAAGCTTGTAATGAATCTACACTCAACTGTAGATTATTTTACGAAATCTACAGTTAAAGGGTATATGTACTTTTTCCTAACAAAAAACACAATGTCCACAGATTTACATTAAACTTACACAGTTTGAAGATTATGATAGTAGAAAGTTTTCCTTGAAATTTTACTTACTGAGGTGCTGTAGTTTTTGAGAAATGAGTAAAAGTAATAATTTTCGTCTCAGTTTTAGCATTTAAAAACGTATTAAGCAGTTATGTTATGGTTTTGGTATAATATCATAACTGGTTAAGGGGATTTTACATGCTCAAATAATTTTGGTCTCATGAGTCCAAAATTATTTTGTGACTTGTTTTTTCTCATTTCTCAAAAACTACACAACCTTAGTTAGTAATATTTAAAGGGAAGCTTTCCACTATCACTATCTTCAAACCCTGTATGATGTAAATCTGTGGACATTTTAAAAAAGTACCCGAATCCTTTTTTAAGTGTAGATTCGTAAAAAATAATCAACACTTTCAACAATAGAGTGACGTCCCAGAAATAGTTGACTACCTGTTCATTACCGCCTTGTAACCACTCCTCAGCGGACAATGCAGCTTCTCCTCCGGCAGTATCTGGAAATAACTCTCCATAGAAGTCTCGATGAGACTAGAAAAACACAAAGTCAAGTCAATTCAAGTCAATAATATACAAATCTATAGTAATCAGGGCCCAATTTCATAGAGCTGCTAAGCACAATAATTTGCTTAGCGTAACATTTCTTCCTTGATAAAAACAGGATTACCAACCAAATTTCCATGTGATTTCCAGGATGAGCAAACAACAACTGAATACCAGTAAAAAGCAACATGCAACACATGAAAATTTGGTTGGTAATCCTGTTTTTATCAAGGAAGAAATTTCATGCTAAGCAGATTGTTGTGCTTAGCAGCTCTATGAAATTTGGCCCAGGGCCCAATTTCATAGAGCTTCTAAAGCACTAATAGTAGCTAAGCACATCAAAATTATGCTTACTACATGTAGGATATGGTTACCAGCCAAACTACCATGTCTCATGTATAATTTGTGAATGGTATCCTGCTTTTTTCTGCTTAGAGTAGTCGACTAATTTTAAGCAATATATTCTGCTTAAAGACACTGGACACTATTGGTAATTGTCAAAGACCAGTCTTCTCACTTGGTGTAACTCAACATATGCATAAAAATAACAAACCTGTGAAAATTTGAACTCAATTGGTCGTTGAAGTTGCGAGAGAATAATGGAAGAAAAAACACCCTTGTGTTTAGATGAAATTTTTCTAAAACCAACGACATAGAAACACAAAGACGTACAAACAAGAATATGCTTCCACTGTGTACAGATGTACATGTACATGTATAGCACTCTATGATCATTGACCCCCATTATTGATAATAAACGATGGAAAAGTTCACATGTGTACACTATGCGCTGAACTCTAATGAGCTAGTCACACTGCAGCGATAACGAAAACATTAATGATCACATCGCAAAGAGAACGTATTCTAATGGTTAAATTGCTCTGAGCAGAATACGCTTATTCATCCAATCGAGGGTGTGCATTGTTAATGTGCTCGTTATTGTTTGTTGATATCGCTGCAATGTGACTGGCCCTTAAACGCAGTGGACACTATTGGTAATTACTCAAAATAATTATCATCATAAAACCTTTCTTGATTACGAGTAATGGGGAGAGGTTGATAGTATAAATTTTTGTGAGAAACAGCTCCCTCTGAAGTGACGTAGTTTTCGAGAAAGAAGTAATTTTCCACGAATTTGATTTCGAGACCTGAGGTCTCGAAATCAAGCATCAGAAAGCACACAACTTCGTGTGACAAGGGCTTTTTTCCTTTCATTATTATCTCGCAACTTTTAGGACCAATTGAGCTCAAATTTTCACAGGTTTGTTATTTTATGCATATGTTGAGAAACACCAAGTGAGAAGACTGGTCTTTGACATTCACCAATAGTGTCCACTGTCTTTAAGCCTTGCACGAGTGCACATTTCACCAAAGATGGCGATCGATTAACAAACCATCAATTGTTTATTCTTACCTTTCTAGGCACTTCATAGGATATTGGAACCACAGCGTTCATAGTGAGTTGAAGTAATCGATTAACCTCACATGACATCACATCAACAGCTCGTTTAGGAATCATGGCAATTCCCTTCACCTGCTCGGGAACTTGTTGGGCAATTCCTGTGAACAAAAAATATCAAGGTGTTTGTTAACTCATATATCAATATAAAACACATGGGAAACTGACTTAAATTAGACTTTGAGGTTGAACAAAAAAAACTTGACTAGAGTGGGATTCGAACCAACGACCTCCGGATTAATGTGCCTGCGCTCTACCAACTGAGCTATCTAGCCCTATATTGGCGGTGTCCCTATTTTGTCAATACCTTTGTTTGGGGGTGCCAGTCAGAAGCCACACAACCGTTAACTGCCGTGTAGCCAGGGACCACACCCAATTTACGATACAACCTGGGAAGCGGCATCCAGGGGAACACCTTAAGGGTATGCAACTCCTAGCATGTCACTAGTTGCTTCATGTAATGTGTTACATTCAGACAAAATGACAGACAAAAATGGTATCTCAAACAATTGAAAAGTCATTGCATTCAATACCTACTATCTGACTATCTCATACATTTTCAATGTGCATTATTTTTGTTAATTTTACACCGTTGTGATTAACAATGCAGGGCACAATTTCATGGCTCTGCTTACCGTAAGCACTGAATCGGCGCTTACGGAAGCAGAAAATTCTGTGCTTACGGCAAGCGTGTTTCACGGGTTAGCGGCGAATTTTGGCTTGTGAGCGTGCGTACTCCGCGTTACCAGGCATTCTACGCTTACAAGGCTAGCGCAGAAATTCGGCGCTAGCATGTCAAGCGGGGAATCATGATCGTAAGCGCAGAATTCGGCGGTAAGTAGAGCCATGAAATTGGGCCCAGATGTTTACATGATTTGAGGCATTGCATGGTGAAGTATCAATTTATATTTGGTTTGTGGTATCACCATGTGTACATGTATATCTTCTTGCCAGGTAGAGTTTGTTATTACGAGAAGTGTCTTTCTATATTCTACTACCACGGAGTAGATTTATCAGATTGTTCGGGAGACTTCTCAGTTCTGAAAAGAACTGTCAGTGCTTTTTAACTACTACCTGGGCAGAAGGTATAGCAAATTGGCTGAGACTACATGTACTACTTTAGCTTATACATGTACATGTAGAATCGTTATTAACTGCACTACAGCGTAGTGAGTTCTTAAATTGGTCTCAACGTTTCTACTAACTTGGTCTAGTCATTGTCAGTAGTGCTGATGTGCAGGTGTCAGTTTATGACCAGTGGTATCCCTAAAAAGGAGCATTGCCGAGATAAATAAATGGGCTTACCTTGTGTTATAAACGGCGTCTTTTCCTGGATCTCACAAAACCATATCCTTGTGTCTCCTATCCCGGCCAGGAATAACATCTTGGTATCAGGATCGTACAGTGGTAGCATTATCCTATAATTAAACCATTAGAAAATAGAATTAGCTTTTGGAAACAACTTACCAACCAAAAGACCTACGGTTACTATATATATTTCTCTTTAGACGACAAGGGTCAAAACGTCAGGCAGTTTACTACTTCTTACAATTAAATCTGTAAGGCACTGGACACTATTGGTAATACATGTACTAAAAATAATTGTTAGTATAAAAAATTACTTGGTAACGAGCAATGGAGAGCTGTTTGTAGTATAAAACATGGTGAGAAACAGCTCCCTCTGAAGTAACGCTCCCACTGAAGTAACATAGTTTTTGAGCAAGAAATAATTTCTCACTTTTTAAAGACTTTGGGCCGGAAGCCTTTTATTATGCATCTGAAAGCACACAAATATGTGCAACAAGGGTGTTTTTTCTTTCATTATTCTCTTGCAGTTTCGATGACCAACCAAGTCCCAATTTCCACAGATGTGTTCTTGTATGCATATGTTTGGATATACCAAGTGAGAACACTGTTTTTTGACAATTACCAAAGTTGTCCCGTGCCTTTAAAGACACTGGACACTATTGGTAATTGTCAAAGACTAGTCTTCACAATTGGTGCATCTCAACATATGCATAAAATAACAAACCTGTAAAAATTTGAGCTCAATCGGTCGTCGAAGTTGCGAGTTATTAATGAAAGAAAAAAACGCCCTTGTCGCACCATGGTCACAGAAAAATTGTGTGCTTTCAGATGCTTGATTTCGAGACCTCAAATTCTAAATCTGAGGCCTCAAAATCAAATTCGTAGAAAATTACCTCTTTCTCGAAAACTATGTCACTTCAAAGGGAGCCGTTTCTCACAATGTTATATACTATCAACCTCTCCCCATTACTCGTTACCAAGTAAGGTTTTATGATAATAATTATTTTGAGTAATTACCAATAGTGTCCACTGCCTTTAAGTCTCACCAGGGCCCAATTTCATAGAGCTGCTAAGCACAAAAATTTGCTTAACATGAAATTTCTTCCTTGATAAAAACAAGATTACCAACCAAATTTCCACCTGATTTTCAGGATAAGCAAACAACAGCTGAATACCAGTAACAAGCAATATGCAACATATGGAAATTTGGTTGGTAATCTTGTTTTTATCAAGGAAAAAATTTCATGCTAAGCAAATTTTTGTGCTTAGCAGCTCTATGAAATTGGGCCCAGTACATTTTATTCTACATCAAACTGAACTAAGCACCAGTTGGTCTCAATATGAAAGCATTTTGTGTATGAAACGTGACTCAATGAAATTGAATATATTACCCAGTTGATCTATCAAAGTCTTGGGAAGCAACTGGTTTGACAAACTTGCGTTGATCCCAAACACACACTTCTCTGTCTCTTAACTGTAGGAAACCAAAATAACAAGGGTTAACATGTACATGTTTTATAAAGGGGATAAATGAGTAGTGACTCGTTCTTAAACGTCCGTTTATAACCGGCAGGGTCAC
This sequence comes from Asterias amurensis, assembly GCF_032118995.1. Classification (NCBI taxonomy): domain Eukaryota; kingdom Metazoa; phylum Echinodermata; class Asteroidea; order Forcipulatida; family Asteriidae; genus Asterias; species Asterias amurensis. Next base: position 6,325,517 of record NC_092651.1, read on the forward strand.
GACCCTGCAAGGTTTTAAACGGCCGTTTAAGAACAAGTCGCTACTCTTTTATTCCCATTCATAAATGCCCGTATGTTAACAAGCAAAATAATTTCACAATTATAGACACTGTTTCTTTTGCAAATTTTCAAAGTTTGTAAATTTGTCAACAACTTTTGTAAAAAATGTTTTGTGTGTGTTAGGTTGTGTATATGCAAGTGTACAATATAGACCATTACTAATGGCTATGAATTGCGTTCTGTGTAAGTAAATTTGGCGTTCGTGAGTATTGCGCGCCAAACACGCAAAGCCAGCTGGTCTTAAACAGCTGTAGCTGTGTCTTTATCTGCTGTTTAAACACCCCACCTGAGGCGCTCACCACCAATAGGAATAGCGAAACTGTCTGGGGTATTTATGAATAATGTGTTAGGAGATTTATTCATTTTGAAGTACGCAAGATGATGGCCATTTCAAATTACTATACCTCATACATATTCATGACCGAGAGTCAAACTCTCATTGGTCCATTCAACATATTATGAATCCATTCAATATTTAAACGATTAAATTTGGGATGTGTAGGTGGGTGGGCCAAAGCAATTAAAAAAACCCACATATTTCGCTTTTATAACTTTGTTTGTTTGTATGTTTGTTTGTTTTGTGGTTTGTTTTTGTTTTGTTTGGGGCAACTAAACAACATACAGATTGAGTAATGAACTTGAAGAAAATTGACGGAATTTGTTCTTGTAAACCGGTGGTGATTATTCATGATGTCATCTTGCCTTGAACAATTTTATAAACTAAACAACTGGACTTACTATTTTGTGACTGACGACAGTTTCACACCCTATCCTGGGTGCATCATCAGGCCGACTGATGTTCTAGCGGCAAAAGGTTGGTGACCCGTTTCGGGGTCACTGTGCAAAATGGTGTTTCTGATCAGCAGAGTGTGGGTTCGAATCCCTAGCCGTGACACTTGTGTCCTTAAGCAAGACACTTAACTATTGCTTCGTCGTTCGGATTGGACGTAAAGCCATTGGTCACATGTGATGAGTAACGCAGGTAAAGGAAGTCAGTGCACTTATCGAAGCAAGAAGGGGTTCACCCCGGTGTTCCTGGCTGTGGCTGCTGTATGCGCCGTAGCACCTTGTAAACCCTTGTAAGGTGCTAAATAATTGGGTCTCAGAATTCATCACTGCAATAACCTATCTTTCTGAAAGTTTGTATACCCAGCGCCTTGAGTACCTTCCATTGGTAGATATGTGCGCTATAAGACTTTGATATTATTATATTATTATTAAAATAGTAAGTCCAGTTGTTTAGTTTATACAATTTTTCAATATTATAGTTACCTTGATAACGGAAAATATTCATAAATATATCCTCTTACCTTGTTGAATCCAGAAGTCAGAATAAAGTCAGAGTCTCCAAGCCAACATACTCTGGTTTCTTTGTTACCACCGTGACCATCAGTTTCCTTTAGGACAGTTATATTGAAACACACAATGAAGAAATACCTTCTTAACCTTTTGATGCACAAGGTGGTCGCTAGCGACCACCAAAAACACTTCAAATTGTCACAAATTAAAAACTACAACCCCCATGTTGAGCTTTCGTTTGATGATATGTTCAACAGGCCGTGATATTGAACGTTTTTGAGAAAAGCACAGTTGAATGTTCTTTTTTTCTAAATATCTGTGCACCAGAGGGTTAATATTTCAGTTTTTGTTCTTGGTATTTAGTTCTAAGCTTTGCAATTTACCACGGAACCGTTTATTCACAGTTTTTTTCATGAAGAGGTCCAATATTAGAAGCGTATAGAAGCAAATTTGATGTCACAAGGGTGTTTTCGCAGCAAATGTTTCGCAGGAGTTGATCGCAGCTCCACTGTTGCGAATCATTCATTGCGAATTTGTGGCGTCAGAATTTGTATCGCATTCGCAATAACAGGAAGTATGAACCGGGCTTTAGATAGTTAGTGTTCAAATGATGCACAGTGAAAACACCCCGTTTTTTAAAATTTTGTTATTTTATGCAAGTTTGCCCCAAACAAGGCCTAAAGCCACTCGAGGTAAGCTGGTAAGAGGCTACAAGAAAACAAACTCTAGGGGGAATGTACCTTAGTAAACACAATGATTTTGTACTGTTTCTACTTTTTAATTGTTGATTTACATGGTAATATTTATGATTTGAGGCATTGCATGGTGAGGTATCAGTATATATTTGGTTTGCGGTAACACCATGTGTGTTTCGACTTGCCAAGTAAAGTTTGTTCTTAAAAGAACTGTCTTTCTATATTCTACTATCGCGGAGTAGATTTATCGGATTGTTCGGGAGACTTCTCAGTTCTAAAAAGAACTGTCCTGCTCCTGACGATGACTAGAGCAAGCTAGTCGAAACGTTGAGACCAATTTAAGAACTCACTCCACGCTAGTGCAGTTAATAACGATCCTATAAGCTAAAGAAGTAGTAGTCCCAGCCAATTTCCTACCTTCTGCCCGGGTAGTAGTTAAAAAGATGGACAGTTATTTTCAGAACTGAGAAGTCTCCCGAACATCTGATAAATCTACCCGCGGTAGTAGAATGTAGAAAGACAGTTCTCTAAGAACAATCTCTACCTGGCAAGTAGATACACATATGGTGTAAGCAAAAACCAAATATATATTACACGGTATAGATTCTTTTTATGAAATGATGACTTACAAAGCAAACGCTGTTTGTCCTTGGGTCTAAGATCCTTAATTTCTTATCTTTGGCAGCGGTTGCTAGGGTACCACCATCTTGCCTCCAAGAAACACCTTGAATCTGTTCTGTGTGTACATTCATAGCTGCAAGTAAGAAAAAGATACATGTATACAGTTCAGTTAGTCCTAGGTAAAAGCAATTAAAACAAGAAAAGTCATGTTTGAAAACACAAATACCCTGCAAGCCAATACCTTGGCAGCATTATGCGCCACAGCACCTTGTAAACCATTTCACGGTGCTTTATGTATGTAAAAGGAGTAAGTCTCATAATTCAAACGCAGTCCCACATACCTTGCAGGAAATACTTTATGTTAAAGCGCCTTGAGATTCACAGATATGTGTGGTATAAGAAGCCACTAGTATTATCATTATTAAGTAGGATTTGAAACTTTGCATGGTGGAAATACGATACAGAAAGGTTTGCGGTAACACAATGTAATGACTATCTTTAATGAGTTGGGGTGGAGTTGAAACCAACAGGTTTTTTTTAGAACCACCCCAACTCATTTAGAGATAGTCATTACATTGTGTTACCCCAAACCTTTCCGTATTATCATTAGGCCTATAAAAACCATTGTTGGATTGCCTAATCCCAACCTATCGTTTCTTTTTCTTTTTTTGGGGGGGGGGGGGTTCCCTTTTTTTTCCTTCAGAATTTTGATTTTACGAATGTTTTTTGCTTACAACATGGTAGATACGGATGCCCTTTGTTTAAAATATGACCATTTGTTAAAAATATTTGTTTTGGGCCGACTTCTTACAGTCGACAACAAAATATTATCCGGTGCAACAGTCATAGTTTTCACTGTTCACAAAATGCGCAACGGACTAGGGATAGCATATCAAAGCACACGCCCGTTTATCATACGTCACGATCTCACAAGGAACCAGTCTAACAACCCATTGAACAACAGAGGGTGCTGTTGCCAGTAACCCCCATATATGGTATCGCTCATTTATTGAACGGACGAAAAACATAGTGAATGAAATGACTTGTGGAAATTGTTTTTGAAGGAATTTGCCAAAATAAAGACGCTTGAAGCGAGATGTATAAGATGAAATACCTTGCTTGTTTGACAACTAGATCTTCCATGAAATGTTTATACAGTTTTGGGCATCCTTTGACATCTCCAAAAAAAAAAGAGAAAAAAGAAGAAGAATTGACCGACCGATCCAAGCAAAAAATCGGGTGAAAGGGCAATCCAAAATGTTTTTCTACCCCTCATTGTTTTGCCCTACCTATACACTCCTGTGCTTTGTTAATGTCCCAAATGTGAAGAGTCTTGTCACATGATGAAGCCAGGAGTTGATCTGCCGTTGGGTGGAATAGCACATTCTGCACAGTTTGTTCCTGCTTTGTTAACATGCATCTAGGAGTAGACATACTCTCTGTGAGGCCACCCTCAGGAATATCCCACAATTTGATCTGAAATGAAAAAATAGCTCATACATTAAAGACACTGGACACTATTGGCAATTGTCAAAGATCAGTCTTCTCACTTACTGTATCTCAACATATGCATAAAATAACAAACCTGTGAAAATTTGAGCTCAATTGGTTGTCAAAGTTGCGAGATAATAATGAAAGAAAAAACACCCTTGTCACAAGAAGTTGTGGGCTTTAAGATGCTTGATTTCGAGACCTAAAATTCTAAATCTGAGGTCTCGAAAACGTGGAAAATTACTCCTTTCTCGAAAACTACTCCACTTCAGAGGGAGCCTTTTTTCACAATGTTTTATACTACCAACCTCTACCCATTACTCGTTACCAAGTAAGGTTTTATGCTAACAAATATTTTTAGTAATTACCAATAGTGTCCACTGTCTTTAACACAATTTATATAAAATCACCACATATCCTTGCTATTTAATTGGAGGATTGGCCGTCATGTGATGGCAAATAAACGTACCATTGCAAGCTTCGTCATTCATAGGCATCTGAAAGCAAATGCTTGTTGAAGCTTTGCAAGTTTGGTTTAAAGCTTTACATGGTGTAGAGAAATAAGAAGAAGACCAGCACAGTATACTGTTCACAACGTCGAGACCAAATCGGCTCTTTTCAGAGCCAACACTTACTTAAAAGAGATTTACACATGGTTGTACCCGGAAGTTTTCTATTTATTTATAGTTTCTTCTTACATACATTTTATGGAACAATTATAATCAATATTTTATGACCATAAACCGAGCCATTTGATGGCAAAAGTAGCATCAATATCCTACCGTATTGTCACTTGAGCATGTTGCTAATAAGTTGTCATCAAATGGAGAGAAGTCCATATCCGTCACCAAGGCTGAGTGTGCATGAAGCATTGGTAGAGATGACATACCACGACCGGATTTATCTAATGGTATAACAGCCAGGGTACCGCCACCTACAATGTCAACACCAAATCATATTATACATACTGGGGTCGATTTCAAAAAGTTAGGACTAGCCCTAACTTAGGACTAGTCCTAGGAGATATTAAAAGCGTATGGGTAGTCCTAAGTTAGAAGGAGTAACTCGTCCTAACTCGAGATAAGACTAGTCTTAACTCATTGTGAAATCCACCCCTGGACATCAGTTGTAAACATGTCAGGATACCTGGGGGAAAAGTTGATAATCTTTATTACTATACCTCATACATACATGTATGATCAAGAGTCAAGTTCTTACTGGTCCGTTCGTCATCACGTGCCAGGTGATATTTTTGCTGTTTACCAAGCGCGCACGCGAGTAATCACGCACAATGTAAATGCGCATGACAAGTAGAACAGCACCCGGGTGCTATTCTACTTGTCATGCGCATTACCACTGTGCGACCGATCAACCCGGGCGCTATTCTACTTGTCATGCGCTTTACGATCGTGGTACTGTTTTGTATACACGCATGAACATCGCTCTCTCTTGCGCCATCCAACACATGAACAAATTTATCATGTAAATTCTGTTTCAAAGTCGTCATTTTCCCTTGCTCCAAGTCATGTTCCAGTAACATGTATGAAGTATAGCAAAACAAATATAACATGGTTTATTTTGGGTGACTAGTCGATATGAGCTCCCCTCGGTATTGGAAGTAGGCAAACTTGCTCCCGAGGCTTCGCCTCGGGAACTATCAACGACTAGTCACCCTCAAACCATGTTATATTTGTAAAGTATGCATAGAACATGAGTTTTGTTTAGGTGTACATTACCTTGATTGTTCCCACCGCTGGCAGTTCCAGTGCTTAGTTCGAAACAGCCGTGGTTTCAAGGGAACAGTGAAGAAGTGTTTCTTAATTGGACAACTGTTCGTCTGCTTATTAAACTATGCATACTCCGTCGTTTTAATGTTTGAAGATGACAACAAAACTTTGAGAAGAGGAATAATACTGTTACCAAGGTAACAAAACAATTGTTGCACGATGTGAAGGGGTGCATGAGTTTTGTACACCCAAGGGGGCAAATGGCACCCTCAGCTTCGCCTCTGTTGGATTTTCCCCCTCGGGTGTACAAAACGCCATGGACCCCGTTACAGCGTGCAACAATTGTGTTTAATGATCTCACCTGTGTTATTGGTGTTGAACGCCATGAACTTACAGCTTGCTTTGATGTGGTTCCCACATGATGATGGTGAGCCAATAGGGATATCATTGATCCATTGCTAGAGTCATAGATAGAACAACAATTAGAATCAATGCTTATATTTAAGAGTGTCAAGGCCGAGCGGTAGAACACCGCCACTGAACTCAAGCTCTGGTGACTTATTATTATTGTTATTATTATTTATTCGGCCATTTCACAAAGTACCATGTATTTGAAAACAAAATTTTAGTTATAAGAACAAAATAAAATAATCATGTTGAACAGAACTAATGTAGGCATACAGGCTAAATAGCAACTAGCAAACCAAGTAGTACAGGGTAAATCAAAGGGTTCACCTCTTTCTTGGAGACTTTTGGTACTGCATTTTTGAACTTGGATGCACCGAAACGACTCATTTTGAAGTCCTGGTTGTGTAGCTTTTCTGTAACAAATGTAATATTTAAATGGTTACTTTTTGGTACCTTTAAGTCCAAGATGACAACATCTGTCACTTAGATTTACCATGTGTTGTCTGTACAGACAAGACAAGAAACAAAAAATAAAGGAGGTGACGCTCTACTGTTTTATACAAGAAGATTTTGCTTACGCAACAGAAAGAAACATGAAGCACTTCATTGCTGTAAAAATAATACTAACTTGGCAAAGTTTTAATGGTTCATTTTGATTTCTGGAACGTTCCCAGGCCTGTTACTTCATGGAGGCAACGAAGGTGATTGCCTCCATGCCCCTTGGTCATTGCCTTGGTGCCCTTGAAATGCTACAGTAGAAATTTGCAATTTCATCATAGGGTGCCCTTTACCAAGAAGAAAATGCCTTTGTGCCCTTGCCCTTTCGAAAGCGAAGCATACCGCCCTGCGTTCCCCTTGTTGATTGCTTGTTGTATGTCTTATTTATTCTACTTAAAGGGATTGTCCCTTTGGATAGTGATTTGGTTCACTTTTGGGCAATCCCTAGGCATTGTTTGCTTTTTAAACTTTTTTTTATGTCTCTCATTGTTTTATGTTTTTAAATCCTTCATTTTCTGTTATTGTTGCTGTGGTATTTTAAAAGCCAGAAAGAATAAATAAAAAAATAAATAAACAGAAAGAGTTAGTTGTGCTACAAACCCCACACAAAAGCTGTGTGAAGATGTAGATGCCAACTTCAGCTTCTTCAAAAATGTAACTCTAAGCTACTGTATATAAAAACATTTTGGTATAAATTCTTTGGCAACCGAATTCCCATTATTTAATACCCTTGACTCTGTCACGTTGAATGCAAAGAAGGAGTCCAACCTGGGCTAATCTATCTACCGGTACATGTATCTTCCAATGAGTACACTCCAGAGGTGTATAGTACTTGGGAGCAAAAGTGCTTAATCACGGGAACAAATCAAACGAAATGTGCTGCAACTAAAATCAAGATGCAAGTAAAAAGATGTCTGTGTGGTAGACTAATGGAGGGTGAGTGGATTCAGGCGGCTCTGGAAGACCTCCAGAGACTGAGCTGAAACCACAGTGGCTGGTAGAGTGTTCCAGATACAGATGACACTTGGGAAGAAACTATGCTGTATGAGAGTATTGTACAATGCTGTTGTGTGAATTGTAGATCTGGTTTGATGAAGATGAGTGTAAGGCCGTGTCCGAAACGGCGACTTCGGCTACAGCTACGGCTAGATCGCGCGCGCCTGCCTATTCTTCAACACTGGTAGACGCGCTGATCTAGACGTAGCTGTAGCCGAAGTCGTCGTTTCGGACACGGCCTTAGTAGGGTGGTGCGGCTGGGATGGCCACAACACCGTGCACAATCCTATACAGCATGATGCTTTGCTTTCGTAAAGAGATTGCCATTTGAGGTTTTGCAACATCTTGGTGACAGTGTTCTTTTGGTTGAAGTCAGCCATCACAAATCTTCCAAATCTTGCAGCATGCCGCTGTACCACCTGGGAAATCAGGTCCTCGGTGTGTGGGTCCTATACCGATGACGAGTACTCAAGGGTAGTCATATCATCATCATCCTTCGGCTGCGGAGCAGGCGACTTCTTGCTTCTTCCAACTACGACGATCTTGGGCAAGTGTGGAGATTTGGCTTGGTTGAAGCATGCCTTCATCATCTCCAAGCAGACGTTGTAGATGTCAGGAATGATGTGCGTTGCCTTCCTGGTCTTCTTTTCCCGAAGGTTGGTGTGTATAAGGCGTAAATCTTGACAAGCTCATCATCTGGCATCCGAAGTACGTGCCCAAGGAACTTGAGCTGACGACTTCTTACACGCTCCACAAGAGGGTTTGAGCTAGTCATGGAGTAGGCCTAGATGGTGGCATTGGTGACATGGTCAGTACGCTTGATGTTGAGCATATTGGGTCGTATGAATAAAAAGTAGTACTTACTTTTACTTGAAAATTTCAAGTATTTACTACCATCCATATGAATAAAAGGAAGTAAAAACTGTTACTTAAAAGTATTTACTAAAACGCTAAAAGTATCTACTTTTACCAGGAAGTAAATTCTTTTAAATTTAGCACTTACTTACTTGCATATGAATAAAACGGAGAATATACTACAAAATGCAAGTAAATACTAGTGATTTTTCAAGGTAGCTCCAGAGCTACCTTTGGGCACAGAAGTAAAAGGCTCGTCCGAAGAAATGACAGTGTTTATGAATGTTCCTCACAGGATAAATTGTCACGAACAACATTCTATTGAAATGCATTTAATTGTTTAAAAAATTACTTCTTCTGATTTTATGAACAATAAGCCTTAATGATCGAGGCATTCATTTCTGAGTTGAAAAAATTCTTTATATCTTTTTAAAAAGCTTACTGTAATGATACAATTAGGTTTTTTACAAACGGTTTTATTTTATCCTCGGCATATACAAACAAGTTTGATTTAAAGCAGTTTGAGTTTGTGTGTATTGTTTCTTTTGTGAAACAATGTGTATGTGTCTATTTAATATTTCAGTGATGTCTTTCCTTTGGACTAAACAATTTATCCTGTGAGGAACATTCATAAACACTGTCATTTCTTCGGACGAGCCTTTTACTTCTGTGCCCAAGGTAGCTCTGGAGCTACCTTGAAAAATCACTAGTATTTACTTGCATTTTGTAGTATATTCTCCGTTTTATTCATATGCAAGTAAGTAAGTGCTAAAATTAAAAGAATTTTTTTTTTGGTAAAAGTAGATACTTTTAGCATTTTAGTAAATACTTTTAAGTAACAGTTTTTACTTCCTTTTATTCATATGGATGGTAGTAAATACTTGAAATTTTCAAGTAAAAGTAAGTACTACTTTTTATTCATACGACCCAATATGTTTCGAGGGTAGTAACAACACTGGACTCCCTGAATAACTGAAGAAGTGGAGGGGGAGAGGGTACTTCTAGAAATTATGAGGCTCCCGCTCACGAGGGAACTTTTCTAGGTATAAGTAAGGAGAGGGGATGTCAGACAACTCGTCCGTCGGACAGCTCAACCATTCGGACAACTCAACGGTTGAGACAGCTCGACCGTTCGGACAACTCGGTTGAGACAGCTCAACCGTTCGGACAACTCGACGGTTGAGACAGCTTGACTTTTCGGACAACTCGACGGTTCAGACAAGTAGACTTGAAGACAACTCGACGGATGGCCAAGACAAGTCGACGGTTGAATGGTCGACTTCCTTTACTGACATGTTTACACGAATTTCCTGTATCAGCCTAAATCCTGCATTTCTAAAAAAAAAATTAATCATTGGGTAACCCCCTCCATCTCAAGGAGGTGCGATTTCGGTTAAACAAAATTATTATAAAAAAATATTTTATTCGATTGTAATCGCTGTAAACGTATCATCGTAGTCACATGTACAATTTATTTTTTATTTACTTTATACTTTATTAGCAACAATAAAAACACATGGTCAACAGTAAAAATAAATCTAGGTATAAATTAACGCCCCAACCTCATTCGCCCCAGATATTCGTGCAAACTACCAATATTTTGCTTGTGTCAGGTCGGCCCAACCACGGGGGACGCCCTGCGCCAAGTCATTAGGATAACTTTCCGTATGGCGCCACCACCTTTTCACTCATTTTTACAAAAAGGGATAGCTCATTGAGGTAAATAAGATACTATATTATTTCATATCGAATGAAAAAGTGGTGGCGCCGTACGGAAACTTTTCCAGTCATTACAGTACAGTTGCCCCCCCCCCTCCCTCCTCCTCCCCGACCGGCCCTGTGCGCGACCCGACTGTCACCAGTCACGGTCATCCATTGACTTGTCTTTGTCCTAAGTCAAGTTGTCCCACGGTTTAAAAAACTGTCCGTTGAGTTGTCTGAACGGTCACATTGTCTCACGGGTGAGTGGTCCGAATGGTCGAGTTGTCTGAACAGAGTTCTCCAGTCCTTTGCCTTGCTTGGCCATGCTGTCATTGGCACGTCCGTGGTGTGTGATTTTGTGAACATTGCAACAACGTTCATCGTGTTTTACTAGACAATTGCATACTTCTATTCTAATAACAAACCAAGGAATGTAATTAGGCCATCTGCTGATACATTACATTAGTTTATTTATTTAATTTGTTCGTTTCAAAGAAAAGGCAGTGGGTGCAAGTTGGTCATGCCATGGAGGTCATGCCAGCCATACACGGCCGTCATGTTGACATGTTTGACATGTTTGATGTTTCCGATCTGAGCTGAGTCTAATTTTGCATGGGATTGCGTATCATTGCAAGCAATTAACTTTATCTCAAGTGTAATATAAACTATAAGTGATGTTTTATTATTCTATTGACAAACTTCAAGATGACCAGGATTATTAAACTCACCTATATCAATTAGCCTTCAGTTTTTCAGCAACAGTCCAAAACCGCGGAAGTACACAAAACTACACTTCCCACTTTTCTGGGCTCTACCCACTAGACTTGACACAAGTCGCCCCGCACCACCACACGCGCAAGGCCTTACCACCAGCATGCAGAGCTCATTTTTGTAGTTTTTATAAAGCGACAAAACATTTTGTATTCTCTAGTTTTATTGTATATACACTTTTTGTTTTGGACAGATTTATTTGTTCCCCGGTTTGACTCAGTTTTTGCGCTTTACGGACGCCGGTGTGGTGGCTGGAGATTTTTGTCCCTCCAGAGATTCTGTCCTCCCTTTTTGACTCATTTGACTCGACCGTAAATAGTGTAGGGCGCCCTCTTTTGCTTTAAAACTTCTCCCGAGTGAAAATAAAACGTAAACATGATAAACATGGCCACCGCTGCTAACTTGATGATGTAAAGCTGCCCTCCCCTACTGCTTTTCTCACCGTAGAATGAGGTTAAACCATTGATGAGCAACGCAGCTTCAACCATCTTCATACAGACACCTCGTGGGCCATGCATTATTTAAACTATTCCAGCCTTTACTTTTTTTTAACAATAACATCGATCACAATCCTGACAATGACTTCCCCAGGCTCAGCAGCATGCTCAGGATGCTCAACAAGAACAACAAAGTCAGACAAGAGTTCAATCTTGCCTCTGGTCGTCAATACGTGGCCATTTACTAATGCTACAGCCAAAGGTAAGATAGAAACTACAAACAATACACTGTTTGTTTGTTTGTTTAGATGATCTTCCCATCACAAATAAGCAAGGGAACTCGGCAGAGCAAACACACACACACACAAACATGTCAGTCAGTCGAGTCAGGTGAGGCTTGGCCTGGGGGGGGGGGGGGGGTGGGTATAAATTTAAACGCCAAGCCGCCAATCTCTCACATCATGCTCATGATCAATATTACAAACATTGGTTTATTTCTTAGTGTCTTTTGTCTATGATTATGAATGATTATGAATTGCTCAAATTACGAAATTTTGATTCATTAAAGCCATTATACACTTTCGGTAAACAGTATTGTTCAAGTCCCACACTTCGTGTATCACAACTTATATATAAAAGAACAAACCTGTGAAAATTTAGGCTCAATCGGGCATCGGAGTCGGGAGAAAATAATGGGAAAACCCACTCTTGTTTCCGCGCGTTTCGCCGTGTCATGACATGTGTTTAAAATAAATCCGTAATTCTCGCTAACGAGAATTTATATTGTTTTACTGTTTTCCCAAAAAGTAAAGCATTTCATGGACTAAAATTTCAAGAGAAGTCTTTCACCATTGCCTTCTGTAAACCCTGTAAATTATTTGTAAATCTGTGAACTTTTTTTTTTTTTCTGTACCGAAAGGGTCCAATGGCTTTAACTAATCATGTTGACATTATTACTATACCTACCTGTAACCTAGTGACTCATTGTGAAAGCAGCGGTTAGCTGGGGGATTCGAACCAACAACCTTGTGATTGCAAGTCCTCCCCTGAACTGAAGTATAACCATTGGACCACAGTGACTGCCGGATTGGCAATCACAAAAGGGGTGGTGTGTGATCCGCGGCTCAACTTACACGACTTATCTCAGGCATCCCTGAGCTCAATTTATTGATTGTGCCAAAAAATAACAAGTTCGAAGTCTCACTGTCCCGTCCCTCTTATCTCACCACATTTTAAATGTGATCTTACTTTCTATGAATGAAGTAACTAGTCAATTATTAGTTGTGATAACACATGCGCTCACACGCAGTGCGTACATCTTCAACCATTTGAAGGCTGCACTTTACAAGGAAGAAGAAGAAGAATAGGAGGGTTACGTTATCGCAACTAGTCTACTCACGACATTTAGGCGCAATTTGTCACTATCTGGCCAAAAATGGTAGGGTATCCTGTGTAAAATTGGCATTGTTCACAGTAGACCACGTAATCATAATAATTGTAGCTAGTACTTATGTTGTTATTAATCTTATTTTTGATATTGCCAGCATGGAGTGTGATTACGTCTGGTGGTTCATCACTAGATGCTGTTGAACAAGGATGTACTGTCTGTGAAGAGCAACAGACTGATGGAAGTGTTGGTTTTGGAAATCAGTAAGATATTCTGAAAGTTATATTTAGCTGTTAAAATGCATTCAGCCTGAACAACTTTGTCTCTCTAGTCTACTCTTAGCCCTCGATTTGTAAAAACTTTCTTTTTGTAGTTTTTGTTCTTTATCAACAAGTTGAATATTCTCAGCAAGAAAAACCTGAGTACTGTAAAGTTCATAAATGACCTTAAACTTTTATTTTGTTTTTTACCCAATATACCGATGTGTGTTAGAACTGCATACTCAGTACCTACCCGAGTTCTGTGAAAAAAATCACAGGCATATTACTCGGTTGGGATTCGAACCCACAACCCTTGCAATTATAGAGCAGTGTCTTACCAACTAGACCACCGAGATTGCCCGGCAGCTAGAGGCAGTTCGAATCCTATGTTTTAGCAGCAGGTACTGCAAACGATTTAATGTTAAACTTGCATCGGGGATTCATTTTGGATTAACAATGATATGATTCATCATTCATCGCTGGGGTTTCCTAAAATTGTTCAATTTTCCCATGGCACGGTTATTTTTTTGAAACTGAATGTAATCATGGTCACAATTAAACCCTGACCTAACAAAGGAAAGACAACAATAGTTTTTCATAAAATGCTAATTGTTTTTTGTTCTCTGTTGAGAAACAAGATTTGGAAGTGAAATAACGTCAAGGATTAAACCTTTGTATGTTTTTAAATCAACAGCCCCGATGAAAATGGTGAGACAACTTTGGATGCAATGATAATGGATGGGTGAGTGTGTTAAATCGTAATCCAACCCAAACAAATGTAAACACGTAACAGACCATCAGTCAAATAACTGTGAACCATGTTTGGGTCGTACAAATGTAGTTTGTAGTTCTACCTCTGATTTTCAGGTCAGAAACGATATCAATCACGACGCAAAGAGAACGCTTTCTATTGGTTAAATTGCTCAGCGCAGAATACGTGCACGCCTATTCATCCAACCGAGGGCGTGCATTGATAACGCAATCATTTTGTTGCAAGGTGTCTGGCTTTGAAGTGTTTTGTTTGTGTGTAGAGACAAACTACCTCAAACTTCTTCCAAGGATGGTTTAAAGATTGTCCATACATGCCATAGAATGAAATGAATTGGAGAAGTTAAAATCTATGCACTGAATGTCGTTGTTGTTGTTGTTTTTGTTTGTTTTCAGTGTGACTCATGATGTTGGTTCAGTTGGCTGTCTGCGTAGAGTCAAGAGTGCAATCTCAGTGGCTAGAGCCGTTATGAATTATACTAAACACACTTTGTTGGTGGGAGAATTAGGTTGGTATTTATAATATTTAAAAAAATAGTGCTCAGCTTTTCTGTTGAGTCAGTGTTATGCAAATATTGGCTTTGTTTTCATATGTTAATCAACATTTTATGTTACATTTTATGTTAATCAACTGTACTTGATAGATGTACTGAGTATACAATGCTAACACACATGGGTGTAAAACCAAAAAGAATAACATTACTTGACTTGTTTTATGATTTTCGTTCTCGCAGCCACACAATTTGCGAAGGAAATGGGATTTAAAGAAGAAACTTTATCTACCAACACTTCAATGTAAGTAACAAAATCTCTTTAAATGAATGTTGACCAGTTTCTAATGAAACTTCAAATTTGTTACGAGCATCAACCCTGATACAGAGATGTGTATTTAAGAGTGACATCATGATGATGTCATAAATATCAAATCGCAGTAAACTTTGCACCTTTGCTGGTTGTGTTGTGTTTTCTCCAAACTCAAGTAGCAACTGTAACCGGATGCCGTGGGCCCAATTTCATGGCTCTGCTTACCGCCGAATTCTGCTCTTACGATCACGATTCCCCGCTTACGTGCAAGCGCCGAATTCTGCGCTAGCCTTATAAGCGTAGAAGGCCTAGTAACGTGGAGTACGCATGCGCAGAAGCCAAAATTCGCCGCTAACTTGTGAAATACGCTTGCCCTGCTTCTGTAACACTGATTCTGTGCTTACGGTAAGCAGAGTCATGATGTTGGGCCCTGGAGTGTTGTTAACTCAAGTTGCTGACTTAGACTCGCGACTTGACTTGACCAAAAATTACTTCAATACAGCAGCAAGAGTTTTGCAACTAAAATTTTGTAGCACTAAATATAAACATTTGAAGGCATGACATTGTACAGTACTTACTGATCTTTGATCAAAATTGCTCATTAATAAATTATTATCCTAAAGATAAGTAATTATTGCAGAACTGATATTATGATTTACTCTGTGTGTTATGTGATACAAGATCTTGAGGTATTCCAAATAAGGCAGGAAAAACGAGAAGATATAAAATAGTTATGAATATTTGATTGAAACAATAACTTTCATATCCTTTTGTGCAGTGAAGATTGGAAACAATGGAAGGCAAAAGAATGTCAACCAAACTTCAGACAGGTAATAATTTGACATATTAAGTTTTTCATATTGAGATTGTTTGTATTATCTGTTACAGCAAACAGCAGTCCCCCACTCATGTTAACCAGGAATTTAAACTATCAGGAAAAGTCATGACTATTTTGTTTTTTTAACCACTTGGCAGCAGAGCAGATGCCTTGTTGAGATGCTAGTTCTCGAGGAAACAAAATCAGGATCGGACTATGTACATATTGACATTCAAACTTGGGACTAACAAGAACTTCTTGGTTGCTATCTCTAAGGAAAATGATGTGTCCATGTGTTTAAGGACAAAGGGTTGCACAAACTTAAAGCCACTGGACACCTTTGGTAATTGTCAAAGACCAGTATTCTCATTTGATGTTTCCCAACACATGCTTAAAATAACAAATCTGTGAAAATTTTGACTCAATTGGTCATCAAAGTTGCAACAAAATGTTATGAAAGAAAAAACACCCTAGTTGCACAAATTCGTGTGCTTTCAGATGCCTAATTAAATGCTTCATGCATTAAGCCTTTTAATATTTTAGTAGTGAGAAATTACCTCTTTCTCAAAAACTATGTTACTTCAGAGGGAGCTGTTTCTCACAATGTTTTATACTATCGACAGTTCTCCATTGCTCATTACCAAGTAAGTTTTTATGCTAACAAATATTTTAATTTTAAAAGTTAAATGTTCCTTATTGATTTAAAGCCATTGGACCCTTTCGGTACAGAAAAAAAAAAAGTTCACAGATTTACAAATACATTACAGGGTTTACAGAAGGTAATGGTGAAAGCCTTCTCTTGAAATATTATTCCATGAAATGCTTTACTTTTTGAGAAAACAGTGAAACAATATCAATTCTCGATAGCGAGAAATACGGATTTATTTTAAACACATGTCATGACACGGCGAAACGCGCGGAAACAAGAGTGGGTTTTCCCGTTATTTTCTCCCGACTCCGATGACCGATTGAGCCTAAATTTTCACAGGTTTGTTATTTTATATATAAGTTGTGATACACGAAGTGTGGGACTTGGACAATACTGTTTACCGAAAGTGTATAATGGCTTTAAAGATACTGTTACAGTTGGGTTTCTGTCATTGATGCCTTATACATTGTTGTGTCTTGTACATTGTTGTATCTTTAATACAGTTTAAGATACATGTAAGTGACATACCCATTGAATGTTTTTATTTGTGTAGAATGTTGTTCCAGATTCGGATTCATCATGTGGCCCCTACGTACCAGCCACCGGTAATTCACTCAAACAACAGCCGAGGTATAACATGGAAGTCAATCAAGGTAACCATGATACTATTGGAATGATTGTAATAGACAAAGCTGGGAATGTGGCTGGTGGAACGACAACAAATGGAGCTAATCATAAAGTACCGGGGTAAGGATGACTTCTATCATGCATAATAATCTGATTACTCCCGCCCTCCCAAGCAAACAAAGATATTAATAGTAACATACACTTTATAAGTCGCACAGTATCTAGAATAAAACCATTCAAAGGCACCGGTTGATAGCAAGCTGACAAATTGAACACCCCCCACCCCCAACCAGAGGTATTGACAAAATAGGGAGACTGCCAAAATTATGAGTTTTAGAACAATAATAATTAACGGTTTTATATAATAGATGTTAAATTTGCATATATATAATATATGTTAAATATATGGGCAATCTTGGTAGTCTAGTTGGTAAGACACTGCTCTAGAATTGCAAGTGTCGTGGGTTTGAATCCCACCCGAGTAACATGCCTGTGATATTTTTTCACAGGACTCAGGAAAGTACTGAGTATACAGTGCTATAAACACACATCGTTGTATGGGTAAAAACCAAAATTAATACATGCAGTTTTTATATAGCGCAAATTGCAATGAAGTCTCAAAGCGCTTTTGGAAAGTGAAAGAGTGAAAACCAATTGAATAAAAAAAATACACAAAATACAGAAGTGCAAAATGCATACAATGAAAAATACAAGTTATTTAACAGCTCTCAATTACTTGTTAGTAAGTTTGTATGCTAACCATTATTTTTTTTAAACCAACATGACCAAAAGTGTACAGTGCCTTTTTGCTTTGTGTTATTTCTACAGTCGTGTTGGTGATTCCCCAATAACTGGTTCTGGTTGTTACGTTGATAATGACGTAGGAGGGGCAGCTGCTACGGGAGATGGGGATGTTATGATGAGATTTCTTCCAAGGTATTCAACATTTTTATTGCAACAATATTCTGCTAAATATAATATCAAAGTCTTATATAGCGCACGTATCTACCTAACAAGGTACTCAAGGCGCTTAGCTATACACACTCTCAGAAAGATAGCCAGGAACACCGGGCGACCCCTTCTCTTTTCGATTAGTGCACTGGCTTCTTTTACATGCGTTACACAGCACATGGGACGAACGGCTTTACGTTCGATCCGACGAATTCCGATCCGAATGGAAACAAAATTCACTATTTTCAATTTGGTGATATTTGGTGATATTTAAGTTTTCAGTTCTGGAGAGCACTGTCCTGCTTTTTAACTACTACCTTGGCGGAAGGTAGAAAATCAACCGAGACTACTACTTTAGCTTATAGACGGTCTTATTAACTTCATTACTGCGGAGTTCTTATTTGGTCTAAACATTTCGACTAGCTGGCTCTTGTCATCGTCAGGAGACTGTTTAAGTAATGACATTTAAATATTTCTCCCGGGTCCTGTGAGAAAATATCACAGGCATGTTACGTGGGTGGAATTCGCACCCACGACCCTTGCAATTCTAGAGCAGTGTCTTATCGACTAGACTACCGAGATTGCCCAGTAGCTTGAGGCATACATGTATGCAGATTTAACATCTCTTATATCGTTGTGGTACCTGCTGCCGAAACATAGGATTCGAACTGCCTCTAGCTACCGGGCAACCTCGGTAGTCTAGTTGGTAAGACACTGCTCTAGAATTGCAAGTGTTGATGGTTCGAATCCCATCCGAGTAACATGCCTGTGATATTTTTTCACAGGACTCGGGAAAGTACTGAGTATACAGTGCTAACACACATCGGTGTATGGGTTAAAACTAGCCCAGGTTGGGCTCCTCCGTTAACTCAGTGGCACTGATTGACGTCCTACCAGGGCTGGGGTAAAAACCAAAATTAAGATGATTTATATTTGTTTTCAGTTTGCGAGCTGTTGATAACATGAATCGTGGTATGAGTCCAAGCAGTGCATGTGAACAAGCATTGGCACCAATTATCAAGTTCTACCCAGACTTCAGTGGGGCAGTCATTGCAGCAAATAAGACGGGAGTATATGGTGAGTGTCAACATCGTTGTCTTCAAACCTTTGTGCATCTAAACCAGTTGTGGGATTTATTAAAGAAACAGCCAGATAAATTACCAAAAGAAAATTTAACAAGCCAATCATTTTTGGACTCGCAAACAATTCAATGTCGTCACTAATTTCTTAGCGACTTTTCATTCAACTAACAAAAATATTTTCCAAATCTCAATTCACTTAAAAACGTGGGGAGGCAGTATGGACTAAAATCGGTGAATGCCGCAATTTTGACCCCAAAAACGAACCTTACACTTAATTCACCAAAATAAACAGGAAAGGAACCCCAAATTCTGCCCAATGTGTCTCCTGTACATGCAGCCATGTTTTAAGCATTAAAGTTGGGTTAACTTAAGGCCGAATTGGCTGTTGAATTTGGAGGGCTAGAAAGCCTGTAACACACAAACAACTTTCCCCCAAATTAAACCCCAACAATAATAAATAATAACAATATGAACACTTATAGTGCGCCGGTATCCACCACAAGTGATGCCTAGGCGCAAGGAAGAAACACAAAATTAATGAAAAGCAGCTGTGAAAAAGTGGGTTTTGAGGGCCTCTTTGAACTTATGAATAGAGGACATGTTACGGATATTAAGAGGCAGATTATTCCAAAGTAAAGGACCAGCATGAGAAAAAGCCCTGTCACCCCAATATTTGTGGGTGTAGGGAACAACCAGTAATGACGAAGTGGATGATCTAAGACATCTGGAAGGATTGTAACGGGTAATTAATTGACAATTATACTGAGGAGCAGAACCATGTAAAGAATGAAAAACAAGCAGAAGTAATTTGTATTGAATGCGATATTGAACAGGGAGCCAGTGAAGTGCATTCAAAACCGGAGTGATATGGGTTCTCCTGGAGGACAAAGTGACCAGCCGAGCTGCAGTGTTTTGCAGTCGTTGCAAACGAGAGATTTGATTCTGTTGTAGAAGACAGAAGAGAGAATTACAATAATCAAACCGAGAAGAAATCACAGCATGAACAATCTTTTCTGTGGTAGAACCATGTTACCCTGCTGCATGCACACAGAAAACACACTGTCAAAACCAAGGGCCCTACAAATCTACAATAAGTATAGTCATAAAAGCACTATGAAACGGAATGGCTTAAATGGTCCTGGGATTTAAAGAAATACAAATGTAAACTTACATACAGAACCAAGGCGTGGCTACACATCATCACCAAGTAGAGGCAGGCATATGTCACCACATGAAAACCCAGCCATAAAAACACTGACTTTGAATTCAGACATGATGCTCCCACTCTGGTGTCCCAGTCACAAGTCCTCAATGTGAAACTGTGCACAGTGATTTTATACTAAAACTAAAGTCAGCTGATGGTGGATTCAAAAGCACTTATATAAATCACAAAGCATGGGACATGAAAAGAGGCTGTTTAAACTTTCTTAGACCCAGGTAAACACAATGTACATTGTATAAGAAAGAACACTAAAGGATCAGCTAGTGAATGAAAGTACAGTAGTTTACAACAACAAAAAGGACCTAACAAAGCATGACTCCCTCTGGGGTGTGGCATAGTACATTCTTGCACACTAACCAATGTTGTATGTTGCAATACACACACAAAAAGGTCTGACTAAGGTCAACTGGTTGGTCAGCTATGGGCAGCCAATTCTAGCAAAACAAACCCACTAAAACAAAATACAAGTAACAACAACAGAGTGAAAATATGATAGACAGCTAAAACGGCAAAAAATCACTAAAACTCATTTTTGTTACAGTATGAACCAGGCTTCATTCTTCTTTGTCTAGGCACATGAATTAATAAAGGGACACGGTGGCTTAGATGGTCCACAAAAAGAGTTTAAAACCGCTATTGTTATAAAATGCATTGGTTATAAAGATTTACTTGGGCCCAATTTCATAGAGCTGCTAAGCACACAAAATTGCTTAGCATGAAATTTTTGCCTTGATAAAAACATGATTACCAACCAAATTTCCACGTGATTTTCATGATAAGCAAACAACAGCTGAATACCAGTAACAAAAAATATAATATTGAAGTCTTATTTAGCGCACGTATCTACCAAACAAGGTACTCAAGGCGCTGAGTATATACAAACTTTCAGAAAGGTGGGTTATTGCAGTGATAAATTCTGAGACCCAATTAGTTAGCACCTTATAAGGGTATACAAGGTGCTACGGTGCATACAGCAGCCACAGCCAGGAACACCGGGACAAACCCCTTCTTTATTCGATAAGTGCACTGGGTTCTTTTACATGTGTTACACAACACATGGGACCAACGACTTTACGTCCCATCACGGCTGGGGATTTGAACCCACACTGCTGATCAGAAACACCAGAGTTTGAATGCAGTGCTCTTAACCGCTCAGCCAGGACACTTGCACAAATGGAAATTTGGTTGGTAATCCTGTTTTCATCAAGGAATAAATTTCATGCTAAGCAAATTTTTGTGCTTACTGGTTTTATGAAATTGGGCCCTGTCCTTGACATACATGGTGATTCTGCAGCTGTAATACTAGCCTGAACATCTGATGTCACACTTCGAGGCTCGTGAATAACGCCAGAGACCGGTCTCCAAGCCGGCGTGTACATTCACCTTTGACCTACATTCATTTACATATACATGTACATGTAGTATATGTTGTCAAGTTCTACACCAACATTACATTCAAGTACATGCACCATGTACTGTATACAATACACACTTGTGGACACAGCTTGCACACGGCCAAAAGTAAGCTTTCCATATCTGTGTTTTGATTGGTCGTCCGAGGTGACCTCAGACCAATCAAAACAAACCCAGATACGGTAGCTTTTAGTCACTGCATTTATCCAATGATATCATTGTATCCAATGGAATCAATGGATCTGAGTAGCAGGTACCTGGCTTTATCCTTGCGGATAAAGACAGGGGCAAAGTCTACTGTAATACTAATGTACTGATTGTGTTCTTTATTACAGGAGCTGCTTGCTATGGTTTTCCAAGCTTTCATTATTCAATCTATCATCCAGCACTTCAAGCCCCTCAAGTTGCAGAAGTTGCTTGCATGAAAAAGGTGAAGTAGTTACTGCTGACTGATGTGTATCTGCGTCTTCATTGTCTCAAGATTGTTCCACATTACATTGCCTACCGTTTCAGACAGGCGCTCCAGAGACGCGCCAAACCAATTCAGAATTAAAATAAACAAAAAGTTTGTCGTCTGAAACAGTTAGGAGCGACTGTACGCGCTAGAAATCAAAAGAACATGCAACAACGAAGTAGAAATTTCTTTTTTTTTTTTTGGGGGGGGGGGAGGGGGTTACTCAGATCAGTGACATATTATTATTAGAAATGATTATTATATAGTGACATACTATTTGGAGAGAGATAATAATACAGTCTGCTTTTTGTAGGATTGTAGAGAAAATAAAGCTTATCAATAATGGACAATGTGATCAAATAATGATAACGATTTTTGAGGTTGAACAAAGAATTGACTAGAGTGGGATTCAAACCAACGACCTCCGGATTAATGTGCCGGCGCTCTACCAACTGAGCTATCTAGCCCTATGTTGGCGGTGTCCCTATTTTGTCAATATCTTTGTTCGGGGGTGCCAGTCAGAAGCCATACAACCGTTAACTGCTGTGTAGCCAGGGACCACACCCAATTTACAATACAACCTGGGAAGGGGAAGCCAGGGGATCACCCTAAGGGAATGCGGCATGTTAATCCGGAGGTCGTTGGTTCGAATCCCACTCTAGTCAATTCTTTGTTCAATACCAAAAATCATTTCAGAGTTTACCCAGTCAGTTTTCCTTGTGGTTTATACTGATTCAAATAATGATAACGTTACAAGTGTCTGGTTACCAATGATAAAATTATAAAATGCTGACTAGGTAACATACTAGACTCTGCAAACTTCCAAATTAGTTATAACTTACGTTTATTTCTCACTTCACACGACAAAACATCTGTCTAGACTTTACACCTATATTCATGTAACAAATATTCATAAACATTATGCAACTACAGCAAAACATACAAAATCTCATGGCTAGAAACCATAAAGTTTGTACTCAATTTCAAGGAATTCATTCAGTTCTTTGAGATGGTGCAGTTGCCTTGTGGTTTCGTAAATTAAAATTATACAATTGAATAAGAAATTAATATTTAAATATAGTAGTATACAACCTTGAGGTGGAGGATTAGAATCTATCTGTACATATTGTTAACACACATATTCAGACATGCAACTTTCTTATTGTAAAAAAAGAGGAGATGGCCGATCACACTTGACTTTCGTACAGTGTTTTTCAGGTTTCTATAGCACTGTTTTGAAAAGAAAAAGAGGAAATCAGCTGAAAAGTTGCATGCCTAACATATTGCAGTAGAATTGTGAACAAGTCATTAATGGTTTGTCGCGGTGAGATAGTAGAGTTGTGGTGGTGGCGTAATGATTGAGGTTTCTGCTATCAAATACTGGTCTCACGAGAACACTGCTCTTGGCGAACTTCTACTCGCCATTAAATGGGACAATAGAGAGCAGTATTCTCGCAAGAGCCAGCAGTCTCAGGAGAATATCGCCCATGTCGCGAGAATTGCAGAGAGTTGGAACGATATTACTACGACAGACATTTAACGACTTGTCAACAAGTCTAATAATGCAGTTGAGTGTTGAATCATTCTCAAATACTGAATGTATTTGCTAAAAGGCACTGGACACTATTGGTAATTACTCAAAATAATTGTTAGCATAAAAACTTACTTTGTAATGAGCAATAGAGAGCTGTTGATAGTATAAAATATTGAGACAAACATCTCCCTCTGAAGTAACGTAGTTTCTGAGAAAGAAGTAACTTCTCACTGGAATATTTGAATTGAATTTGAGACCTCAGCTGAGGTCTCAAATTCAAGGCATCTGAAAGGACACAAAGTATTACAATAAGGGTGTTTTTTCTTTCATTATTCTCTCGCAACTTTGACAACCAATTGAGTCAAAATTTTCATAGGTTTGTTATTTTATGCAGTTGGGATACACCAAGTGAGAAGACTGGTCTTTGACAATTACCAATAGTGTCCAGTGTCTTTAAGCTGAACCTCAACTACATTGACACACTTTATCTATTGCCAACCATTGCTGTTGTACAGTAAAGAAAAAGACCTTGAATTCAATTCCATTTGCAATTCAAATTGTTTTGAGAGCTGATTTTGCTCTGGTCTTCTACACTGTAATGGGAGACTTTTGGACGCTAGGTGGCAGCAGACTTACCAGGTGAATGCCCATTGTTTACATAGTTCCGAGCATGCGCACATTACCAAGAACAATGGATTTTACCTGGTAATTCTGCTGCCACCAAGTGCCCTGAAAGTCTCCCATTGACTTCGACACACTAATAACACTAAGAAAATGCTACCTTTAAAGGGAGTCATGTGTTTTTAATTTACTGAATGTATTGCTATAAATCTTTTGTTCGTTTATTTCTTCTACCAGAAATGTCAACATTAAATCTATTTTCATCCCAAACAACTGTACAGTACCAACTATTTATAATCAAGCTACCTTAATGGAAAATAATCTGCAAGTAACGTATTAAGCAGATAATGTCGCTTGCCAAGGAATACATGCTCCTGAAAGAACAACCTAAATTTGAAAACAAAACGTGAATATTTATAAAACTTTATATAAAAGTTGGACAATGAATCCAAGATAAACCCCAAATACATTAACTATTGCACATTTTGAGCTTTCACACAGTGATATCACTAAGGGGTCAGCATTTTTTTGCCCTAAAGTGCACATGCTTTTAATTGTTCATGAAAAATTTGTTTGTAGTTAAGTTGATTTGCCTTTAACGTTCAGGTTGGCGTAGTGTTATCGTTCCTTGCCTTCCACCCCAAAGACTAGTGCTGGGTGAATAGTGAAATTTTGGTTTTGTCACTGTTTTTTTCACACTAAGATGGCCGCTGGATGACGTCAATGCATGAGGTCTATTGCGCATGGTGCGTGTACACCATGTACATGGTGTTACTGCAAACCATGATTATTTCAAATCTGGCGTACAATTCTAAATTAGTTTTTCTTTAAAAAAAAATAATTAAAAAAATATATGGATTCTTCCACATTTCCAGAAGTTCTTGTTTTAAAGATTTTTCAGTGTGTGCGTTGGTTGAGTGTCCGTGTCCATTTTGTGTTTAAATTATTTAAAACAATTATCCAATGACAAGGATCTATGTAGCAGTTTTACAAAACAAATATTGAATGCATTCTGCTGGTGCATTGTTACAAAATTAAATACTCTGTGAAATCGAACTTTCCATTTTACCTTGTGACTATATTCTGCGACAATGCGGTAATAATGACCCATGACTTGTACATATGTCACTTTGAGATTGAGTCAAATTCTTTATTGAAGCAAAGAATCGATTGAACTTTCCACGCCTTGTTTCCTGAAATACAAACAAATTCAAACAGATGATTTTTGTACCAATCTTTACAGTTATTTCTTCACTATCGAGGGATTATCATATTTATATATATATATAAAAATGAACAAGTCAAGCTCCCAATTCAATTTGTGTAATCATAATGCTAAAGGGCGATTCCATGGTTAGTCGCATGACACTTTTCTGTGTCATTTCTTGATCTTGGTGCTAGTAGTTCTATGTGAGATAT
Organism: Asterias amurensis; assembly: GCF_032118995.1. Taxonomy (NCBI): domain Eukaryota; kingdom Metazoa; phylum Echinodermata; class Asteroidea; order Forcipulatida; family Asteriidae; genus Asterias; species Asterias amurensis. The sequence goes on from NC_092651.1 coordinate 6,351,083, forward strand.
TCTTACCACTAAGTTTACAGACTGATTTGTACTTGACACCCAAGGCTTTGAAGTGATGATAATAGAAATGTTGTGGGCTTTGTGCTCTGGATGTTTTAACGTTTTAAAAAGCGGTCAGGCACATTACACAAAAAGGACATGGACAAAATTCACTAGTCAAAAATCAAAAGTTTCTTCTAACTAAAAAACTTAGGAAAGTTTGACTACATGCAACACGCAACTCTTGTACATGAGTATCCAACAGGATACTTATAAATGGTCAGCAACTTGAACTTTTAGGTTTACGTGGCAAAACCATGGTCAGTCGCATTACAGTTTTCCAGTCAATTTAGCCAAGCCTACATGGAGCCCAAGCTGAGTTCTTATTATTGGCAAAGTTGGGTTTATTCCTTCCTTGTCAACAACTAAAAATCAATTGATTTTTTGGTGTCATGTCCATGTTTCCTTGGAATTGTCCTAAAACATCTTTGTCAGTGACAAGAATTCTGGTGTACAATTCACTAAATGCTTCTCATACAGTTCTGCTACTGACTCCAAACAAACCAGGAATGTACTAGGCTGTTGGAAAAAGCCCCTGTTCTATGATCACGAAGCCTGAAAGCTTGGGAGCGTGAAAAGCTTCCGAGTGCGAAGCCTGCTTGCATATATTTATCTTTGGTTTGAAAGCCCTACTCTATAATCTGGAGTGTTCCATTTGGTTTTATCTCCATTTTCTTATAAATTTGATCTTGGTTATTAATTATATATATATATATTTTTAAATAAACAAATTAAAATAAATTGTTTTGGTGGTGGGTTCAATAAACAGATTTCCGGTTAAAAAAACAGAGAAATCACATCCCTGAACCAATCGCAGACTTCAAGGCTCCTACTTGGCAGAATGAGCCAAAGGTACATGTAAATACGACCATGTCACACCACTCCTCCATCAACTTCACTGGCTCCCAGTCCATCAGCGTATTGTTTTTCAAGATCATCACCATTGTACATAAATGTCTTCACAATACCGCTCCTACATATCTCACCAGTCTTATCAAGATTTATCAGCCCGGACGACCTGGACTTCGCTTAGGTTGACAGTACACTCTTGGCAGTTCCAAAGGTGCATTCCGCTGCTGGGGATCGTGCTTTTTGCGCACATGCTCCGCGCCTTTGGAACCGTCTCCCTCATCGAATCACCGCGGAGTCACTTGCAGTTTTCAAGAAACATCTCAAAACTTTCCTGTTCAATGATTGATTGCTTTGGCTGTTTTCCCATTATCAGTGCCATTATTTATTTGCTTCTTGTTTAGTTTCTTGTAAAGCTCTGTGGTACCTCGTGTAAGAGTGATCTCTAAATGCCTAATATTATTATTATTATTATTATTATTATTATTATCTACATTGGTTTAAGCATACACATGTAACTGCATTAACGACTTACCTTTTACCAGTCTTGGGTCTACCTGAAGCTGTTTTTGGTCTTCTGCTTGACGTTGATTTGACTTGATTGAATCTAGTTGAACCTTCAGCTGTATATGCCATGTACACATTGGACAGGTCAGGCTCACCATATTCTTTGTTCTTGTCTTTGTCTGGGATGGGTGTCTGTTTACGCATGTTATTCCCAGTGTATGCCACACATTTCTATATAAGAAACAAATTAAAAACCCACTAGAGTGAATCGAATACATGGAGTCGACTAATCTAGAAAAGAGAACTTTGAGTAGCTCAAATATTAACCGCCAAAAATAATAAAATAATATAATAGTGGCTTCTGTTTTTCCAAGCGCGTCAGTAAACTTTTACATTGATTTCTCAACCATTTGTTTTTAGGAACAGCCGAGAATGAATCGATAATACTTTTTGCTTCTTGAAGAAATTCCTCTTCGGCAGCTTAGTTTCTTCAAGAAGCTAAACTCTTGAAGGTGAATTAAAGGCAGAGTCACACTGCAGCAATAGCGATCACGAAGCAAAGACAACGCATTCTATTGGTTGAATTGCTCCATGCAGAATACGCACACACTCATTGAAACAATAGAATGAGTTCTCTTGACGTCGTGATCTTTATTTTTTTCGTTATCGCTGCAGTGTGACTCGTCCTTTAGTCTCTTTTACAACAATCTGCCATTGATTAAAGGAACATGTTACCTTGGATCGGACGAGTTGGTCTATAAAAAGCATTTGAAACCGTTTGTTATAAAATGCATATGGTTAGAAAGATGTTTTAAAAGTAGAATATAATGATCCACACAAGTATCACTCAAAACTGTACGATTTCTTAATACACGCAAACTAGCACGGTCAGCCATTTATGGGAGTCAAAATTTTGACTCCCATATAAATGGTCGACCGTGTTATTGGACGTTGTAAAAAGAAAAAAAAAACACAATTTCGAGGCATATTTGTGTAGATCATTGTATTCTACTTTTACTACATCTTTCCAACCATAAGCATTTTATAACAAACGGTTACAACACGCTTTTAAAAGACCAACTCGACCAATCCAAGGCAACGTGTTCGTTTAAGTAATAATGAAAGTTATACAAACCAGTTGCCATTCTCCGATATCTTCATTCCAATGAACATACTGTTCAATCATCTGCTGGAATTCCACTGGGATAAAGCTGTCAATTATCAGCATCTGTAAGCGCAATTCTCGACTAAGCTGACGAATGTTTTCCAACAGTCCCTCCATCTCCCTCTGATGCTCCTGCTGCATATCTGCCACCTTTGGTCAAAGATATGAAAATTAATTAGACACAATTTGTTTGACATTTTACAGTCTCTGACTGCGCAACAGCTCAGTTTTAAGTACACAAGAGTTAGTAAACTTTGGCCTTTTTGAAAACCACGGCTTTGGCTCCGTCCTCTCGTTTGAAGCCCTGAGCGCATACGCAAAGGGCAATAGATCGATCCATTAAGCTCCGCCCCATTGTGTAATGACCAATCACAACACAACGAAGGTCCTACAAATAATGTCCGACATGCGTGCGCATATCTTGGCGCGCGCGGCAGAGTTGTGTAGAAAGGCATTGGAGAGCCCCACGTGTTCTTGCTCACACGTGCGTTGTGGGCGGAGCCTACTGGATCGGTCTATTGTCAAAACAACGCGAGGCTAAGCTAGCCTGAGCCGAATCCAAGCCAAAGCAGTGGTTTCAAAAAGGGTAATAGAAGCTTTATCACTGCTATTACCTCACTCTTGGCACTCATGAGCATACTCCAGACTTTCTTTAGTTTCTTAGTCTTGCCAGTAGCTTCTTCTTGAAGATTACCAAACTTCTCTTCAATGTCAACCCTTTCTGCTTCTTTCTCGGCCAGTTCTTGCCTCAAGCTTTCCTGTTTCCTGCTTCGTTCCTCCAGTTCTCTGGCAGACTCTTCTAGCAGACGCTCCTGTTCCTCGGACTTCTTCAGAAGATCGACCCCTCCAACTATCACTTTCTTTTCTACAGCTTGAAGTTTCTCTTTAAGAATATCATGATCATGTCTGAAATATAAAATAGAACAGTAAATGCTTATATGCAAAAAATAACAAAATTTTAACTCATTTTAACTCAATTGGTCGTCAAAGTTGCGAGAAAATAATTGAACCAAAAAACATCCTTGTCACACAAGTTGTGTGCTTTCAGATGTCTTGAACTCGAGACCTCAGCTGAGGGTTTACAAGGTGCTACGGCGCAATATGCTGCCAATCAAACCAGGAACACCGGGGTGAATCCCTTCTCTTTTCAATAATAGTGTACGGGGGCATCGTGTCGTGCGATGTTACGCACGGTGAATACGGGTGGGTTTTTATACAGTGGCGGTCTTTTTTCGGAGTGAATAATTCGACTGCCTTGAGCAAGGCTACATCATGTCCTTTGGAGCACCCTGCACATCAATGTGAACCCAATCAATACAATGGTGACTCCAGAACTGAACTGATCTGACTTGTACATTGTTGTACTGACATTTGCATCAACTGGAACTTTCCTCAGACCTTGTTATACATCTCAATAGATACCCTTGAAAGTGGAATCATGATGAAGGAACAATGTGTGTCTAGTGTGCCTTAAAGGACACGTTCCCTTCGATCAGGCGAGTTGGTCAATGAAAAACGTTTAAAACCGTTTGTTATGAAATGTTAATTTTTTAATTTTTTTAATACTTTTTTTTGGGTTTTTACCCATATACACCGATGTGTGTAGCACTGTATACTCAGTACTTTTGCGAAACATCTGTTAAATCGTTTGCAGTACCCGCTGCTAAAACATAGGATTTGAACTGCCTCTAGCTACCGGGCAATCTCGGTAGTCTAGTTGGTATGACACTGCTCTAGAATTGCAAAGGTCGTGGGTTCGAATCTCACCCGAGTAAAATGCCTGTGATATTTTTTCACAGGACTCGGGAAAGTACTGAGTATACAGTGCTAACACACACCGGTGTACATATATGGGTAAAAACCAAAAATTAATTTTCTTTATCCCCGATGCAAATTTAACATCTATTAAATGTTATGAAATGCATCTTGGTTAGAAAGAAGTAGAATATAATGATCCACACAAATATGACTCAAAATTATGTGGTTTTCCTTTTACTTTGCGAACTAACACAGTCGGCCATTTTATATGGAGTCGGGACTCTAGTTTAGTTGTGTCTGTTTTCTTTTGTTTTGTTTTTGGTTTTACTGCGCCTTGAACACCCAGCAGGGTTGATATGTGCGCATTACAAGTCTTTATTATTATTATTATGAAATTGGGGACACTTACTGAGCTTTGCGAAGGTCGCCCTCTCTACGTTCCAACTCCGTCTGAACTTTATTTCTTTCTTCTTCTTCCATATCTTTAGTTTCCTCCAGAGCACGTCTCTCTTCATCAATACGTTGTTGCATTGCAGCCATTTTCTCTGGTGACAAATTCTTCTTCCCTTCATATAACATGGATCAAAATTGTAGAATGATTACTGAAAGGCAGTGGACACTATTGGTAATTACTCAAAATAATTGTTAGCATAAAAACTTACTTGGTAATGAGCAATGGGGAGCTGTTGATAGTATACAATATTGTGAGAAACGGCTTTTTGTAGAAAGAAGTAATTTCTCACTAAAATATTTGAGAAAACATTAAAACAATTGTCAATTCTCGACAACGAGAATTACGGATTAAAGTAAACACATGTCATGACACGGCGAAACGCAGGGAAACAAGAGTGGGTTTTCCCGTTATTTTCTCCCGTTTCCGATGACCGATTGAGCCTAAATTTTCACAGGTTTGTTATTTTAAATATAAGTTGTGATACACAAAGTGTGGGCCTTTGGACAACACTGTTTACCGATGTTGTGCGATTGCTTTAAAAAGAAATGAGCTACATTTTGTACAATGTGTTTGTAACTGAATTGAGACTTTTGTAGCTAAACTAACCTTTCTTTCTCTTGGTTCGTTTTGTGCCATCGTTTGGACCATCTTCCTCTGAACCAGACTCTTCTTCAGATCCACTACCACTATCACTATCACCTCCTTCACCTAGTCAACAGAAAAACACAAACATTTCTTATTTCAAACAAACAGTTCAAACAATTTTAGGTTACTGCGAAATCTGACAAGAAAAAGCATACACAGTGTGGTGACAAGCTGGGTGGTGATGCAGCGGTACAGCGATGCATTCCACAGTGTGTATCAACCAAAATAATAATAATAATAAAGGCAAATACATACATGTAGACCCTTTGCAATACAATCATGTACCTATCCTGGGTGTCATTTGGGTGTCAAAACCATATACAAACATGCACAAAAGAGAGTTGACACCCAAAATTACAAGTACTTGTTTGGAGGCGCGTTTTGTTTTGTGTTCGAAATCAATACTTTCCCTTGCATAACGCGGAACGCTACATGTACACTGAGGTCTTGCGCACGTTTTTACGCACAGAGAACAGTTGTTGTCCAATGATCTGCCTCCTTTTTGAGAGTGTGACGTCATACGCAATGGGTCTATAGGTCGCATTCATCACTCAGTGATGCTGAGGGTGCTTTAACATTCAGTATATTCATGCAAGATATGTGGGTCTACGTTTGAAGTATGAGACCTACTCCTTCTACATAGCACTATGTAATGGTTCACAAGGTGATGTTGCGCAATATGCTGCCAATCCAGCCAGGAACACCCAGGTTAACCCCTTCTCTTTTCGATAAGTGCACTGGGTTCTTTTACATGCGTAACACAACACACAGGAACAACGGCTTTACGTCCCATCGGAAGGACGAAGCAATGGTTAAGTGTCTTGCTAAAGGCAAAAGTGTCACGACTGGGACCCGAACCCACACTCTGCTGATCAGAAACACCAGAGCTTGAGTTCGGTGCTCTTAACCGCTCCGCCACAACACGCTAATATCTTCAGCAACCAGAAGGGTATCATTGATCTCCATTAATAAGGACTGGATGTCAAGTCTAGTGCATTGTACACAATCAATGATCAATGGTGCGGCACACAGTGTATTAGCTCTAGGGGATTTACAAATGAATACAAGCATGTGGAATGGACTTGCTCATGCTAACATAAGCCGTTATCATAAAGTCTATTAAATAAAAGTTTGTTACATTGGGTGATCCCTTCCTTAAAATGAAGGAGTTTGCTGAACAAAAAACACATGTAGAGGAATCTATTCCATTGAAGATATCGATATGAGATTACAATCTTACAGTGATCAAACAAGGCCCAATTTCATAAAGCACAACAAAATTATGCTTAACAGAATAAGTTACCAGCCAAAATACCATCTGACATGTACTGTCTGTGGCTGGTATCTTGCCTAATTTAGCTTAGCAGACATTTTTTAAGCAGTATATTCTGCTTAACCACCTGTAGGAAATTGGGCCCTGATCCGACAGGAAGATAGAAGACTGTTAGACAGATTCAAAGTCAAAGTATTTTGTCAGAGGTTAAAAATATAGTAACATTGAAATTAACAAGAAAAGTAACCAAACTTACCTCTATCTAGTCTTTTTTTGAGTTCTTCAATCTCCTTTTGAAACTGTCTCAACAATGCATCTTTTGGGTCTTCATTGATCTTAGCATTGTTTTTGATGTTCTTAGCTCTATTTGCATAGCGCAGTGTACTGATGGTTTCATCATAGTTATATTCTGCAGGCCCAATATTGGCACACTGTGGAAGACAGTAAAAATGCTATTTTTAAATGCACCTTTTTACAAATTTAAAAGTGTTGCGCTGCGATGCAATATGCAGCCATTGAGACCAGGGGTGAATTTCACCAAGGTAGTCCTAACTTAGGACTAGTCCTAGGCAATGCTAAGAGATAGGACCAGTCCTAAGTTAGGATGAGTTACTGGTCCTAACTTAGGACCAGTCCTATCTCTTAGCATTGCCTAGGACTAGTCCTAACTTAGGACTACCTTGGTGAAATCCACCCCTGAAACATGGAGGCCCAATATTGGCACATTGTGGAAGACAAATCAAGTTTCAAAGAGTATTTTTAAATTATAAATATACTATTTTTAAATTCACCTTTTTTTTACAGATTTAAAAGTGTTGCGCTGAGGTGCAATATGGAGCCATTGAGACTGGGAACATTGAGACCCAATTGAGCACACTATGGAAGACAAATCACCTTTCAAAAAAGTATTTTTAAATATACTGTTTTGAAATGCACCTTTTTTCCCAGATTTAGAAGTTCGGTGCTGTGGTGCAATATGCTGCCAACCCAACCAGGAACACCAGTGTGAACCCCTTCTCTTTTCCATAAAGTGCACTGGGTTCTTTTACTTGCATGACACAACACACATGACCAACGGCTGAATGTCCCATCTGAAGGATGCAGCAATTATGACCAACAAAGTTTGAGCATCAGGCCTAATGCTCAGGGTACGATTTCATGGCTCTGCTAACTGCAAGCAAAGAAGCAGCGCTTAGGGAAGCAGGGAATTCTGCGTCTATAGACCGTATTGAATATGACGTCACCGTTCAAATATCTGCCCAACAACATGGCGTCTGTGAGCGTGTGCGTGTATGTGTGCGTGCTTGTGCCGTAGAAACCAAACCGTGAACGCTGCGTGCTTGTTTGATGTACGCGTTTAGGCACGTATACGGTTTGCCCTACAAGATGGCTGACTTTCATAGCAGAAAAGGGGTTATTCAATACGACCTATAGCAAACGCAGTGGGAAATTTTTGCTTGTGTGCATGCATACTCCATGTACTAGGCACTCTACGCTTAAACAGGTAGCGCAGAAATTCGGCGCCTGCATGTAAGCGATGAATCATGATCAGGGCCCAACTTCATAGCGCTGCCTAACGGTAAGCAAATTTTCGTGCTTACTGTAGCAGCAAAAATTTGCTAAGGTGCAAGCATATTTCACACGTTAGCAGAAAAATTGGGCGACCACATTGCGCGTTTACCACGGATTTGGATTGTGACGCCATAGCACCGAAAGGTTAGCACGCCTTTTCGTGTGCTTACTGATAGCAGCGCTATGAAATGAAAATTGCACAGTAAGCACAGAACCGGCCGCTAAGCAGCAGTATGAAATTGGCCCCAGAAGCGCAGAATTCGGTAGTAAATAGAGTTACTAAATTTGGCCCTGATTGTATCAGTCTTGATCAGGGCCCAATTTCATAGAGCTGCTAAGCACAAAAAATTGCTTAACATGAAATTTCTTCCTAGATAAAAACCTGACTACCAACCAAATTTCCACCTGATTTTCAGGATATAAGCAAACAACAGCTGCATACCAGTAACAAGCAATATGCAACATATGGAAATTTGGTTGGTAATCCTGTTTTTATCACGGAAGAAATTTCATGCTATACAAATTTTTGTGCTTAGCAGCTCTATGAAATTAGGCCCTGGTCTTTGCAAACAATACTTACCATAACAGTCTTAGCATTACCACCCAATGAGTCCTGCAGCAGTCTTGTTAGCTTGGAGTTTCTGTACGGTATGTGTGTGCTTTTACCATCTACCAGAGATGAGATAACATTTCCCAACGTTGATAAAGATAAATTAATCTTGGTTGCTTCTTTCAACCGTTGACCTGTGGCTCCTGTCTTTGATTGTCTTTCTGATCCCTAAAAACATACAGAATTAACAAACAAAAAATGTATAGTTGTTAATAGTATTAATAATTGTAACCAGTTTTTATATAGCGCTTTTCACACCCGAGGGGTGTCTCAAAGCGCTTCCGACATTATTACCCCTGGTCACTGGGCCTTACTTCATTCCTTAAACCATCTCAGCTCCCTGGGGAGTATACAGCCTGTGCGCACTATATGCGCTACATGGCTAAACCAATCACAAGAACCATCTCTGCCCTCACAGGTACCCATTTACCCCTGGGTGGAGAGAAGCATGTAGTTAAAGGAACACGTTGCCTATGATCAGTCGAGTTGGTCTTTGAAAAGTATTTGTAACCGTTTGTTATAAAATGCATATGGTTAGAAAGGTGTTTTAAAAGTAGGATACAATGACCCACACACATTTGCCTCGAAAGTGCGTGGTTTTCCTTTTACTGTGCGAACTAACACGGTCGTCCATTTATGGGAGTCAAAAGTTTGACTCCCATAAATGGCCGACCGTGTTTGTCAACGAGGTAAAAGGAAAACCACACAATTTTGAGTGATACTTGTGTGGATCATTATATTCTACTTTTAAAATATCTTTCTAATCATATGCATTTTATAACAAACCGTTACAGACGCTTTTCAAAGACTAACTCGACCGATCCAAGGCAACGTGTTCCTTTAAGTGTCTTGCTCAGGGACAAAAGTGTCACGACCGGGATTCAAACCCACACTCTGCTGAACAGAAGCGTCATGACACCCCTAAAACGACACCCCTAAAACGACACCCCTAAAACAAAGGATCTAAATAAATAACCTCTACCCGAGTTTTATTCCTATGATTTTTTTCACCGAACTCGGTAAAGTACGGAGTATACAGTGCTAACACACATCGGTGTATATGAGTAAAACCAAAATGAATATGTATGTCACCAAACGTAATCAAAATTATAAAATTGTTTAGTGTCTCACTAAACCAAATACACAAATTGATCACTGATTTACATGTTGTGTCACATATTAGTTGATTTGTTAATAATGTTAGCTACTGTTTATAACTGTCACTGCTAATATTATGAAACGCCACAAAACATTTTATCATTTGAGGGCAATAACGAAATAAATGTTTTGTTGAATTTAATTGAATTGAAAGAAATTAAAATGTTAATGTCTTCAAAATTGTTGACTATATACAATGTACACACGTTCACCTATAAAAACCCCAACATCTGTTAAGAATTATAAAGCCATGCAAATTATTTACACTACCAAAATTAAAATGAACTCACAGCAAGATCCACCATGTGTAATTTTCCAGCTCGTACATGCTGCTCCTTGTCAACACCAATGTCACTCCTTTCTACTGTGATGCTGAAGATTGCATGAGATCGGGAACTGTGCTCATTCATATTGGTAGATCCAACAGAACCTGTTTAGTATAGACATCGATAGAAATAGTCATCCACAAAGTCTTGTTTTGTTGTTTGGTTTATCTAAAAGGGTTTTGGTACCTTTTGTTAATCAAGTTTGAATGAAGTGTGAATGAAGATACGGTATGCATAAACATTTTAAGCCATATTTTCTGCTTAAAGGCAGTGGACACTATTGGTAATTACTCAAAATAATTTTTTAGCATAAAACCTTTCTTGGTGATGAGTAATGGGGAGAGGTTGATGGTACAAAACATTGAGAGAAACGGCTCCCTCTGAAGGGACATAGTTATCGAGAAAGAAGTAATTTTCCACGAATTTGATTTCGAGACCTCAGATTTAGAACTCGAGGTCTCGAAATCAACCATCTAAACGCACACAACTTCGTGTGACAAGGGTGTTTTTTTCTTTCATTATCATCTCGCAAGTTCGAAGACCGATTGAGCTCAAATTTGCACAGGTTTGTTATTTTATGCATTTGTTGAGATACACCAACTGTGAAGGCTAGTCTTTGACAATTACCAATAGTGTCCACTGCCTTTAAACAGCTACTTGAGTGGAATGTTTTTAACGGAAATGCTATTTTAACTTGTTTATAATGCTTTTGTTCACTGTTTAAACATGTACACTTCTGATTTTTTTTCGAAATTATCAATTAAAAAATCAGGCCCCAACCTGAAGGTTTTGAAAAACTAAAAACACTTCTGCCGTTGCCGGCGCGCGTCATAATGACAATACTTTGACGTCATGTGTGGGAGTTTTCTTTGTTATACCTCCACGCTGCAACAAAGCAGGTTGGCCCGCATCCGCTGGCCTACCACGCAAGACGTGGCAGAGCTCCGTGTTGAAACTGCTTGAAGTCATTGCAAGGGATGCGACGGACAGGGCGTAGTGGAGGAAAGAGCCATAGGGAGAAAGCAGGCCCAACCCAGAACAGACTAGACAACAGCCTTAAAGGCACTATACACTATTGGTAATTGTCTAAGATAAGTCTCCTCACTCGCTGTATCTCAACATATGCATAAAATAACAAACCTGCGAAAATTTCAGCTCAATCGGTCATCAAAGTTGTGAGATAATAATGAAAGAAAAAACACCCTTGTCACACAAGTTGTGTACTTTCTGATGCTTGATTTCGAGACCTCAAGTTATAAATCTGAGGGCTCGAAATCAAATTCATGGAAAGTTAATTCTTTCTCGCAAACTACGTTACTTCAGAGGGAGCCGCTTCTCACAATATTTTATACTATCAACCTACCCCCCCCCCATAACTCGTTACTGAATTAGTTTTTATGCTAAAAATTATTTTGAGTAATTACCAATAGTGTCCACTGCCTTTAAAACGGACATAATGTCAGTACTTACGATGGCTATTTCCAAGCGTCATAATTCGATCCATGTCATCTGCATTATTTACAACAAAGGCAGACAGATCTTTGACATAAACTCCAATATCTGGACGCTCTTTCACCTTACAAGGAAAAGAACAAAGATAAAATCAAAACAACTCAAATATGACATGAAAAACGCATCGGTTCTCATGTAATAAAGTATTTTAGTATTTTATAACAGAAGAAGTTTTATGAAATCGTAATATTGTCCACTGTGCAATGAGCAGAGCTAATGACATGAGTATCAAATGTCACAGAGAAAAAACACAGTCAAAAGGCCATTCAACGTATTGCATGGCCGCAGTATGATGACATGTGCCATACCAACCTCTAATCTTGCAGACAGATCTTTACCGAGCAGGTCTTTCACCTCTTCATTGTAAATTTCCAAATATGAAACTCGAACTAAAAATCTGTGAAGAAAAAAAAAATAATCAACATTTATTTTTATGTCAACTGATAAAATATAAACAGCATGAACAGTGCATTAAAAAAAAAAAAAAAAAAGTTCAAAATTGTCCTAATTCTGTATATGGCAAAGACAACTTTTGTTTATCATATTGGATTTGAGGCATTGCATGGTGAGGTATCAATATATATTGGTTTGTAGTAACACCATGTGTGTATCTACTTGCCAGGTAGATTATGTTCTGTTGAGAACTTGTCTTGCTTTATATTCTACTACCGCGGAGTAGATTTACTACTTGCTGGGTAGATTATGTTCTGCTGAGAACTTGTCTTGCTTTATATTCTACTACCGCGGAGTAGATTTACTACTTGCTAGGTAGATTATGTTCTTTTGAGAACTTGTCTTACTTTATATTCTACTACCGTAGAGTAGACTTTTGAAATTCAGGAGACTTCTCAGTTCTGAAAAGAACTGTCCTGATGTTTAGCTATACAACCTGATCGGAAGGTGGAAAATCAGCCAGGGGTCGAAACGTGTGGCTATTCCTAAAACGTGTGGCTAACTTAGGAATAGCCACACGTTTTGTATATCTCGTCCTAACATGAGATAAGACTAGTCTTAACTCTTTGTGAAATCCAACCCAGGACTACTACTTTTGCTTAAGTGGATCAAAGGCACTTCTTGTTATTAACCTCACTACCGCAGAGTGAGTTCTTTCAAATTGGTCTCAATGTTTCAACTAGCTTACTCAAGTTACTCTAGTCGTCGTCAGGAGACTGTTTAACCGGTTAGTACACTACTTTTAGCCGAAGACATGGCTGGGAATTTATGTATACATGTGATTGATACATAGTATCACACCGGTATGGGAGAGTTTTGAGACTCTGGTGGCAGCAGACATAAAAGTCCTTGTTTGCGGTTCTGAGCACGCGCATACATGCTAAGTAATGTGTGTGTAGGTCTTAGCACGCGCACTCTTTGCGAGAACTGTAAAAAAGGACCATCCAAAAGTCTTCCATTGACTTAATATGCGATACTTACCTCACACTGTCTCCTGCCTTTGCAATCTGACCAAATATATGAGCAAATGAGTTGGGTATGATGCCTCTTAACTCTGGCTGTGAGCGTACACCTTCCATAGTAAAGGTTTTACCAGTCCCTGTTTGTCCATATGCAAATATAGTACCTGTATACAGACAATAGTTGCAAAGTATTTAGTATATAAACCCTTTATTTTGTACATAAGGGCGAGACTCAAACCCACACTCTGCTGAACAGAAATACCAGAGCACTCGAGCTTGGTACTCTTATTGGCTCGGCCAAGACACCCTACAGTAAGCACTGTATACGCAGTACTTTCACAAGCTCTGTAAAACAAATCCACAGGCTTAGTACCTGATTACTCAAGTGGGATTATGATGTACACGCCACTAATGGGGACAGTGATATACAGACAGCAAAAAAAGTAACGCGGCTGTTGTAAAAGCACCTATAATTTTAAACTTGTTACTCATATTCTAAAAATGAAATTATCAGGAGACGGAAAAACTTTATTACGGTGATTTTGACACCTCGTTTGTTACAATCGGTCGAGTATTGTTGTCGCTGTATGTGCTTACAGGTGAAAAGTGCCCATTTCCATTGTTGCAGTAACTCCTATTGACATGATTAAACTCTCCTCTGATTCAGCGTGAAGCGGGAATTTTGAAAAGCTGTTCTTGTCAATAAGAGTTACTGCAACAATGGAAATGGGCACTTTTCACCTGTAAGCACTTCCCGAGACAACAATACTCGACCGATTATAACAAACGAGGTGTCAAAATCATTGTAATAAAACTTTCCGTCTCCTGGTACTTTTGTTTTTAAAATACGAGTAGTAAGTTTAAAATTATAGGTGCTTTTACAACAGCCGCGTTACTTTTTGTTGCTGTCTTTAGTTGTACATGTACCTTACCATTATATCCTTCCATGACTGCATCTACAATAGATCTAGCTGTCTGATTGTAAAGATCTGTCTGCTTACTCCCAGGAGCAAACACTGTATCAAATGTAAACGACTTGGGTGGCTCACCACGAGGTGCTGAAGGATTCTTAACCTAAATCAAAACAAATAAAAAAACAGCTTCAATAAATGGATGTCGGACACTTCGTACCTTTGCCACTTCGTACCTTCGGGACACTTCGTACCGTACCCAAATTGGTCACTTCGTACCGTGGGCGGGGTACGAAGTGACCATCAGATAAGTCACTTCGAACCGTCAGCCGAGTCACTTCGTACCTTCAGTAAAATTATAAAAGTATATAACTGAATACCTCATGAATTGTTATTAATGTCTAAAATGTGAAAGTCCTTGTCAGTGTGAAGTTTAAAATATCATAATTTAATATTGTAACATTCGTGCGGATCAGCCATTCGTTCCAGTCAGCCATAGAGGGCGCCGCTCCGCTGGAAGTTTTTGAGGCCCGGTGTACATTACGTCATCCGATGTTTCCGGATATATAGGAAAAGATGGAATACCAGGTTTTAAGTTAAAAGTTTTTATTTTAAAACGTGTTTTACTATGATTTTTATTACTATGATTTTTATTATGATTTATTTATTTGATATGGACTGTGAAGTGAAGTTCATTAAAAATAAATGATTACTGTTAAAAATATTTGTGGAATATCCTTGGGGTTGTGAAGTGTTTGGGTGTTTCTTGTAAGTTTTTTTAAGTTGTTCTTAAGTTACATGCTTTCAGTCGGTATTATGATTTATTTATTTGAAATATTGATTTATTAATTTGATATTAGAAATAATTTTTTTTTTTTAAATAAACTTAATCCAAAAGTGTTTCCTTTTTGTTTAAATAATGCACATAAGTAAAATTAAACTTGACCGACAAATTGAATTTTATCTCTTTTTGAATATGTGTGGCTCTGAGAAGAGCCGGTTTGTTTGTGGTATACACAGTTTAGATGGCCGTTTAGATTGCTGGACCGTTGAGATGGCTACATGCTGACAGGAGGGACGACGTCGTTATGCGGCCTGACTCGTACTGGTCCCAGAGTACAAAAACCCGACCTTGGAGTCTCTGATATTTCTGCCTCTGGTAACGACGCAGCTTGGACTCCTTTACCAGCCTAATCTGGATTGTGACGAGGGATGATTCTTGATGAAGTAGCTGGATTAACTTGTAAAAGTGCACTCCGTGGTTGCCTGCCTTCTGGTTGATGCGATGATGCCAGCCTTCGACGTCGTTGTTTGTTCTGATACTCCGCATGAAGGCTGACCATGATGCGGGGTCCCACTGGTTGCTGGCCATCCAGGTTCGCTCGATGTAATTGCACAGCTGTACCAGTGCTGGTGCCTTGGTCTTCTCTTGTAGTTTCTTGAAGGCTTCAGGGATGTGCTCTGAAGGCAGGAACGGTAGTGCCATGAGTTTCTTGATGAAGGTGTGCACCCCGGCGTTGGACTTGAAGGGTACTACCAGACCCAGGGCTTGACACTGGCGCCAAACCGCTTGAGTCCAGTGGAATAGGCACCCCTTCACAGCTACATGTGGAAACACTCTGCGTACCGCTGACCAGACTGCCTTTTCGAAGTCGACGACTACCTCTGCCAGGTTCTGGCCCCCGGATGGCAGCTTCCCCTTGAAGGTCTTGAGTATTTTCTTGTAGTCTGCCTTCGTCCAGCTTCCCATAAAACAGTACGCTAGAGGGACCTGTTTCTGCTCACCAGAGTCACCCTTGGCGAATGCGTGAATAGTGAACAACTGATAGAACAGCCGCTTAACTATCTTAAACGTGCCGTCCAAATACCAGGTCTTCGCCCTGTCGAGAGCCACCATCTGTTCTGAGGTTGCAAATATTACATGTCGGGACTCCCCGACATGAATATCATGTTGGAGAAACCCCTCTGGGACACTGTCCATTATGAGCTCGAAGTCTTGGTCTTGAGGTTCTTGGGGCCGCTGTCTTTGCCGGGCTCTGTTGGCAGCTCTTGTGAGATTGCTGGGTCTTTGGCAGTTAACGGGAGCATCGGCAGGCACCATCTTGGTGAGAACTCCTTCAACGACGTCGCTGGCTGGGCGGAAGACGTTGTCCTTGGCTGCCTTCTTTACTGCCACCTTGACAGCAACAGCAACATCTCCTACGGCAGGGTGATGGTGATGCTCGTTGCGACCAAACTTGAACCGATCACCATTCTGAAGGACAGACACGGGGCAACGCTGGGTCTTACTCCGCAAGCCACACACCCATGCAGAGAATGGAGAAGTGGGGTCCTTCTTCCATTTCATGGTGTATGTGTAGCCGTTGGAGTCAACCAGAATGTTTTTTCCCCGGACGGGATACCTCCAGTGGTGATCTTGAAGCTGGTAACAGGAACATCACCGAGTCCCTTGAGTTCTTCATGAAAAGTTGGGTCGGCAATCGTGGCTTCCTCTTGTTCCTGCGGGATTTCGAAATTGTCACTCAAGTTAAATGAAATTTCGTTATCCACAGCCATGATCTGGTCAGACTGCCGAGTATTCTCAGCCACTGGGGCATCAGAGGACTCGGAGTCATGAGTCATGAGTCGGAGTACCAGAGCATGGCTCACAGATCCAAGCAGGGCTCCACGAAACCGACATCAACTCAGCATAAGTCTCCCGAGAGACTCCAGTGTTGCAGGTTTGATGCTGCCACCGCTCACACCGCTCACATTGAAGTGCATGCTGGTTTGACCGAACATGTTTAACACATACAATGCACGGGAATCGGTGAGCCATCTTGATCTTGGTCTTGATTCTTGGTCTTGATTCTTGGCCTTGAAGCTTGTTCTTGATTCTTGATTCTTGATACTTGATCTTGAGTCGCCAATCTTGAAGTGACGTACTATGCCCAGGAGGGCCAATTTATAGCATGTATCATTACCTTGCTTCGGTGAACTTGCAGGCTCCGCATGGGACTTGGCGGCATGACAATGGGTTATTAGGTTCGTTATGTTTTGGCGGTGTTGTGTGTGTGGCGACATGACAATGACACGCGCTATTGGTTCTTTGATGTTTGCGGTATGCTGTTTTGCGGTGGTAATGGGTCATTAGCTGTTAATGTTTTGTTAACCACTGGTTTGCAAAAACCCCAACTCATCGATCACGAAGCGCATCATAATCAGTTGACAAGTAATTAAATAAAACACCATTTGGGTTTGATTCATTTTTATTTCATAGCCTACTCATCACTATCATTCAACATGTAAATAAATAAAACATTATTTGGATTTGTTTTTATTTCATACTCATCACGAAGCGCAACATAATCAGTGGATAAATAATGTAATTAAATAAAAAAACATTTGGGTTTGATTCATTTTTACTTCATAGCCTACTCATCACTATCGGTCAACATGTAAACAAATAAAACACCATTTGAGTTTAATTCTTTAATTCACAGCTACATGTGGAAACCTGTAATATTATTATTAAGTAATTAATGCACAGCGCCCTCAATCGGTGCAATAAGTCTATTGGCGACACTAGCAATGTGACCCTTCAGTTGATGCAGAAATTCAGAAACTATGCAGAAATCCTAAAGGTACGAAGTGTCTCGTCTGAAGGTACGAAGTGTCTCGTGAGAAGGTACGAAGTGTCTCAAGGGAAGGTACGAAGTGTCTCAAGGGAAGGTACGAAGTGTCCAAGGTATGAAGTGTCCAAAGACACTTCGCACCTTGAAAAGGTACGAAGTGTCCAGGGTACAGAGTGGCAAAGGTACGAAGTGTCCCGACACCCAATAAATAAAAGGCACATTTGTATAAACAACAAACTACAAATGCAAGTGTACAAGCGCTACTTTCAATATGAATACATAGTATTTTCCTCAACACTATTGATAATTACTCAAATCAATTGCTAGCATTTAACAACATTGTTTATGACCAATAGAGAGCTGTTGAAAGTATAAAACATTGTGAGAAACAACTCCCTCTGAAGTAACAGAGTTTTTGAGAATGAGGTAATTTCTCACTCAAATATTGAACATCTGAAAGTACACAAATTTGTGTTTTCCTTCATTAAGCCCGGTTCACAGTTCATGCGAATGCCAATGCGAAGCGAATCTTGACGTCACAAATTTGCAACGAACAGTTCGCAGCAGTTGCCCTCTGCTCTACTCCCTTGCGAATAATCGCTGCGAAAGGAGGGTGTGACGTCAAAATCGCGTCAAATTTGCTTCGCATTCGCGTTCGCATGAAGTATGAACCGGGCTTTATTCTCTTGCAACTTTGATGACCAATATTGAGCAAAAAAACTCACTCATTTGTTATATAATATTTTGGGATACACCTTTGAGAATACTGGTCTTTGACAATTACCAAACATGTCCAGTGCCTTTAAATGCAGCAGAAAACTGACTCTGAAAACTTGCAAGTCATTTGCCCAGTGCCAGTGGGAAACTGCTTAAAGCCATTGGACCCTTTCGGTACAGGAAAAAAAAAAAAGTTCACAGATTTACAAATAACTTACAGGGTTTACAGAAGGTAGTGGTGAAATACTTCTCTTGAAATATTATTCCATGAAATGCTTTACTTTTTGAGAAAACAGTAAAACAATATCAATTCTCGTTAACGAGCATTACGGATTTATTTTAAACACATGTCATGACACGGCGAAACGCGCGGATACAAGGGTGGGTTTTCTCGTTATTTTCTCCCGACTCCGATGACCGATTAAGCCCAAATTTTCACAGGTTTGTTATTTGATATAGAAGTTGTGATACACGAAGTGTGGGCCTTGGACAATACTGTATACCGAAAAGGTCCAATGGCTTTGAGCTAGACATTCATATACATAAAATCTTCAAAAGTTTACAAAAAGTGCAGGAAAAAGTGAATATATAATAATCAAAGTGAACTTTGTCCTACCTGTAAAGTACCACGCATTTCATCCACATTGACAATTGATTTGAAGCCTTGACCCACTTCTTTGTCATTAAGAGGACGACATCGTACTACTACACGAACATTATCATCGGCTTTATTGTTACCCTGTAAAAGAAAAAACAAAACAAGCATACAGTGTACTGAAATTATTTTTAACTGCTCCATTAATTTTTCTTTTATTACTTTGTTTTAATTTTAATTTTTAGAAACAAATAACCAACACATTGATGCGGTGTCTAAGGATGGAGTGGGCGGGGACGAGAACGCTTTCTCCAGAAACTGATCAGCAGAGCATACTGACACTAATACAGATCGAAACATCGAGTTGAAACCACCCCATTCCAACTCATTTTTAGCATGTTTAGAGATAGTCATAATCATAACATGGTGTTATGTACCGCAAACCTTTCCATATCAAATTAGTGTTCCTTTACTTAGCTTAGCTTAGTCTATGTTTATGATTTATTGATTTATTTTCATTTAAATAAAAAATTATAAGGCCTAGCCTACTCACTAGTTAGTACGTATCGTAGGGCCTACATACATTTTCTACAAGCAATACTCCAATAGTAATAATTTCTGCTTATTTATTTTTCAAAAAATAAAATTGGTCTCTCTTTTTTGGTTGACAGGATAACTTTCCATATGGCGCCACCAAAAAGTGATATCTCATTATGAAGTAAATTAAATACTATATTATTTCATATCGAATGAAAAACTGGTAGTGTCATACGGAAACTTTTCCGAAATGATGTAAATTAGAATATAATTTATTTTTTATTACGGGAAAAAAATGAGATTCAGAATCAGATAGGCCTATCTTTTGCTTGTTTGGTCAGAGTAAAAAAATTGGTGTCAGGGATACGGACATCTTTTCAAAACTATTCATAATCTTACCGGCATTTTGACGTCTTGTGTTGCTGTCTGAAAACGAAATACTGCTCCCTCCGTTGACAAGGCACCTAAACCATTCTAAACATATCAAAATTGAGTGTATCCAATGGCAATTTGAAAACCAAAACAGCACCAAACACGACCGGTCATCGACCAATGACCAAAAATGTACAGTCGAATTACGTCAGTCTGCTGCCACCAAGCTGGTATATCACAGACTCTTTAGTAAAAAATCAGACTTGAGCTAATTCTAGCGTCCCCATGGTCAGATGCTTTCAACCGTTCAACTTAGTCTTAGCCCAAGACGTTAGTGATCGATAGTGTACTGCGCTCGTTTGTTCTTTATTTTTATACATCACTAAACAACAGAGGGCGCCACATAGCATTGATCTTCATGTTTCACTTCAAATCAAGTTTCCATCTAGTTGTTGCATAACATTTACTTCCGTACATAAACACTTATCCCGTTGCTGATCTTGCACTTGATCGTCACTGTGAGTGTGATCGCATCGATCGTACAATATACTGACTTTAAGGTGGTAAGGTAAGGTTAAGATCAAACTCCAATCCTACGACAAGACGTATCGTAAATAAGGTTAATTAAAACCCAAGCCTAACCCATCCACGTAAAAACGAGTATAATAATTTATTAAATAAACAATACAACGTACAATGCAAACAACACAAGAAGCCTAGGTAGCTAGTCAATTTATGAGAGTCATAACCACCGGCACACCGTAGGTCTCCTAATAATCGTGGTACCAGAAAATTCACCCTTTTTCGTTGTCAATAAGCCATCTATGATCTATCGTATCCTCCCAAGTTTTACATACAGTGAATCCTGTGGGGTGTCGTGGCCGAGTGGATAAGAGCACAGAACTCGAGCTCTGATGCACTGTTTAGCAGAGTGTAGGTTCAAATCCCGGTCGTGACACTTTGGTCCCCGAGCAAGACGCTTAACTATAATAATTGCTTCTCTCCACCCAGGGGTAAATGGGTACCTGTGAGGGCAGAGATGGTTCTTGTGATTGGTTTAGCCGAGTAACGCATATATTGCGCACAGGCTGTATACTCCACAGGGAGCTGAGATGGTTTAAGGAATGATTTAAGGCCCAGTGACCAGGGGTACTAATGTCGCAAGCGCTTTGAGACATCCCTCGGGCCTTAAAAAGCGCTATATATAAACGGTCTATTATTATTATTATTAATTATTAAATGATCTGGTAAAAAAAAGATAAAATCTGAAATCATGTGGAAATATTTGTTTTTAAATAGTTTTTGGAAAAAACTACTTGCCCGAATAGACAGGTTTTTTTGGTAACCATACAGTTACACAGTAGGGTTTACTAAGGTCATAGAGCAAGGTTCCTTGCTCTGTGCTATGGTTGACTCGGGCAGGATACATATAAGGTTGGACGTAACGCTAAGGGTGGTTGATGTGCTCAAGCAATAGAAATACAAGTGCCTCCAGGCTTACAAAAAGAGCCTGAAGGAAAAAAGTGCTATACGACATGACGTGTCAAAAGTGCTGTTATGTATCTGTAAGAGTGTGATCCTGTTTCACATAAAAAAAAACAAAAAAGATTGACATCCAAAGTTTGTATTTTCACCTCCATTTATAATAATAATAATAATATCGAAGTCTTATATAGCGCCAGTCAAACAAGGTACTCAAGGCGCTGAGTATTATACAAACTTTCAGAAAGATAGGTTATTGCAGTGATGAATTCTGAGACCCAATTATTGAGAACCTTGTAAGGGTTTACAAGGTGCTGTGAGATAAGAACATGTAAACAACTTCTTCATGGGGAAGAAGTGGTCAAGATTGTTGAGATATTTTAAAAAGTTCACTCTCGAAAATTTGAATTGGTTTTGAAACAAATTTCAGCATTCTATCTTGTACAAAAGGCAAACAGGAACTTCAGCGACAGCGAGTACAACAATAGGATTGCGTTACCACTGAATGAAATTGACAGAATTGACAATGAATGATTCAATACCTTGCAAGAAATTTTCAGTGAAAGTAAAAAATTTGTGTTCGTTTTTTAGATTGCTTGGAGGGAAGAGAATAAAGTTCTTCAATTAGTGCAAGTGGTAGCCATCGTTCCTGTTTAAAGATGGCGCATCTGTCGAAGATCTGGACAAAGAATACTGCAATCATCGCTGGTCTCGTTGGCTTTATTGGACTAGCTCTATATCCAGTTGTTGTTGCTCCAGCTATCAATCCAAGGAAGTGGCGTAAGAATTTTGTTTTTTCATCTTTCAAATCAGATTTATTGAAGAAAAACACCTTGCTGCACAAATTTGTGTGCTTTCAGATGCCTAACACAAGGCTTCAGGGCCATCAGAATCAAAAATTTGAATGAGAAATTACTTCTTTCTCAAAAACTACGATACTTCTGAGGGTGCCGTTTTTTACAATGTTTTATACTATCTGCAGCTCTTCATTGCTTGTTTACCAAGTAAGTTTTTAGGATTGGCGTCCTTCCGTTAGCGACCTTATTAATATTCATATTTAATAAACTAAAAGTTTTTCAGCCAAAAAGAGGAGGCCATTTTGAAGGCAGTCATTAATAAAAGAAACTGTGACGTTTGCTTGATGAAACTAATTAAACTGTCAAAGATATCAACGATTTAAATGTTGTTTAATGAGTCAAAACTTCCTTCCGTTACCGTGGAATTGCCCTGCTAATAATTATTTTGAGTAATTACCAACTAATAGTGTCCAGTGCCTTTAAATTACAAGAGTATGGTTCCACAATACACGTACAAAGGGAATGGATGAAATTTCAAGATCCCGCATTGTAATTTAGGGAAGCTAATGTAACTTTTTCACTTTCATTAATTTGTTTTCTTAAAATTTATAGAGGCAGTGCAGAAGGAAACAAGAAAAGGTGTTGATCAACAAAGCATCCAGCCTGGAGGTAAAACCCAGATTTATGTTTATTTGTTATATATTGTAGCAGTGCTCAAATGGGGATTCAGATTTCGCATCCACAAGCGTCGACTGGTACTTGACTACATGTACGTCATGCTGAGGCTTTGCGCATGGGTCAAGTAGTCCCCAATGTTGTCTGCACGATTCGATTTGGAAGAACCACAACCGGTAGCCTTTATAAAGGCGCTCGCGGCACCCAGATGTCATGCACGACCCCAAATGCTATTCAAGAAAAAAGACCAGCGCGAGTGGCGAAGCAGCGAAGCACCTTGACTAAAGGCTAATGTTATAACGTGAATGAAGTCTGCGTTCAGCAGAATCTGTTAAAGACGTCTTGGGTCTTGGGGGGGGGGGTCACAATGGGGCAGTTCCACAACAGGAAAACGCTTGCCACGTAAAGTCAGCTCTTAGCTTCACTTGGCCCTGACCGGGGAACCCTTTTACAATTAAACAAAATATATTTCCATCACCCTTGTCACACTAAACATAAGGCTAACTGTTACCAGAATTTCACAATAATAAAATAGCAGGTATGTGTTGGTTGCCCTATAATACCCAAGGGATAACGTTCCGTATCACGCCACCACTTTTTCACTCATTTTTACAAAAAGGGATATCTCATTGAGGTAAATTAGATACTATATTATTTCTTATCGAGTGAAAACATAGTGGCGTGATACAGAAACTTTTTCTACCCAGGCAAAAGCTTTATCCACAAAACTCATGCTGGCAAATTACATTTGAAATTCCCTCCCTTTTTTTCTCCGATACAAAAAAGGTAAATGCAGGCCACACAAAATACACAAATCTCTTTGACAAGTTATGTACACAAAATGAGATAAATAAATGCAACTTACAGTACTCCAACTGGCTTTTTGTCCCAATGAAGATGGGCTGTCTATGCCTTGGGCATTTCACAGCCTAAATTACAGCTGCACTCGGCAATCTCCACACAGCATGCTCTCACACCAAAAGTCTGTCTGGGTGTGGCTCCTCCTGCAGTGCTGTAGCATATACCCTATACCTTCTACACACATACTTTTGCCCATACAGAGTCGCTCATGCATGCGTGCTCACATACACAGAGAGCACAGAACATACATTAGCATGCTTTGGCTACTTTGAATACAATTCAATACTTTCAAACTTCTGGGCAAACTTTTTGAGAGTGGGCTTTTCCACTGGGGCAAACTTTGTAGGAAGTTCTAATGAAGATTCTGGTCGTGTGAAATAAATCCTGGTCCAGTAAATATTTTGAGCTACAAGTCCTTTTCATACTTAAAGGAACGTTACAGAATTGGTAAGAAACAAAAATCGTGAAGATCACAGATTTACATAAAACTTAAACGGTCTAATGATGATGATAGTTGAAAACATCCCTTAAAATATTTCTGTCTGAAATGTCGTATTTAAAAAAAAAGGGTCTAACTTCGCGTTTGGAGTTTATCGCACAGTGAGCGTTTTATTTAATGCAAAATTTGTAACCGGTTTTTCACTATCTGACTATTCTCTCGTGGACCCACATGGCCGACCGATCTCAAACTTCTACAGGTTTGTCAGTTTATGTATATGGTGTATTACATAAAGTGCTTACATTGCCAGCAACTGTTTTGTTAGCAAAAACCAATTCTGTTATGTTCCTTTAAAACAACTTGACTTCATTTTGATTAATTTCTCCTTTGCAGGTATGAGAGTTTGGAGTGATCCTTTTGGACCTCGATCAGACCAGAGTAGGGGAACAAGTAAGGAGCACACAAAGTGATCATCTGAAACTATTTGTGACCTGCAATTTTTGAACAATGATTTGTGTGGCCCAGCTGCATGTAATTGTGCATGCACATTCAGTATGCACATCTAACTCACTCACTCTGTTGACCCAAGTCAGCTAGTGGCTGCTTTAGATGAGCGAGATGATACACACGCCACACATCACGATCCCTCATGTAGCCAGCTAGTACTTGAAGTCTCTATCCCTGTATCTTCCTTCATCGTCTTCACCGTGTTCTTGATTGGCCTCCCTCTGCTTGGTTTCCATGTTTTGGCTTTCACAAGATCACCCTA
This sequence comes from Asterias amurensis, assembly GCF_032118995.1. Taxonomy (NCBI): domain Eukaryota; kingdom Metazoa; phylum Echinodermata; class Asteroidea; order Forcipulatida; family Asteriidae; genus Asterias; species Asterias amurensis. Next base: position 6,376,135 of record NC_092651.1, read on the forward strand.
CATGCTGGTACTTTGGATGCCACACATCCTGATTCCTCATGTAGCCAGTTAGTTCATCCGTAGTCTCCAACACTGTATCTTCCTTCATCGTCTTGACCATGTTCTTGATTGACCTCCCTCTGCTTGGTTGTCCATGTTTTGGCTTCCACAAGATCACCCTACATGCTGGTAGCTCTGGATTCCTGGCGCAGTGCCCAGCAAGGCTTAGACATCTTGACCTTGGCCCAATAATATAGCGCTACTAAGCACAAAAATTTGCTTAGCATGGAATTTCTCCCTTGATAAAAACAGGAGTGCCAACCAAATTTCCACGTGATTTTGAGGACAAGCAAACAACTGAATACCAGTAAGAAGCAACATGAAACAAATGGAAATTTTTGTCTAATTTTTTTTGAGATGCTGCTTCCATTTGTAAAGCAGTTAACTGCTGGGGTACTAAGTGGTCCCGGTAAGGCCTGGTTCATACTTCCTGCGAATGCGATACGAATTTCGACGCCACAAATTCGCAACGAAGAATTCAATGCATCAGTTCACTTGTGCTCAACTCCTGTGAAATATTCGCTGTGAAAACAGCCCTGTGGCGTCAAAATTTGATTTGCATTCGAAAGGAAGTATGAATTGGGCTTTGAAAGGGAAGGTACACGTTTGGTAATTACTCGAAACAAATATTAACTTAAAAACTGACTTGGTAATGAGCATTGGAGAGCTGTTGATAATATAAAACATTGTAGGAAACGACTCCCTCTGAAGTAATGTAGTTTTTGAGAGAGGGGTAGTTTCTCACTAAAATAATAAAAGACTTCTAGCTAGATGTCTTTTTATTCCTATCTGAAAGCCCACAAATTCGTCCAACAACCGTTTTTTTTTTTTTCATCTTTTTCTCGCAACTGACTCGATGACCAATTGAGCCCAAATTTTCACAGGCTTGTTGTTTTATGCTTATGATGGGATACACCAAGTGAGAACAATGGTCTTTGACTATTACCAATAGTGTACAATGTCTTTAACTGAAAAACCAATTGATTTGGGACAAAACCTGATTGAACAATTATTTTGTAAACTCGTGTAATTTCATTTACCTGAAAAGTCGCAACCCAAATTCTTAAAATCCGGAAAGTATGTTTCATAAGATTTAACTTTGATCTTAGCATTGTGACAGCCTTTTTTTGAGATTTATACATTTTCAGATACATATTTGTAAATAAAAAAATTAACAAGGGAATAAAAGAGTAGCGACAAGTTCTTAAACTGCCATTAAAAAACAGCGTGGTCGTGGTGACTACTCTTATTCCCATTCATAAATGCCTTTTTGGTTTAAAGGTGTAATAAAGTAAGAAACTCTGTAAACTTATCCATTTTGCCGACGTCCTTGAGCTCTGTACGTGTGTGAATTTTTATGACTGAAGCCTGGTTCATACTTCCTGCGAATGCAAATGCGATACAAATGTTGACGCCACAAATTCGCAACAAAATTTGCACTGAGTTGTGTTGAGCTCAACTCTCTTGCGAATATCGCAGCGAAAAAGGGGTTGTGACGTCAAATTCACATCAAATTTGCATCGCAGGAAGTATGAACCCGGCTTCAGACAGTTTTCGGATGAGCATTCATGTGCGTAGTATGCACCTAAATGTATCCGAAAACAACCGGTTATAAACGGCTCCAGCTGGTCAATATAAACCGTTAAAACACCCCCACATGACGCGCTGTCTGCGATCAGAAGACTTGCAGTAGACGAGTCTTGAAGTGACCGAAGTATGCACTGCAAGCTTGGATGGGTCGACAGTCGGTAGTCTGCGGGCTCTGTCGATGTTAGTGACATAGAATATAAAAATGCCCTGAAATGACAGACATTGTTGGAGAGGAACTTTCATCAAAACAAATCCTGAATTATTTCACAAAAATCGATGGCTATTTGCATCAGATGAGACACACATTATATAATGATGATGACCAGGACAAGGTTTTACATTTGCATGTTTTATTAAACTCAGAAAATACCAAAAGATATTATATTAATGCTCCAAAAATGTATTGTCACATAAAGAAACCATATGACCAACGGAAAGATGTTCAACATAACAATGAACATAATCAATTTATTATAAAATTTGATTGCATTAAGATTCATCAAGGTCAGAGTTCTGTTCTAAGATTTTGAAATCATACACATCTAACAAAATGCATTTTTAAGAAAAATGGAAAAACAGTAAAATTAAAACATCCAAATGCTACAATAGACTGAACAGGTGGTTTGAATCAATGCCAAAAATTGATGATTTTGCCTATAAATAGTTACATTTCGAGATTAATCATGTCAAATCACTGATCAAAATCTAATCTATAGATTAACTTGGTCCTTACAGAATGCGTAACTCTAATTACAAAGTACAAAGTATTTCAACACCCAGTCCATCAATGCTTCATGAAAAGTCTTCTTTAACCCTACGGACTGATGATCAAGGTGGACAGTGTGTGGATGGACCCCTTGGTACATGCCAGCTATAAATAGTGCAATGTTAAAGGAACACGTTGCCTCAGACCGGTCGAGTTGGTCTTTGAAAAGCCTTTGAAACCGTTTGTTATTAAATGAAAATGGATAGATAGATAATTTAAAAGTATAATAATGATCCACACAAGAATCAGTCTAAATTGCATGTCTTTCCTTATATGTCGCGAAGGAACACGGTCGGCCATTTTCCATAAAATGGCTGACCAAGTTAGTTCACGATGTTAAAGGAAAACCGTGCAATTTCCAGTGATACTTGTGTGGATCATTTTTTTCTACTTTTAAAATATCTTTCTAACGATTGCATTTCATAACAAACGGTTTCAAATGCTTTTCAAAGACCAACTCGACCGATCCGAGGCAACATGTTCCTTTAATTGCAAAATGACTCTAACACATTCATTACATAATTTTTAAATTAAAAAACTTGTATAGACCAAGGCGTTAAATCTATCATGTGAGACGAGGAGGGACGATTGTTTTTAACTTTCCATCAAAAGCTTGCTTGGAATGAAATGGTATAAAATTGTTTCAGGCACCTGAGATATATTAATGTTTTATTTCTGTAGCCTGGCGAGGCACTAAAAATATGTAATCATACATCGAAAAAAAAAAAAAAAATATGAAGCATTTAAGCTATTGAAAATATGAATCTATTACAATTAAATTATATTAATTTACATTTTACAAATTTAACAGTTCAATAACTGTTTTCTCGAACAATAAATTTTGTAACATTCCTTTAAAGGCACTGGACACTATTGGTAATTACACAAAATAATTTTAGCATGAAAACTTACTTGGTAATGAACAATGGAGAGCTGTTGATAGTAAAAACTACTGTGAGAAACAGCTCCTTCTGAAGTAACTCAATTTTGGAGAAAGAGGTTAATTTCTCACTCAAATAACAAAATACTTCAGGTCCGAAGCTTTTCATTAACATCTGAAAGCACACTAAAAAATGCAACTAGGGTATGTTTTCTTTCACTATATTTTCACTAGCATAAAACCTTACTTGGTAACGAGTAATGGGGAGAGCTTGGTAGTATAAAACATTGTGAGAAACGGCTCCCTCTGAAGTGGAGTAGTTTTCGAGAAAGAAGTAATTTTCCACGAATTTGATTTCGAGACCTCAGACAATCAAGCATCTGAACGCACACAACTTTGTGTGACAAGGATGTTTTTTTCTTTCATTATTATCTCGCAACTTCGATGACCAATTGAGTCCATATTTTCACAGGTTTGTTAATTTATGCATTTTGCTGTTGGGATACACCAAGTAAGAATACTGGTCTTTGACAATTACCAAAGGTGTCCAGTGTCTTTAAATGTTCCTCTCACTTTACATGCATATTTGAAGTTGAAGTACCCAATACTCAGAAATAACCGAGTTGCCCCACCTCAAAATTATGCTTCTGTGTTTTCCAAAAGTACATTGGATAATGCTGTAGTTTTAACATAGGCAGTCATCTTCATATGAACTGTCAGATTTAAATTGAGATTTGTCGAAAATGGGAAGTTGTCAATTTCTTAACGATTTTGCCAACTATACCTCATGAATTTGTTTTTGTTACTTTGTAACTTATAGTACATATTTGTAGATGCTCTTCCTCAAACTAGCCAACGCTAAAAATGCAATAGCGCACTTATCAATAATCTACAATTAAATTTGTTTAATTAACAAATCATTTACCTTTAATTTCAATTTAGAATTATTTTATTTACATGGTAATCGCTGTCATGAGTTCAGAACCAGTTTGGAAGGACATTTATAACTTTAAAATGTACAGATATTTGCTCATAAAAAGATATAATTTAAAAGCTTGTTATTATATTATTATGACATTTATTGCAATTTTCTTTCACAAATACCTTGACACCAGAATCAATTCCCCTAACATATAATGAGGAGAAAACAACTAGTTGGTACTGTACACGGTTCCAACTTCATTTAGTATCAGAAGATAACAGCTAAAAAGTAATAATCTTTCAGCAACAGACCAGATCTCCAATAGCGAACCTTTATTTGATTGTTGGTCTGTTTTTTAGACTGTGACCTTTAAATCAAGCAATCTCCGTATGGTACTTTCCTGTTTTCAAAATCAGGCCAAACAGTAATTCACCCAACAAACTTTGAAACTAACATTCTCTTAACCTGCCGTCGATTTCACCAAAATCTTCCTAACTTAGGATTAACCTTAGGACTCAGGATGAGTTGAGTCCATTTTCATAGACGTTAGGTAGCATTGAACCCATTCTAAGTTAGGACGGGTTATACTCGTCCTAACTCGAGATACGATTAACCCAAGCATTTCTTGAAATCGGCCCCACGTGCTATGTAAAAGGAGTTGGTCTCCTTAATTTAAATGTAGTCCCACTTACCTTGCAGGAAAATCCTGTATGTCAAGCACCTTGAGCGTCACTGAGTGACGGATATGCGCGACAAATACGCGCGCTATATAAAAAGCCGCTATTATTATAAACCTAGTGATAAGGAAGAATATGTTTAACCAATCCTTTGACGACAAGGAATAATATTTCAACATCCTTTATCAAAGGGTTTCGATACTTTTTGTAGATCAAGTTTCTGGTCATGACATGAATCCCTACTCACTGTGAATGAAGATGCATGTAACACAATATACCTGTAGAAGTTTCAGCTTCAGTAGTCGTTACGTTTTTGAGAAAATAAATAACAATCACAGAGCATTTTCTTTCATGATTGCGCATAAATCCTTTTACATGCTCAGATAATTGTTTGTCGCTTTGCATGCACTGAGACGAAAATTATTTCGTGAAATTGTTTTACTCTTTTCAAAAACTGCAGCACCTCAGCACGTTATATTTGAAGGGAGGCTTTCTATCGCCATTACCTTCAAACTGTGTCCGTTTAATGCAAGTCTGCGGACTTTTGTGTTTTGTGTCATACAAAAAAATACCCAAACCCTCTTTACGTGAGTCTTTATATGCCGGGCTAGTGCAATCACTAGTCAAGAGTGCCAAGTCACCACCAAGGGCTAGGGAAAATTTGTGCGGGCTGAGTCAAAAGTACAGCTGACTAGCCCGACGGGCTAGTTAAGGAAAAAAGTTAGTGCAAGGCCTGTTATGACACAGGTAATGGTAATGATTGGACAATTTTATGAATGACATTAAATCCCAAAGTTCACTCAAACTGCTACCAGAACACTATTTCCTATGAAACATTTCCTTGTAATGCTCAAGAAACCTATCCCAGCACTAGATTTATTTCTGTGATTTGCTAAACGGAAAAAAAGAACAGCTAAAAAATCCCTGCTGCGATTTTCAGTTTCCTAAAAAAGAGAGATGATGATTATAATTAAATTTCATAGCTTAGTTGTACTGAAACCTAGAGGATGCAGCAAACAGTTAAAGTTTTTATACACAAGTATTTATGAGTACACAAACCAATAAAGAAAGACAATATTTTAAACTTCAAACCCTAATTTTATAAAAGTTATGGCAGTACACAAATCAGCAACCAACGGTTGTGTTTGTTTTTAACATTAGGCCTGCGCGACTAGTGTCATACTGTAGTCGCGACGATTAAATCATTTGTTGAGTCGCGACTACCAATTTTTCGACTACTCGGTTAACCATGCCGCCACCACTACTACAAAGATAGTCGCGACAACTACAACAAATAGTCGCGACAACTACAAAAAGTAGTCGCGACTACCTGTTTGGTGAACCAATTGTGTTGCTCACAATTATTCACGACAACAGAATTTACTTACAAAACACATTCAGACTTCAGTGACACAATCCTTCAATCCTTTCAGCTTGAATTTTACTATATTGCGGTTGCCGCAAACATTGCCACAATGCATCTTAGTCACGACTAGTCCAGTATTAGATTTTCCTAGTCGCACATTCCTAATTAACATAACTGTGTAATCTTTCTGTGACAAATCAACACACCAACAATTAGAACTCGGAAACAGTGTCCTTAAAATGCAAATAATATGCTACAGAACCTGATATAGAAAAATATGTAAAAAATCCACTGTAGGCGTATATGTGAGTATATAGAGCCACGAGAATGTGCCAAGTACTGGTACACCATTCATTGCATGGAAAGGGTATACACGCAGCGGTCACCTCTTCTTTGTTGCAGGCACAATGTGAATCTGTACAAATCAACAAAAACAATTATTTATAGGCTTTTCAAGGCAGTGGACACTATTGGTAATTACTCAAAATAATTATCATCATAAAACCTTTCTTGATTATGAGTAATGAGGAGAGATGGATGGTATACAAAATTGTGAGAAACAGCTCCCTCCGAAGTGACGTAGTTTTCGAGAAAGAAGTAATTTTCCACGAATTTGATTTCGAGACCTCAAGTTTAGAATTTGAGTTCTCGATATCAAGCATCAGAAAGCACACAACTCCGTGTGACAAGGGTGTTTTTTTCTTTCAATATTATCTCGCAAATTCAACGACCGATTGAGCTCAAATTTTCACAGGTTTGTTACTTTATGCATATGTTGAGATGCACCAAGAGAGAAGACTAGTCTATGACAATTACCAATAGTGTCCAGTGTCTTTAACTAATTTTAGTTCTTTTTCAGCATACAGTACAAATGCTAAAAATCGTGTTTAAATGACACAGTTCACTTCGAATTGGGCACTTTTGGCAATACAATTGTTTATGGTTGGAAAGATGTTTTAAAAGTAGAATTATTAATGGTACACACAAACATCCCTCTGCTTTGGGAGTATGCAAACCTACAAATGAACTGGGTCTCCAAGCTATTATGACAAACCGCTCAGTGTTAAAGAGCGCCCTCGAAGCCTGCTGCAAGCGTTGCCTCAGTCAGTTTACTCAGTCATTCCACTATTTCACTTTGCAAACCCAGGAAGGAAAAATGGGAACTAAGCAAACAATGCATGAGGACAGTTTCCCTGAAATAGTTGATATAAAATAATAAGTATAATTAATACTTACATTTGATAATATGACCCAGTTTTTGGGTTGCTCTATCACCCTAAGTCTTAGCTCCACCACCTCCCCGATGTCAGCGTCAACAGTCCCAATAGCCTTACCATCTTGAAATTTGCCTGGAATAACGGACACAAGATGAATAAATCACTAGAATATTCAACTTAAAACTGGATCAAATGTGCTTTGGGAAGAAGAAGTGCAATCAAAACACAAATACTTTTAACATGTTTAAAGGCAGTGGACACCATTGGTAATTACTCAAAATAATTAATAACATAAAACATTATTTGGTAACGAGTAATGGGGAGAGGTTGATGGTATAAAACATTGTGAGAAACAGCTCCCTCTGGAGTGACATAGTTTCTAAGAAAGAAGTAATTTTCCTCTAATTTGATTTCAAGACCTCAAGTTTAGAATTTGAGGTCTCGAAATCAAGCATCTAAATGCAAACAACTTCGTGTGACAAGGGTGTTTTTTTTTTCATTATTATCTCGCAACTTTAACGACCGATTGAGCTCAAATTTTCAAAGGTTGGTTATTTTCTGCATACATGTATGTTGAGATACATTAAGTGAGAAGACTGGTCTTTGACAATTACCAATAGTGTCCACTGCCTTTAACATCCTTTTTAAAACACATCAACGCAATAACACAAGCTTTGATCATAAACTAAAACAGCATCTGTCCTTGAGTGTCTAACACACATTTCATTTAACATTTACATTGGCTTGGCTCATGACAAGATCAACGTCTGAAACCAAAGCGCTTCAGAGTCGTATCAAACAGCTGTAACAGTCGATCTTTTGACAGGTGAAACTACCGTACTACAGAACTGTTTTGACTGACTGCAACAGTCTATCTTTCGACTCCTAGTCGGGCTGAATGGAAGTGTCTCAACAGACTTAGAACTTCAACTGCAAAGTGTAGTGGTGATACTTAGACTCTTAAGGCGTGACCTGCATATGTAAGACAGAGCCACAAACTATGGAGCACCTCCTGAGATGCCCCCTACTGGAGCAATGATATTGCAAGGAACTGTGTCCAGTTCTGACTGAAACACAATATCTAATTTGTGGACACGATAAGAAGTAGAAGAAGACTCCTAGCATGTCCAGTCGCTCCCAACTGTTTTCGACGTCAAACTTTTCATGGTCTTACATTGGTTCGGCGGGACTCTGGAGCGCCTGTCTGAAACTGGTGTCATAAATGCATGCTATATAAGAAGCCACTATTATTATTATTATTATTATTATTATTATTATTATTATTATTAGTTTGACTAGGTAGGAGGTGCAATATCCTAGTTATAGTATTGTTATTTCAAGCACACCTTAGTGTAACTTTATTATTATGAGTTTGACAAGATAGAAGATGCAATACCCTTGTTATACATGTAGTATTGTTAATTCAAGCACACCTTAGTGTAACTTTATTATTATGAGTTTGACAAGATAGAAGATGCAATACCCTTGTTATACATGTAGTATTGTTAATTCAAGCACACCTTTAGTGTAACATACAAGTACACTATTTTGTCATCAAAGAACCCAATGCACTTATTGAAAAGAGAAGGGGTTCGCCCCGGTGTGCCTGGCTGTGGCTGTTGAATGCGTCGTAGCACCTTGTAAACCCTTATAAGGTGCTAAATAATTGGGTCTCAGAAATCATCACTGTAATAACCTATCTTTCTGAAAGTTTGTATATATACTCGGCGCCTTGAGTACCTTGTTTGTAGATACGTGCGCAATATAAGACTTTGAAATTATTATTATTATAACATATTCCGAAGAAACATATTTCCAAAGACTTTTCTTACCGACTTGAATGTATCCATCCTGGGTCCGATTAAACTTGTTGTCTTGATGGTTGTCTGCCTCTAAAATACCTTCTTTCTTGTCACGCTGGTAGCTTGGTAAAACTTCAACAGTAGTGTTGTAAAACTTATCACCTGGGTTCTGTTCATTGCTGCTCACAAATTGATATCTGTCAAGACAAAATAAATACCCGATAAGAACAATGAACTCAAGCTCTTGTGTTTCTGTTCAGCAGAGTGTGGGTTCAGAAGTTGTGACACTTTTGTATTGAGCAAGACACTTAAAGGATTTGGGTACCTTTTCAAAATGTCCATAGATTAACATTAAACTTACAGGGTTTGAAGATAATGATAATGGAAAACTTCCCTTCAAATATTACTTACTGAGGTGCTGTAGTTTTTGAGAAATGAGTAAAACAATGTCATGAAAATACATTTGAAAATGATTAAAATAATTTTCGTCTCATGAGACAAAAATTATTTTCATGACATTGTTTTACTCAACACGTAATATTTTCAGGGAAGCTTTCTACTATCATTATCTTCAAACTGTGTAAGTTTAGCGTAAATCTGTGGACATTGTGTTTTTTGTCCTACAAAAGTTACAAAGACCCTTTAACTTTAATTGCTTCTTTCCACCCAGGGGTAAATGGGTACCTGTGAGGGCAGAGATGGTTCTTGTGGTTGATTTAGCCGAGTAGCGCATATTAATGTTGCACAGGCTGCATACTCCCCACCAGGGAGCTGAGATGGTTTAAGGAGTGAATTAAGGCCCAGTGACCAGGGGTAATAATGTGAAGCGCTTTGAGATGCCCTTTGGGTGTGAAAGTGCTTGATAAAACCTGGAACAAATCATTCCTAGATTTGCAAAGATCGTGGGTTCGAATCCCACCCAAGTAATATGCCCTGACATTTGTTCGCAGAGTTCAGGAATGTACCGAGTACATGTATAACTTTCCATTGTATATTGTTAATTTCTTTAATTGCTTGTCATTGTTCGCTTGATTTTTTGTTGTTGCTGATTTTAAACTTATTTTTATATCTTGTTGTTTTTGCTGATTATCTATATTTTAAATGTTTCTCTGTAGTTGCGCCATGGAGCATTGTTTTCGATGGATAAGGCGCTATATAAATTTTTACTATTATTATTATTATTATTATTATTATGTATACAGGGCTTACAAACAACGGTGTTATTGGTAACAACAAAATTAATGTGTATTTGGTTTGCGGTAACACCATGTGTGTATCTACTTGCCAGGTAGAGTTGTTCTTAGGGAACTGTCTTGCTTTATTCTACTGCCGTGGAGTAGATAATCGGAGGTTCGGGAGACTTCTCAGTTCTGAAAAGAACTGTCCTGCTTTTTAACTATTACCAGGGCGGATGGTATAGAAATTAGACTGGACTACTACTTTAGCTTATAGGATCGTAATTAACTGTACTGCCGCGGAGTCAGTTCTGAATTGGTCTCAACGTTTCGACTAGCTTACTCTAGTCATCGTCAGGAGACTTAAAAAGCAGGACAGTTCTTTTCAGAACTGAGAAGTCTCCCGACCCTCCGATTATCTACTCCACGGCAGTAGAATAAAGCAAGACAGTTCCCTAAGAACAACTCTACCTGGCAAGTAGATACACACATGGTGTTACCGCAAACCAAATATATATTGATACCTCACCATGCAATGCCTCAAATCCTATACACAAAATTAATATTCTAAAAATCTGGTAAAACTATTGTCAATAAAATCATTCAATCAATCAATCAATCAATCAATCAATCAATCAATCAATCAATCATAAATAATTTGTATAGCGCCTACATCAAAGGTTTGCTTAAAGGCGCTGAGGCACAGAAGAAATAAAAAGTCATTGATGGTAGGCCTCCTGAAACAAGTGGGCTTTCAGAAGTGCCTTGAATGTATTGAGTGATGCAATTGGGAAGTTTATTCCAGAGTTTGGGTCCATATATTGAGAAGGCTCTATCAGCAAAAGTAAATGACTTTTTGTGTGCTTTTAATATTTTTAAAATTGTATACTCAAAATGCCATTGGGTGTTGGACCACAAGTTTTTGAATGTTTTAAAGACACCGGACACTATTGGTAATTATCAAAGACTAGTCTTCCTAGTTGGTGTATCTCAACATATGCATAAATTAAACCTGTGAAAATTTGAACTCAATCGGTCGTTGAAGTTGCGAGATATTAAGGAAAGAAAAAAACACCCTTGTGGCACCATGGTCACACGTACATGTAGTTGTGTGCTTTCAGATGCTTGATTTCGTGACCTCAAGTTTTAAATCCAAGGTCTCAAAATCAAATTTGTGGAAAATTACTTCTTTCTCGAAAACTACGTCACTTCAGAGGGAGCTATTTCTCATAATGTTTTACACTATCAACCTCTCCCCATTACTCGTAATCAAGAAAGGTTTTATGATAATAATTATCTTGAGTAATAACCAATAGTGTCCACTGTCTTTCAATAAACCATAAACCATAATATACACATTATGAATGTTTACGAGTGCAATGGTGCGAATATGTTCATGAGTTGAAAGATGGAATGTTCCATTCAACGAGGCGGAGCCGAGTTGAATGGACCATTCCAGCTTTCAACGAATGAACATATTCGCACCATTGCACGAATGAAAAACATTCATTATTTGTTTTATATAACATCCAAGTAGATCTTTGTCATTTTGATTGAAAGATACAACTTCCAAAACAAACAAAGCGTAGGCCTACAAGTTTTAATTGTAGAAGCCAAATGCTTGTAATTTTACTACTTTGTATGCCTTTGGTAACACTGCTGCAGCGTTACCAAAGGCACGTGCACGCAGTGATGTTTTTACTCAGCTTTTTCATTCCATCCGAAAAGTACCATCGCACGCTGCCAGCGTGCAATGGTACTTTTCGGACGGAATGAAAAAGCACGATGAGTGACTCAGCGTGCAATGGTACTTTTATTTGCTATCACGTGACGGACAATCCTCCAATCAAATGGCAAGGATCTGCTTGGGTGTTATATAACACGAGTTAGCGTATTGACTTACTCGCCAATGACAATAGGTGGAATGAATCTGAACTTGATGATGTCTCCTACTGACGGTGTAGTTCCCCAGAAGATATCCTCTCCTTGATACGCTTTCAATAAGGTGAACTTCATGTAGTTGTTGATCGTTGTCGACACATCAGCATTGGGGTTTATGTGAGCAAATTGACGCTTGAACCCCTTTTTAAAATCTTTGTCCTAAAAAGATGCGAGAGAAAGGTTTTTAGTTTTGTTCTCAGTTATATGTTAACAAAAGGGTAAATTTTAAAGTTTTGTATGGTCAGGTAGGCCTATAAGTAAAATGAAAAAGTAAATTACAGGAAACAATGTCTGTTTGGGAGAAGTGGTAGTTTTGAGTAGAACTGGAATTGATTTAGTCTTGACATTTCAAACAGTTATCTCTGATCTTTTTTTGAGAATGGTTCTGGGCAGAATATACAGCTCAAAAAGATTATGACTCTAAAATCAATATAAACCAGCACGTTAATCCGGAGGTCGATGGTTTAATCCCACTCTTGTCAATTCTTTGTTCGACCCCCAAATCGACTCTAAAAACAGACAGATTGTATTGTGGTTGTAAACTGTAATTTTTTTTCTTATGGTTAAAATACATTGTTTGAATTAAGAAGGCTATAGTGCGAGTATACAGTGCTAACACACATCAGTGTATATGGGTAAATCCAAAATTAATATTATTTACCCCGGTATCGATGTGGTACCCGCTGTGAATATATAGGATTTGAACAGCCTTTAGCTACCGGGCAATCTCGGTGATCTAGTTAGTAAGACACTGCTCTAGAATTGCAAGGGGCGTGGGTTTGAATCCCATTTAAGTAATATGCCTGTGATTTTTTCAAAAAACTTATGGAAAAAAATAGTATACAGTGCTAATACACATCAGTGTACTATATGGGTAAAACCAAAACATACTTTATCCCCCATACAAATTTCGATCTATCAAAAATGGCTACCCTTGCCAATCCTTCAAAAATTACAGCCTTTATTTCTTTTAGGAAAATAAAGACAACAGTAAGCTTTATATTACACAAAATGTTGAATGCATGCGAAAGACGAGTGAAATGGAATAGTCCAGATTTCACTGAATGATTATATTCTGCACCAATACATGACCAAAATGCATTCAATATTTGTTTGATATAAAACTCATACATGGAATCCTTGTCATTTGAAATTCTTTGCACAATAAAAACAGGGACGAACATGGAAACCTGTTCACCCAACACTTCTCAAACCCCTTGAAACCACAATGGACTGCTCCATGTAGATGCAATTTTGCCTCGTTGGGCTGCCAAGGCATTTCCTCCTTGGTGAAGAGTACCCTATGAGGAAATTGTAAATTTCTACCGGATCATTTCAAAGGCACAAAGGCAATGACCTGGGGGCATGGAGGCAATTGCCTCTGTGCAGTATCAGTTTTATAGATAGTTGGTAAAATACTGGAGAAACTGCTCACCTTCAATTTTTGAACTTTCCCTTTGAGTGATGAATGAAGGCCAATATGCTGGAACTGAGACGGCTTGTAGCGTATTCTATAAGCAGCCTTTTCTCTGCTACAATGTTTCTAAATGGAGGTACAGAATCAGAAATCATTACTCATTGACAACAAAAACATACATGTGACGCGTTCAGGCAACACGAGTGGTTTCTTGTCGACCTACAATAGCAGCCGAAATGCTTGGACCTCACCCATTTACCCCTGGGTGGAGAGAAGCATGTAGCTCAAGGACACAAGTGTCACGAATGAATTCAAACCCACACGCTGAACAGAAACACCAGAGCTTTAGGTCAGCTTAACTGCTCGACCACGACACCCTATGGCCGAGCGGTTAAGAGCACCGGATTCAAGCTCTGGTGTTTGATCAGCAGGGTGTGGGTTCGAATCCCGGTCGTGACACTTGCTACAAAAAATTGGGGAGGTAGCGCTTTCTGATCTACTGGCCAGGCTTCAGACTGATGATACCCAAGCCTACATTTGTATGGACTGTGAAAGGGGTAACCCTGTTTCAGCCCTAGGAGTAGGTGGCAATGGCCTCTGGAAAAAAAAACAATTGTAGCCCACACCTTGAGTGGCCTTCATGCCTTGTGTGTCTGGCGACTTGCATAAAAAAAATAGTAAAAAATATTTAAAAATTATAAACAACTCAGTTAGTTTGATCGCTCCACATTATATGCAATCATATTTTTATTGACAGAATAAGTTGACAAGATTAGCAGCAATGGTGATATTTTAAGTCATAATACAACTATATGATTATTAAAAGCATCTTGCGAGTACAAATAAAACCCAATCGTGTGACAGTGTCTTTATGAAATACAAACACTGAATTGTCAATTTGCAAGGTTCTACTCTGGTTCCAAAATGTGTACTGCTTTTGAATAACTAAAACAGAATGTGAGACATAAAGTTTCTGCAAATATTAGTAACAAAAATATTGAAACTGTTTGAAGTAGTTGAAACATTTTTTATCTCCTTAAAATTTGAAAAAAAAGGGATGCTTCTTAAATATTTGAAAAACTTATAAAAAGCGCTCCGGTCATTACGATGATTAAACACGTCGGTGTATGGGTAAAAAACAAAATTAATATTCTTTATCCCCGATGCAAATTTAACATCTACATGTATTACATGTATATATCGTTGCGGTACCCGCTGCCAAAACATAGGATTTGAACTGCCTCTAGCTGCCGGGCAACCTCGGTAGTCTAGTTGGTAAGACACTGCTCTAGAATTGCAAGGGTCGTGGGTTCGAATCCCACCCCAGTAACATGCCTGTGATATTTTTTCACAGGACTCGGGAAAGTACTGAGTATACAGTGCTAACACACATCCGTGTATGGGTAAAAAACAAAATTTATAACTTAATCCCTTTTAAAGAGAAGGTACGCTATTGATAATTGTCAAAGACCAGTGTTCTCACTTGGTGTATCTCAACATATGCATAAAATAACAAAACCTGTGAAAATTTTAGCTCAATTGGTCATCGGAGTTGGGAGAAAATGATGAAAGAAAAAACACCCTTGTTGGAGAATCTATGTGCTTTCAGATAAGAATAAAAGAAGAAGTCTTTTATTATTTTAGTGAGAAATAACCTCTTTCTCAAAAACTATGTTACTTCAGAGGGAGTCGTTTCCCACAATGTTTTATACTATCAACAGCTCTCCAATGCTCGTTACCAAGTCAGTTTTTTTGTTAATATTTGTTTTGAGTAATTACCAAACGTGTACCTTCCCTCTAATTTCTCTTTTTATATGGCATTTGGGATTGGGGTTTTACAGTTCACAGGCCAGTAACACTTACAGGATCTTTTTCCGGGTTACAAACTTTCACATACAAAATGTGATCCAGCAGCCAGTCAATTGGCTTGTCTTTATGGAACATCAGAAAGAATTCTACTATTAAATTTAAGTCACTCGTCTTGAACATTTTACCTGCAGATGAAAATAGAAAAAACAAAGAATACCTTTTTATAAAGAAAACAATGTTGATAATGGAAATGACAGTCCTTTAAACCATTGGACACTTTCGGCAAACAGTATTGTCCAAGGCCCACACTTTGTGTACCACAACTTCTATATAAAATAACAAACCTGTGAAAATTTAGGCTCAATTGGTCATCGGAGTCGGGAGAAAATAACGGGAAAACCCACCCTTGTTTCCGCACGTTTTTGCCGTGTCATGATATGTGTTTAAAATAAATCCGTAATTCTCGATATCAAGAATTGATATTGTTTATAATGTTTTCTCAAGAAGTAAAGCATTGCATGGAATAATATTTCAAGAGAAGTCTTTCACCAACATTCTGTAAACCCTGTAAATTATTTGTAAATCTGTGAACTTTCAATTTTTGTTCTGTTCCGAAAGTGTCCAATGGCTTTAATAATAATAATAATAATAATAATAATAATAATAATAATAATAATAGTCAGTATTTATATGGTGCTTTATACACCTGAAGGGCGTCTCAAAGCGCTGTAACATACAGTATTTTATGCAAGGTATGGGACTAAGTTTGAATTGTGATATCTACTCCTTTTGCAAAGCACTATGTAATGGTTTACGAGGTGCTGTGGCGCAATATGCAGCCAATCCTTCCATAATATTGTCCTCTTTCCAACTCTGATATCAACAGTTACATGTATGTGCTAAAATTTTGCTTCAATATGTACTGTGCTCTTTCTCAAAAACACTAGTCCACATAATTTAATCCAAGAGATATCTCACTACATCACACAGAGAAACAAAACATCTATGGAAGTGTCGTGGCCGAGCGGTTAAGAGCACCGAATTCAAACTCTGGTGTTTCTGATCACCAGAGTGTGGGTCCGGGTCCCAGTCGTGAAACTTGTGTCCTTAAGCAAGACACTTAACCATTGCTTTGTCCTTCGGATGGGACGTAAAGCCGTTGGTCCCATGTGTTGTTTAGCGCATGTAAAAGAACCCAGTGCACTTATTGAAAAGAGGAGATTCGCCCGCTGTAGCACCTTGTAAACCCTTATAAGGTGCTAAATAATTGGGTCCCAGTATTCATCATTGCAATAGCCTATCATTCTGAGAGTTTGGTACCTTGTTTGGTAGATACAATACATGCGCTATATAAGACTTTGATATCATATTATTAACATTACATCTAAAGTTTTTGAAAACGCAGACTGTTCATACCATGTACATAAATATAGTAATAATAATAATTTATTATGCGCAAGTTTCATAAAAAATATGTACAGATGCGCATTACAACAATATACAGATATTAACAATAATTTAAACAGATTTAAAAATGGTAATTACACTGAAAAATGCGAGAACACTAGTTAAAATCAAACAGCAAAAATAAAACCACAGTTGGCAAAAGGCCACGCAAAAGTCTAGTAAAAAGCCTGCAGAATAAATGGGTTTTGAGCAATGTTTTGAAGGTACCTGTATTGTTGGCGATCCTGATTGCATGTGGGAGAGCATTCCAAAGTTTAGGAGCAACACACTCAAAAGCGTGATCTCCCAGAGTACTTTTAGTTTTACAGAGTGGGTAACTGAGAATGGAAGTGTCATTAAAACTCGGCATATACCATTTATACTATTTGTACATGCCACTGCATGCATACAAACCTGTGTAAGTACAGCTACATGTAGTACTGCATTCTGTGTGTAGTGTGTGGGACATATCTATGACCCCACAGCCTTGAAAATCAAGACTAGTCGGCAAATAAGGTTTATCAAGTTTATCACGATTCAGAATCGCAATGCGTTATAATAATAATAATAATAATAATATCGAAGTCTTACATGTCATAGCGCGCGTATCTACCAAACAAGGTACTCAAGGCGCTGAGTATATACAAACTTTCAGAGAGATAGGTTATTGCAGTGATGAATTTTGAGACCCAATTAGTTAGCACCTTATAAGGGTTTACAAGGTGCTACGGCGCATTAAGCAGCCACAGCCAGGAACACCGGGGCGAACCCCTTCTCTTTTTGATAAGTGCACTGGGTTCTTTTACATGCATTACACAACACATGGGACCAACGGCTTTACGTACCATCCGAAGGACGAAGCAATAGTTAAGTGTCTTGCTTAAGGACACAAGTGAACGGCTGTAGTAGGGAGATGGGACAGATTTCCTATCGCAGTGTATGTTGTCAGGCATGACTCGCCCATACTCAATATCTTTGTGTGGGTTTTGCTATTCATGATAAACCTTATGCATCATAAAAACAATTTTTAATTTTGCATTATTTGTTTGCCGATTAAATAAAAAAAAGTGCAGCGGATATGGATTTCACATGAGGGAGTACTGCAAGCATACTTGTACCTGTGAGAATATAACGTCAGACAAGAAAGACTAAAAATCATGATGCGTAAAGCGGCATCAAACAAGACGCACTTACCAATAAATCCCAACGCTGAAAATTCTAGTAGTAGCCAGTTTTTGTTTTGTTGCTGCATTGCAAATGTTTTCATTGTTGTGAAATACCCAGGCTGAGCCACTAGATCATCTTCAAGCTAAAATCAAGCAAAAAAACCCAAATAAAAGTGGAGTTAATTATCATTTTGTTGTTTCCTTCTTAAAGGCACTGGACACTATTGGTTATTACTCAAATTAATTATAAGCATAAAAACCTTACTTGGTAAGAAGTAATGGGGAGAGGTTGATAGTATAAAACATTGTGAGAAACGGCTCCCTCTGAAGTGAAGTAGTTTTCGAGAAAGAAGCAATTTCTCACTAAAATATTTGAATTTGATTTTGAGACCTCAAAATTATATTTTGAGCTCTCAAAATCAAGCATCTGAAAGCACACAACTTGTGCAACAAAGGAATTTATATATGCATACATGTACATTTTATGTATATGTTAAGATACACCAAGTGAGAAGACTGTTCTTTGACAATTACCAATAGTGTCAATTGTCTTGAAGGATAAATTTGAAAGTAATGACAAATTGGAAATCTCTTCTTGGAAAGAATGTACATTTGGGTCAATGATGTGGAGTGTCAACTTGAAAAACTAAGGCCACATTTTCAATCTTATATAAAACCCATAGAAATAGAACCTGGAGAACGTTGAGCTCGGCCCCCCTCTGTGTTGCCTGATGACGCGGCATAACGATATCGTGTGATATGCGTGTATAGCAAAAAGATCATCGCAGGACAGGCATGTATGGCAAAATGGGCATCACGTGACACGCGTGTATGGCAAAATGGCAAGATTGCATCGCACATAAACTGTTTCTAGTGTTTTTATTGGTCAATGTGACGTCTACACATGTACAAAAGAATTTGTACGCGTGTCCATAAAAATGGTCTCACAACGAAACCGCACGCACAATGAGACACTCAGCGTTCTCCGGGTTATATTTCTATGATAAAAACTAATATTAATATGTATTTACCTGAACATAGTATTTTCCTCTT
This sequence comes from Asterias amurensis, assembly GCF_032118995.1. Taxonomy (NCBI): domain Eukaryota; kingdom Metazoa; phylum Echinodermata; class Asteroidea; order Forcipulatida; family Asteriidae; genus Asterias; species Asterias amurensis. Next base: position 6,395,401 of record NC_092651.1, read on the forward strand.
GATTGTGCATACATCATAAGATAAGAAAAATCCAAATTTTGCTTCGTTCTCCATCTAGATAAGTGGAAAAAAGATAATATAGTAGTAATTTTTTTTCCACCACCCATCTCCTTCCAACCCCTCCCCTTCCCTTTCTCTACACCCCTATTGGGTGATTTTCGTCTTCCGATTCCTGTCAATAACTCAAGCCATACACTTCTTAAAGATTTTATAAGAAGTTATCTGACAGCAAAGAAAAAGGTAGATACCCATCAAACGAAATTATTACGACTGTTTATTTTGTAAAGTGTTTAACGGATTTGTCACTGCTTTGCTGAATAAAAGCGAAAAAGTAGTTTTAAGGGTAACACTTACTTTACTCGTTCTTGGGTATCACCAAATGTTTCCCGCACAGCATTGAGGTCAGGATAGTAACTACCTCTTGGTGAAATAACCTCAATAAGACCGGAATCCAACTCAGCATGGAAACTGCATGGAAAAACATATTAATGTTCAGATTTTAAGATTGATACAGTTGAAAAAGTATAGAAGGCCAAATGATGTGAAAGAAAGTAACTTCTTAGACAATGCATTAAAGACAGTGGACACTATTGGTAATTGTCAAAGACCAGTCTTCTCACTTGGTGTATCTCAACATATGCATGAAATAACAAAAAACTGTGAACATTTGAGCTAAATTGGTCGTCGCAGTTGCCAGATAACTATGAAAGAAAAAACACCCTTGTTAAATGAAGTTGTGTGCTTTAAGATGGTTGATTTTGAGACCTCAAATTCTAAAACTGAGGTCTCAAAAACAAATTAGAGGAAAATTACTTTTTTCTCAAAAACAACGTTACTTCAGAGGGAGCCGATTCTCACAATGTTTTATACTATCAACCTCTCCCCAATACCACATGTAGTTAGCAAGTAAGGTTTTACGCTAATAATTATTGTGAGTAATTACCAATAGTGTCCACTGCCTTTAAAACACTACGTGTCAATAAAATGCCAATAAAAGTACCACTTTCCATCCGTAATATTAGCAGTTTTTTAAGCCACCAATAAATGTTTCAACATCTGAATACAGTACCAAGTTAGACTGAAAACTACTGAGTAAATTAATTTTATAAGTTAAAAACAGTTTTTTGACTCATCCTACATGTAAAATGTCCATAAATTGCAGTGAACTGGTGTGATTTCTAAAGAAAATTTCAAGGCATTGATTACCCCCCCCCCCCCCCCCCACCCCCCAAAAATGCAGCACCAAGCTTTTAGATATTAGGTGTTTGTGAACACACAAATAATAACCCGTATATTTTTACTTCGATTAATTGCTCCAAACCTTCAAAGGCAGCCTGACTATGAGATAGAAAACACATCACCTTTGAGAGGCCCTTATTGGGGGTTTAAGTGAGCTTAAAGGAAGTGGACGCTAATGGTAGTTACTCAAAATAATTGTTAGCGTAAAACCTAACTTGGTAATGAGTAATGGGGAGATGTTGATAGTATCAAATTTTGTGAGAAACGGCTCCCTCTGTAGTAACGTAGTTTTCGAGAAAGAAGTAATTTTCCACAAATTGGATTTTGAGGTCTTGAAATCAAGCATCTGAAAGCACACAACTTCGTGTGACAAGGGTGTTTTTTCTTTCATTATTATCTCGCAACTTTGACAACCAATTGAGCTCAAATTTGCACAGGTTTGTTATTTGATGCATACAGTATGTTAAGATACAGCAAGTGAGAAGACTGATCTTTGACAATTACCATTAGAGATCAGTGTCTTTAAAACCAAGAAAGGTTTTATGCGAATAATTATTTTGAGTAAATACTAATAGAGTCCACTGCCTTTAAACGTGCTTAAACTGATCTTCATTCTGATCCTAACATTCTGATACCGCCGACATGGCCGAGCGTCTTATCCGCAGGAAATTACGGTAATCAAAACAAACTCAATAATTCAAAATCAAACAAATAACAAATCACCCTCGATTATGTACACAATGCATGCAGACAAATTTTGAGAGTGTCGTGCTAGGGACCATTCGTTATTATCAACATTTTCACAAGTGTACAAAGAGACCACTTTTCAAGACCCCACACCTCCCCTTTAAAGTATTCCACACAAGTCTTTGTATAGACACTTGCATGTGATTTAAAGTGTTCCTGGCTGTGGCTGCTATATGTACCGTAGCACCTGGTAAACCCTTGTAAGGTGCTAAATAATAGGGTCTCAGAATTAATCACTGCAATATCTTTCTGAAAGTGTGTAGGATACTCAGCGCCTTGAGTACCTTGTTTGGTAGATACGTGCGCTATAAAAGCATTGATATTGTACTTATTATTATTAAAGGCTGGGTTTTTTCTAACTTTTGTAGATCAAGTTTTTGTCCATGACATTCACCCATATTTGGTGTGAATGAAGATTTATATTTACCTGTAGAAGTTTCAGCTTCATACAATGCAAGTAGTCAAGATTTTGAGAAAGAAAAAAAAGTGAAAATCATACAGTAATTTTTGTCAGGAGAGTCGCGTAAATATCAACTCATTTTCTTTGTTTTTAAAGCAACAGCGGGCATTACATGTAACCCCCTCCCCCAGTGTACCATTTGTACGCTCGTGAAAATATTTATAATTGTGAACGACCCCTTTGTAAACACTGGTAAAGCTTACTTTGATTGAATTCTGTCCGCTTCCTTCTTCACATATTCTAAATCAACCTGCAAAATATAAGACAAAATAAAATACCAAGCATACAACACAACAAGGAAATAAAATGTAGCACTTTAATGACTACATGTATTACTATTATAACTAAATACCTGCAACAGCTTTCATCCCATATCCAACGAGGCCGAAAGCCGAGATGGATATGGGACACAGACGTATTTATCTTCAAGCAAACTTGGTGCGTGACCATAGAACACACAATTCGCATGGTAGTGATATTAGCCGTGCAATATAGGTTTTTATCAAGACTCCATTCTGAGAATCTCATTGGAGGATTAGCACGTACTTGAAGATAATAATTTATTACTAGTTAGTCATTAAAGTGCTATATTTTGTTTCCACTTTTTCCCCACAATCGTTTTGAAAACCCATCTTCGGTGCTTTTTTGAAAGATTCATAAAAAGCTGTGTTTCATCATCACCATCCACCTGAAGTCATAAGTGGGAGCTTTGAAATTGTATGGCTGCTTTGATCCAACAAATTACAGCATAGTATTTTCATTTTGACGCCAGCAGCAACAGCAGAAGTGTTCCTAGTTTTTCCAAAATATCAAAATTACATTGAATAGGATGAACAAAACGGCCTAAAATTGACTCCAGGTTTAGCATTCTTGTTAAAAATTTGAAGGATTGATCCTCACAGCTATTTATCTATCCGGTCTGAATCTTATTATTCTTACTGTGTAGTGTATCATTAACAGCCTGGGAAGATTTCAAAGTGGAAGCTCCTATTTCTTTGTTTAAAGGGTCTGGGTACTTTTTGTAAGACAAAAAACACAATGACTACAGATTTACACTAAACTTACACAGTTCGAAGATAATAATAGTAGAAAGCTTCCCTGCAAAATATAACTTGCTGAGGTGCTGTAGTTTTTGGGAAAATAGTAATTTAGTAAAACAATATCATGATAATAATTTTCGTCTCAGTGATTATGAGATGAAAATTATTTTAGCATGTATTTTCATGACATAGTTTTACTCATTTCTCGACTACTACAGCACCTCAACAACTACATGTACTATGCAACACTTCAATATAATGGTTTATCTTGATTATCTGAAACAAAAAGTTGCATCCCTTAAGGCAATCCCCTGGCTGCCGCTTCCCAGGTTGTATCCTAATTTGGGTGTGATCCCTGGCTACACGGCAGTTAACGGTTGTATGGCTTCTGACTGGCACCCCTAAACAAAGATATTGACAAAATAGGGACACCGCCAACATAGGGCGTGATAGCTTAGTTGTTAGAGCGTCGGCACGTTAATCCAGAGGTCGTTGGTTCGAAACCCACTCTAGTCAATTCTTTGTTCAACCCAAATATCATTTAATGTAAATCTGCGGTTGTGTTACAAAAAGTACCCAAATCGTTGTCAGACGCTGTAGGTCACTGTGCTGCTGAGGTAGGAGAATATCAGACCTGATATCATCGGAGAAACTAAAATCTATCCATTTGATTAACGATTATTTTTGGTATATAAGTCATGCAAAAATATCATACATCATAAACAGGATGGCATCATTATTGGATCACAGTTACCAGTATTTATATAGAGATGTTTCTAAATTTGTGGCAGCCGACGACGGTCTTTAAAATACCTGAAAATGCTTTACAAAAATTAATAATTCATGTCTCAGGAAATCCTCAAAGGCAGTGGACACTATTGGTAATTACTCAAAATAACTACACCTGTATTAGCAAAACCTTATTTGGTAACGAGTAATGGGGAGAGGTTGATGGTATAAAACATTGTGAGAAACGGCTCCATCTGAGGTAATGTAGTTTTCGAGAAAGAAGTAATTTTCCACGAATTTTATTTCGAGACCTCCGATTTAGAATTGTGAGGTCTCGAAATCAAGCATCTGAAAGCACACAACTTCGTGTGACAAGGGTTTTTTCTTCTTTCAGTATTATCTCGCAACTTTGACGATCAATTGAGCTCAAATTTTCACAGGTTTGTTATTTTATGCGTATGTTGAGATACACCAAGTGGGGAAGACTGGTCTTTAACAATTACCAATAGTGTCCAATGTCTTTAAGCAGTAAAAGCATAAGCTTAAGCAGGCCGTGTAGTGGACCCAAGTTCGTGAGAACAATATGTGCTGGCTTCGCTTTTTACTACATGTACATGTAATTAACAACTACATTGTAGCTAGTATGTAGGTAAACTTACATGAAAAAGTTATCCTTGTCGCCAATGTGGTGAGTCCGGAGTCAGTGACGGAACAAAACACGGACAAGGTCAGGTACAGTTGACAGAACACTCTATACTGTCAGCCAACCACCGGCTGACCAATGATGCCATCATGCCAGAGTGACTTACTACACAATCACCACACTATTCTAAAAATCCAGGACTGCGTATAAAGGTTGGTTTTGTGACACTTGGGCTTGTCCACAAAAAACTTTTACAGTTTTAAATCTCCACTCTAGCTAGCAGCCTCAGTCAGACTATTAGACTGTTATTAAGACCAGGATCACCAATCTACTGTTACAGTTGTACTATGACTGATACATTGAAGTCATTTGGGCAAAATTAATAAGTTTGAGCAGTATTTGGAAAGCCAAAGATTAGGACTAGCAGGAAAAGACCTCATTATATGGTCAAGGGTGTGCTCAAAATACAATGTGAGGCAGCAAGAGAGCTTATCAAGAAGATAGGCAGTTAGAACAAGATCATTAAAGGAGATTAAAGGAACACGTTGCCTTGGATCGGACGAGTTGGTCTATAAAAAGCGTTCAAAACCGTTTGTTATGAAATTTACATGGTTAGAAAGATGTTTTAAAAGTAGAATATAATGATCCACAAACGTATCACTCAAAATTGCACGGTTTTCTTTTTACGTCGCGAACTATCACGGTCGGCCATTTATGGGAGTCAAAATTTTGACTCCCATAACTGGCCGACCGTGTTATTCGACGAGGTAAAATAAAAACCACGCAATTTCGAGGCATATTTGTGTAGATCATTGTATTCTACTTTTACATCATCTTTCTAACCATACGCATTTTATAACAAACGGTCACAAACGCTTTTCAAAGACCAACTCGACCGATCCAAGGCAACGTGTTCCTTTAAAGAGTAGAAGAAATGCTAGTCACCTAACATGTTACACCAGTTTTAGAGCAAATGGTAGGAGTATGACTCAGTCGCCCAAGTTACCACAGTTCAAAGATAGACAAGGTTTAGACACAAAAGTATTTGTAAGGTTTGCTGAAGGGCCCGAAGAAGACTTGGTGGAAGGTATGGACCGCAAAGTCTCCATATGAGATGCTACACAAGATTGACTACATCTCGGTAAATAGAAGTGGGAGAAGAGCATCATCAACTGTGAGGTCTAATGTACGTAACTCCCTGGGCTCGGATCGTCGAACATTCATGGTGGTGGCAGCTACTGTGTGGCTCAGCCTGTGGGGGAAGAGGATTGTCCCATGGCAGCCATCCACAAGTAGACAACGTGGATGAGCTGATCTCCCCAGTCTTGCAAGAACTCCCCATATCTGATGGACCAGTCTCCATGGAAGACTACATGAAGGCCAAGAGCAGCAACAGACAGCAGGAGCTACATGTACTGTGAGGAAAGAGTGACCCGAGAAGCCTGGCACATGCCCTGGCATGAACATAAACAAGGTGTAGAAGGACAAGCTCAGCAACGAAAAAACTTTAGACCCTCATGTGCAGCAAAAGTAGTCACTTGATGGCATCTACACCAGGATGCTTACCTCTGGCCATTACCTGGGAAGACCATATCCACAACATTGACTTGTAGGGAGACCTTCCATGTATCTCTGTTATGATCATGGAAAGGAGGATGGGGCTGGCAGTCCACTGCATCCACCACCTTAAGAGCTGTCGTCCAATGATATCATCATGGGGAAGTAACCCTAGGGATCTGGCAGAAGGGGGCAGGGCAAGCTTCTTTCATTAACACTCTGCAGCGGAACAATGCATCCACCACCTTAAGCTGTTATCCCATGACACCATTATGTGGAGGCTAACCCTAGGGAACTGGCAGAAGGGGGCATGTGAGCCACATCAAATAAACTCTGCAGCGAAACAATGCATCCACCACCTTAAGCTGGCAACTCATGACACCATTATGTGGAAGCTAACCCTAGAGAACTGGCAGAAGGGGGCATGTGAGCCACATCAAATAAACCCTGCAGCGAAACAATGCATCCACCACCTTAAGCTGGCATCTCATGACACCATTACGTGGAAGCTAACCCCAAGGAAACTGCCAGAAGGGGGCATGTGAGCCACTTTCATTAACACTCTGCAGCGAAACAATGCATCCACCACCTTAAGCTGTTATCCCATGACACCATTATGTGGAAGCTAACCCTAGGGAACTGGCAGAAGGGGGCATGTGAGCCACATCAAATAAACTCTGCAGCGGAACAATGCATCCACCACCTTAAGCTGTTATCCCATGACACCATTATGTGGAAGCTAACCCTAGGGAACTGGCAGAAGGGGGCATGTGAGCCACATCAAATAAACTCTGCAGCGAAACAATGCATCCACCACCTTAAGCTGGCAACTCATGACACCATTATGTGGAAGCTAACCCTAGAGAACTGGCAGAAGGGGGCATGTGAGCCACATCAAATAAACCCTGCAGCGAAACAATGCATCCACCACCTTAAGCTGGCATCTCATGACACCATTACGTGGAAGCTAACCCCAAGGAAACTGCCAGAAGGGGGCATGTGAGCCACTTTCATTAACACTCTGCAGCGAAACAATGCATCCACCACCTTAAGCTGTTATCCCATGACACCATTATGTGGAAGCTAACCCAAGAAAACTGGCAGAAGGGGGCATGTGAGCCACTTTCATTAACACTCTGTAGCGAAACAATGCATCCACCACCTTAAGCTGGCATCTCATGACACCATTATGTGGAAGCTAACCCAAGAAAACTGCCAGAAGGGGGCATGTGAGCCACTTTCATTAACACTCTGTAGCGAAACAATGCATCCACCACCTTAAGCTGGCATCTCATGACACCATTATGTGGAAGCTAACCCCAAGGAAACTGCCAGAAGGGGGCATGTGAGCCACTTTCATTAACACTCTGTAGCGAAACAATGCATCCACCACCTTAAGCTGGCATCTCATGACACCATTATGTGGAAGCTAACCCCAAGGAAACTGCCAGAAGGGGGCATGTGAGCCACTTTCATTAACACTCTGCAGCGAAACAATGCATCCACCACCTTAAGCTGGCATCTCATGACACCATTATGTGGAAGCTAATCCCAAGGAAACTGGCAGAAGGGGGCATGTGAGCTACTTTCATTAACACTCTGCAGCGAAACAATGCATCCACCACCTTAAGCTGGCATCTCATGACACCATTATGTGGAAGCTAACCCAAGAAAACTGGCAGAAGGGGGCAGGGGCAAGCGACTTTCATCAACACTCTGCAGCGGAACACTCAGAAACACAGGGGAGGTGAGGAGCGTAATACTGTATAGGGTACAGTAGAGGGTGGCGACCAAGTCCAGAGTTGGTGCGGGAAAACCTGTAATCATATGACATCCCACAGGGGGAGTTTTTCCAACTGCGAGTTTGAACCTAATCGTGGCAAATAACTGTTACATCTAAATGTAGAGGATTTCCCACACAACCTTGCCACAGTAAAAGTACAGTACGAAACTACAACTTCTTTGTACTTGTTCTTTTTTTATTAGTGGGGGGGGGGGGGTGTTTCTTCATTGCATGTTGTTGATTATTTAAAATGTTTAAAGAAAATGCATACTATAAGCTAAACATTTATTGACTAGATTGCCTGTTAATAGGGAGTGTTACGCATTGCTGTCCAGTTAGTTAAACCATACCCAGCCAAGCTTGCCATAGCCTGTTTAGTCACCATCAATGCCAATAAGGTTAAATTTACAATCCACTGTGCACTGACTTTTAAAGGCACTGGACACCTTTGGCAATTGTCAAAGATCAGTCTTCTTACTAGATGTATCTCAACATGCATAAAACAATCTGTGAAAATTTGAACTCATTGGTCGTCAAAGTTGCGAGATAATAATGGAAGAAAAAACACCCTTGACAGATGCTTGAATTCGAGACCTCAGCTGAGGTCTCAAATTAAATTAAAATATTTTAGTAAGAAACTACTTCTTTCTCAAAAAATATGTTACTTCAGAGCGAGCTGTTTCTCACAATGTGTTTATACTATCAACAGCTCTCCATTGCTCGTTACCACCTAAATTCTAAATCTGAGGTCTGGAAATCAAATTCGTCAAAAATTTCTTCTTTCTCAAGTATGTTTTATACTATCAACCTCTCCCCATTACTCGCTTCTAAGTAAGGTTTTATGCTAATAATTGTTTTGAGTAAATACCAATAGTATATCCAGTGCCTTTAAAAGCCTCTTGAACATTTGACATGTAAAATTGGTCTACTTACCTCTGCGATAAAAACCACAATCAAGCATTCCAGTTTCTCTTCAGTTGACAAACCTGCAACCAGCGATGAAAGTGTCTCCATGATGTAGCTTTCCACATCTCGCTTAATCGTTGGCACACCAATAACAATGGACACTGTGTAACCAAGTAGATAGAAATTACCGGGATTTTCAAACTAATAGCTGACATTCATAAATACTTCAGACAGTTTTGCATCACTTACAACACTTACTCCCACCATCTGTAAGAAAGTGGTTGGTCAGGGTGCCTTTGGTTATAGCGGCCCACACCTCACCGCTGTTCAGAGCTCTATATCGAGTGCCAAATAGTTTTGCGCATGCGCGAGATTTTAACGAAGTTCAACATGAGATGAATTATTTATAGCAGTGACCCCGTCGCTGTTTTGTGCATGTTTCTATGACTTAAAACCGAGACCAAATCGGACGTCAACCGTGAGTTTTGTTGGCGTTTGTGAGTAAAATTGAATTTCCCTTCGAGGGCAATTCCCACGGTAACGGAAGACCGTTTCGACTCATTAAACAACATTTAAATCATGGATATCTTTAACAGTTTAATTAGTTTCATCAAGCAAATGTCACAGTTTCTTTTATTAATGACTGCCTTCAAAATGGCTTCCTCTTTTTTGGCTGAAAAACTTTTAGTTTATAAAGTATGAACACCATTGCCGTCCTTCCGTTACCGACCTTATTAATATTCATATCTAATAAACTAAAAGTTTTTCAGCCAAAAAAGAGGAGGCCATTTTGAAGGCAGTCATTTATAAAAGAAACTGTGACATTTGCTTGATGAAACTAATTAAACTGTTAAAGATATCCACGATATAAATGTTGTTTAATGAGTCAAAACTTCCTTCCTTTACCGTGGAATTGCCCCTTAAAACAATGTTTGCTGTAGACATGGTAGAGGAAAATTATGATTCTACCAAATTATTCTGTTTACACGTATATAGCACGAAACCCTCTGGATTAATCAAAATCAGTGGGATTCCCCCCCCCTTGTTTTTCTGACGCAGCCGACTACTTCGCTTCCACAGTGCCCACATGTTTCACATACAAACTAAACAAACGCATACTTGAACGCACAATGTTTATTACCATGCACACGTTGCTCATTGCTTGTGTGCGTTGACTCTTGATGAAAATGCTTCACCAGAGCGTCGTCATGTGTTACAACAATAAACAGGGAATTGTTTTCAAAGGGTTTTCTCTCTCAATTCTGAGTGGAATACATTAGTTGTTACAAATATATTGCTTACGTGTGAGGTCTATTTCTCATCAAGAAAATTCACATTACGTAGGTTTTGAAGGATCAATTTGACTCACAATCCCACCATTGCAACTAACTTTGTTGCATTTTCATGTTTAGTTTTCTATCTTGGCTTTTAATTGGTCGAAGATCGCGATGACCCCGAATCGTTTTCAACGGTTGTATTAAAGGCTATGTTTTGTTTACGATTTCGACACAAGAGGGCGCTCGTCAACAATTTCTAACTGTCAGCGAGTAAGCAGCGGTGACCTATGGAACAAACTAAGCTTGAGCGATATCGATTTATTTTATTCACGATATATCGCCGACAATATATCGCGATATTCGATATAATCGCGATTAATGAAATTTGACATCATCAGTCTTCAAACTCCAAGTGAAAGTTGTAGAAGAGACAGTCATAACTTAAGAGAGGTGTTCTAATGACCTATTCTTCTGGTTTTACTCCAAACCTATGGGGTGCAAGATGTCTCAGCTAGCAAATACATCGCGATATTTAATTGATATTGCGATATATCGCGATTATCGCGATTATCGCGACATATCGCGATATATCGATATTTCAATTAAAACCAAATCCATCCGATATATCAAAATCGTTTCCAAATTAATATCGCGATATTTGATAATATCGTGATATCGCCCAAGCTTAGAACAAACTCCCTCCTGAAATCTGCCAGTCTCAATAGTGACATTCAAAAGTTTGTTTTTTGTTAATTCTCTATTTGTTCAGCGCCTTGATTTAGTGTCTAGGATATGTGCGCTTTATAAGAACTTTGTATTTATTATTATTATTTTGCTATTCCTATTGGTGTAGAGCATGTCATGTGAGGGTGTTTAAACGGTTGATAACGACCAGCTGGAGCTGTTTCTAACCGGTTGTTTCTATACGTTTAGATGCATACTACGCACGGGATTGCATATTATCCGAAAACTGTCTCAGTCTTAAAAAAGTATCAGATGTAAGGAGCTCAAGGATGTCGGAAAACATTACATTATTACACCTTTTAACCAAAAAGGCATTAATGAATGGGAATAAAAGACTAGTGACTCGTTGCTCAATGAAGGGCCTTTATCGCATGGGCGGTTTGAAACGGCAGTTGAAGAACTCGTCGCTACCCTTCTATTTACTTATTTGTAGTGAGCTTGGGTAATGCAATTAACTAGCCATGCATGTCCAAGGCTCAACCACTGCTCTCGGGCGACCAAGCCACCAGTCAGTCGAGTTCCTGAACCCAACCTTTGTGTTTGCCTTCTCTGATTGAGTGTGCTCTACCCCTGTTTGGAGCATCAGCTGTTCGACTCAACCCCTCCAGCCGAGACTTCTACAAGTAAATTTAGCTCGGAAACAACACATTCACACCCCAAAATACTTGCACTTAACTTCAATATGGGGGGGGGGGGGGGAGAGAGGGGGATCTATAGCATTTGTTTATCACACACACGTTTGTTATAAACGATTGGGGGGAGGGAGGGGGATCTAACACACATTTGTTATAAACGATGTAAGAATAAGCATCAGGGAAACCGTGGGAGTGAACTTCCTGGCCATCGAGGTCATCTGAGCATCCACTCGGTAGCTGCTTGCAATCACAAAACTTGACTCCACAAAATGGCGTGCCAAGTTAGTTTAAGACGTATACGGAAAACCATGCAAATTTGTGTGGATCGTTATACTTTTCTACTTTTGAAACATCTTTCTAACCAAATGCATTTTATGAAAAATGGTTTCAAACGCTTTTCATAGACCAACTCGCCCGATTCAAGGCAACGTCTCTTCAAGAACAATATTTCTGCCGAACCATAGAGTTATATAAAACTAGAGGGCGCACTGGTGATGCTTCTTGCACAAACGCGATGGGACAGCAAGGAGACACGCGTGCGCCATTCTGTATGCGCGTGGAATATCAAACACATGGTGGAGTTTGTTTTTATTGAACGCTATGCGATGCTGTTTTGTCAACTTAGAAAATGGTTGCACAAACACACGCTGTGCGATGCCAGTTTTGTCAACTTAGAAAATGGTCGCCTGCACGCAGGCCGGGTCGCGTATATAGGTCAGTGCGCCCTCTAGTTCTTCTAAATAACTCTCTGTGCTAAACTCACCTTGTGCAGTGCCTTTGGATAAATGGAGTGCAGGTTCCAGACTGTCTGGTTTGCCAATCAGGTGAGGCATATACTGGAGGATTGTGGGTAAGATGTACATCATGCTATTATTCCGATTGTTTTGTCCTTGTAACAGCTGCGACCGCAATTCTACAAATGAAATACATACTATATTAAAGAAAAATTGTTTTACCCATACACCGATGTATGTTACCATTGTATACTCAGTACTTTCCCCGAGTCCTGTGGAAAAATATCACAGGCATATTACTCGGCTGGGATTCGAACCCACGACCCTTGCAATTCTAGAGCAGTGTCTTACCAACTAGACTACCGAGATTGCCTGGTAGCCAGAGACAGTTCGAATCCTATGTTTTGGCAGCGGGTACCGCAACGATATATAATACTGTAGATGTTAAACTTGCCTCTTTTTTTTACCCGTATTTTTGAAATACATACTGTTTAAAATCATCACATTTTTGCACTTGACAAATGAACTGTAGTAAACAAGTTTCGTACAAAAAAATGACACTATGTATTTGTTTGAACCAAGCTGGTGTGGACTGGTTTTTTTAATTTATGAGCAACTACATGTACAAGAATTGGTGTAATTTTTTACATTACAACCAATGTCAGCTCTCCATTTAATTGCTTACATCTGTTTAAATATAAATTATATAAAACCCATCAAGAAACATCGCCATCTTCATGGGTATTTAAATATTGAATGGTTCCAACAGCTGTGTTGATCTTTTTTATTGTAATTAATTAGCTACTGTATCAACTATTACTACACCTCATACAATATTCATGACCTAGAGTCGAGTTCTCATTGGTCCATTCATCGTCACATGCCAGGTGTTATTTTTGCTAATTACCAAGCGTGCACGCGAGTAATCACGCACATGGGAAATGCGCACGACAAGTAGAACAGCTATTCTACTTGTCATGTGCTTTACCTGTTACAATCGTGGTGCTGTTTTGTAGATTTACACACACAAACATCGCTCTCTCTAGCGACATCCAATACACAAACTTATCATGTGCATTTTATTTCACAGTCGTCATTTTCCCTTGCTCCAAATCATGTTTTGGTAACTTAATATTTATGAAGTATAGTAAAAACAAATAACATGTCTTATTTCGCCTGACTAAGTCCACATTAGCTCCCCTTGATATAGGAACTTGACAAACTAGTTTGTCAACTTCCAATATCTCCGTGAGCTAATATCCACTTGTCACCCTCAAACCATGTTATATTTGTGTATGGGTAATAATGTTGAAGCGCCATGAGCGTCACAGCGTGACGGACCTGAGCGCTTTAAAAGTAGACATGATTATAATTATTATTTTAAAAGCAAACTACATTAATAGAAAAGTACTTACTTGCTAACTTGTCATGGTTGGTATCATACTGCAAGGATGGACCACTCATGTTTTGCCGCTTAACATCTTCTCTCATCTTGTGAATTTCTCGTTGAAGGTGTCTCACTTCTGCCTTTCTTGTTTCACTTTGAAGTTCTGTGTTACGCAGACGGACATTTAACTCCTCAAGACGAACAGTATACTCATACTCTCCATTTTCATCTAAGTGAAACAAAATTATATTGACCAAGGAACAACACATTTCATATATTATACAAATATTGACTGCTTCGAGTGCTATGGTTAAAACAATGACTCCCGAGGTGATCCCCGGGAGCGTTCTATTTTCCCGAGGTGAAGCCGAGGGAAACCAGAACGCTACCGGGATCACCGAGGGAGTCATAGTTTTTAACCATTGCACGAGTAAAAGCAGTCAATATTTGTTTTATAACACCCCAAACATTTCTAAATACTGTACTATTATTATTAAGTTACAGACCTGAATGCTACAATCCACGGACATCGCGAATACAGATTGCAAACACTTTTACTGTGCTGCATGTAGTGTCGTGCAATCCGAAATGGTTACAGACTATTAATTTATCATCCTCGTACACGCAACGGACGTCTGGGTACTGCACGCCGTGTGCTAGTCTTCAGACTAGCGCATGGCAAACCGACGCACTATCACACGGCTGTCGTCTAGCAAAACTAAGACATGTCATGTGACGCGCTCTAAACCAATGAGCAGGCAGAATACTTGCAAGGGGTGTTAAAATAACATTATACAACAAACAAGTAGCCTACTACTGTACATTCCAAGTTACAATTTGTTTTAAACTTTTTTATTTTATGCAAGTCGCCAGACCCACAAGGCCTGAAGGCCACTTCAAGGTGTGGGCTACAGTTATTTTTCCAGAGGCCATTGCCACCTACTCCTAGGGCTGAAACAAGGTTACCCCTTTTACAGTCCATACGGATGTAGGCTTGGGTATCATCAGTCTGAAGCCTGGCCGGTAGAGCAGAAAGCCTAATTTTACATAGCAAGTGTCACGACCGGGATTCGAACCCACACTCTGCTGATCAAACACCAGAGCTTGAATCCAGTGCTCTTAAACGCTCGGCCATGACATGGCCAAAATTATTTTTAAAGACCTTTTTAAAAAAAAATTGTAAAGACGTAATGTTGACAACTGTTTTATGATTGTGATTCCCTCTAGAGATAAAAGTTAGTTTCAGAACTCTACACAGTCATTTCTTCTTCTTCATTTCTAGCCTTCATAATTGAAGATAGCTGCACTGCCAGACATGAACACAAATCTGAATTATTCAATAGATTAACAACTCTCGGTAACAAGTTGTGAAGTTTTATTGGATGAGAACCATCACGTGATGTGAAACAAAGACCCATTTTCCATGGCTGCACAGTGCGGAGG
The DNA here is from genome assembly GCF_032118995.1 of Asterias amurensis. Taxonomy (NCBI): domain Eukaryota; kingdom Metazoa; phylum Echinodermata; class Asteroidea; order Forcipulatida; family Asteriidae; genus Asterias; species Asterias amurensis. Next base: position 6,410,725 of record NC_092651.1, read on the forward strand.
GTAACATGAGTTTTGTTTTTAAAACAAAATAATTGTTGCAAGCTGTAATGGGGGTCCATTGGCTTTGTTTACCGCCTCAGGTGCCATTTTCCTCTTCGGGTGTACAAAACACTTTGGACCCCGTCAATTAAATTGTGAACACTTAACATGCGCCCTATAACCATGATAACCCACTGAAATTTACATTTGTACAGCATGGGTTGGAACAGCGGTGTTCAGACAACTCATCCGTCGGACAACTCGACCGTCCGGACAACTGGACAGTCAAGACAGCTCGACATGCTTGACCGTTCGGACAACTCGACAGTTGAGACAGCTCGACCGTTCGGCCAACTCGTCGGACCAAGACAAGTCGACGAACGGCCGTGATGGGGGCCTCCGCACGGGGCGCGCACAGGGCCGGGAAGGGGGGGGGGAGGGGGTAGGGTAGGGTCAGGGTTTGGGTTAGGATTGACTAGAGTTGTCTCAAAGTCGAGTTGTCTGAACCGCCGAGTTGTCCGACGGACGAGTTGTCTGATATCCGGGCGGAACAGCTATCAAATGCTTTCTATTCCCACTCAGTAGCTTGTTCAGATGGTGGAACTTATCTCTGACTCACTCGACTCAGTACACAAACTCAAAATACCAGCATGCGTCATACTAATTCATCTTAAAAAGGGGTAAACTTCTCATTCAATTTTTAAAGGGATTTTTAAAGGGATTTCGATTTTTAAAGGGATACTTTTTCCTAACAAAAAAACCAATGTCCACAGATTTATATTTAACTTACACAGTTTGAAGATTATGATAGTAGAAAGCTTCCCTTGAAATTTTAATTACTGAGGTGCTGTAGTTTTTGAGAAATGAGTAAAAGTAATAATTTTCGTCTCAGTTTTAGCATGTAAAAACGTATTAACCAGTTATGCTATGGTTTTGGTATAATATCATAACTGGTTTAGGGGACTTTACATGCTAAAATAATTTTGGTCCCATGAGACCAAAACTATTTTGTGTTTTCTTTTACTCATTTCTCAAAAACTACACAACCTTAGTTAGTAATATTTGAAGGGAAGCTTTCCACTATCATTGTCTTCAAACTCTGCAAGTTTAATGTAAATCTGTGGACATTTTGAAAAAGTACCGAATCCTTTAAGCAACAGCATAATGTTTCAACTATTGGAAAAATGCACATTGAAGGTTTGTTGATGATTTGAAACTTTGAATGGTGGCAATACGAATAAAGGTTTGTGGTAATACCGTGTAATGATAATCTTCTCCGGATGACGATCAGAGCATACTGATTGAAACGTTGAGTTGAAACCAACGGTTCTTTTCAGAACCACTCCAACTCATTTAGAGATTATCATTTCATGGTATAACTATAAGGAACTAAATAATTGTTTCTCCTGTAACATTTGTTTTCAGTTAGTCCATTATAAAATGAAGAAGCAGAAATTACAGGGAGGCGTTATAAAATACCAATATGATTTAGGAAATTAAAAATAGAATTAAATTTGTGTTTCAATTCAACCCATTTAGGAAAAGTTTCCGTATGGCGCCACCACTTTTTCAATCGATTACTACCTCAGTGAGATATCCCTTTTGTAAAAATGAGTGAAAAAATGGTGACCCCATACATAAAGTTATCCCCCATTCATACTCACCATTGCGATTCACCACAGCCAAAAATGAAAGGGTCAAAAATGCCGTGCAGAACACCAGCCAAAATTTTGGTGTTCTGGGACCCATGGAGGTGATTTTGAGAGACAGCCGTGAGACCATTAAGTCTCAGTCTCAAACACGTACAAATGTTAGTGCACCGAAGTAGTGGTGACGAGGGTCAGCTACGCACACATGTTGATACGAGTCCTGACGAATGTTTGATGGATGTCTAGTGCAAAATGAAGTTTTCTCTATGCCTGTATAAATTATTATGACCAGATGACAGTTGTAGCACTAGCTGACTAGGTAGTGCAGTTGACTTTATCTTAACTCTTCATTCAAATATTTTACTAAAACATACACAAGACGAACATATTTGTCTTCAAACAGTTACATTGCATCATCCAGTAGGCACGTGGACAGGGACTCAAAAGTATCTCCTTGTTTCAGCACCAGACTTTTCAAAATTGTCACAATCATTATCATTGACGATCACAATCAATGGTCATGATGGTCCCCGTCGCAGTGGTTGACAAACAAAGTGAAGATCACTGGTGATGGGATGCCTGGTATTGCAAAGTCATTAAAAAGCTAGCAAACACCACTGTCTAAAACTAGTCCTGAAAATTGCACTAATCATGATAAATTGTGACGGCACAACACGTCTTTGTTGGGCCTATATTATAAAAAGTATCATTAAATCTTAAAAGCAAAACATCACCCTCGTCTCCCAACAAAAGTGTCTGCATTTTCCTGTGTAGTACTTCAGTTTGCCTTACTTAGTCCTTGGCAGTCCTTCTCCTTGGGTCATTATGAAGAAAGGATGAAGAAAGGATGAAGAAAACTGCTGATGAACTTAGCTGTTTTGGTTTCAGTCAATCGAAGCTTGCTAGCGGAAATCCCTGTGTTCCTCGTTCGTTCAAAAGGCCGGGCGCGCGTACAGCAGTGTGGGCCGCAGTCAGTGTGAATTTGTGTAGACCAAATTGAAAGGCTGCTAGTAACGGTTTTCGTCACACATCAACATTCACTCATTACGATGGTAGCATGAACATAATGGAGAAGATAATTTATGATTGAAGAATCATTTGACATCTCTGAGAAAATTCAGGTTGTTCTTGATCATCATTCCATCTTTCATATCCCACATCTATGCACATCGGAAACAACCACCACCAACTAGCTCAAACGGTACTGCTGCGCACCGGGCGGCGGTTTGCGCAATTTAGTGATCTTGCGCAATCTGAAATTTGCTGCTGATTTTTGATTATGGCATGTTGCATGAATAACTTATTCCTCCATAATTATTGTGAGACAGATCTTAATTTATGCATGGAGGTGAAATAAAATTGTGTGCCCTGGAAATCATGAATATTATTACTTATATCAAAACCATGAAAATGAAATTGTTGAAGACAGATCTAACAACAAAACAAAACGAAACTTCCGAATTAAAATCCCCTGAGTTAGCAGGGCAATTTGAAGATTGTGCAAGACAAAAAGTGACACATACGCATTCGTCCTCCTTCCCAGAGTCGTTAGTCGATCTCGCATCTAGACTGGCGTTGTGATCGTGATGTGAACGCCATATGCACGCCAAAGCACTTATATACAACCTCGTATTCAGTGGTGTACGATCTCGAAAAAGAGAGACAGAATGCCTAGTCTTGGCCCAAGACGTAAGTTGCAAATCGCTAAAGCGCGCCCTCTTACGGCTATATTTAACCAACTTGACTGGTGAGCTTGAGATCTAGACTAGTCTTGTGAGCAGTCTACGTCTTGGGCATCATGCGGCGCTGTGTTAACTTTTTAGTTGTTTTTCTCTCTCAGCTTTCCGAGGGAACGATCAAACCAATTAAGGTGTAGTCCTTTTTCTTTACCAGAGGGGTGCTGAACACAATTTGACTTCTAATAAGTCAGTAACATAACCAAGGTGTATACCTTTTCCCATTCCAGAGAGAGGCTATTGTTTAATCCAAGGTCACTATTCCAGAGGGCGGCTGTATACAACTTGGCCAAGTTAAACAAATTCCGCAAAAAAATTGTCAAATTTTCAGATTTAGAGTAAAAGTTTTGTCAGTGATTTTTATGGTTTCGAATGATACAAAACGGACTACTGAAGACACTTTTATCATTGTGGGGAGAGTATAATAACAAAAGTTTGAAATGTTATGAGAACTTGTGAGTTTGGGTATTATTTTGGTCAGTAACTCACTTATAAACCAAGGTGTATGCCCTACCCATTAAATAGGGCGCTGTACACAACTTGACTTGTAATAAGTGAATCACAATAATCAGTGTAAACCAAGTGATTTCAATCATCACATGAACATAAATTAATGCATTCCATTTTTAAGTTGTATGCTATTGGTTTTAAAATAAATGTTTTTGACATTGAATGTTTTTTGTGCTGGTCCTGTATTAATTCCAATAACATCTTTAAAAACAAAACAAAACAATCTCCATCACTTTGAACTGACACGTTAAATTGACCAGGAAAGCAGTCTGTACTCCTTTCAGGTAAATGTTTGTAAGAAAGACCAATAGGCCTACAAGGGCTTTAAACCAGTGGACACATAATTACTCAAAATATTTTTTTACATAAAAACTTACTCGGCAACAAGCAATGGAGAGCTGTTGATAGTAAAAACATTGTGGGAAACAGCTCCCTCTGAAGTAACGCAGTTTTCAAGAAAGAAGTAATTTTCCATGAATTTGATTTCGAGACCTCATCAGATTTAGAATTTGAGGTCTCGAAATCAAGCATCTGAAAGCACACAACTTCGTGTGACAAGGGTGTTTTTTCTTTCATTATTATCTCCAAACTTTGATGACCAATTGAGCTCAAATTTTCACAGGTTCGTTATTTTATGCATATGCTGAGATACACCACCAAGTGAGAAGACAATTACCAATAGTGTCCACTGTCTTTCAACAGAAATAAAGCAAATTTTCATATACAAATATGAAGATACAAAACATTAAACAGTAACACCTCTCAGATTGTGTTTTCCTATATGTGAATTATTCTTCCTGCGTGGACATAACTGCTCCAGATTTTTGGCGATACCTCAAAAACGCTACCACCTTTTGAAATGAAGTTTTCAAAGATTACCTTCATATCATAAGGAACAAATGTAGTATTAGGCCTGTAGGATTACAACAGACAAACAGCTCCAAAACCAAAGGAATACTTTGCCTTTAACTTTAAAGGAACACGTTGCCTTGGATCGGTCGAGTTGGTCTATAAAAAGCGTTTGTAACCGTTTGTTATAAAATGCATAAATGGGTACAAAGATGTCGTAAAAGTAGAATACAATGATCCACACAAACATGCCTCGAAATTGCACGGTTTTCCTTATTACTTGTCGACTAACATGGTCGGCCATTTATGGGAGTCAAATTTTTTACTCCCATACATGTAAATGGCCGATCGTGTTAGTTCGCACGGTGAAAGGAAAACAACGCAATTTCGAGGCAAGTTTGTGTGGATCATTGTATTCTACTTTTAAAACATCTTTCCAACCATATGCATTTAATAAAAAATGGTTACAAACACTTTTTATAGACCAACTCGTCCAATCCAAGCAACGTGTTCCTTTAAGTTGCAACAAGTTTCCTTCAAAAGGAAAACAAGTAGTCCTAAAAACAAGCTTTCTTTTAAAGCCATTTTACATTTTCGGAACAGAAAAAAAAAAATAAAAGTTCACAGATTTACAAACAATTGCAGGGTTTACAGAAGGTAAATGGTGAAAGACTTCTCTCGAAATATTATTCCTTGAAATGCTTTACTTTTTGAGAAAACATTAAACCATCTATCAATTCTCAATGTCGAGAATTATGGATTTATTCTAAACACATGTCAAGACACAGCGAAACGTGCGGAAACAAGGGTGGGTTTTCCCGTTATTTTCTCCCGACTTCGATGACTGATCGAGCCAAAATTTTGACAGGTTTGTTATTTTATATAGAAGTTGTGATACACGAATTGGGGCCTTGGACAATACTGTTTACCGAAAGTGTCCAATGGCTTTAAACTAACTTTTAGAACCCTGATTCTAGACGCTTAAAAAAATATATGTGGTAACATCTTTAAGAACTATCTTTGAGTCTGGATTGATTGCACCTCCCCATGGTCTAATGGCTCCAATCTGAATTAAAGTCCTTAATAATAACAAGTATTTAGAAACGCTCCCCATAGAAAACTGTATCTCAGCACTTACAAAAAAACTGAATGAGCACACCAATAATATATTTTATCAGAAAAGCTACATACACAATATTAGAAAAAAAAAATAAGAAAAAGAGAAAAGCTTAAAAAGGATTTGGGTACTTTTTCAAAATGTCCATGAGATTTACATTAAACTTACAGGGTTTGAAGATAATGACAGTGGAAGCTTCCCTTCAAATATTGTACACTTACTGAGGTGCTGTAGTTTTTGAGAAATGAGTTAAAGAATGTGATGAAAATACGTTTGTAAATGCTTAAAATACATCTCATTTTTATGACATTGTTTTACTCATTTCCCCAAAACTACAACACCCCAGCACGTAATATTTTCAGGGAAGCTTTCTACTAATATCATTATGCTTCAAACTGTGTAAGTTTAGTGTAAATCTGTGGACATTGTGTTTTTTTTTGTCCTACAAGAAGTACATAGACCCTTTATACAGGGAAGAGATGTGTTTTCAGAAGTCCAACAAACTCCATTACTCGTTACCTATTTGCATATTTAACCATATTTGGCCCTACTCTGAAATGTATAGCCAACTAGGCTACAGTTCTGATCAAAATATAATTTAAACAGTGACTTTGCTACCAATTGGTGTCAGCAGGTATTATTACATCAACTGTACTGGCCAAAGGTTTCCTCATCAGCCTAAGCTTGCCCTCTCCATAATTTTCTCTTTTCTTGGTATTATATTTAAAAGTTTGCTATTGTTTGTTCATTAAACAAATGAATTGAACATGAGTATACACTGTTCAAGAGGCCAATCAGCAGCTTGTTAAGCCATTTTATATTAGAGGCTGCTACAGTTTATACAAATTATACACACTTTTAAGTGGTAGTTGTTTTTAGTTTAAAAAAGACATCAAGAATGCCACAAAACGTCTGCAGAGTTTAACTTGAATGCTGCTAATTGACCTTTCATCAAATTCATGAATCATCAGTTGAACTTGCATCTTATTGATTCAATATTTATTTGTTCATTTGGTTTACCAACGTGTACATGAAGGAAGAAAACATACAGGTTACATGGTGCAACTTTGGTAGCCTTAATGGGGCCAATCATAATCAAGAAAATTTTAGTGTTTTGTTTATCATTAATTAGCAAGAAATGTTTCTTACAATTAACATTTTCTTGATTAGACTTGTATTGATACCAGGGGCCAATTTCATAGAGCTGCTTAAGCACAAAATTTTGCTTAAGCAAAAAAATCCTTGCTTAGTAAAATCAGATTACTGGCCAAGACTCCACTCAAGTGTTATGCTAAAAGCAATGTATATGGCATGACATTTTGGCCAGTAACATGTGTAAAATAAGCGAGCTATTTTCGTGCTTAAGCAAATTTTTTGCTTTTAAAGCAGCTCTATGAAATTGGCCACAAGTCTAATATTGACTAGATGTCACTTTAGCTGCATATTTCGGCAACATTCTATTAAGAAATGTAATGTTAAATCAATTTTTGGGCACAGTTTAATTTAGTAAACTTGCTGTCCTTCCGTTACCGTCCTTCCGTTATCAAATACTAATCCACTAAAGTCATTGTGTTTATAATAAAATAACGAAAAATTTGAAAAATTTGAAAATTGAAGACTGGTAAAGCATAACAATATGTACTGCCACTCTTCCAGCAAACTATAACATGGGTGACTGAGCGACTGCTCTACTAACAACAAATCCAGTAGTATTAGTAAGGTTATTTTGCATGACTCCATGACCATGAGCGAAACACTTGTACCTTTTAATATGATTTTATTTCCATATTACAAAAATTTAAACAAAACCCCAAATCCTCAATTTGCAGCACCACCAACCGCACAATCTGCAGAATTAGGCGAGTTAAAAAAATGCACATTAAGAAATGTTGTTGGTGTCTGCACTGCAAGTTTAAGTACTATATAGTTGCAACAAATTAGCAACATTTGCAAACTAAGGGCTGTGTAGCGGTAGTGTAAGGACTAAGGTTGCGAGTTGTTTTTTTCTTGAAAATATACAAATGTAATACAATGATGAAAAATTGTGTATTCATATTATAAGGGCCATCCTGGTCATGGCTTTTCTCGATGTGTGTTACTCTGTGAATTGAATGGTAGGGTGGTCTCTCAAAACTAACTTCATGTAAATAATATGATTGTTTTCTTCTTTAGGCCAAGAAAAAAAGGTCCTCAAATGACAGCGGCACAGTGCAGCAAGGCACAATGCTTGCACGGGAACTGCGACAACAGATGCAGTCAACTTCTTACAATATTGAGGTATGTTACAGGCATGTTTGCTTCATTTTTTGTCAGAATATTTGTTCTATTTTGTTTGAACCTTTTTGCTTGAGGATAAATCGGGGTGTGTACAGCAAAGTGAACTCCTGTAGTGTAAAAACCATGACTTACATCATGAATGGCTGCAGGATCAGGAAGCTGCTGAGATATCTCCCGATGATGAGAAAGATTACCAAAGCATCATTGCGGGACTTCAACGAGAGTATAAGAAGGAGCGTAGCGAAAAAGAGAGACTCCAGAACCAGTTAATGTTTTTTAAAGGTTTACCTACCATTTCTTTGTGTTTTTGTAGGACCCATAGTTATCTTTTATTTTTATAGGGATAGCAAAAGTTGGTGTCAGTGTGGATTGCAGATTGCAATAATAAATTTTCTTTGGGCAGGTTAATCCAGAATCAGACCTTGCAAATTTGATCAACCTCGGGAGTAGGATTGAAGTGAGATCTGATCTCAAATAGACGATCAACGTCATGTGGGAAATGAAAACAAAAAACGGACCCCGCAAATTGAGGTCGTGCATCCCGTCTATGCCAGAAAGGTACTGCACACGTGAGTGACCTTTCATTAGTGAATTTTTGATTTACTTTTGTTCACAAAAGGTGCATCAATACGCATGTACCTGAGTGGAAACGACCGCAGTTCCTGTCTGCGATCAATCCATTTCTGTGGTCAGATCTCTTAATTATGGATCGACTCCAACTGTACTCGCAACAGTTTTTATCCCAGTGCAATAAGGCTACTTAATGATTAATACTTTTTAATTTGTTTTGGGGGTTTGCAATTTTGTTACTGTAATTGTCTCTCTGCATATTTTGCGCATACTGTTTATTTGTTCGTTTTTGTATGCCTATGTGGTTTTAGGGTTTTCTGTATTTTTTGTAATTTTTGATTGTTAATATTTTTAGACTCGCAAGCCGAAGTGAATTTCACTGTATATGTATTTATATGTGTGACAATAAACAATTGAATTGAATTGAATTGAATTGTATCTTGTGGGATTATATATAGTTTCAAAATTCATGAATTTTTGTATAATATTTATCAATTTAACAGGTATTCCTGACTTTATACAGACATTCAAGACGTTCATGGCAGAAATGCAAAGAAAGAGGACACCTAAGGTCAATTATTTTTGCACAGAACAATCTCAACCTTCCTGCAGCAGCGGTTGCACCGGAAAGAGTTGTGGTACATGAAGCTCCTTCACTGATGGATCTTGAGGATGAAGATGAAGTAAGCATTATTGTACTATTATTTGTTTCAATTCTTAAAGTGCTACACTGCAAAGATTTTTCTTTTACAACCTTGGTTTGGTCTTTTCAAGTAAGATTTTTTTTTTTTTAAATAGAGTTGGTTCTCATCTTTGAATAATGTTATTTGAGGCCTTCGGCTGGATTGGAATTGTTTAAGATGATCATCACCCACAATAATTAAGCAGTGTTCATCATCAGAGTCAAGCATTTTTCTAAATATATGATCAGAGCATACTGATTGAAACGTTTAGCTGATATTAAAACCAGATGTTCTTTGAAGGTTATTTTACCTACAAGTTGTTACAAGGTCATAAGTATTACAGAAGTGTTTTAAATATCTTAATTCAGCAGGTTAACTTGAGCTCCAATGTCAGAGTAAAGAGAAAGCTGCTAGCAAGATGCAACTCTTCTGATCCCCGCAAGTTGACATCTGAATTGATGGTGCTTTTGTTTGGCCGAGAGATGCTTGCCTCCCACTCCCTGACGGGCAGCAAGAATACAAGGGGTGTTTCAAAGCCGGCCTTGAACACAAACAAGGTTGATGCAATATTAGGTACGCAACTATTAACTCATTATCTTCTTGAATCCCAATTTCCGATTTGATGATCCTTGGCAACAACTCTGATATATTTCCTATATTGCATGGTGCAAAATGTGTTTTTCTCATGCGTATTGCGCTTGTTAATCTTTGCGCAAAGAGTTTAGCTGCAGAGTTAACTGTAAATACAAAAGTGGCGCGTTTGCATTAAATTCACTTAATGGAAGGAATGCTTCTCAAAAACAAGCAGATGGTTTTGATTCATTGATTTCCTGATTAAGTTACTGCAAAAGAATGTCTGTTTACAGCAAAATTACTTTATTATTTTTTTACAGCATATGTCACGAACAAGTTCAAGGATGCAAGTGCGGAGTCAATAAGGTTAGTGATGACCAATAAACTTAGCAATGAGGGGAAGCTACAGAAGAAGAAACTTTCCACTGCACCTGAGCAGCCAGATCCAGATCAGTAACACCTCACCAGTAGATCAGAGGCATCTCTTAAGTAGGATTTGAAACTTTGCACCGATAACGTTCGGTAAAATTGTGTGTGCTTTCAGATGCCTGAATAAAGGGCTTCAGGCTTTACGTCGTTTTCAGATTCAATTTTTTTTAGTGAGAAATTACCGCCTTCTCAAAAACTACTATACTCCAGAGGGAGCCGTTGCTCACAATGTTTTGTACTATCAACAGTTCTCCTTTGCTCGTTACCAAGTAAGTTTTTATGCTTTTGACTGATTACCAAAAATGTCCAGTGCCTTTAATATATAACAAAAAATATTAGTAATCGAGTTAATCAAATTTTCACTAACCTATGATTGCCGTATCAGTAAAAGGGAAAGTTTTTTGGACCATACACAGCATTCTTCTGTATGGCTTTATGCTAAAGTAAAGTGTTCCCACACATCGATGTATGGGTAAAAAACCAAAATTAACATAAAGTGTTCCCATTATGAAACTTTGCTCAACATGAACAAAAAATACCTTTTTAACTAATATTTGTGTCACGGTAATAAAGAAAGTAAGGTCTTTGATTATTATTATTTTCACGACGATACTTTGTAAATACATTTTTTTTAACAAAACTATTTGTAAGGAATTTGTAACCTTCAGAATTCTGTGCCAAAATAAATTTAAATTGTTGACAATCTTTTTGTCTAACATTGTTTTAGTATCATATTTTCAGTTGATTTAATTGTTGCACTTTTCGACTACTGGAGATATCATAGCCCGATCGATTGGTTTTACCATTATTTATCATTATCATACACTTGACTTTATCCCATTGGAAAGTGAAATGAAATTCCATGTTTCGCCGATCATCTCTGGCTCAAACATTTTAAGAACGAAAACGGAATACATTGTTTATTTAACTTGGGAACTGCAACTAATAACCATGTTTAAAAAAGAGCTTTACTAACAGGATAGTTTGTGTCTTTTAAAAAGACTTGTGTTTGCTTGCCAAATCAACGATGGATTTCATTGACACTTGCGCAATCTATATCAGTTATCAAACCGTGTTGTCAGTAAGTCATAACAGTGAAGTAACATATGTACAAAATTAAATGACAAGTAACTTGATGTACTAAATAAATGTTTGACTATAATCTTAACAAGTTTTAACGTTCCATTTATTTTCAGTGTGTGGCTATAGGAAGTTGCATGCAGACAGATGTAAATACAGTTCTACCATGGTTTAATGTACCCATTTTATCACAGGTATCTTGTACCATGGTTGTGTCATGGTTGTACCATGGTACATCTTACCATGGTTTTATCATGGTATCTCGTAACATGCTTGTACCATGGTATCTTGTACCATGGTACAACCATGATACTAAGTACCATGGTATAACCATGGTAAGATGTACCATGGTACAACCATGGTACAAGGTACCATGGTATCACCATGGTACAAGGTACCATGGTTTAACCATGGTACCTGTACCATGGTAAAACCATGGTATATGTACCATGGTATCACCATGGTACAAGGTACCATGGTATAACCATGGCACAATGTACCATGGTACAACCATGGTAAAACCATGGTAAACTGTACCATGGTTTTACCATGGTAAACTGTACCATGGTAGAACCATGGTAGAGTTTACCATGGTAAAACCATGTTAAACCGTATCATGGTAAAACCATGATATAACTATGGTACAGTACCATGGTACTACCATGGTACTACCATGGTTGTGTCCAAATTACCTTCGATTTGTACCTTGGTATTACCATGGTAAAATTTACCATGGTTTTACCATGGTACTTTTTTATAAGGGAGGAGGAGGAATGCAATATGCAAAGAAACTGTTGAACTGTAATGAGCCAAGTAAGATACATAGGGCTACAACAATAGACCCTTCCGATGAAATATGTAAATTGCACATAGCGCATGCGCACTAACGTTTTGGTTGGCAAAATGAGGGAACATCGTGCTGTTTTGTACACGGCTAATTGGTGCGTGACGCAGTCGCGATTGCGCGTCTGCTTAGCGCACAACTCTATGGTGTTTGCCAACCATCAGGGTCTGTACGCATGTGTGAATGTGATTAGCATATTTCATGGGAAGTTCCATTGTAGTGTCCACCATGGCAGCTGGTTTAGTGATAGCAAGATGCCACTGAAGAAGATCCTTAAGCTCATTAACTACTAGGAGGCACGACTGACAATAGACCTGTGACCTGTTTACATTCAAACCGCCCTCTGTTGACAAAACACTACATACGTCATGTTTCGCCGGGCACTGATTGCGTATAGTCAAAGTAAGATTGCGTACACTTTCTAGCTGGCTGCCAAACAGAAAGGTTTTGCCCGTTGGTATGCGCGCAAATCATAATACGGTATTCGTGTGACGTCAGAGGTCACATCGTCTATTGACACGGCAATAAAGGAAACCTCAGTGCACGAAGGTGAAAGTTTGTCTTGGTGCTTTAAAGGAAAGTGAATTTAAAGGATTGGTAGCCCAGATATGACCGTTGAGAAAGACGAGGCGAAATTTGTGCGAAAGGGTAGTATCCACCATTTGCAGCTGGTTTAGTGACAGCAAGATGTCACTGAAGAAATTCCTATAGCTCACTAACTACTGGGAGGCCGAACAAACCGACAAGACAATAAAGGAAACATTAAAATGGTTATGGACTGGTCTGCCCTTTGCCACAAAGTTTGTCTTGGTGACGTCAAGAAAAAGTGCGTTTAAGGAATCGGTTGCCTAGGTATGACATTTGAGAAAGATGAGTCAAAGTTTGTGTAAGGGTAGTAGTATCCTCCATGGCAGCTGGTTTAGTGCTAGCAAGATGTCACTGAAGAAAAACCTTTAGCTCACTAACTACTGGGAGGCACGAATGTCAACCGACAAGACAATAAAGGAAACATTAAAATGGTAATGGACTGGTCTGCCCTTTGCCACAAAGTTTGTCTAGGTGACGTCAAGAAAAAGTGCATTTAAGGGATCTGTTGCCTAGGTATGACATTTAAGAAAGATGAGTCAAAGTTTGTGTAAGGGTAGTAGCATCCTCCATGGCAGCTGGTTTAGTGATACCAAGATGTCACAGAAGAAGATACTTAAGATTACTAACTACTGGGAACCACGAAAGACAATTGATGCGGCAATAAAGGATACAAGAATTTTCATGGGCTGTTTTACTTTTTGACACAAATTTGTCTTCTTTTCGTCGAGACAAAGTGCAGTTAAAACGAGTCTAAATTTGGCCACCAGAAGTTTAACCTGCCCCGATTTCACGAAGCGCTGCGACGCGTCGCAAGTGCAAGTTGCGACCGGTTAAACGTCGTAAGTTGCGAACTCGTCGCAGCCGCAACGTGTCTTATAGGTCTGCGACGCATCGCAAACCCTATGATGCGTCCCTACTTGCGATGAGTTTCGTGAAATCGGGGGCTGGGTTGTCTGATAGAGGATAAGTGGGTGTTACAGGTGGCATTTGCAGTGAGACAAAGGACACTTCTTTTTCTGATCAAGGTGTCTAAGCGGGATTCAACGACACAATTATTCCTTGAATTACAGACTATGTTGCCACTGGATCCACAATCATATCAGACTGCTGGAAGGCATATAATTGCCTCAGTCCAAAAATGTCAAGACTTCTTCAATTGTATGATGAATTGGTGCGTCAAAGCTCTCCTGAAATCTTGATTTGGCTCTCATTGGACTTGTTGAAATAATTCCGATTATGTTTAGGTAAAATCGTCCAATTTCATCTGGTCCTAAAGTTGATTATATCTTAAGTGATAATTGTTTTTTGCACCTGTACCTTCTGAAATCTAAATGATTCTGCAAATTAACAAACCTTAATGTCCTTATCTTTAATGACACACTTATTCAGCTATATCAATAATCAAAATAGCATGTCATTTATAGATACTTCACTAGTCTAACATCCAAGTGATCCAGCAAACAATTTCTTTGCATGTATTATTGGCATTCTCATTCAGCCACACCAGGCCAAACTAGTATACCACTACATTGCAGAAGGGAACTCAGTGGTGTCCACACATTTGTTATAGTACGAGCATGTCTGAGTTGATGGTTGTGGCTATGTAGTGGCTAAGGATGTTGCTATGGGCAGCCTATACTTCAACCCTTGTTTACATGATGATTAAGCCACAGCCACTGATTCAGACCCATGGCCTGCCATTTCAGGATGTTGTTGTGTATAAACTACACATCATTATGACTAGAGTGGCTGAAACAAGCATGGCAGTCTCAATCAGCTACATCTAGCTGAATTAGAACACCACTAACAGCATTATTGATGCAGGTATAATGGGTCTTTAGTGGAATTTGGGATCTTACTTCCGGTAAACTCAATTGGCTACATCTAGCCACGATAGCTTACCAGGGCTGTGTTCCTTTTGTTTTGTTGAACATTCTCGTTCAGTCCTGATATTTTGGAGTGCTTGCTGGATTAGTTACCTCTATATAAACAGCCATGGTTACAAGTTTTGTTTCTGTCTACATGTAGCTAAAATATTAAACCGTTTTGAAAAATCCAGAATGGCATTCTCAGTTGCGTAGGACCCAGATTAGAATTCCCACTTTATTCTCAATGACAGGTACAGGTGCCTACAGTAAGTGAGATTTGGCATCCATCAAATAGTTATGGTACATGTACACTCAGTTGGCTACATCTAGCCAACATAGCACACCACTAACATACATAGACAGGTATGACATTTGGCCTAAGAGTACAAGGGCTGACCTACATGGACACACGGTGTTGGCTTTTTATAAAGCTATTTAAAGCTTTAAGTGCAGTGCAAGTTGAACTGGCTTCATTGAAAGACGGGGTGGGATTACAACGCAAAGTTCTGAGTGTGATGTCTGGGATCAGAAGATGAGGGGATCAGTGGAAGTTGATTGCAAACTTCCGCAAAATGCCACATTGCCGCTGGAAAATGAAGAGGATGCCTGTTAAGAAGGAACTTGCCCAAGCGTGTATCACAAACTATTCACACAAAGTATCCTAATATAGGGAAGGTGATAAAAGTTCTGAGCAGTTCTTCACGTCTTTTCCCTACCCGTTCTTGGTTTCTCATTTGTAAGCAAGTGCCCCAATAGTTATTTTGTTAAGTAGCTTTATTATTCTTTTTCTAAGTGTACCGTTTTTTCTGGGTGGAGAATCGGGGTAGGGTTTATGTTCCTTAAATTAGCCAGGTCTTGTAAAAAGTAGGGACAGAAGAAGCATTTTTAATTCATCATTTTAATTCATCATCATGGCTGATGGGCCAAGTCCAGTCTTTTTGCCGAATGGGACGCCAAGCATATCCCCACCCCCATGATTTGGTTGGGATGAGGGCATATCCTTCAGCCAGTGGTTTTGCCTGTGTTAACCCCACTTCGAATGTGTAGGTTCGACCCACCATCACCATCATCACAGCCGGAAGCAAGAACCCCAGTTCTGTTGATGGTGGAGAAGATGGAGGAGCAGGAGAACAGGACCCTGCTCTTAATGGTGAAGGATCTCCTTGAAGAGGTTTCAGAGAAGCGACAACATGGAGAACTGTTACAGAGATTGCTAAGGAAAATGGACCAGTGCCACAGAGGATCTTCGGCTTGGAGCAAGATCAGGAGAAAAACCACGAGTTGCCACGGGCAATGGCGTGAAATTAATGGCCAGGTGTCCAAACCCACAACAGTGTATTATAGTCCTTGTACATGTACATCAGTCAAGAAGGAGAACTCGATCCCAGTTCCAGAAGAGGCAATCCAGCCTACTCCTCCTTCCCTCAACGTGAGCTATGCCCAACGGGAAGATCCAGTCGTCGCTTGAGTGAAAGTGTTAAAGGTGTCTTGTGGGAAGAAACCTAGCCCTCAGCAGATGAAGTGGAACCAATAGCGTTCAAGAGGCATTTGCGCTCTTAGGACAATCTTGAGGTCAAGGGAGATACCTTGTGCTTTCGGCAAGGAGAAGCCAGTGTTGGAGGTTTTGCCAAAGTCTATGATGTGGGAGGTTCTGCAGTGTTTACAAGTTTTATTCCACATTAAGGGTTTTCTGGGAATTTTTCTTGGCACGTCTATCTTATTCTTGGCCCTAATTTTTGTATTGTTGTTTTCTTTTGTATTAAATTAGTTTTATTGTAATTTCATTGTACATTGTAAATTCCATTGTATACCTATAACATTGTTGAGGACAACAATGGATTTAAGTAGTGGCCAGTGTAGTAGGGGTAGAAAACCCAATGTATATTAAAATGAGAGCGAAGCTGCCATGGCGAGCTGCCGAGTGCCCGTTACAGACACAAGGAATATTAGAAGAAGCGATTGTTTCATCATTGATATTCAAAGGGTGAGGACAGTACTAAGCATGTGGTGGGCCATTCCTCACAAGTCAAATTTGACTTGTTATCATTTATTTATCAATCAATTCAATACAGAGGTACCAAAAGAATCAGGCTTGTGGTCGTTGGATCAACCAACCACAGATGAATGGGGTCAATATGGCAGATGTAGCAAAGAGTACCTCCATCATGTTTTCTGGGAACCAGTACGCAAAAATCAAGATGATGTGCCATGTCATGAAACTGGGCCTTCCATATGAGACATTGTACTACCAGATACAGCGGAAGTACTTACCGCCAAGCATCTCCAAGTTTTGAAATCAACTGCAAGAATGTGTGCTTTCCAAGAGACATGGACAAGAAGTTGTGATTTGTGGCAAGTTCCTATTCATTAGGCATAGAATGTACCTGCTACAAACAATTTATGTGTGCTTTTCAATTAGAACTTCTAGTTGCTGGTGATATTAATCCAAACCCTGGCCCAGATTTGACAGAAGGACAACATTCACCTGTAGTACAACTTGCAACAACAAAAGAATAACTTACAACCGTGTATAACCGTAATCAACTCCTGGCACTTAATAATCTCTCCCATCATGCAGCTGCTTCACCACTACCCTTCACTTTGTTGAATCGTCGCCTGAACTCGCTTCAAATCAAATCATCATCATACCGTCCCAAATATCGTGGTAAGCGAGGTGGCCGTCGCAAAAAGTGGCAGATCAATGAATGTAGTGATTTGAGTCAACATTTGAATCCAATCACAGTCATCTCGTCTCCCCGCCACTCTCCCAATAAAAGCAAGGCACCTAGATCAGCTGACATTAGTAAGTTGCGGCTTATACCACGGCAAGATGCATCCAAAATAATTTTTTGTTCACTCAACGCTCGGTCCGTCGTCAACAAAGTGGACAGTTTCATTGATTTTGTTCTGAGCAACAATTTGGATATTGTAGCCATTACAGAAACCTGGATCAAACCAACTGATAACATCACGATCAATTCCGTTACGCCAAATGGTTACTCCTTTCTCCATGCACCTAGAGTTAACAGGGCTGGTGGAGGGGTTGGAATCCTGTTTCGATCGGCTCTTGATGTAACTTTAAAAACTGAAATGACCGTTTACCCATCTTTTGAGGCTATTCATGGTGTAATTACCTCCAATTCAAAATCAATATGGTCTGGTAAATGTCTACCATCCTCCGGGTGTGCCGAATGTGACTTTTGGTCTTTTTCTGCACGATTTTGAGGGCATGGTTAATGATTATTTATTTTTTCCATCTGAAAGTTGGTGATATAATATACATATGGATAATTTAAATGATGCCAACACCATCCAGTTTAAGACTATATTACAATCTTATGGTCTCACTCAGCATATCTCAGGGTCAACACATATTCGTGGGCATTTGCTTGACCTACTCATAACTCGTGAAAATGATACACTTGTTTCTGGTATTTATCTTCATCCATTTCTTTGACCCAATTTAAAAAACAACTGAAAACACATCTCGTCAAACAGGCATTTGATTCAATGGTTTAATTATTGTTATTTTTTTTACCTTTTAGGATGTTTTTTCTCAAATATTGCATTTGTATTATTGTATTCTGTACCACATGTTCTAGATTTCTCTCAACTTAGGTTTACATTTTAATTTTTGTTGTTATTGTATATTAATTAATGCTATTGTTTGTATTTTAGCGCCATGAACACTTCTGTGGATTTGTGCGCTTTATAAGTTTTCATTATTATTATTACATGCACAATCTTTCAAAACATTTCAGTAAACAAAAAAAATTAGTTGGTGGAGCATGAGATATCAAATATATCATTTTTCTCTCAATGGTGATGCTCGTAATGACAGCCCAGGCTTCTGTGCAAGGTACTGTACCTACACTGTTCTGGATGTGGTAGATGACAGCATTCTTAGTATAGCTTTCAAGGATAAGCGACATTGTGGAGGCAAATCTCCAAACATGGAGGCCTTTACCGAGTCATTGGATGACCTGAAAGACAAGATACATGTAGTTGAAGTGTGTAGGGACTCTCACACATCATTTGCCAAGATAATGAGTAAGACACAAACATTGTAAGGCATTTTACGTCAATGAAGTACAAAGAGTTTTCCTGAAAAACTGTTCAATTCAAATCTGTAAATGAATATCAGTGCAGGCCCCTATGTGTCGCCTTCAGTTGAAGAGGAGGCTGCATGCCCAAATGTTTGCAGAAACTAGAAGGCGGCACAAGGGGAAATCACTGGTTGTGCTCGGTAAGTAAAACTGTTTTGGTTTTTGTCTGTGTTTGTAGTCAGTTGCACAGTCAAATGTTCACACTGCTGCTTCTGAGTGTCCTGTTATTACGGTTCAAACAAGACTTCTTTATTTATTTAATGCTCTGTGTCTTAGAAGTTTTATTTTGCTCTAAATTTTCAAAAATTAAGGGGGCGATCGGAATGATAGTCCCGACCACTGCGCTCAATACTTGACCTACACATTTATGGAGAACACTACCAAAGACATCCTGCACATGGAAGTTCGCAACAAACGGCAGACAGCCCTTATAAGCACCAGAATGGAGGTTGATGCATTGCTAAAGGGATTGGATTTCCTCATGAAAACCGAAGACCTGACTATAACCGAATTGATGACAGATGCCCACACCACCATCATCAGCAGAATGCATAAGTTTGATTGGCACAGATTTTTTCTTAATTGTAGGCATAAACTTTAAGCTTTGGTCATAACAACTTTGGATTTCTTTCAATCTGAAAGGTAACTGTTTATGACAAATCCTCCTAACAAGTTTGTTTGTGAACAAACAAATAATGTCATGTGCAAGAAAACTGTAGCTGAGAACCTTCAAAACTATCACTATCCATTTTACTTGCAATTAATGAAAGCATGTACAGTACTTACCTTTATCATGATGTTGAAAGTCTTTGAACCCCTCTTTGATGTTATATGGTGAATTTAAAGGCAGTGGACACTATTGGTAATTATTCAAAATAATTACTCGCATAAAACCTTTCTATTGTCAAAGACAGGCGTTTTTTTCTGTCATCATTTTCTCCCAACTCCGATGACCTATTGAGTTCAAATTTTCACAGGTTGGTTATTTTATGCATATGTTGAGATACATTACGTGAGAAGACTGGTCTTTGACAATTACCAATAGTGTACCTTCCCGTATGCCATAATATTCTGTAGATTTTTTAACATTTTGCTCACTAAAATTACTGTGTCCAAAGTTGTTTTATTTCATTTTTTAAGTTAACAGAAGCAAAAGAAGGATACAGAAATGCCATGTTCCAAGCGTCTGAAAAAGATCATTTCAGTGAACTCCAAGAAACCCCTTATGAATTCACAGCAGATTTAGAATTGGATGATAATTGCAATAGAAAGGCGGTGGCAGCCAAGACGGCTTGAAATACATCGACAGTTTTTTTGTGACCAACGAAACTGTTCAAGCTGCCATGAATGTGTTCAAAAACCTTAATTGTTTTTGGGGGTACAGATATCGTGTGCTGTTTGCCTATTGCACATTCGTACATGCCACAACAAAGTTCACTCTGTTCTTCCTGATGTAGAGAAAACAGATTGCCATGTGAGGTGAGCTACTGTCAATTACGCCAAGAGACTTGCTTTTGACATCAATGTTGGAGGTTACATTGAAAGTTCATTGATAATTCATTTTTAGCTGAGCAAAGAAGAAGCCCAACCAGAAAGTTTGCATCTCCAAGCTTTGATGCTCTGCAGGAATGTGCCAGCATTGTGACAGAGCAAGCCCAGGTGGTGAAACAACAGGTAGGTTTTGATTATTTGCTAAATAAATTACATAAGTTATATTTTGTAATCTCAGTATAAGATACTCAAGAAATAATAGAATTCTGAGGTGTTTCTTTTATTAACGGTACAGGAAAACAAAAATGTAGCACAAAAGAAAGACAAAATGTCTTCTGCAAAAAGAAAACGGAAGAATGTAAAGGTGTTTCATCTTGAAGAGGGCATGCTTGTCTTGAAGAGGAACTACCAGAAAGCTAGAACAGCGAAGCTGCTATGGCGAGCTGCCGAGCACCCGTTACAGACACAAGGAATATTAGAGAGAAAACAAATAGTATGTCATCATTGATATTCAAAAGGGTGAGACCAGTAACAAGCATACATGTATGTTGGGCCATTCCCTACAAGTCAAATTTACTTGTTATCATTTATTTATCAAATAATTCAATACAGAGGTGCCAAAAGAATCAGGCTTGTGGTCGTTGGATCGGCCAACCACAGCTGAATGGGGTCAATATGGCAGATGTAGCAAAGAGTACCTCCATCATGTTTTCTGGAAACCAGTATGCGAAAATCAAGATGACGTGCCATGTCATGAAACTAGGCCTTCCGTATGAGACATTGTACTACCAGATACAGCGAAACTACTTACCGCCAAGCATCTCCAAGTTTTGAAATCAACTGCAAGAAGATGTGCTTTCCAAGAGACATGGACAAGAAGTTGTAATTTGTGGCAAGTTCCTATTCATTAGGCATAGAATGTACCTGCTAAAAACAATTTATGTGTGTACATGCACAATCTTTCAAAACATTTCAGTAAAAAAAAATATATATAGTTGGTGGAGCATGAGATATCAAATATATCATTTTTCTCTCAACGGTGATGCTCGTAATGACAGCCCAGGCTTCAGTGCAAGATACTGTACACTGTTCTGGATGTGGTAGAAGACAGCATTCTTAGTATGGCTCTCAAGGATAAGCGACATTGTGGAGGCGAATCTCCAAACATGGAGGCCGCTGCCTTTACCGAGTCATTGGATGACCTGAAGGACAAGATACATGTAGTTGAAGTGTGTACGGACTCTCACACATCATTTGCCAAGATACAGTACAGCCCTCTAGTAGCCATCGAGGCACGCAGGGACCAGAACGAGCGAAACCGGCAACGTGTGCCCCTGCTCGCAACACGCGAGGGATGCTCGCTTGTTTGACAATCAAACAAGGGCGCCTCTCGAGACGAGGGACCCCACGTTCAGTTGAGAGGCAGCTATACGAGACAAACGAGTGAGGACCCGCGAAACTATCGAGTACCCACGAAATGAAACGAGCGCTGCACATGCAAGGACAATTTCAGGGATCGTCTCTTCTTGGACGTCAAATTAAATTACCAGATTTTGAAAATATATTCGATGTATTGCAAAGATTTGCAGTGAAATCATGGGTTGCTAAGATAAGGTTATGTCAGCACTTAATATTGTTCATTTAGATTAAGTTTAGGAAATACAACGAAGAAGGAAAGTGAGCAAAATGGAGTGAACATAAGCAGTGTCAGTCTCGCCATGGAGGAATAAACTAAATTGTCTCGCTTATCAATAACAAGGGCAGAGTGGAGTACAAAGCAAAAAAATGAAGCATTGTTATACTTTGTATCAAAGTGTAACAACTCTGTATTCCACAAACCCCAGTAGTTCGAATTGTATGTAACTTTTTTACTCGTACTCTCTTTTCCATTCGTAAAACAATTCGACTTTCTTTGAAGACTAGCAACGGCACTTTTCTTTCATTTCAGTAAAGTTGGTTGGGAATATATTTCTAAGAAGTAACCCTTGCAAAACTCAGACATTCGTAAGGTTGGTTGGGAATATATTTTTAAGAAGCTAGGCATACAATAATAGTTTACTGAGATGTCTGGGACATCCGATGTTTACACAACAGTCGGTCGCGCCTGCTTTCACGACTCTAGTGTCTTGTATTGTATCAAAAGGTTGATGTAGAAAGGAAACTGCTTGTACTTTAACACCAGACCCGCTTATATGAATAGCCATTGAAATCGAGCCTTACTTCAAATCGGAGCTGCATGCGCCAAGAAATGGTCTGAAAGCAAGCCATTGGATTAAAGATTGAAAGCCAGTCAGCCAACTGAGCGTCCAGCACAGAGATACAAAGTACCCATACCCCCAATTGTTTCAAAACTATCCTGCCAACAAAATTGCTAGCAATAAGGATAGGAAAAAAGGCATTAATAATCTACTTTTAATCGTCATAATATTGCGTAAACAATATTTCTCTTGTTTGTGAGGCGGTGGGGCACATGCACAACAACAAAACCATATTTAGAGTAAACAATTATATCCGCATGTGGATTAATTAATTATTGTGTTGTCACATTAGTCACGCAACACAGTTTACATTCTATTTTGTCGTAGTACTTTTCTTAATGTCAAATAGTGAAAAATCACTCGTTTTGTCCTCCGGCCACCCCTTGACTGAACCATCTAAATCAACCAGCGGTACCCTGGGCCAGCCCTTGACTGAACCATCTACTTCGACCAGCGGTACCCTGGGCCACCCCTTGACTAAACCATCTACTTCGACCAGAAGTACCCTGGGCCCTCGCTTGAGTGAACCATCTACTTCGCCCAACGGTAACATGGGCCGTCGCTTGACTGATTCATCATCTTCGAGCAGCGGGAACCTGGCCCGTCGCCCATTGACTGAATAATTTTCTTCAGCCAGCGATAACCTGGGTCGCCCCCCTTCAGAATCATCTACGTCAACAAGCCGCCGCCCATTGACTGAACTATCTTCTTCAACCAGCGGTAACCTGGGCCACCCCTCTTCAGAATCATCTACGCCAACAAGCGGTAACATGGGCCGTCGCTTGACTGATTCATCATCTTCGAGCAGCGGGACCGTCGCCCCTTGACTGAATCATCTACTTCGACCAGGACTGAAATATCTTCTTCAATAATGGCTACCCTGGGCTGCCCCTTGATTGAACCATCTACTTCGACCAGCTCTACTATGGGTCGCCCCTCTTCACAATCAACTACTTCAACAAGCCATAACCTTGGCCGCCGCCCATTGACTAAATTATCTTCTTCAACCAGCGATAACCTGGACCGCCCCTCTTCACAATCATCTACTTCGACCAGCGGTACCCTGGGCCAACCCTTGACTAAACCATCTACTTCAACCAGCGGTAGCCTGGGCCACCCCTCTTCAGAATCATCTGCGTCAACAAGTCGTAACCTGGGCTGCCGCCCATTGACTGAATCATCTTCTTCAGCCAGCGATAACCTGGACCGCCCCTGGACAGAATCATCTTCTCCAACCATCGGTAACCTGGGCCACCCCTCTTCACAATCATCTACTTCAACAAGATGTAACCTGGGCATGAGTCGTCGCCCCTTGACTGAATCATCTACTTCGAGCAGTGGGAACCTGGGGCGCCCCTTGCCTGATTCTCCGCCTGCCCAACATCAGCGCCTGACAGCATTTTTAACTAAGACTGGCATTTTAGTCCACAATTCTCCAGAATTTTAGGGAATTCATGAGTAATATTTAAGCATGTGCAAATATTTGATTTTTTTGTTCATGTACATTATAAAGGCTTTAAGATGTTTTTGTTCATGTACATGTAAAAGGCTTTAAGAGCATACTTACAGAAATGACACTTGAATCCAACCATTCTTTCTTTCCAGAGTTGAATTATTTTAGACTTAAACTAATTCAGCAAGTTTTGAGGATCTTTCAGTGACAGGGTTTTTAACTATTCATGACTGGCATTTTAGTCCACAATTCTCTAGAATTTTAGAGAATTCATGCGTAATATTTGAGCACTGTGCAAATATTTGATTTGTTTGTTTATGTACATGTAAAAAGCTTGAAGAGCATACTTACAGAAATGACAAGTGAATCCGACCAGTCTTTCTTTCCAACGTTGAATTATTTTATACTTAAACATTTGTAAGTAATTCAGCAAGTTTTAAGTATTTCTCTTTCGGGAGTACTTGTGAAAGACCAGTATTCTCACTTGGTGTATCCAAACCTGCCTGACAAGCCTGTGGAATTTTGAACTCAATTGGGGGTCAAAGAGGTAATAATGAAAGAAAAAACGTCCCTGTCACCAATTACGTAGTTGTGTGCTTTCACATGCTTGATTTCACAAGAACTCAGCTGAGACCTTTAAATCAATCAAATAATAATTTTAATGAGATACATGTATTAATTCTTTCTCAAAAACTACACGACCGCAGAGGGAGCCAAGGAAGGCGTAAAGATTTTATTATAGGCTTTATCTTTGTAGCGTGACGCATACATTACATGTATAAATAGAATTCCATTCTTTTTCAGTTGCAAACGACAAGACGGGAGATGTTACAAATAATACTCAACCAAAAACATCCCAGAAAAAAACCAAGAAGAAAGAAAAAGGTATGTACATATGTAGTAATGATCACTTAAATCGTTTAATGAGACCACCTCAATGATGAGACTGACAGACGATAAGACAAACAGCAATAGCTGTCGTAGAGCTTCTCTGACGTTATTCAAGGCTCGTTCTAGGGAGTCAGTACTTTCCAAAGGACCCAAGAAACAACAGAGTCCTACGGGGAAAGTTCCTTTTGTTGTCACTTCTACCCCTCACTTCCTCCCATTCGTAAAATAACCAGTTCTAACCATCATATTCTTCACACATCAGATCGACTTCAACGTGCTGTGCAGGAAGAACCCATAGTTGCCTACAGACGCCCACCAAGTCTCAGGGATCTCATTGTCCAAGCAGAAGTCCCTCCCATTAATGATGATGTTAATCCCCCTCTACCACAGGGAACTTTTAGGTGTTCCAACATCTCCAAATGCATCGTCTGTAGACAACACATCAGGGATTTGGACTCCTTCACCAGTAACACCGGCGGTACCACCCATAAGACAAGGGGTCATGTCACCTGCACCACCACTAATCTCATTTATCTCATATCTTGCAGAGTCTGTGGTGTTCAATATATAGGTGAAACAAGAACTACACTCAAGAGGCGTTTCTACGGCCACAGATCTACAGTCAAGACCCAAAAGCTAGATACACCTGTAGGTCATCACTTCAATCTTCCTAATCACTCAATTTCTGACATGATTTTACAGGGCATAGAGGCACTAGGCAACCACAGAGAGACTGTTCGTTTGAGTAGGGAGAAACTCTGGATTAGACGCCTCCAGACTATTCAACCCCATGGTCTGAACATCCAGGAAGGAAACGACTAATAAACCTTTTGTTTTGCCATCTCCTTTTTTCCCCATAGCCTTTTAGCCTGAGCCTCATTCACTATTAAATTACTGTTTACCCAACCTCACCACCCTTGATGTTGTCCTTTGTGTTTCCATCCTCTTGCTTGTGGTCAAGCCAGTCACTTCCCTTCAACCCCCCCCCCCTTTTTTGTCCCCTATTCATTGTTTACCCCCCTGCTTTTTTATGTATGCTTTCTAACCCCATTCATGTATTTCCACTTCACTGCTTATGTTTCACTTAGTTACCTGTTCATGTTTGTTGTGTTGTCATTTAGCTTTCGAGAAAGACTCTGCTAGGGTCGAAACGTCAGGCCATTAACTATTTTTTGCAGTTATTCAAAATATTTACAATGAGATACTTATTTGTTGTAATACATTGTATACAGTTTGAAATTTATGAAAACAAGCAGATCATGCTCTACTTACATGTATTGCTCTACTTTTTTTTATAGGATCTAGGTGTGTTTATTTCAAATTGACTATGATACAAAGTATCAACAGTTATTACAAAGCCTTATATTATTTCTTTCATAAGTGATTAATTTTATTTTCAGTTGAATGCCCAAAATGAAAATTCACAAAAACTCATGCGCAGGAGAAAGCAGTAGGATACTTGAAGACTGGTTTGGAGCGAATCAAGAAACATCCAATATTTTCTGGCAAGTTCCATGATCAAACCAAGGAATAACCTAAACCACACAATATACAATATCATTGCAACTGAAAAGCTACAGCCAGTGCTCCGCGCCCTTGGGCTTGTAAACAAGTTTTTGACAGGCCCCTGGATAGATTGGCAGGGGTTCTTGACAACAAGCCAAGTCTTCACCAGTGTCCTCAACACTCTTGGTATCTACAATGTACCAATCTGGACAGTACAAGTGCCCAACAGTGGCATGACAGGCTTCAGCGTCGATGTACTTTCGGATTCCATTGATATTTCGTGGATGGTAGTTGGCCGATATGCAGACTGATGTGACATGATCACTCATCGACATAGTGCTGTCTAAGACCACACCCAGATTCCGAATGGCAGGCTACATGCAAGAAAGAATAGAAAGAGGAACTGCAGAAAGCTATGACAAAAAGGTCGGATGTCTCACATCAGGAGTAAGAAAGAACGGAACAGAATGGTAGAGTGGCAAAAGAAAAAATTATTGAGAGTGTATTGAAGTATGGACTCTGGGATTGTGCAGTTGACGTTGACAATTGAAAAGGACACCAGCAGTAGCTGCGCTCAAAGAGAAAATTAGATTCAGAGCAACTATCCTTGGCTCAAAACATCCAGAAGGGGAAAAAAAATCATAGAAAGAGCAAGAAAGAGGATCTGGAGCAATACTTAAAAAACTGTTACATGTGCCTACACCAAATGAAAAGGCAGAAATCCTCCAAATAATTAATAATAATAATGAACCATTTTTGTAGAGCGCATATCACAATCACAGAGTCGCACAGTCTCTATGCGCTTCGAGATGAAAACAAAAGAGAAGTAAAAGTTGATAGAGATGTGAAGTAAACACAAAAGCAAAATGTAGTTGATACAGAAAGAAGTACTGAAGGCTATTGCAAAAATAAATGTGTTTTTAACTTTGTCTTAAATAAATTCACCGTTTGAGCTTGTTTTATGGTGTCCGGAAGACTATTCCATAATTCTGCTGCTGCAAAAGCTCTGGACCCATAAAATTGAGTTTTTAGGGTTTAGTTTTTTTTTTGTATGTCGTTGCTCTACTGTCATCATGTCATCTTCTGATTATTCTAGGAACGAAGAGTTTAGTGAGGATTCAGAATTTTCGTCGAATGGTATTAGTAGTGACAGCAGTGAAGGAACTTCTGAAGGAAGTTCAAGTGTAAACGAAGGCATTCAGCCCTACATGTACGAACCAGAGGTAGATGTTACCGAAGATGCCGGACTTGACAAAATACCAGGAGTTCACAACGATCTCGAAGACATCGAACATAGGCTTGGGAACAACAATTGGTAATAAGCATAATTATTTGAAGCTAGTAGAGGTACACAATTTTATTTGTAAATTAACTCAAACCAATAACAAGAAACTGTGGCACTTTTCCTGAAAGTTGAGACAAGGATCTGAACAATTTTCCACGGAAGTTTCTTCACGGAATTAAAATAGGCCTATATACTCAAATGCAATACCAGTTTTTACAATAGTTACTGTCCTTTTTGCGTTAATCACACCTACTTTGATGATTTGGATTTTGCTTAGACAACTTACATGTAACCATGACAACATTTTATAAAGAATAACTAAGTAACATGTCGCTTTTGTCGATGCAGAATACGGTAAAGCTGTGTCGGAAATAGACGACTCGGAGCTTTTTCGTTGATGGCGTGAACATCGTCTTATTGTCATGGTCGTACAGTACACAATGTATGAAATTGAAATGTACAAATTCCTGAATAGGAATACACATGAACCTTCATGAGTCACTTGCAGTTATTTTGAGAAGGGATTTAATGTAATAGTCCATATAGTATATCTTCTCACTGTACTATTGGTATATAACAAATAGTTGTTAGAAATACATGTAGTACAATTTTTTATTAGTAAAAGTAACAATTATTTATTCTTATAATATTTTTGAATTTTTCTCACAGGTGCTCATGCAGTGGAGGCTGCACTGAAATGCCAATAGTGAAGGAATTGGTATGCTGCAAGGAGATTGACCAGGTAGAACAGGATTGGAACTATTTCAGTTTTTTTGGAAAACAGTACTTTGTTACATTTATGAGAAAAACATTGAAGAAGTATTTCACTTTCCATTGAATTGATACTATTATTGCAAAAAAAAACTGAGTTTCAACCAGATTTCACGATTTGTATTTATTTTTCCCCAAAAAATGATGAAGTTGAGATAAAAATGTTTACTATTTGAAGTAAAAACTACTTAGTCATCTCAACTTGCCTAATAATAAACAACAAAGTATTTCACAAAATGCACTTTCTATCAAATAGCACATATGATTTCTTCACAAGTTTTCACAACATCTTTAGTTTTTTTAAAATAATATCTTTATACGACAGATGTTCAGTCCACACGGAGGTGAAGTATTCGTAAGAGATTTTGTCAGCAGCTTGTATCCCCGAGTTCTCAAATTCCTTCAGCATTCGCTTATACAGCGCCTTTTTGGTATATGTATTAGGAAGGCATATTTGAGTCCTGTGAGGCATTCAATCCCCTATTTTCTCGAACAGTTCCCTCATCCAGCCTAAAGCTATTGATGTTTTGTAGGCCATCCCTTTCCTACCAAGATTGCCATGGCAAACCCGGGCGCATCCATTTACGAATAACTTTTTGCACACCAAAAATCTGCGGTAGGTGACATTATGCGAAATACACCAACATTTCTCACAAACAGGCTTCCCTCGAATAACAAAGTTACTTTGAACCGTAAGACCAAGCTCTGAGGTATTTATGCTAGAATGTTGACGGATGTTCTCTAAAATATTCTGCTTTTCCTCAGCTTCTCCTAATTGAGATAAACTCAATTCACAGAAGTCTATATCAACTGGTGATAATGTTCTAATGCAGTTTTTCTTGCAGCAGTTCTCTTTCAAAACATCTGTTGAATCTCGCTTTGTCCTTTTCCTTCTTGTGTTTGAAATGACCTTTGGTTTCGTTAGGATGGGAGACTCAGTCCATTGGTCTGGCAGTAGTGTGTTGTTTGTCTTGTTTGGCGTTGAAGTGCAAAACAAAAAATCTGTTGGTTCGTCATCGTCGCTGTCAACAAGGGGTTCAGTATCAGTGGACAACAATGAAAAGATCGTGTCATCTGTGCAGTTCAAAGATTCAACATCCGTGCTTAAGTCACCAAATGATGTATCAAAAACCGACATGACTACACTCAACACATCTCAGTGTTCCTACATGAAACCAGAATATTAAATATATATGTATAACTTGTAACGAAAAAAAACAAAAAAAAACCTAAGAATTATTGTTCATATAATGTATGCATAAAAGTACTATGGAAACATTGTTTTGTTCTCCTTTATCGAGATTGAAGTCAAATTTTACATAAAAATTTAAACATTTTGTTGTTAAAGACATTACGTTAAAAGGGTTACATAATAATAGTTAACAAAGGTTGCTGTCTGCCGTCGATATTCGAAACAATGGCCCCGTGATGGGATACAAGAAGCAATAATCTGGTTTACTACCAATATCATGACAATTTAATAGTCCATTGTTCAGACCATAATTCATGAACATACATAATAAGTTAATGTAACACATAGTTACTTTTTATTGTAGAAAATGTTCCTATATTATTATATTGAATGCAACCCCTCGATCTTGATTCAGTCTGAGGATTTCTGTTGAAGAAATACATTAATAACCAGATTTGAGGCCTACCTTTGTTTTCGAGGTTCATAGATGTTCGTTCCCGATGATTCTTGCAAGTTTAATCTTAAAAACAATTTGATCGACCTCTGCACTTGACAACTTGAAAGACGACCAATCGACGAAATCGTTACGGACAAAGTAACTGGGCGCAAAACTCACTGCACTGCCTTACCACAAAAATTATGCAATTAAAAGCCAATGTTCTGCGTGGATGAAGGCTACTTCAATTCCACGTACTGCGCAGATTTTTGCGGCAGATCCATGCGTATGCCGCCCGGGGGGCGGTGGTCGACTGGTCAATAGTTACTGACACGCAATGCACCAAAAGTGCTGTTGCAAGCTGCGTGCCCATACATTTCAGACACCTCGCAATTGTAAAGCATCATCTTTCAAACAACGGTTGCTGAAAATTGTTGAAAACAGAAAACAAATTGAAAACAACAGCTATATTTGTCTGATATGACTCAACTATAAAGCTGATTGTTAATGTTTAAAATCAGTCGTGTTCCAACTTTTTAAATGCCCAGTGGTATAACCAGAGGGGGTGGGGGCGCAGGGGGAGGGGGGGGGTTGCGCCACCCGCTCAGAACCCTCCCCCCCCCTCTTGCCCCCCCCCCCCATATGAAATTACAGAAAAGTATATTCTTAGAGGCCCTAATATATAAATCGTTTAAGGCTGCATAAAATGCTGCCGTAAAAAGGAAGACATTTATTAATATCAGTATGTGGACTATATAACACAGTCATGAAAAATGCACGGAAACGCACGCGCGATCGTAGTATCGTATTGGCGGTAAATGTATGTTGTGGTTTTTCAGTTACAGAGAGTGCAGGAAGTCACTAAGTTCTGTTTAATACGTGCTGGTCTGAACGCAGACCAATAGCTCCGTTAACACAACTTAGTCAGATGCACTACAGATAAATTTACTACATGAGAAAAATGGCCAGCGAAAAGGGTTGCTTAGACCATTTCTTCTACACATCAAACAACCGTTTCTAAAATGTGATTATTATACACCCACAATTTCAATTCTGTATTTTGATTTTGATTTTGTTTAATGGCTTACACTTGTCACAATAATATTATTATTTTTTGCGTATTTACACTGAAATAAAGCATACAAACAATAATATAATTCGTACCTCAGGTTTAGAACTTGAGATCTTGAAATCAAGCATATGAAAGAACACAACTCCGTGTGACAATTGTGTTTTTTCTTTCACTATTACCTCGCAACTTCAACGACCGATTGAGCTCAAATTTTTACAGGTTTGTTATTTTATGTAACAATGAGATACATCAGGTGAGAAGACTGGTCTTTGACAATTACCAATAGTGTCCACTGTCACTGTCCACTGTAAAGTTTGAAAGTCTTATATAGCGCACATATTTACCAAACAAGGTACTCAAGGCGCTGAGTATGTACACATTTCTAGAAAGATGGGTTATTGCAGTGATATTTTTGATAACCAATTATAAGGTGCTATACGGCGCATACAGCAGCCACAGCCAGGAACACCGGGGCGAACCACTTCTCTTTTCGAAAAGTGCACTGGGTTCTTTTACAGTGTTACACAACACATGGGACCAACGGCTTTACGTCCCATCCGAACTATTCAACAAAGTACTTCTTTAATAACCAAAAGCATCAGTCCGATCATAGAGCAAGGCAGGTCGGATTGACAATTTAAATAATCACATACTTGCATGTTACTTACATGGTTGAAGTTCGGAAAAAGGTAGGCCTTTAACAAAAAAACAAAAAAAGTTGAAAGCAATGGAAATGATGTTGGGTCAACATTCAAGTGTAAATACAGGTTTTTGACATTATACCAATGTTGTACTACACCTGACCTTCGTCAATACACGCATACCCGATGCCCAGTATAAGTACAGAGGCAGCCGTCTGTGCCACAAAATACACCAACGCAAACCCACGACTTGTGTATATTGCCTTTGTTGATTAATGGTGTCCTTGTAGGGAAGAAAATGCAGAAGTTGATGACTGACTGAAGCGCGCAAGTTTGAGTGTGTTATCGTTGAGGAAGGGTATTACCATGGAGGAAGCATGGAGGAGGAAGGAGGCTCTATGGTATATAGCTTAAATCGGCGATGTAATTTTCCTATAACGCACTACCTTGGAGCGGGTTAAATAATGTTGTTTTTTGAACGCATGGGCAAAAACTGTTTAAATTATTATTTTTCTAATCGTTGATTATGGTAACAATTACACCAAATTAACATTCTACACAGGTTGTATTACAGGACTACAAAAACCTCCAAGCACATAATTATAACAATAATAATAATGTAGAACATAATAAAAAATTATACAATGAATAATCTACTGTCAAGACATGTAACGAGCTAAGTGTAAGAGGATTTAAATAAATGAGTCTTCAGCAAGTTTTTAAACAATGTGAGAGAACTACAGCATCTGATGTTACTAGGTAAAGCGTTCCAAAGTTTAGGAGCACAAGCGGAAAAGGCACGATCACATAATATCAAATAGTTCACTTCGAAAACATTTCAGTTAAATTATCTTCGTAATAATTTGGTTTGTGAGTGATTTTCTTTTTTTTCCACTTTGATAAAACTGCATGCGATGTAGATGATTCATTAAAAAAACAGATTCACACGAGAAACAAAATGCCTCACAGTCTCGTGCCCTCATAACGTAACTAGAAGTGTGTGTGTGTGGGGGGGGGGGGGGGGGGGGGGCAAGAACAAACCATTGAGTTATTTCATTTGTTGTGGTTACATGTCTACATGCAGAGGAATGTGTAAGTCTCTGAATAAGTAAGCAGCCGACGCTGGAGAGTGTCCAGTCTCTCTTCGACACAAAACTAAAGCAAGTGTGATTACGTGTTCCACAAGGTTGCAGGAGGGCTTATGCAGTATTACTTATTGTCTACCAAAATTCGTATCTAACAATTTCAAATAACTAAAGGGATCGCCATACGAGAACCAGATTAGACAATCACATTTTAGCATGCTGCACTAGTTGTACATCGAACAGTATTTGCCTCCCCCCCCTTTTATGCATATGTTGAGATACACCAAGTGAGAAGACAGACCTTTGACAATTACCAACAGTGTATAGTGTCCATTATTTTTGTTCTATGTTTATTTATTTTTAAAATTGAATATTAAAGGATTTGAAGAGAGAGATATGTTCAAGACCTAATAACTAATTCCTTCCTTACATATTAAATTAATCATTCAAGCAAGGTGAAGTCTCTTTTTAATGGAAGAATGGAAGCACGCAAATGTCATTCCTATTTTAGCCATTATTTAATTTCTTCTTTTTTTTCAATATAAAGTTTTTTAACGCAAAAAGGATTCGGCTTGTTTTTAATGATTTGACTTGACACATGGCCAACAACACACAAACGAAAACAAAAGATGTCGTATTATAATACCAATACAAGGTCGCAGCCGAACCCCTGTCAGTAGGAACAGCACATTCCTACGTAGACGTTTGCTCACCATCTAAGGGATCGTCTGCGATTGCCTGTCATATGAAATCAAGAGGGCACATAAAACAACTATACAGCAAGGTCGTCTAACTGATGGCGTTAGAACAAAGTTTTTAAAACCTTTGAAGTTCACATAAAAATTACCAAAAGCAAGTGCCGTGAACATATCTCATCACCTCCCCCTCCCCCCCCCCCCGTTCAAGACAACCACAGGTATATATGTGTCTGCCTCACCAAAATAAAGACCTGACCGTATCCACTTTAATTTTGTTGTGTTTTGAACTGGCTGCACACATTTGCATGGAGGATAACACTTAACTGAACGTCTCTTTAGTTTTCTGCAGAACAACGCTTTCTGTAAAAGAAATCTATTTAGTTTCTCTATATCAAAATGTTCTTGTACACGAACAAAATGTCAAACTCGTTACTTCACAAATCAAGATTGCTCTTTCTAAGACCGTCAAACACACACTTGATTATTATTCACCCTTAACTTTGGCAACATTGTAAGGGGCTACTGCATCATTGTGCCTTTGCGATTTGCAAACAATTACTTTTCAATTTGAGTTTTTCTTTTGAACTTTGATTTTTTTTTTTTAACCATTAATAGTTAAGGAGTCAGGCTATTTAATTTTTAAATGTGCTTATTTAAAGCAAATTGTTTTTTTTTGTAAACGCTTTGCACAGGACCTACTTCTGTTATACCTGTCCACGCGTAGCCGTAAATTAAACCCCTGTTAACCTTTTACTAGTAAGACTTTTTCAACACAGTATGTCCTTGTCTTTCTATGTGGAAATGGCAATATTGCATAAGCTTAACTGTTTAGGCCAAGCCGACCACTAACGTTGTGTGATAAATGTGGTAACTGTGTTGCAGTTTCACTTTCCTTCGATGAATATCAGAAAATCATTGTTTGCAATTAAAATAAAAATGTTTTCCTTAAACAATATTTATCTCATGCAATTAATATGCTTCGATCATACCCTAAAAAAATGCTACAAAATGAAAAATACGTATTTTGTTTAAGCCATTGGACCCTTTCGGTAAAAAGTATTGTCCAAGTCCAACACTTTGTGTACCACAACTTCTAGGAAGAAAACAACGGAAAAACCCACCCTTGTTTCCGCGCGTTTCGCCGTGTCATGACATGTGTTTAAAATAAATCCGTAACTCTCGTTAACGAGAATTGTTTTGCTGTTTTCTCAAAAAGTAAAGCATTTCATGGAATAATATTTCAAGAGAAGTATTTCACCATTGCCTTCTGTATAAACCCTGTAAGTAATTTGTAAATCTCTGAACTTTTTTTTTTTTTTTTTCTAAACCGAAATTAACTTGCTTGTGATATGAATAAAGTATACATTGTTAGATACAGATTTTTCTTTTGATTTACAATGTGGCAAATTGTTTTGGTTAAAGCCATTGGACCCTTTTGGTAAACAGTATTGTCCAAGGCCCACACCTCGTGTATCACAACTTCTGTGTAAAATAACAAACCTGTGAAAGTTTAGGCTCATTGGGACGTCGGAGTCGGGAGGATGGAATGTGTAGTAGGTGTTGGCGCACAATCAGATTAATCCTTGAACGACCTTTAAACATGAAGTATACCAGCAGAAACACTACGAACGATCATCCCGTTCACGAGAGGGCGCAAAACGGCAGGCATCGACCCCCCCACCCCCGCTTAATCACTTGAGAAAAAAAGGGAGAGAAAAAAACCAAGTGATACAGTGATTCACAAGTATTTAAGAGTTATAAGTTTTAAACTTTATAAAGGGAATTTAGAAGTATACATTGTTTATGAATGGACTTCGACATTAATTTGGGAAATTGTATACTTTTTCACTCTTCTTACATGTATTAACAGCAATTTGTAGGCCTAGGGTAGGTCACTGACTTTTTGACAAAAAATGTCAAAATTCCACATTTTTTTTAGATAACTTTTTTTTCAATTTTGTTTATGGAAACAATGCTATCAGACTGAGTTAAGATAGATGACGCGTCATCTTAAAAAATAATTGGGACGATTCTTTTGTTGCGTTTACATTTTACTGAGCAAAAGGCTATAGATTTGATGACATTTGTCCAGAATTGACCAACAATGTCAAAATTCAACAATCTTTAGATAACTTTTTTTCAATTTTGTTTATGGAAATATGCTTTTCAGACTGAGTCCAGATAGTTGACGCGACATCTCAAATAAAATTTGGGACGATTCTTTTGTTGTGTTAATATTTTACAAGCAAAAGGCTATATATTTGTTTTTTCCAGAATTGACCAAAAATTTTATGTCAAAATTCAACAATTTTTTAGATAGCTTTTTTTCAATTTTGTTTATGGAAATATGCTTTTCAGACTGAGTCCAGATAGTTGACGCGACCTCTCATACAAAATTTTGGACGATTCTTTTGTTGCATTAACATTTTACAAGCAAAAGGCTATACAAGAGTTTCCAGAATTGACCAACAATGTCAATTAAAATTCAAAAATATTTTAGATAACTTTTTTCCAATTTTTTTTATGGAACTATGCTTTTCAGACTGAGTTAAGATAGTTGACGCGACATCTCAAACAAAATTTTGAACGATTCTTTTGTTGCGTTAACATTTTACAAGCAAAAGGCTATACATTTGTACTTGTAGTTTAGAATTGACCAACAAAGTCAAAATTCAACAAATTTTTTAGATAACTTTTTTTTGATTTTGTTTATGGAAATATGCTTTTCAGACTGAGTCCAGATAGTTGACGCGACCTCTCAAACCAAATTTGGGACGATTCTTTTGTTGCGTTAACATTTTACAAGCAAAAGGCTATACATTTGTTCTTAGAGTTTCCAGAATTGACCAAAAATGTCAAAACTCAACAATTTTTTAGATAACTTTTTTTTCAATTTTGTTTATGGAAATATGCTTTTCAGACTGAGTCCAGATAGTTGACGCGACCTCTCAAACCAAATTTGGGACGATTCTTTTGTTGCCTTAATATTTTACAAGCAAAAGGCTATACATTTGTACTTGTAGTTTAGAATTGACCAACAATTATGTCAAAATTCAACAATTTTTTAGATAACTTTTTTTCAATCTTGTTTATGAAAATATGCTTTTCAAATTGAGTCCAGATAGTTGACGCAACATCTCAAACCAAATTTGGGACGATTCTTTTGTTGCGATAACATTTTACAAGCAAAAGGCTATACATTTGTTCTTAGAGTTTCCAGAATTGACCAAAAATGTTAAAATTCAACAATTTTAAGATAACTTTTTTTCAATTTTGTTTATGGAAATATGCTTTTCAGACTGAGTTTAGATAGTTGACGCGACATCTCAAACAAATTTTGGGACGATTCTTTTGTTGCGTCAACATTTTACAAGCAAAGGCTATACATTTGTTCTTAGAGTTTCCAGAATTGACCAAAAATGTCAAAATTCAACAATTTTTTAGATAACTTTTTTTCAATCTTGTTTATGAAAATATGCTTTTCAAATTGAGTCCAGATAGTTGACGCGACATCTCTAACCAAATTTGGGGCGATTCTTTTGTTGCGATAACATTTTACAAGCAAAAGGCTATACATTTGTTCTTAAGAGTTTTCCAGAATTGACCAAAAATGTAAAAATTCAACAATTTTTTAGATAACTTTTTTTCAATTTTGTTTATGGAAATATGCTTTTCAGACTGAGTTAAGATAGTTGACGCGACATCTCAAACAAATTTTGGGACGATTCTTTTGTTGCGTCAACATTTTACAAGCAAAAGGCTATACATTTGTTCTTAGAGTTTCCAGAATTGACCAAAAATGTCAAAACTCAACAATTTTTTAGATAACTTTTTTTTCAATTTTGTTTATGGAAATATGCTTTTCAGATTGTCGAGTCCAGATAGTTGACGCGACCTCTCAAACCAAATTTGGGACGATTCTTTTGTTGCGTTAATATTTTACAAGCAAAAGGCTATACATTTGTACTTGTAGTTTAGAATTGACCAACAATGTCAAAATTCAACAATTTTTTAGATAACTTTTTTTCAATCTTGTTTATGAAAATATGCTTTTCAAATTGAGTCCAGATAGTTGACGCGACCTCTCAAACCAAATTTGGAACAATTCTTTTGTTGCGTTAACATTTTACAAGCAAAAGGCTATACATTTGTTCTTAGAGTTTCCAGAATTGACCAAAAATGTCAAAATTCAACAATTTTTTAGATAACTTTTTTTCAATTTTGTTTAAGGAAATATGCTTTTCAGACTGAGTTAAGATAGTTGACGCGACATCTTAAACCAAATTTGGGACGATTCTTTTGTTGCGTTAATATTTTACAAGCAAAAGGCTATACATTTGTACTTGTAGTTAATTAGAATTGACCAACAATGTCAAAATTCAACAATTTTTTAGATAACTTTTTTTTCGATTTTCTTTATGAAAATATGCTTTTCAAATTGAGTCCAGATAGTTGACGCGACATCTCAAACCAAATTTGGGACGATTCTTTTGTTGCGATAACATTTTACAAGCAAAAGGCTATATACATTTTGTACTAGTCAAGTTGCGAGCCTTGACCAAAATGTCAACTTTCAAAATTTTTTTAGATAACTTTTTTCAATGTTATTTATGAATTTTTTTTTTTAGACTGGGTTCAGATAGTTGACGCGACATCTCAAACAAAATGTGGGACGATATATTTGTTGCGTTAACATTTTACAAGCAAAAAGCTATAGTGACCAAAATGTCGAAATTCAACAATTTGTTAGAAAATTTGTTTGTCAGTTAAATTTGTTTACGGTAGTTTTTCACCATAGCTCACATAAATGGAGGACGGCCAAGGAAATAATGCACACAATTTTCAAATCGTGAAAACAACGGAAGTGAAGTTCACAGAAATGCACTTACAGAACTTGCTATCCGATTGAGACAAAAAAACCGAATGAACTTTGCCCCGCATCCTCTATCGGCCAAAGTTGTCGATGCAAGTAGCCTTAATCCAAGGCTGTGTATAGCACATAATCCATGGACGCATGCCACGCTGTGAACAGCTATTCACCATGCTCGTGAACACCGGTATGGAGTTGGAGTCTAGCCAAATCTTCTCATGTATGGTATTCAGCATGCGGAATGTCTGCTCCACACAAAAGAGTACAGAATATTGTGGTTGTGTGTACATTACAAATTGTTTGCACACGCCGAGTCTCACATTGACCGTCAGTATTCAACTTTACTAAGTCGCTTCTCAATTTCGCACTTCTGATAAGCGCGCGAGGGCAGAAACCCAGTGTGTGTCAGTGGCAAGTTTATGAGTGCTCGAAACCGCGCTTCTCTCCAATGGCGTACATGCCGCGAAGCACTCGCAAAATTCGGTCTAAATACTATCCGGGTTTTTATCGAAACTTGAACAGTTTACCTGAATTAAAAGGAATTCGACGGCAGAGGAATACAGTGAAGTGGCGGCCAACAGAAGTTTTTGATATAGAGGTTTGTAATTTTGTGTATTTCTTTCGTTAAAAATTGCTAGAAATTATGGTTTCAGGGCACGCTTAATACACACACACAGCAAGCTTGACAACGCTCAAAAGTTTGTGGAACGGACCATTTTTGCACAGGGGTAGGTTGTTCAGAAAGAGAGGGACGTTGTGTGTGTGACTGGCTGCCGGCTGTGTAAGCAGTTGCATGTCGGTTGTTGTGACTTGTTTTGTTTTTAATTTAAGCAAAAAAAAAGCAGATTTAATAATTATCTGTTGGACAAAATGTTCAAATCTTTAGAATCTACTGTTAGTGTTATTATGCTTTTATTTCATATGTTTGTTGTTTATTATTAATTAGGCCTATTGTTTTTTCTCTCTTTTTTTCTGAAATATCTGAAATTAAGATACATTTTGAAAACACTTAGCCTTACTCAGGCCCAGGCACAACAAAAGTAGTAAGGAGGCCAGATCAGTGTTTTCTTTACTATAAACTTCATGTAACAAATACCTCATTTTTCATATTGACATGAATTTATTTCAGATCACAGAAGAAAGCGCAACAGAGTACCGTATTCACTTCATTGGTTACTCAAAGGCTTGGGACCAGTGGATTGGCAAATCTGACGTCGTTCTTCGAAGTTCCCAGAGAGTGGCAGAAACTCCTGTTGACATCAAAGCATCTGTGTTCTGCAAAAATCTTCAAGTGGAAATCAAGCACAAGTTGGACTCAAGCCGAAAGAACGATCCAAAGGTAGTTTTGTACGTGGATTGTGATCCTGATGTGTTTGAGCATTTGTTTGGAGAGAAACGCAGAAGAATTCGAATTTCAAATACTGTTTTAAGTGGTATATTCGACAAGGACTGGGATACTCGTTGCCTGAACAAGCTAGGCGATTATTGTTTTGTGACTGACAATACAATTGAGTTAAGTTTGACAAAACATCGTCCACTGCTGGAGTTCGTAAAAGGATGGGATGGTGAGCTTCATGAGCATCAGATCCATCGTGGCCACTTTTTGACCTTCGGTTTTGTACGAGGAGACGCCAAAAGATACACCGGTACAATGCATATGTAGTAGTTTGTTTTGAAATGCCAGCCATATGCCAGCAAGTATTCACCCGTCACTTGAACTGAATGTCAATATTCCTATAATTTTTGATTTTGTTAGAGCAAATTATTTGAACAAATCTTTGACAAGTTTGTCATTCGAAGTATTTGAAATTATATGTAAGACACATTCAGTTGAGTTAATATTTTCATCCCGTTTACAGAGTCGAATCAGGTGTTTGGTTTCAAATTTGATTAAACGCTGGAAAAAATCCTGGTCAGGTAGTGGAGCAAAAAAATCATTCAAGAATTGGTGTGATCAAACCTCATTTTGGAAGATCCATGTCCTGTCAACTGAGTTGGCAGGACATGCACTTGTAAACAAAGTCAAAACATTGAAAAGTCAAGCAAAAAAGCTTAAAAGAGAAAACAGGAACAGAGAAATTACAAGACTTGCTAGAAGAAGCCTCTCACATAAACGGTTCAAAGCTAGAGATATAAGTTCTTACAGTCGAAGTCAGCAATTTAAAGTCAAATCTAGACTTAAAGATCATTGCGCAGCAGTATTGAAATTTCTTGGACTGCATGGTTACGAAGCTCACACTGTTCAAGTGAAAAACAGTAACACTAAAGAATTTGAAACATTTACTGTTGTTGACACTGCGGAGAAAAACGAAGCATCAAATTCCTCCAAGCTATCAGAAAAAAATCTAGAAAAGATTAACCTTGCAGTTCTGGTTAAGGATTCTTATAACATTTCTGATGAAGCATTTAATGCCCTTGCTAAAATCTCAAATTTACCAAGGTTATGTGCTGTGAAAAAGCAAGGCAAACAAATTGGAAAGAATCTGTCTGTAACAAAAACACCATCAGACAAGCCAGGGATTCAGAGAAGTCTTGAAGAACTGCTTAAGTTGAAAATTGAAGATTTGGCAAGGTGCAAAAAAATTGACGCTGAACACAGTGACATCCATGTGAAACTGACAGGGGACGGAACATTCGTGGGAAAACACATTCACTTTGTTAATGTAACTTTCACTGTTCTTAATGATGAGGACCTTAACCTCGCCTCATAGTCATCATCCATTAGCCATTCTTTGTGACCTGGAAAAATATGATAGCTTGAAAGTCCAGCTCTCTGATATCATACAAACTGTGGAGTGTTTTACTGAGTACATATTGGATGGTGTTAAGTATTCCATTGTTTACTATCTGAGTGGTGATTATAAGTTTCTCCTGACAGTTTGTGGCCTCAATAGTGCAAATTCTAAGTACCCTTGCATATACTGTAAACGAGAAAAAGGAACTCTCCACAATTTATCTGTTGAATCAGCATCTCGTACCACTGCAGAAATTGCCTGCCTTGCTCAGAAAACTTCCAAAGTAAACAAATACTGCTGTGCAAGAACTCCATTATTTGCAACAATTCCCATTGACAGAGTAATTATTGACGTTTTACACATGTTTCTGAGGATATCAGATGTGTTATTCAATTTGCTCATCATTGAGTTGCGAAGATTGGATGCCATTCAGAGTCGAGCATTAAAAGAGTTTGACAGGAATCAGGCAACACATTGTGCAGATTTGGAAAAACTCTTGTCAGACATAGGGATACCTGGGTTTTCTTTTTATCTTGGAAAAGAAAGTAAGGTGCTTAAGTGGCGAGATCTAACAGGGCCCGAGAAGATAAAACTTGTCAGGAATTTGCATAGAGTTAAAGACTTACTTCAAGGTATGTCTGAAGAAGAGGTGCAGCCTATTATTGACGTTTGGCAGGAATTCTTTGAAATTTATGAGTTGTTGCGATCATTTAATGAGTTCTGCACTGGAACAAATGACGGTCCAAAAATTGAAGAACTAAGAGTTCGTGTAAACCGCTGGCTGGAAATGTTTGTTGGTATTTATCACTACAGGCATGTAACGCCATACATGCACCTTCTAGTGAAACATGCAGCAGAATTGATAGAAAGACATGGTTCTTTGTCTATATTCAATGCACAAGGTCTGGAAAAACTGAATCACCTAATGACAGTAGACTACTTCAAAAGCACAAACCACTGGCAGGGTATCAAGGCACTAGACCAGCTAATGAGGAAGCAAAACAGAAAGTTGTGGCTTGCCAGAAATCAGATCAAACTGCAAAAAAAACACAACATTAAATGCGCCAAGTGCCATAAAACTGGCCATAATTCAAAGACGTGTCATTATCATTAATTTGACAACAACTCAGGAGCTAAGTTAATAAGAACTGAGAAGAGTTCGTAGTGCAAGAACAGCTAGTTGGTTTAAATGTTATGCTGTTAAGCAACAATGAATCTATATAAAGGTTTGCTGATATTAAAGTCAATGCTTTTATGTTAATACAATTTATACAAATTGTGCACTCCTGTGTATTTTTACATGATTTATTTTCGTTAAAATAAACGTCTTCAGGAACGTCCAATATAAAAGGCTGGATTCTCACTGTGATATCATCATGACATGATATTCTTACTAGCTATTTTTAGAGAACAATTGTCCTGGGACGGGGTCTACCAAAGAAGTGTGTGTTTTCGATTTACAATTTTACTCATGTGACATACATTGTGTATAGAAACTCAAGTAATCCAGCAAGTGACCTAGCTGACTAAGTGAACTTCAAAAAAAGTTTTTTTAAAAGAAGATAAATCATGTAAAAAATAACCAGGAATGCGCAAAATTATTTGTGTCCAACTGAATAAGTAAAAATAACAAGGTGTAACATAAAAGCATCATTACTTGTGTTCTATGTGAGTACAAGTACATGTATTTGTAAATTAAGGTTATTGTTTCAGT
Organism: Asterias amurensis; assembly: GCF_032118995.1. Lineage (NCBI taxonomy): Eukaryota > Metazoa > Echinodermata > Asteroidea > Forcipulatida > Asteriidae > Asterias > Asterias amurensis. The sequence goes on from NC_092651.1 coordinate 6,453,681, forward strand.
TTCATTACATGAATTGAATTTAAGTGTTTTAAAAATATGTTATTTACAGCAATTCCATTTAATGAACTTTCAGAGATGCTTGATTTTTTAACCAATTTAAATGTTCTAAGAAAGGAGAAATTGATTGAAATAAAATTTATTTTGGATTCTTTAATAGTGTACAGTTTTTTTAAGTGTTTTAAATTTGTTATTTACAGCAATTCCATTTGATGAACTTTCAGAGATGCTTGATTAAACCAATTTTTACATGTTCTAAGAAAGGAGAAATTGATATAATTTATTGTGTGATTCTTTAATATCTAGTGTACATTTTGTTTTACCCCAGAACATAATGATAAACATGTAGACTAAAAAAAATGCTAAATAAGACTGTCACTCACAACACCCCAGCCTCTAAGTTTGATGACATTATAATATTTTATTACAAAATGATACAATAATGAAGCGGATTGATGCACGCGTTTCCGCCCCTCCGGTATGTTACTTCAGTTGAAACCCCCCACACGCAGAGTGGAGCAGGTCCATTTTGCGTACGCCACATTGCAAGTAGGTCATGTGTATGGTACCTGTACAGAAACTTCGGGTAGCGGGTGCATTAGTTGAACGAAAGAAGAAAAAAAAGCTGGCACCATCTTCTGTGTGATCTGAAGTACCTGGTACTTGTGTGGCAAAAATTCACTGGTGCTCGTGAAGAACATGACGGTTGTTTATACACAACGCATCGGGGACGATAGAGCAAGCATTCTAGCGCGCCCTCATTACTTACAACGTAACACGGGTCATGAAGTGACATGAACTTGAATTTTGATTACAGCGGGTGGATTCTTTTAAGATATGAACATCAAAACACCACGAAATGATTGACTAATAATGCCTTCAACAGAATATGAAGTAGCAATAATTTTAAAATGTACAACTTCTTCGCCAACTGTCTGTAAAGTTTGAAACCCTATACATTGTGCGCAACAGTTTCGGGCCGGGTGTGATCGACGTGCGACGCGCTATGCGTAAATGAGACTGCACTATTTGTAATGATACTCGAACAGAACGTGCAAATCCTGCTTGACCTACAACAGGAACAAGAGTTAGGTACACAAAACTAAAAAATAAATCAGGGCTTGGATCTAGACAAGACTTCGTATATCAATAACAAACGAAAAATACATGTCCTGCTGGATCCTCTTGCCTAAATAAACCAGATCTGATCTCTCCTTGTTGCTAAACTCTCATATAACAGCAAATGACTGATGAAGTGCAGCTTATAATAGAGCACAGAAAATCTTGAGCCACCCATTAAAGGTCTACATAAAATGGCTCGACATATTATCACCGGAATAAAAGGTTCTTTTTACTGAGTTTTAATCCCCTCCAGCCTCCCGTTTCTCCTTCATCCCCCCAACTCTTTTCTGCATTTAAACATCGAACATAAGGTCTGTTCTAACCATTGCCTTGACTATTTGGAATACAACAAATCAACTTTAAACTGTCAGGGAATGGTTATTACCAAAGACCACACCGATTACTTGTCTTGCCCTTCTCCAATAAAACACACACACACACACACACACCCCTGTCGCCGGACTTGGTTTCGTGTTTCCCGCTCCATCACTATTTCCGCCTTAGTACTTTCTGGCTAGTTTCTGTCTATTTCCCACACTTTCCCTTTATCCAAACACCACCCCTACCAAAACCTGTTCTACCCGCCCCTCCCTAGTTTAGAACTTTATACAGCACATATTAAGGCCTCATACGTTTTTTAAGCCTTGGATTCCAATACATGTTTCTCCATGAAATAGGGAATAATTTTATAATAATTAATCTGTAGGTTTTTGAACGTGGTGAGTGCGTCCCGGTTTCACTATTTACTGTGCTTGTCCTTAAACATTAATATGATGCACAATATGTTTTCTTCCATCAAAACGTTTTTTGTGTGTGTGGTCATTAAATCAATGTTCTCATCTCCGGGTCAGTTTACACAGGGCTACATGTATGATTTCACTTTTCCCTTTACACACTTTGTTCACGTCATAATTTGGTGAAAATTAGGTTTAACGTGAAAATTAGGTTTAACAAGATCCACGTGTTGTAACGTGAAATACTGGTTCAACAAACTCCATACCTAAAAAACACCTAAAAGTTAGTATAGTTCACTCACTAACAATGCCCCAACATAATTGAAGATGTTCTCAAACTGCTATTATTTTCATAATATTATTGTCAATTTAAATTTGAATTAATTTGTTTTTCTTATTGATATTTTGTTGAATTGAATACAGAAATATGTTAAGTTACACGGGCCTCTAAAGTGTATCATTATTGAGATTTGTTTGTTGTTTAATAAAAACATTTCCCTTCTGTACCATTATACGTACTGTATTGTTCTGCGATACACGACTATTACATTGATCAAACAGACACGTTTTGAAACACTGAATTTGAGTTTTGTTTGCAATCAAGCATGTACAGAAACAACAGCAACAACTATCGCAGAATTCAAGTGTGGTCACGGATACTTCAGAATTTCAAAGCTATTCTTTAGTGCCTCAATTTTGACATAAGTATTTGTCATGTTTGTTGTTTGAACCGAATTGGCTTGACTGGGATTAAATCTTCATATTACACTCTGGGTAAAACCCGAATTAGTCCTTGAGTAACACGTGTTTCTTGCTTGCTGTCTGGACATAACTTTAGCCACTCTGATCCTCACTCCCATTGACCAAAAAGTTGTTGAGAGATAAGAACCAGACAAGGTAATTACAGTGACATCTCTTGTTGGCGGGAGCGAGTACATATAAAAAGTGGTGTGTAAAAATTGCGCGGTGGTTCTGCAAGCCACTATCAGATCAGACACAACACTTTTGCGAAGTTTCAATTCCTCCGAATCCACGTCAAAGTATTTTGACAGAAATATGACTCGAAAAAAGTTTTGGTGGTTTGAAAAGGTTGATCAGCAAGTTTTCATTAAGTGTGATAATTCACAGTCGCCTGGTCCCGACGGTGGTAAACGACTTTCACAGTCAAACAACAAGAGGCTGTGCAGTGCCGTGAAGTCACTTGCAGTTTACTCTTCAAGTCCTGACAATGCTGACCAAGATGCCAACACACAGCAGCGGTACGATAATATTAAGGTAGGCAAGTGGATTTGTTTATAATTTATAAATAATTGTGATGTGTGTACTCCAAGCCAAGGACGTATAAAACAATGTCTAAACTGTTGAAAAATATAAACTAAGAGTGGATAATGTATTTTAGTAAAGAGAGTTTTAGGATAGATTATTGACTTAGTTCACGTGCTATTGTTCTTGTGATAGATTGGGAAAGTGTACAGTTCTTAGCTGACATTAACATGACCGCGTGTAAAAATCCCCATCATTTTATACATTTTGAGTGCATACCGTATAAGTTACTTCATACAGTCCCAGCGGATAAAGGCTATAATGACCGAATCGTGCACTTTGTGGTCAAAGCATGAATTTTAGTTTATGGTGCCATCTCTGAATTGTGGTGGTCTTGGTGGCATATAAATATTCATAATTTGGAAGGTAAGAGGCATAGAATATCCCTTTTCAATGATTTTGTATAATGTTGGCCAAGTCCAACAGATCAATAAAAACACTATTGAGTGTGTCAGAATTTGGGGCCGGCCATTTTTCAAAATGGCGTCCTTATTTTGCATAAAGGTCGCCAATTCTGATAAAAAAACTACGCAACCCTTCATTGTGGAACGACTTGCTTGATCATATTAAACTTTCTCCATCAATAGCTTTGTTCCAAACTTCCCTCAAGACTCATCTAATGAGGACTTCATAACTTTTTTCCCGTTTATTGTGTCACTGCGCCATGATAGATACCGGCGCATTATAAATGGCCATTATTATTATTATTATTATTATTATTAACTCAGAAAGTAAAAGGCCTAGTATTTCATTCCAGTTACTTTGTGTATGTTTGCCATTGCGCCGAAATTTAACATATATCTGTACACACGGATCAAATTTAGTTCATCCTAAATCTCCCCTCCACGACATTTTATCAAAATGGGGTGATTCTTTTTATAATTGTTTCTTATTTATTTTTGATTGATTGATTTATTGATTTAATTTATTTTTTAGTACTGCTTTTTCTTCTCTCTTGTTACTCTGTTTCATTCAACAATATTTGTTTGGCATCGGCAAAGGCATACATCAAATAAACACACGAATAAGATACTCCGGTAAATACTTGTACAATATAATAACAGGCACAGTAAGTAATAGGAAGTATCACAGAAATGTAACAACATATATTAAACGAATTAAACAGTTGAATAAATACTTAATTTTTAATTGTGTATTTATTTATATATTTAGGGGCCTACTTATTAATTTTTTGTTTTATTAATTAAGTTATTTATTTTTCATTTATTGTTCCTCATTATTCTATTTTTCCAAGTTTTTATTTATTTTTCTTTGATTGTAACTCTTTTTGAACTTTTACAGTACCCTTTCAAATTTGTGTCTCTCTTGCAAACTTTACCTTTTTTTTATAAATATATATTTATACATATTTATGTTTTGATGGGTAGGGGGTTATATTGCATTCGGCATTTTTACTTTCAGCATCTTTCTATTTTTGCCTAATGTTTATAGTGTTTAAAAAACACTTTTTGTAAATAATATAATTATTGATATTTAATATTGGCGAAAGCAGTATTTTGGTAAACTTTTTTAAATCCGGGCATAATAATAGTAATAGTAATACATGTCTTATTAATTTAAAAGTAAAGTAAGTATACTTTTGGCTTCTTTGTTTCTAACCTTGCAGGTTGTCTTCAAAAGCCGCATCGACAAACCTCGTTTGCTCTTAAGAAGTCAGTTTTTGTGGCATATGAACACTTTCTGCAAGTTGTTTAGACCCAACCGTAATTCCCTAGACCAGGCAACCGACTTTGTAGAAGTCTTCAGAGCACAAACAGAAGGTGACGAAGATGTCGACATGATTTCTTGTTCTGATGAGGACTTTTCAATCAGTGACAGCCAAGATTCATCAGAATACAACTTTACTGATGAATCACAGACCCAATTGCCAATTCAGAGGTACAGTAAACTGTCTACATCAAAAGCTATATGAAAAACCCATAATTACTTTTAAAAAATCATCGTACGTTTATAAAGTATTTGTCATTGTTCTTCTGCAATTAAAAAAAAAGTGTAAATGCCCAGACCTTTGAATATATGTTTCGGTTCAATGAATATCATAATGGATTTTCTCATAACCCGACTAGCTTTAACTTGACTATTTGTTTATCTTATTTAAATTGACTCAAAGTCTTTATTAATCTACCCATCTTTTAAGAACTTGGGTACTTTTTGTTTGACACAAAACACAATGACCAGATTAACATTAAACTTAAACCGTTTAAAGATAATGATAATAAGCTAGTAAAATAGTATTTACTGAGATGCTGCTTTTTAAGAAACGCAAAACAAAAGTCACTAAAATATTTTTCGTCTGAGACGGAAATTATTTAAGCAATGTAAGCGTGTTAACCAGTTTTTGGTAATTAAATCAAATTGGTAAATACGTTGAGAGGAAAACTATAAATTATTACGTGTTACAAAATACGCCCATCCGACCCTTTAAGTTGTCAGTGGCCTTGTTTTCAGTTTACAGCACATTTTGTTGAGTTCCGGTGACAGTTCTTCCTCCATGCCGTGACCCAAGCACATTTGAACCACATTACGACTCTATATACTCCTCTCGAGGGATATACGTATTGGAAGACAGACATTGAATAACTATAACAAATATATTCTCAATGTTTGTACCACAAAATGCTTATTTTTATTTTTAATACAGACGCTTTTTAAAGTTTGATTATTGTGGTACAATGGGCAGTAGCTCAAATAATTTGGTCTTTATTTGAAATATAAAATTATTTGTGTGTATTTATTCATTTGATTTGAGAACGTATATTTTTTTCCCACCCAGTTCTTGCAGTTCAAAGAAACGAAAGAGATGTGAAATAGCTGTTACTCCTCTACTTAAGAAGCGTCCAGTAGTAGCTCAGCAAGCCAATCCTATTTCAGCTGCAGAACAATACAAGACAGAGGCACTAAGAGCTCATTTAGGTTGGTATTAAAGTTATTGCAGCACCGACAAACTCTCAACAATGTCACTTCATTATGAGACCCTAGCATAACAAAAATCTTGTTCCTAGGCTCAATTGATTTCAAGAATGTCACCAAAAGCCATCAAAAGAAACCCGAGTAAGCTTTCAATTCGAATTAAATTAATTGTTTTCTGACTGTCACCAAATTCTTTGTAACATTGTTAAGTGGTTTAAGTAATAATTGACGCCTATTTTGTTTTTGCACTGCTTAGGGCATGTCAAAATTTCACTTGGAAATATTGAACTTGGAAAACAAATACGGCCAGTAAGAAACGACTTCGTCAGCAGTCTGCGGCAGCAAATGGAATAATTTCCAAATTCTGTGTATCAACCACTGTGCATTCTATCCAAAACACTTATAAATGAAAGTATACTTTTCAGTTGAAGAAAAACAATTCCACAACAAAGCGCATACAAAGACAATGTCCACAAGTCTTAACAAGTAAAACAAGCCACGAAAATAATTGTTCGCTTCAGTGAGACGAAAACTATGTCAGCATGCAAAACGTATTTACCAGTTAAAGTGTGTTTAACTATCATAATTGGTAAAAACTGTTTACATGGTAAAACTGAGACAATAATTGTTTTCGCTTTCAAGGGAAGCTTCTTTTATCATTATCTTTAAGCCAAAGCAGATTACACAAAATGTTGATGGAATGTTCTTGGTCATTTTCTTATACTGAACAAGAGACTTGTATGAAGGGGATTTGTGTTTTCGCTATTATTCAGGAGGTCAACAGTCAACTAATGCGGGCGCTCACTTTCCTGGGAGGCTTGTCCGAGGCAGACTTCGAAGCGGCCGAGACTGTCCTCTCAATGCACTAAAAAGGGGACCTGAAGGGCAAAAAAAAAAAAGGGAAAGACGCCAGAGATGGTGTCGTGAGGATGCCGACGTACCTGTTTCGGCCTCTCTCCACTCTACCGAGAGAGGCCATGCAGCACTTATTTAGGCAGCTCATCAACAAGGAACTGACACTGGGCCAGTTCACCGCGGAGTCAAAAATCCTCAACAAGTTGCAGAGGATTCAGCAACTTGTTGTTGATTTAACGGACTCCGGGTCATGGGCCAACGCCACCCTAAAGTTTCCGGCCCACACGACAAGGGAGGTGCTATCCCAATTTCTTCAGGTCCCCATGAGTGGCCCTTCAATTCCCGCGTCGATCTCGGAGTTTTGCAGGATGCTGAATTCTTTGATCCTGCATGACTCCGAGTCGACAGAGGTCACCGTACATGCCGGTCTTGATGGCTCGATTGGCTACCACTTACAGCAAGATGTGACTGCAATACCTTTTCAGGATATAAAGGACAGTGCAGCTGACTTCTGTGGGTCTCATCTAGGAATCCTGGATTTGCCTCAGGTAAGCAAGCCCCCCCCCCCCCCGATTTTAGGCCTTAATGTCAATGTTTGAAACAAGGTTGTTGTTCATGTCCCTTTGTCTTGAGCATTTTCTTATTTTGAAAGGTTTCTTCAAAATATGGGAATTTTGCGAATAAGTATTGCCAGCATTTTAGATATTATAATAATAATTTTTGGGTTTTCTGGTGAGCGTGGTTGTGTGTTATTTTATTTTATTTATTTTTTAGTTGTTTTATTCTTCGGACAAAAAAAAGCAAAAAAAATAAAACAAGCACAGGCCGTCCAGGGAAATCTGTGGACATTGTGCTTTGTGTCCAAGGGTCTGTGTACTTGAAGGACTGTTCTACAAAAAGTACACATACCCTTTAACCAGCAACTATATGGTGGTATCATAATTATCACTTACAAGAATATAATAAACCAATATAATTTCCACATTTTTAAAATTAATATTTGTAGAAGTTGGATGTTGTCGTAAAAGAGACTTAAAAAGGTAACACTCGTGCTTTTGATTTAGACAAGTTTTACTGAATGAATTTCAATGACAGGTGTTGTTGTAATTAACAGGAATGGAGTACAGATAAACTCAACAGTTTCTTGGTTTCATTCTCATCCACCAACTTGTCTGCCAACATGTCAAGCTTCAGCTTAGTGATCCTGTGTAGGGTCATTAAAATCGAGGTGGTTATGAAGGCCGTCAAGGACACGGAACAGTTTCCCTTTATAAGCCAGTGCTTCTTCCATGTACTGAAGGAAAGGACTGGTGAGTTAGATAATAAGTTAACATTTTAAAAATACAATCTGCTGTTGCAAACTGCTTTACCAACCGTATTGAACTGTGGTAATGTAGAAATCACAAATCTTTATTTTGACGCAAGCTCATCCAGGTGTCAATGTGTTTTGCACTCAAACGAATTAACGAAATTAATATTGAGGTTTGAATTTATAATTCTGACATACCATCATGCAAGCTAAGTTGCCTAGAATATAATAGTTGGAACACTTGTTCGTTTCACACTTTAAGCAAAATTGATGCACTTTGTTGGCCAAAGTGTACATGTGTTGGGGGTATTTGTTTGCTTTTCCCGTTTTTGTGTGTTGAGTTGGGTGTTTTGTCAAAGTTTGTTTTTTGGGGGATGGTTTGTTGGGGTGTAGGTGTTGGGGTGTTTGTTCGTTTGTTTTGTTTGCTAAGGTTTTTTTAAGATAACAATCATAGTAAATATTACCATCATAGTCTTACGTTCCAATCCAGGTGAACTACTTACACCATCTGTGTTTGGACTAATTCTAGCCCAAACAAACAAGCCGAGAAGCGTCAAGTGGGCTCTGGGACAGCATTCGGATAATTTTATCGAATGTCTCCCTGGCAAGAAATTCCGGAAGGAGGACGGGTCGGTGCCAGAACAGCATCCCATCCATGTATACCGGGAGGTCATTCTGACACTTTCGGCTCCCAAGCAGTGGGTATTGGATGCATGCTGTTGGACAGGTACGTTTCTGTTTTTTAAAACCGAGATTTACATAATAAAAATGGTGTCTGTTGCAACGTTCATATACTTAAATGTCAGTACAGTTTTAGTTTGAAGTATATTTCAATGATACAGTGTTATCTTGAATAGGGGAATCAATGTGTGGTGAAGAGGCTTTTAACAAGTGTTTTAATCCCAACGAGGCCTGGTTCTTGATAACATTACCGAGACGGTAGTGCAGATAAGAAAAGAGTCAACAAAATGTAAGACCTGTACATCCGAAAAAAATACTTCAGATACGAAACACTACATTCATAAATGAAAACTACCAATTTTTGAATTCGAAATGTATTGCACAAATAACTTGAATTTACCCAAAGCTTAACTGAACAATTTAACTTGGAATGTAAACTGTGTAAACAAAATCATATGGTTTTAATTGAACGAAATGCACAATTTCTTTATCATTTTACTCAGGTACTGGACTAATTGCAAGTTTACAGGAGGGTCGTAATTGTGTTGCTGTCGACACCGATAAACACACTCTACAAGACCTTCAAACGCGATGCCATTCCCAGCTTATCTTCCCCAAAGGTAGAAAACATCCTCCAGGTCAAGAACCAAGAACCACATGCGGGTCATCAACAACCACACCTTCAACTTTAACCGAATCCACCAAAGAGCTACCAACAGTTTCCGCTTCAGCTGATAACCAGGACGTCTGGGGTCCTTAAGACATCACAGATGAAGATCTAGAAAAAATCTTCACGCCTTAGGCCTATTACTCTACCAAAGTCAAGAAACGGCAATTCCCACCCTTAAGGCCTTGTCACACGAGGCAACTTGTACAGACAACTTGGAGGCAACCAACTGTGCAGTGCTTGCCATAGGACCACTTAGATGGCACATGAGTAGTTTTTCAAACAACGTCTTACGAAGCCCAAGAACAATTTGTGACTATTCAAATGATAATGGATCCTCTTCTTGGAGATTTCAGGAACATTTTTCCTGTAAATTGCCTTGTGTGACATGGCCTTTACTCTACTCGAGTCAAGTGACAGCGATTCCCACCCTTACTCTACCCAAAGGGACGGCAATTCCCACCCTTACTCTACCCAAAGGGACGGCAATTCCCACCCTTACTCTACCCAAAGGGACGGCAATTCCCACCCTTACTCTACCCAAAGGGACGGCAATTTCCACCCTTACTCTATCCAAAGGGACGGCAATTCCCACCCTTACTCTACCCAAAGGGACGGCAATTCCCACCCTTACTCTACCCAAAGGGACGGCAATTCCCACCCTTACTCTACCCAAAGGGACGGCAATTTCCACCCTTACTCTATCCAAAGGGACGGCAATTCCCACCCTTACTCTATCCAAAGGGACGGCAATTCCCACCCTTACTCTATCCAAAGGGACGGCAATTTCCACCCTTACTCTATCCAAAGGGACGGCAATTCCCACCCTTACTCTACCCAAAGGGACGGCAATTCCCACCCTTACTCTACCCAAAGGGACGGCAATTCCCACCCTTACTCTACCCAAAGGGACGGCAATTCCCACCCTTACTCTACCCAAAGGGACGGCAATTCCCAACTTACTCTACCCAAAGGGACGGCAATTCCCACCCTTACTCTATCCAAAGGGACGGCAATTCCCAACTTACTCTACCCAAAGGGACGGCAATTCCCACCCTTACTCTACCCAAAGGGACGGCAATTCCCACCCTTACTCTACCCAAAGGGACGGCAATTCCCACCCTTACTCTACCCAAAGGGACGGCAATTCCCACCCTTACTCTACCCAAAGGGACGGCAATTCCCACCCTTACTCTACCCAAAGGGACGGCAATGCCCAACTTACTCTACCCAAAGGGACGGCAATTCCCACCCTTACTCTACCCAAAGGGACGGCAATTCCCAACTTACTCTACCCACAGGGACGGCAATTCCCACCCTTACTCTACCCAAAGGGACGGCAATTCCCACCCTTACTCTACCCAAAGGGACGGCAATTCCCAACTTACTCTACCCAAAGGGACGGCAATTCCCACCCTTACTAAAACCCAAAGGGACGGCAATTCCCACCCACTTTTTTTTAATTTTTATTTGTTTTTGTAATGTACAATATGCTTGGTAGTGAATTCATTTATTTAATTAATGTTCGCTTGCAACCGCTACTCATGAAGTTGTGTGTGTGTATGGATTGGGAATAAAGTGAATTGTATGAGTTTAATCGAATTGAATGGCCACTATTTCGTTTTCTTATTCAGTTTTAAAATTGTAAACAAAATTCAAAATTAAATGGTTACTGAATAACTTGTTTGTCATAGAGTGCGGTTACCTCGACAAATGTTAAATAAGACTAAACATATTTACCTGAAATAATTTAATGGTTTGAAAACATCCGGTAAACACACGATTTGAGACAATAAAAGTCACCTTTACAGTCGATTACCCGTTTAAGAAAATTAACTTTGTTTTTTACTAAACAAATTAAAAAAAAATAAAAATAAAAATCCTGAAGCTACATTGTTTTGTTTTTTATCAAAAAATACCTCATTCTTCCATTTATAATAATACCAAAATTGTTCCAATTCCGTTGTGTAGAAAGCATGGATGTGAGGATGAGTTGAATTGCATAACAGGGCATACTGACTTTGACCCCGTACATGTATGCCTGAACAAGGGAGTCCTCAACACGGCGTTTATGCAGTACAGGCAGCAATATGGTGCAGTCAGGCCAGATATCACAGAGAACCAGTAAGTGTACAGTGATTGTACTTGAACATACTTAATACAAATTAAAATAACGGAAATAAATACTCCCTCCCAAAATAAAGATAAAAAATATAATGACTTTATAATTATACAATATGAATGCACTTAAACATTTATAAAAACAATTAAAATAAAGTTGTTCGTTGGAAGAAGTGAATACTGTAATAAAATGATGAGTCACTTAACAGGCATTTTAGTTAGTGTGTTTTTCCAAGCTCAACAATTATTTTATTCAGCTGTTTTTTTTATTTTGCTTTCTGTTTGTTTACAAATTCAGGAAATACAGACACATTGCCTACCGACAACTGGCCAGATGGTGCTGGGGTATTCTGGGCAAAGATATATCCTGTGCTGTCAACAAAATTCGTGAAGAATATCCAACCCCAGAGTACAAAGGCTTTCTAGAAGTGTGACCAAACCAAATAATAACAAATAAATAAATATCGAGTGCTTGTATTTTTTCAGTTTCACTACTCACTCAAATGTACTTGCAAATCGGTAATTTCACCAGGTTTGGGACAGTTATCCATACATTTGACACAATTATTTGCCTATGTGTCAGTAAGTGTTTATTATTTTTGATGTGGACAACATGGACGGAGTCTGCTTAATCCAAACTGTGAATACTATCCAATTTGGAACGCCGACTCGTCCAAATGAGCGCTGCAAATAACGCTAGAATCTGTCGGCCCGTAGCATTTTGCCAAGTCAAGTTCACCCTCGCCGTCCAGATTTCCTCAATGCAACATCCTTCAGAAATGTGTGCATGCTCATACCATCTTTACTCGCATTACTACAACCTCCAACAATGAACCTTGCTGGCATTATTATTAACATACAACTTTTACGTCCTGTTGTAACCTTTTACCAAAACATCTTGATTTTATACTTGCCAACTCATCAAAACTTAAAAGTGAGTTATTCACAATAAAAAAGAAATTATGCAGCCAGAGGCATTACAACATTGGTACAAAATTATAGTAAAACTTCTTTGAAATAGAAAAGGGATGCAATAAGGGGTTTGGGTACTTTTTTTGCAAAACAAAACACAATGTCACAAATTTACATTAAAGCCATTGGACCCTTTCGGTAAACAGTGTTGTCCAAGGCCCACACTTAGTGTACCACAACTTCTATATCAAATAACAAACCTGTGAAAATTTAGGCTCAATCGGTCATCGGAGTCGGGAGAAAACAACGGAAAAACCCACCCTCTGTTTCCGCGCGTTTCGCCGTGTCATGACATGTGTTTCAAATAAATCCGTAATTCTCGTTAACGTGAACTTGCATAGTTTTGCTGTTTTCTCAAAAAGTAAAGCATTTCATGGAATAATATTTGAAGAGAAGTCTTTCACCATTGCCTTCTGTAAACCCTGTAAGTTATTTGTAAATCTGTGAACTTTTTTATTTTTGTCTGAACCGAAAGGGTCCAATGGCTTTAAACTTGCACGGTCTAAGGATAATGGTGGTAGACAACTCTATTCCTTCCTCCCTGGCTAAACATTACTTGCTGACGTGCTGTACCCCTGTAGTTTTTTAGAAAAAAATGTCATGAAAAGAAGACAAATACTTTAGAAGTTTGTCGAGAAGTTTTCTTAATAATTATTCTGGCTTACCTGTGCTTGTTTCTACTGGGCAACAACAATCACAATTCCAGGAGTCGCATGGGCCTGGAATAGTGTCAGTGGTAAAACCAGCACAATTGTAATGCCACCAGATGATCTGGCATTGTTCCTCTTCGCACGCAATCATCTCCATTGTAGAGGCCTTTCCACAAATGCAGTACTGACAATTATCGACATCGTCTTCAGAAGCCAAGCTGCAATCTGACACCTCATTCAGATCAAGATCACTCTCAGAAATCACGGAAAATCGCTTAGTTCAAAGCCGTAAACAAAGTCATCTTTCCCGTATGCCGCCATTTTGATCAAGACGCGTCTTCAAGGAAATCTTTGTACGCATGCGCAAAACAGCAGATCACATCCGGGTACTTGTAGACCGATGGTGTGTAGGCTCGCTCGAGTCGCGCTAATTGAATCAAGATAGTGCTAGTGGATGCTTACCCACAGCTGTTTTACGACTTCGGCCAGAGGGTCTGATCGTTTGATCTGTGGGTCGTTCGATCTCCTTCTATTCCTTCCTCCATGGTAGTAGCCTATTATTCTTTATTATTAGTATAAACAAATCGGTGGGTGGGAGGGGTGAGTAGATGACCGATGTCGTCAACATTTCAAAAAAAGGAATTTAGTTTAGCACCCCAGTCACTGGGTCTACAGTACAGTTAGCCCCATAAATCGGTCCAATCCACTCCGTATCCTTGGCCCCACCACCACTGTAAGCTTGGGCGGTTCCTTCGGTTACCCGTTTCTACCCGGTTCCAAATTGAAAACTGGACCGGCGGTTCCACTCTTCTGTGGAACCGGGTACCTGCTTTTGTCGGTTCCGATTTCAAAAGACCGAGTCCCAATTATAAAAGACTCTGTGGAGCCGATCCTGGGACAAACCGGCTCTAGAAATTGAGGCTTGATGTTGAAAGCGGTGACCGCAGATACACTGTGCAAAGGCTTCAAGCCGACATGAGCATCAACTATCACATGTGGCTGCATTATTATACAACACACAGTGCACAGATGCATAGGCATATGCTGAGATATACAGAGTCCAAAGTCCAAACAGACACGTTGTGATTGGCTGTCGATATATCCATATTCATAAAAGCTTGTCCCATGCACAAACCACACAGTACTGTATGCATGTCCAGAAGAAAATGAGATCAAGAGTCTGAAAGAAGAGAACCTGAAGCTTCTAGGTGAGATACTAGACTTGAATGAGCTAAACAGAGAACTGAAGGAAAATGTATCTGACCTTGAAACGGAGAGAGGTGTGTTTTTGGTCCTATAAAGCAGGTTTCTCTGGTTGATGAACAAAATAATAACTCCTCAAGTTACCAGACCAATTAAAAAAGGAAGTTGGATATGTGGTTTAGCATCAAAGAAAGTATATAGTAGAACTAATCTGTAACAAGATAATAAACTTTGGCATTGCTTGAAAAAAATATTACCTCTTTTTATTGTATTGGGTCTGTTAGAATACTTATTGATGCATTGCTGACTGTTAATATGGTGCAAAAACAGTTTTCTAAAACAGAAAGCTGACAGACAATGATTTAAACACACTGAAATTTTAAGATGGTTAAAACCGGTACCAATTACTAAGGTTTTTGATTTTGATTTTGGGTTGGGACCAATTCTGTTGCAAGTGTGCTAATTTTACACCCTGTATATGACCTGTTCCTCTTAAGCACATTCTGCTGCCGTTAACAACAGAGCAGTATCACCTCGCCCAGGACAGTTGGACCGTGATGTTGCCGCAATGCATCAGGTAACATGCAACAACTAACCGATAAACTTTGATAAATTATGCAAACCTGGATTGGATATGATTTCAAATTGTTTACAAGTCGTTATACTCCCCAAAATATGGGTCTCAACATGTAGATAAAAACAAAAGAAAGTACAAAAGTGAGAGAAACACAAGTTTACAACTATGAAAGTTGTCTCTCTTTTCTTTTCAGACTTATACTTCACATGCACTGCTGTATTGGCTATTTACACATGAAAATTACCGTAAACATTTCAGGCTCCTTGCTTAAAAATTACATAAACTTATAATCTTAACAGATCTTGACTCAATCGTGAAAAATGTTTCATGTTGATTTTATGCTGTGTTTTTATACTTTGTAGATGGTGGAGCTCAGCAAGGGAACATGAATATTTGTGTATGCCATGAATATCTCTGCATCGCATCCATGAGGTACAAGAACAAGTCGGCAAGTAGAATGGCAATCTGCTTGCTGAATGCATTTTACACCAATGACGAGTTGGGGGCCATGGAAACTCTTAAAATGGTTCCTAAGGTTATCTTGGCAGCTATTTTAGGTAAGCTGTATACGTTTTAAAGTATAGCTACATAGCTTTCCTAAAATGCAATTCATCTAATGTATCAACGATTTTCAATGATTTCTATTTTAATGCTGCCTCTGTCATGTCTGTCTGGACTCATGCATAGCAAAGTTTCACTTGTATCTTCATAATAGTTGTATGTTTAATTTTGTTTTTAGTTACCATATTTTTATTTCAGCTTTTCCAGTGCAATAACATATTTGTATGCATGTGATGTAGCATTTATATTTTTTCCCTATCTCTCCCCCCCCCCTACCCTAACACAGACTTCACACTTCAGCAATTGCTGCAAGATCTGCGGAATAAATAACAAGGCATATGTCGTGTAGGAATCCTACATCCTACACAACTGGTACTCTTCGCGTCACTGTGTTGAGTAATGTGATTAAGTGAGTACCAGCGCTTAGTCTGTGTTCCATGGTTGTCATTAGTTGAAACAACATTGTTGTGACTTGGCTACCATACAACTCTCACGTGGCAACTCGCCATTTTTAACCAGTGATTTCTGCTTTATGACGAACATTTTGTTCTTTTTATGCTCAAATCAGACAGTAACTCTGCTTCTTTTATGCCCAAAGCAGACAGTAATTTCAGCTAATAACAAACGTGTTTTACCGTCTTCTTAGTGTTTTGTGTTGTAATCCCAAGTTTTATAACAGCGAGGCGAGATAATAATACGTTCTCGGCCGTCTTCAAATCAGAGTGTTTTGTGTTCTTAACAGCGAGATTACGTTCCCTGACAGTGTTTTTGTGTTCTTTCTTGTCTGAAGATGTTCATCACTTGAATCTGCCATGCCGCCGAACATTTTTTATGACTTTGTTCAACTGGTAAGCCGTGTGCAGGATTACTTTTTATGCTCAAGTCAAAGGATCTCCAAAGTCAAAGCATGCAGACAATTTCAACAGCTAGACTACGTTCCCTGGCCGTCTTCAGATTCAGAGTGTTTTTGTGTTCATCTTCTC
The DNA here is from genome assembly GCF_032118995.1 of Asterias amurensis. NCBI lineage: Eukaryota > Metazoa > Echinodermata > Asteroidea > Forcipulatida > Asteriidae > Asterias > Asterias amurensis. Next base: position 6,470,367 of record NC_092651.1, read on the forward strand.
TGAAGACTTGAATCTGCCATGCCGCCGAAAAAAGTGAAACAATTTGACTTTGTTCAAATGGTAAGCCGTTTGCAGGAAAATAATACTAAACTCAGGAGATACAAAACAACATTGGAAGACGTCTGTTCTTCGTTAGATTTTTTAGACTCTTCAGTATTGTCGGTTAACGAAAAGTTTGGAGTTGTAGTTAGCCAGTTTGGGTTTCAAACTGTTGTTGAATTAATTGATGTTGTTAAAGACTTAGATGAGATTCCATCTGCCGAGTTTATAAGTGACAACTTTTTTTTTTTTTCTGTTGACGTGTGCAAAGTTGTTTTAAAACTGTTGTCACTACCGGGTGCGTTAATTCCTGTTACGACCAGCATTAGTCATTGTAGCAACATCAGAAGTACTTCGAGTCCCGCTACTACAACTCGTATGCTTAACACTACTAGTACTACTACTACTAGTACTAGTACTACTTCCAGTACCAGTAGTACTACAAGCGGTTGTGCGACACCATACTATAGTGCGACAGGAAGATCTCCAGGTCCTCGTCCATTGACCACTGCGACTGATGTTAGTGCGAGCAATACCATATTTACTCCTCCCTGCAGTGAATGCCTGGAGTGCTCTGCAAAACTATATAGGGACCATGACCCAGTTTCTGTAAGGTATTTCACCTTTGAGGGACTGAAATCTGCAAAAAGGTTTAATTTAAGGTGCAAGAGCTGCAACATAATATACAAGTACGACATCTATGGCACTCCCCAAACATTTTGGCGACTGTATGATGACCAGTGGATGGCTGTTTTGGCCAATGATTGTGTGTTTGTGGAACGGCAATTATTTGAATTCCAGTGCAATTTAGTGTAAGTTGTTTTTGTTTATATTTAAAGCCATGATTCTGTAAACTGCATTATAATGATATTTTTCAGATACAATCCATTGACAACAAGGCAGACAGTACTTGTCACTACTATTATTTGGGATAAAAAACCACCTCCTGACAGTCATAGACTCGGTCAATAGACCCAAGTGTTTTACAATATAACGAGCCACTTGTTGTTTTGTCAATTAGTTTTAGCATGGAAACATTGCAGTTGAGTTATGCCACACAGTGACCACAATATTTTTCTTGGCTGTATCAAAATTATTGCCTGTACCGAAACTACCTCTCTTGACTCTCAACAGATTGAGTAAAAATTTCCACATGTACGTTTTGTTTTCCATGTACAGACTAACAGATGTATGTTGTGTTCTGGTGTTCATTGACTGATAAAAAATACTGGACTATTATTACTCGTCTGTTTAATTTTTTTTTTTTTTTTTTTAATATATCTTTTTTTTTTTTTTTTTAATTCTGCAAATATGACAATCAGTCTATGGAGGTGGATTATTAAGAGGTTCATTTTTTTTTAATCAAAATAATGTAGATGTTATTTTATATTATTTTATTTACATTTCACTCCTAAGCTAGGAGCTTCGAAGCTTAGGAGTGAGTGAAGTAACATCTACACTATTTTGGATTTTTAAAAATTAACCTCGTAATCCATTATTATCAGCAATCCCAATGAACTTATTTAATTTAATAGTCTATGGATGTTCTATAAAGTCAAGCTTGCATTCTTTTCTGTTTTCAAGACATGTCCCTGTTGAGTCATATCTTTACATATGTTTTTTGTGTAGTGTTTTACTGTTACATATTTGGTTCCACATATGTTACCTTTTTTAATGTTGTCTATTTACTTGAGCTCATTAAACAAATAATTCACAATTTGTTTCCACAGTAATCATTCATGGGTGAGTTTCATGGGCTTCTCTGAATCATACAATGGAACATTCAACTTGACAAGGAGCAATGGTACGTGTAAATAATATTAATTTTATTATTTTATCCCCTTCATGGTTGTAATAGCTGAATCTCTGAAATGTCATGAGCTTTGAATGTTGGCATCTTGAAACTCTAAGGAAATCACTATTAAAACAATTATTCATGATCAATTTTGTATTTATAAGTTGGTAAGTTACAACCTTACCAAGAATATTGAATTGTCTTTTTGGGTATAGAGACACTATTATTGATCAGGTGAGGCTTTAAATTATGTAAGTGTATTACGTGGGTTTCCTTGTTAACAAAATGTTGTACAATTTCCTCTAAATACATTTAGGTTTTGGTGCCAAGCTTGTTTCCGCCTCATTTTTTCGCGGTGAGTTGGAAAATGAAATGCGCTCATTGGGGCAGTTGGATATGTTTCAACTTGTGAAATTTGACCTTGATCGGGAGAAGTTGTTCGGGAAGATAGAGAGTGCAAGGACAAAGAAGGCATATGTCCATCATAACTGCCATCCGAACTGCAAGGCTAAAGGTAGGGGAGATGCAGGAGAGTTGAGCCATAAGGAGAGTTGACCCACCCCCAAAACACCCCTGTCCCACAAAGTGGTTGAGTCCATACGCCCTCTGTTGGTAGTGTCTAACCAAACTTTAGTTTTGGCTACAACAGAGAATATGAGAGATACGTGCTCAAAGTGGGAGTGACAAGAACATCTAAATTCCACTAAAAAGTGAATTTTGGAACTCCAGGTAAGACACTTTCTATTACTTACATGTTTAGCAATGAATATAGTGATAATGTGTCTAATATATAGCCTAAATATTGTTGTTTATAATGGTAATTTTGATTGGATGTAATTCGATTGTTCTAAATCAAAATCAAGTCACATGTTAAAATGGCTCTCTTATAGGAGAGTTGAGCCAATAAGCATGGGGAGAGTTGATCCATGGATCAACTCTCCTCTGGTGGGTGGCTCAACTCTCCTGCATCTCACAAAATCTACTTACACCATGCATTATGTATCATTTTGTCTCACAGAACTTATTGAATTCTTTCAAAGATATCAGAGACTAATGATTACTTATCTTTTCTTAACAGTCCACAATGCCTCAGGAATACAAAAGAAAAACAAACCGTGGGAGTAATCCTGATTTTCTTCAACGTGCAGCAGCAGACGTTCAAGGAGGAAGCAGCATTCGAAGTGCTGCAAAAGATCATGGTGATCTTCGACCCTTAAGCGATATATGGAAAAGCAGAGAGGTGATCCTGAAGGAGTTAGCGGTTATCAGAACTGTAAATTAAAGAACTTGATCTTTCCTCCAGAGATGGAAACTGAGTTAGCCCAGCACATCAAAGGATTGGCAGCAAATTATCATGGGTTATCTAAAGAAAAATGTCGCAGCTTGACCTACGAATATGCTATGCGAAACAGAGTTGAAGTTCCTGACAACTGGCAAACCACCCAAAAAGCAGGGCAAAGTTTCTGGTTGGGATTTAAAAAACGCCACAACCTTGCCATTCGTAGCCCAGAGGCTACTTCGTTAGCACGAGCGACTGCCTTCAATCGTCATACAGTTGGTAAATTTTATGACAACCTAGCATCTGTCATTGACCAAAACAAGTTTCAGGCACAGGACATATACAATTTGGATGAAACTGGGTGCACGACCGTGCAAAAGCCAGGAAATGTTGTTGCGCCAAAAGGAGTAAAGCAAGTTGGGTCAGTCACGTCTGCCGAAAGGGGGGAACTAGTCACGGTGGTCAATACCATAAGCGCCGGTGGGGCAGTGCTGCCACTGATGTTCCTATTCCCAAGAGTCAACTACTGCGAGCACTTCATACGTGGGGGTCCAGTAGGCTCCATTGGTGGAGCTACAAGAACAGGGTGGATCAATACAGAAACTTTCATAGGGTATATGGACCATTTCATCCACCATACACGATGCACTCTAGAGAAAAGGTCTTGCTCATCATGGATAATCATGAGGCACACTTCTCTCTAGCAGCAGTTGACAAAGCAAAGGCAAATGGGGTCGTTCTGTTAACAATTCCCCCCCCACACTTCCCACAGGTTACAACCATTAGATACAGCAATTTATGGTCCATACAAGAGAGCATATGCACGCGCAATGGATGCTTTCTAATCCTGGCAAAACTGTTTCTATCTACGACATCCCTTCACTTGTGAATGAGGTCCATGTCTGTGCATGTGTTCCAAAAAATGTCCTGTCAGGTTTTCGAAGTGCAGGAATTTACCCATTCAACAGGGACATATTTACTGACGCCGACTACGCTCCAGCAAACGTCACAGACAGAGCTCATGATCCCGCTCATGATGCTCCAGCAGCTGACCCAGCAGATGCAGAGAATGGCCCAGCAGCACCTGAAGAAAATGCCCCAGAGGAAATTGCCCCTGAAGCTGATCAAGCGGAGAAAACTGGTGCCCCAGCAGCTGCCCCTACAGTAGGCCTACAGAACACTGGCCATGGTGCCCTAGCAGCTGACCTGGAGAATGCCCCTGTAGTACAGAACTCGGATGCACCTGCAGCTGTCCCCACAGAGAACTCTGATACCACCGCAGATGCAGGCTCATCAGGGAATCTTGATGGACCCACAACATCCACAGCATCCACATCCACATATGTATCACCCAGGGATATAGAGCCATTCCCTAAGGCCGCACCTCGGAAAGGAAGAGCTACTAATAGAAAGAAAGGTAGCACTAAAATTCTGACTGACACACCAGTCAGAGATGAAATTGCTGCAGCAAATGAAGCCAAACAAAAAAAAAACAAGCTGCAAATACCAATGCAAGAAAATCTCTATTTACAAAGCCGCAAAGCAGAAGCAAACGTAAAAAGCTGCCTTCTGAGAGCTCATCTTCAAGTGAAAGTGATATGGACATGAGTTTGTCGGATACCTCTGATGACTCTGACGTGGATGACGATCAGGAGGATGTCATTGAAGGCGACTTCGTGATAGTGAAAGTCCACGGAAAAACAAGAGCAATGCACTACATTGCCAGAGTTGACGGATTTGATGCTGATGAATATGAAGGAGTTTTTCTTCGTAGAGTGTTGAGCCGCAATGATGACAGGGCTACTTTTGTTGTGGATACCGAGGATGAAGCACTGTGGTTGCGGGAAGATATAACAAAAAAGTTGCCAACCCCCACTGTTAGTGGTACTTCCCGTCGTTCACTGTTCCAGTTTCGTTGTAATCTCGATAAATGGGATTGGGACATTAACTATCCGCCATCTTACCAGATCTTACTGCATGGTGTGATCCCAGTTAGGGGTTAAGTGCTGAAAAAATGTTTTACGTTGTTTCATCCTGCCATCCTTATTGACAAACAGTAGATTATTAGATGTTTATAGATGAGTCCTGCTCCCACAAAACTAGCCATAAATTACTAACAATAAATGTTCTGATTAGCATTAACAATTTAATAGAGTAAAGTAGGGGATGATGTTGAAGATCGGCTCACCCACCTTTAATACAAAGACTATTCTATTTCTCTTGATAAAAACATCCAAGATGACAAAAAACAATTTCAAAAGGGTAAAATTCAAAGTTTTCAAGCTGGTAACTGATTGACGGCTCTAAAAAAGGTTTCACCAATTTAACTCGGATGAACACTTTTGAAGTGGTTTTCTCATTTTAGTGTTTGCATATAAGTACAAGTACCACACCACTGACAAGCAAAACATGGTTTTGTTTGTTTGTTTTAGAATATAAAGTGAGTTGAAACTAAACTGTCTGACTTCAAGATGCTTTATTGTAAGACAATTAACAAGTAAACATATTAACAAGCAAGTAACATTGTTTTAAGCAAAAGTTGTAAATGCCATTGTTTGTTACCAATTTCACAGTGGCTCATCTCTCCTTTAGGTGGATCAAGTCTCCTTAAGGGTATGGTCAACTCTCCTCACCTTGCAGGAGAGTTGAACCACTTTGCCATGTTTTTTTATACCTTTCCTGTGAAAAGGCTGCAACAATTAGCCTAACTGTCACATTATTTAAAGTGAGTCAACCCTCTAAAGCTTTACTTAAAACATTTAGTTAGGGGATCCTACATTTCATCTCTACAGAATGGTGCAAAATGTAAAAAATGGCTCAACTCTCCTGCATCTCCCCTACTAAACTGAATTGTTAAATGACATGCTTAAAGATGAATTTATTTTTTATCTTATATAAAATAATGTTCTTATATTGGATTTCATAATAGCCCTATTTTGTATCTAGCTGGATTGCTATATGACATGCCTTTTTTGAAATACTGTTTGTCCATTGGTGCTTGTGCTTGTTTTTGTTTTTTTTGTTTTGTTTTCTGTTGTTGTCGTTGTTGTTGTCGTTGTCGTTGTTGTTGTTCTTGTTGTTTTTGTTGTTGTTGTTGTGTGTGTGGGTGTGTTCGTCTTCAAAGATTTACATCGTCTGTGTAACTTTGCTCTTTAAAGTTTTTATAGGCTATGCAATTTGTTAATTTCCTGCAGCCTGTGAGTAGACATTTTTATTATTTGTGGTTTCGATGTATATATTTCATATGTAATCTAGGTAATAATCCTTTTATTATGTTGGCTGATGCATGACATAACATTAAATAAAATACATTTTGGTTATTACTCCCTTTTTCAGACACAGCGAGTTGTGCAGATCAAGATGGTGGATTCCGTGAGTAGAAATTTTCGTGATGTTTGGGCAAATATTGCGTTTAATTGTGTGATAATGATGTCATTATAGTAAAAAAAAAATCAGAGAATATTAAACAGAATCTCAATTATTGTAAGTTAAAGAAAGTAGCAAATGTTGACATTATAGTGGTACAAATGTAATTGTAAACTTTGTTAATTGACTGTGTTAACTTGTTGTGTAGTAGACTAGATTTGTTCGTGTCAAGAGTATTATTATTAATAACATTAATATCTTCAGGAAGATTTTTGATAGACCGTTGGAAAGGTCAACACTCACGAGATGTGTGTGTGTGCAATGTATTTTAATTTAATAATTAATTCTTTAATTTTTTTTCAGGTGACTTAAACATCCATGAAAAAATGCCATCCCGTAAGTAGAATGTTAAGTTTTTTGTAGTGGAAGTGTGTCACGTTTGCAGCCGAGAGGACATGCAAAAAATTTGTCGCTTGCATGATTTTTTAAAAGTGCACTTCTATCTAACTAAGGTGGTTTTCAATATTAGGCTAAACATTTTACATAAATGTAAGTTACACAGCAGTTAGTTAAACTTATTGCTGTTATTAATACTTAAGTTGAAAGTAAACAAATAAAGTGACATTTTCCACCACGCTGAATTATGATAGTTTGAGTACAAGTAATTTAATTAAAAGACTTGTAAATTTTTAGTTTTTAAAGGTTAATTCCAATGTTTTCCCCGGACAGCAACCAAGAGTGGTGCGCGAGTCACAAAGAAGAAGAAACCGTCTAATAACTTCAGATCATCAGATGGAATAAAAGGTTAGAATAATTGCATATTGTTGTGTATAGAGATAGTTAATATCTCACCATCAGACCCATTGGCTTAATCAACAGCAGGGTCATTCCGTGTCAATTCAACACGCTTTTGGACCTGACCCTCACGGATTTAAATGAAATTCGGTGTGCTGATTGGACTCCCTGAGAAATGCCCAAATCCCAAATTGTATGTAATTCGGATCATTATTTTGGGAGATACAGCTTAAAGGACCACGTTGCCTTGGATCGGTCGAGTTGGTCTTTGAAAAGCGTTTGTAACCGTTTTTTATAAAATGCATATGGGTAGAAAGATGTTGTAAAAGTAGAATACAATGATCCACACAAACATGCCTCGAAATTGCGTGGTTTTCCTTTTACCTCGTCGACTAACACGTCGGCCATTTATGGGGGTCAAAATTTTGACTCCCATAAATGGCCGACCGTGTTAGTTCGCACAGTAGACATGTAGAAGGAAAACCACGCAATTTCGAGGCAAACTTGTGTGGATCATTGTATTCTACTTTTACAACATCTTTCTACCCATATGCATTTTATAAAAAACGGTTACAAACGCTTTTGTTTTGACCAACTCGTCCGATCCAAGGCAACGTGTTCCTTTAACGAACTTTTGACTAATTAGCATGACCTGCTATGTTTGGACAATCATATCTCTAAAAGTAAAATACCTACAGAGATAATATTTACATCATTTTGAAGCTCTTGACATGGCCCACATTTAATAACATAAAATCAAAAAATGTCCACGCACCATCGAAAAAATACGCAAAAATTTGACCTTTGACCTTGATTTGCGAAAATGCGTATTTTTCAAAATGCGTAAAAAAAATTTCAAATGCAAGTATAAGATGTAAGCAACAATATTCTGAAAAATAGTGATGGGCACTTTTACAGTTTTTTTTGTTATGATTTTTTTAACATTGGCTATCAAGACCAAAACCATAAAAACGCATTGTACAACATACACAATGTACACAGTGTACAAAGTATTGTGTGGTAGTGTGTACACGCACATTAAAAACCATGTCACCCTGGTAATAATATGGAGTTCAAAAGTCTATTTCATGACATGACTTAATGAGCTAATTCATTTCATCCCCTTAATTTAATATAGGAGACACTGTGTATCCGACATACTGTATACATGTTATACAATGTACAGTGTACAGAGTATTCACATTTAGTGCTTTAAAAGCTTTATTTAGTGCTTTAAAAGTCAAGTCATGATCATAGAGAAAAATGTGTTGTGACCCATTTAAATCACAAAGCAAGAAAGAAAAGAACAGGCTTTTAAGGCAGGTATCATAAAGGTTTATACTAGAGCATCCAAGTCTTTATTTCACTCGAGCACACAGTTTATGCACTGGCTGTCACAAGAAGATATCTGAACTGTCGCCTGAGAAAATACTCTCAACAACTGAAAGTTTTAGCAGTGATCCAGAAGTTCAGGGACCATCAATGTCATCTGCACATCAGGATGTTTTTGTGCAGCCAAATACCGACATTAACATTATCAATGAGGCTATGACAATTATTGGTGTATCTCCTATCATAAGTAAGAAGAAAGCTCATGGAAGTTACATGGAAAACAAAGTTGAGAGAATAGAGACAACAATTAAACAGAAACTGGAAACTGTTACAGGAAAACAGTTCGGTGACGATGAAAGTGAGATGATAACTCAGTTGAAACAAAAGTTTCATTCCTTGACAAAGAAAAGTGAAAAGGTCATGTCTTGAGCGTCTTACCAGTGAGTTGGAGTATCAAAAGAATAGCAGATGAATTTGGAGCATCAAACTACATGCCAAGAAAATCAAAGAAACTGGCGAATTAGCAGGAAATGCTTTCCATTCCAAATCCTAAGGCTGGAAAATCTCTTCCATTAAAAATGGTGCAAACTGTGAGAGACTTTTACTTGTTCGAGTCCGTCAGCAGACAAATGCTAGGGATGAAAGACTTTGTATCAGTTACTGTTGATGGTGAGAAGAAACATCTCCAGAAACATTTTGATCTTTGTATCTGAAAGGGATGAAAGACTTTGTATCAGTTACTGTTGATGGTGAGAAGAAACATCTCCAGAAACATTTTGATCTTTGTATCTGAAAGAAGTGTTTGAACTTTTCAAGGAACATCCTCCTGAAAGTTTTGCTGAAAATTTGCTCAACTTGGGCTGAAGCAGTGCATCCTTGCCGGATCTAGTGGAATGCATTTAGTTTGTGTTTGTACTACATCAAAATGTGAAACTCAAAATGTGAATGATTATCTTTGAATTTCTAATGTACATGTATCATGTACACATTACTACACATTACCATGATTACACTGTATATGTACATGTATGTATGTAGGTACAATGCGTTTTTATGGTTTTGGCCTTGATAGCCAATGTTCAAAAAATCATAACAAAAAAACTGTAAGAGTGCCCATCACAATTTTTCAGAATATTGTTGCTTACATTTTAAACTTGAATTGAAAAAAACATTACACATTTTGAAAAATACGCATTTTCGCAAATCAAGGTCAAAGGTCACATTTTTGCGTATTTTTTCGGTGGTGCGTGGAAATTTTTTGATTTTATGTTATCAAATGTGGGCCATGTCAAGAGCTTCAAAAGGATGTAAATATTATCTCGGTGTTTTACTTTTGGAGATATGATTGTCCAAACGTAGCAGGTCATGCTAATTAGTCAAAAGTTCGTTAAGCCGTATCTCCCAAAATAATGATCCGAATTATATAAAATTTGGGATTTGGGCATTTCTCAGGGAGTCCAATCAGCACACCAAATTTTATTTAAATCCGTGAGGGTCAGGTCCAAAAGCGTGTTGAATTGACACGGAATGACCCCAGCAAACTTAGTGGCCATCAAAAAGCATTCGAACACGAGCACTGCATCGCTTTGCAACAAGCCTTCATAGAACCTCATATTTTATTGGGTAGGCATTACAAGAGCCCTGACTCAAAGCACATTAATCAAAAAATGGATTCACCTCATGGACATCTTGTCTAGCAACGAACAATATTCAACCACGGAAGCATCAAAGCTGCTTTAATGGTCTACATGGTAAATAAACCCACAACACTCACATGAAGAATCATTTCAACCAAAACTGGCAGTTTAAAAAGTTAATGGTCACCACCAAGCCAAAACTGACTTAAGATAGATAAATTTGTATCAATTTAAAGGAACATTACAGAAATGGTTTTTCTAACAAAACAGTTGCTGGCAGTGTAAGCACTTTATGTGATACACCATCTACATATATTGACAAACCTGTAGACGTTTGAGATCAATCGGCCATCTGGGTCACGAGAAAATAGTGAAAAACTGATTACACATTTGCATGAAATCATCGATGAATAAAACGCTCACTGAGCGATAAACTCCAATCGGAAAATTAGTTTTATTTATTTCGCATCAAATAATATGGCATTTCAGACATACTTGTTTGATGGGATGTTTTCTACTATCATCATTATTAGACCATGTAAGTTTTATGTAAATCTGTGATCAAAAGTATATTTTACGATTGTTTTCCTTACCAATTCTGTAACCTCCCTTTAAGATTACAAATTTTTTTTCTAAGCGCCACTACTAAGGACGCATCAAATGAATAATTAAACAATGTATCCCACAGCAGTTGCAGACGTTCTGCCGCTTAAAGCACATCAACCGGCATCGACAGGTGAGACAATTGCATTGTTATTTTTAAAGGTTATACTTAACTGTTATCTAAACAGGCACTTAAACAGGACAGCCACAACTGTTTTGCCGAACTGGATTGGTTTATTTCTTTGCAAATACACATCATGAAACCTTTCTCTATGATGAAACTGACTTGAGAAACATGAACCAAAATCTGCTTAGAAAATCTGCTGAATTTACGTTAAATCGGGCGGCTATAGAACAAAGCAGAGGAAAGTAGTGAGAACAAAATGATGATTAATGCGAGACATGCATGGTGTTATAAATGTTGCTCTGTCTCCTATTAGATAGTTCTTCTAATTTTGAATTTTTTTTTAATTATAATGTTTTGAGGGCTATTGTAACAAGGGAAATGTTATACACATCAATCGATGTTCTAAATTATAAAGCACACATGCACGAATGTGAGTGATACTCAAAATATAGTGGTCACGGATATTTTTAAGCAATTCTGGGAACATACATTGCCTCCTGTTAGTGTGAATAATGTTCTTTTGTGGGAAACTTTTGACAAACAGAAACGTGATTACCAACAACCCGAAACACACGTGAGGCATGGTAAAGAAGTATAACAATTTGGCCTACTTAAAGGAACTGGACACCTTTGGTAATTGTGAGATCAGTATTCTCACTTGTTGTAATCCATCATAAGTATGCATAAAATAACAAGCCTGTGAAAATTTGGGCTCAATTGGTCATCGGATTTGCAAGAAAATAATTAAAGAAAAAACACCCTTGTTGCACAAATTTGTGTGCTTTCAGATGCGAATAATAAAAGGCTTCGCTGAAGTGTTTTATTATTTGAGTGAGACATTAACTTTTTCTCAAAAACTACGTTACTTCCGAGGGAGTTGTTTTTCACAGTGTTTTATACTATCAAAAGCTCTCCATTGCTTGTTACCAAGTAAGTTTTTTATGCTTACAATTATTTTGAGTAAATTACCAAACGTGTACAATACCTTTAAATGAAAATACAGAATATAACTGTTGGTCATCTCAGCTAAACATTTCATCTAGGAATTTAACATCATACTTAATTTTTTTTGATAGCCTAACAGGAAGAGATCACTGTTTTTTATTGCAATGATTACCATAGGTAAGCCAAGAGCTCAAGTCAGACAAAGGAAGCAACTGTTCCCGAATATGACTGATGAGAATTGTCGTCCCAGGTAATAGGTTTCGTTTTTCCCCCATAAGGCAGTTGGAAGGAAAATTTTAAACAGAACTTGGTATGGGAAGGTCAGCAGAATCCCGAAACTCACGTGGACTTTACCTCTTCACAAAGAAGAAATAATATGTAGACATCTAGTTAATACACCCCCTAATCATAAGTTTTCAAATTAAATAAAACAGTATTAACTAGATGCTATTCATAATAAACAGTTCATAAGTTGATAGACCAATAAATTACAGTATGCAATTCGTTAAGTAAACTTGTCCGATCGGGATATTAATGTTTATAAGGCCTAGTTCACGCAGAGAGTATACAACATTGGCAATTGCATGCCACAGACTTGTATCCACACTTCATGTGACCCAACACATACATGAAATGTTGTAGTTTGTGTTTTTCTGCTGTTGGTATGATGTTGAAGGAAAATAAACCTGTTAAAGTTAAAGCTTAATCACTCTTCAGAATAATGAGAAAACATTGAAGACAATATTTGTTAATTTTTAGTTTTTTAAATATCTGATTTCATCCCGCATGATAAAGACTATTGCTTTACTCATTTAAAAAAATATATGGCATTTCAAGCAAACAAACTGTTAAGGGAAGCTGTCCACCATGACCATCTATACCGTGCAAATCTCTGTAAACATTTATATTTCCACTCTTACCACTGTTCAACACACTCTTTCAGGGCACAGCGATGAAAGTGGTTACAATGCTCAACTTTACTTAAAAATAATTTAAGTTCAAGTTCAAGTAATGTAACTGTATTGCAACCTACACACAGGAAAGGAAGATGTGAAAATGATGCTGTTGATGACGAACTAGCTACATCACTACAGAGTCATGAACAAGAGGTAGGTCTATGCAACAAATTTTTGATTGTGGGTTTGAATACGTTTTTGGTAAAATACACTTGGATGTATATAAGTGAAAAATCAACAACAATTGTTCTTATCTTTTTGGTTTGTTGATGTTATCGTTGATATTGTCGCTGTCGTTTTCGTCTTTGCTGTTGTTCAATTTAGGCACTTGCGTTGAGCGGTACGTGCAGACTAAAAGTATATATTCATGGATTGGGTTATTTAAAAAGGTTGTTGAATTTCAAACAACACTATGAGGAAATTCCATTGAAGTTTGTTATGAACCCGAAGCCTGTACTTTTTGAAATACTGAACTTTATGTATGGATTGTACTGTTTTTAACGAATACTCCCCATTTTTTTAATGCAGGTGTGCTTCGCGTGTAAATCGTATGACTTGAAGAAATACCGGAAATCAAAAGTAAGGTTAAATCATTAAATTTGTTAATAATCAAAAATTAAATGAATAATCAATTAAACCATTTTCCCAAAGTTTTAGAAATTTATGAAAAATAAAAACCAGTTTAATAGTGGGACCAATACAGGCAACCAAATTCCATAATTGACTCATAGTATAACTAGAATACATAAGTACACTTCTCTTAGATTTCCTTTTTATGAGAAGTACAAAGCGGGCTGAAACTAGAGTAGGACTACGCTTCGAATCATAATTTAAAATACTGTGCAATATTTTATCATACACACACGATTGAAAACATTCACTGTAAATGTATTTACATATTAAAGGCACTGTACACGTTTGGTAATTAATCAAAATATATTTTAGCATAAAAACTTACTTGGTAACGAGCAACGGAGAGCAAAGTAAAGTAGTTTTTGAGAAAGATGTAATTTCTCACTAAAATAATGAAAGACTTCTGGCCAGCAACCTTTTATTCCTATCTGAAAGCACTCTAATTTGTACAACAAGGGTGTTTTTTCTTTCATCATTTTCTTGCAAATTCGATGACCAATTGAGCCCAAATTTTCAAAGGTTTGTTATTTTATGCATATGTTGGGATACACCAACACTGGTCTTTGACAATTTTTAGCAAACGTGTCCAGTGTGCCTTTAATATAGATTTAAAAAACACCAATTAATTGAGTATATTCACAACTAATGGGATTTAGATATCAAAAACTTTGATTTATTATCTGATTTTATGGAAATCTGTTTTTAAATAAGTTGTGCAATGGATTTCGTGTGATACCTGCTCTACTTGGTTTCATCAAGTGTGTGTTGATGTAACCAGCGATAAAGCACAACGACTGAAGTTTATATATGCAAGCAGTGTCAGTAAAAACAAGTTTAACTATTTTTGATTCGTTATAGATTTGTTGAATATAATCATCATGTTAAAATCTGGATTTCACTTTAAGCATTTGGGGAAATCAATTTCACTGTGCTTCCTCAGCAAAACATGCTGGAACAGTAAATTTTAAGCATATATGTGTTTTAAATCTGTCTCGTCACTCTGAAGCGAAAATTTCATTGGGTGCGCATACAAACGCAAAGCTAACTTTCACCTGATAAATTCAACGACAACGTCTGTTTCCAACCATGAAGCTGCAAGGGCAGTGAACAAGACGTTGTTATATAAAGCATTAGTGGGAATTGTCTTATGTGACATATTTTGCCAAAATTAAAGGAACGAGGGAATTGACTGATTTAATTAAATTTCGTGACGTAATTATTTTCCAATAGATGGAGTCCACATGTGAGCGGGGGTGAAAGGACTTGAGTTTCTAACCTTAAATTATAACGGTGTACACTGTCATTGCATTTGATACCCTTCCTGTGCAAATATTGTAAATATCAAAAACATCTCATGATATTAATCTGAGAAAATTTGTCATAACATTTGTGTACAGGGGTGTTGGGTTCATAACTAACCTTTTGTGTGCGATTTTAAAACAACTACTAACGGATATTTACATATGAAGGAAGAAATTGTGACGGTGAAAATGTCGCATTCAATTATGTTTTGATTAAACTCTATTAAAAGCCAGGATTGGGCTTAAAAGGAGTTTTTACTTTTGGAAAATGTCAAAAACCAGTATCTTACTTGGTGTATCCCAACATAAACATGAAAAAACAAACCTGTGAAAGTTTAAGCTCAATCGATCATTGTAGTCACCAGAAAAAAAAGTGGGGGAAAACCTGAGGTGTTTTCACTGTTTTCCAACATCGAGTTTTCAACTTCATGAGATTAAAACTAATTGTTTAACTCATTTCTCCAAAAACTATAGCATTTAAGGCCAAACTATTTCAAAGGGAGTATCCCATCATGACCATCTTTATACCATGTAAGTTATGTGTGAATCTGTGAACATTTCTATTTTTTATTTTTACCAATTTTTAAAACACCCTTTAACGACCACGTACAACAATGTTGAGGTCTATTTTTCTCAGAATGCTGTCATCGGGTGTTTTGAATGTTGACGAATATTTGCACTAAAAGGGTATTGAATGATATGGCAACTTACACCATTTTATTGTGAGGTTAGAGACTTGCACATTTTGTTTTCACTCACATGAGGACTTCTCGCTGCGAAATTTAGTAACCAAAAATTGAATTAGGTCACTTCCCTTCCTCATTATGAGTATACTGTCCTTGCACTACTTGGCAAAAGTGACATTAACATGACGACATGAGAGGGCACAGATATTATTTCTTACAATGTAAGCCTAAAAGTCATTATGTAAGTAATGCTTTGGTACTCATGGTATATTGGTATTGATCCAGTGATGACAAAAGAGAATTTTTTTTATTTGGGTTAACAGACCGATCCAATTAAAGGGTGTGAACAAAACCTTGGTAATTGCCGAAGATCTGTATTCATACTTGTTGTGACATAACGAACATATTTATGAAACATCAAACCTGAGAAAGTTCAAGCTCAATCGGTCTTCGGAGTGATGAGAAAAAATACCCAAAACATGGTATGTTTTAATTTTTTTCAAAATCCGGATTTTGTCCTGCAGGATAAAGAGTTTCTTTAATAATTTTCTTAAAAACTATGGCATTAAACCAAAACTATTCCAAGTGAAGTTTTCCACCGTAACCATCTTTATACCAGGAACATTGTTCAGTCTTATTACCAATGGTGTACACACCTTTAAACAAAAACATTATTGACCAACAATTTAAATGCTCACGTAACTGACTTGCACAACACACCACACATGGGGCATGTATTGTGAGCTCTAACTATGTGCGCCCGCACCCATGTTTATATTCACATTTGAATTTCAGAGTGTCAGACTGTTGTCAGACTTTTGGTCAACACAGTGGACTGTGTGCTCGATGGATCAAGTCTTATTCACCAATTATTTTGTACTAGCATCTATGGTGATTGAAAATTGAATTGACCAATCCATATGCCCCCTGGACTCCGTGTCTGAGCTTAGAAAATTATGACCAGGTTTGAAGTGATTGTAACCTATTGGTGACGATAGACGAGATAAACAACCCTTATCTCAAACTGAGTGAAGTCTTACACTTTTGGTGTCAAATGATTATTTAAAAAAAGTTTTTTGAACAAGTTAATGTCACACAGGTTACTGTCCTGTAAATGTTTTAAAGATACGAGTGGTACATGTAACTATGCAGTTGTTTCTTGAAAGAAACCAATACTTGTTGTTGCCTACAATGACTATATGTACCAAAGATCTCCTTTCATAAAATATTTATTTGTTATTTTGGTTTCACTTTGATTAATTCTTTTGTGTTAACATTTTGAGAACTTGTGACATGTGTGTCATTCTGACCATGTCGTAACACTAACGGTGAATGACTAAATTCCGCTTGTTGGCAAATCAGTTTGTTAATAAGACAGTTGTATACTTGTTAATTGCGCAAGAGCACTTTTTGAATAAACACAATAGATCACATTCAAAGAGTCGAAGGTATTAGTTCATCTGCAGCTATGATCAATATTATTGCCCACTGTATGGCTCTGAACTGTGCCAACGGGAATCTGTAAAGTGCATTGATTATACTGGGGGCCTGTTTTATGGCATCAGATGCAAGACCCAATTGAAAAAAAAAATGGACCAGGATTGTACTGGAATGGGGCCAAGTTAACAAAAACAACATTTCGTGAAAGGCTATTATTTATACTGAGCCAAGGGGAAGACGTGTTAAAGAGGGGGGAGGGACGGCCGTAAGATATTACAGGCATCACAGAATAATTTCTAGGGTGGGGAAATAAGGCTTTGACTGTGTTTTTACACTTCCAATTTGTTTATTTTTAAGAAAGGGCACCAACTGATTGTTATGAAGACTTTTCCATTACCATTATTAAACAAGAAACTGAATTTAATTTTGTGTCTGTGTGAATTATTTTTGTTTTGTTCAAAAATTAATCTCATAACTAGATTTCACTAAACGTGAAAAGTACAAATATTTATTTACTTCAAGATCTTTTCACATCACACTTATGAAGCGCCGTCTGAAGCGTGTAGGATTTTCTGAAGTTGCGTAGAACTCATGAAGGACAAATTTGTACAGTGTATAATGGTGTAGGACTTTTCAACTACCTACCCCCAGAAAAATAAAACTTTTTGTGCATTGTATATGCGTGTAGGATGTTCTGAAGTTGCGTAGAACTCAAGTAGGACAAATTTGTACAGTGTATAATGGTGTAGGACTTTTCAACTACCTACCCCCAGAAAAATAAAACTTTTTGTGCAGTATATATGCGTGTAGGAATTTCTGAAGTTGCGTAGAACTCGTGTTGGACATATTTGTACAGTGTATAATGGTGTAGGACTTTTCAACTACCTACCCCCAGAAAAATAAAACTTTTTGTGCATTGTATATGCGTATAGGATTTGTACAGTGTATAATGGTGTATATATAATAACGTGTAGGATTGTTTTAAGTGCAGTATGCGTGCAGGGTACCAACAATATACATTGTGCGTGTATTCCATGTACGTGTATTCAAATAATGCAATGCACTGTACACGTACATAGTCCACACCTGCGCGCAAGCATTCGAGCATGCGCAATGTGTTGAAATCAGTTTGTACACAGTTCAATGGTGTAGGATTTATGATGGTTCGGTTTGTACACAGTTCAATGGTGTAGGATGTAGTAGTCCTACACGACATACAATGTTTTTTCTTCTGCAGATCTTGCTGGGTATAAGTAGATGACCGATGTCGTCAAAATTTCGATTTTTTTTTTTTTTTAGCGCCCCAGTCACTTGGTCTACAGTACAGTCACTCACTGGTCAGGTGTCAGGTCTTACGGAAATTCGGTCAGAAACTCACCTACCTTGCATTGCTTAGAGGTCACTGCTGAGCCGTCACCGTGTCAGACATTCCCCTTCGCGGCGGACATCACAAAATGCAGGCAGAAACACTGAGAAATCCCGGGCACGATCTCACGATCGAAGGGCGGTCGCCGCTTACTCACACTGTGAATCTTCTTCCACTCCAGTCCCAGGACTCCGGTTACCGGTTCGTCACCCCTCACAGTCACTCAACTCACTTTATCGTGAAGAGAAAGCAGCCATTTAAGAAGTTCAGACTTTAGGTGTTTTCGCATTTTGAGGCTTTATTTGGACAGAGGGTTGAAATTCGTCGTACCGAACCAACCCTGCAAACATAAAATCATAACCGAACACCTGCAGCATGCAGAGGCAGAATCATGCCCACATGGCATCCGCAGGCCAAAGATACTAGTCGGGTGCTTTTAAAGTTAATGGTCAGTTCGAATGAGAGTTACCTCCCACGTCGTCTAGACACCAACCTGTCAGTTTGTTGTCGATGAGGGAGACCGTAAGAGGGCGCTAGATAGGTTTTGTTGGTGGTCATCACGATCTCAAAAACTCAATTAAAATTCAGAGACTTTTAAATTTTCCATAAAATGTATTTCCATTTCACTGGTATACACGGTATACAATAAAGAAACGCATTAACATTAAATCAAGTCATCATAAAACATTTATTAGAGAAATAAAGGCAAATCCTGATTAAGCAGTTACTTGTGGTTGGGGTAAGTATAAAGAATAGGAAAAATGACTGGACTTAACCAAAATATAACGGGAACAAGAAACAAACAAACACACTTTACAAACAATCAGGGCCCAACTTCATAGAGCTGCGAAGCACAACAATTTGCTTAGCATGAAAATTCTTCCTTGATAAAAACAGGATTACCAACCAAACTTCCATGTGTTGCATATTGCTTGCCTACTGGTATACTCAGCTGTTGTTTGCTTATTCTGAAAATCACGTGACAATTTGGTTGGCGATTCTATTTTTAACAAGGCAAAAGTGTCATGCTTAACAAATTTTTGTGCTTAGCAGCTCTATGAAAAATATGACGAAAACGTAGTAATAAAACTATGTAGGCATTTTTAGAGAGTTAAATTCGTAGAATGAGCTGAGAGGTTGGGAATGATTTCAGAATAATCATTGTGCTGAAACAATTTCCTGTAGATTGGGAGATGTACTTTTATTGAGGATCTACTAGTACTGTAATAATTAATGTACATTATAACCGAATTTACAGAAAGTTTGACAGTAATAGGGAAGTTGTTTGGTGCAGTTTGTTAGTGTTTGTTTGTTTGTTTAGATGATCTTCCCATCAAGGGAACTCGGCAAACTCCCACAAGGGGATATAAACACCAAGCTGGCAATAACCAATCTCTCTCATACAAACATTGGTTTAACGTCTATGATTATGAATTGCACAATTTAATCAAGAAATTGTGATTCAGTCGTTGTGATTGTGTTGGAGTTGTGGATATAATAATGTTGAGCAGTTTCAGATCTTTGAACAGTCGAGAAAATGAGACCAACATTATTTTTTGTGACTTGGTTTTCTCACTCTAAAAAACTCTAGCACCCCAGCAAGTAAGATTTTAAGGGAAGCTTTCTATCATCATTATCTTCAAAGTAAGTGTGCGTTTTGTGCTACCAAATAGATTTCACATTATCATCATCACCCTCCTTCTTGGACACATCAGCTGATATCAACACTGAACCACTTGGAGATACTTTGGTCTGTTGTTTACAAACTTTAACATTTCATACCATACTCCTTGTGATCGATTCCATACATTTCTTAGTTTTGTTTATTTGTTCAGAATCTGATTTGGGGTTGAATAAAAGCAAACGATGACTAGATCGGGAATTGAACCAACGACTTCAGGATCAACATGCCAGCGCTCTTTCAACTGAGCTTTCTATAGCACTATGTTGGCGATCTCCCCACTATTTTGACACCATTCACCAGTGGTTTATTTTACCTTGAGGTTTTGACAGGGTGCTAAAGTTCTTCGTTGACGTCCCTTGGGCGTCCTGCATGCGTATTTTTCCCAGGACAGATGAGGCCACTTACCATAATGGGCGAATGCTAAGTGGCCTCATATGTGTGGGAAACAGACCCAAAAGTAGGTAAAACACGCCCATTTATGGCAAGTGGCCTCATCTGTCCTGGAAAAAAAAAATACGCGTCCCGCATTGAGCTTGATTTTTTTTTAGAATGCAATGAAGCCGCACGGCGTTCCTCCTCAAATGTAAATGAACACGTTGCCGGACGAGTCGGTCTTTTAAAAACGTCTATAACCGTTTGTTTTAAAATGCAAATGGTTGGAAAGATAATTTAAAAGTAGAATACAATGATCCACACAAATTTGCCTCGAAATTGCGTAGTTTTCATTTTACTTTGCGAACTAAGACGGTCGGCCATTATGGGAGCCAAAATTTGACTCCCATAACTGGCCGACCGTGCTAGTCGACGAGGTAAAAGGAAAACCGTGCAGTTTCGAGGCATATTTGTGTGGATCATTGTATTCTACTTTTACCACACCTTTCTACCCATATGCATTTTATAACAAATGGTTACAAACGCTTTTCAAAGACCAACTCGAGCGACCCAAGGCAACGTGTTCCCTTAAAGGCAGTGGACACTATTGGTAATTACTCAAAATAGCATAAAACCTTACTTAGTAACGAGTAATGGGGAGAGCTTGGTGGTATAAAACATTGTGAGAAACGGCTCCCTCTGAAGTGGAGTAGTTTTCGAGAAAAAAGTAATTTTCCACGAATTTGATTTCGAGACCTCAGGTTTAGAATTTGAGGTCTCGAAATCAAGCATCTGAACGCACACAACTTTGTGTGACAAGGATGTTTTTTTCTTTAATTTATCTCGCAACTTCGACGACCAATCGAGCTCAAATGTTCACAGGTTTGTTATTTTATGCATAATGTTGAGATACACGAAGTGAGAAGACTGGTCTTTGACAACTACCAATCGTGTCCAGTGTCTTTAAAGTAAAACGGATGTTTTAACCGAGAGCCAACACTCACCCTAAGAGATTTACACATGATTGTACCCGGCAAGTTTACTATTTATTTATAGTTTCATCTTATTTCTCCACACCTTGCAAAACTTCAAACAATACTTATGTTATGCGAACTTTTAACTTAATCAAATACCTCCCGTATTGTTTGTTTTCAACAAAACCAACACTAGGTTTGAATATTTTTGTAACATTGTTACTAGCAGTTAACAGTAGTAGTCTGTTTTTATATTTGCATATTTTATGGCTTTCCATACTTTTCCAACCTGGGTTGACAACAGTTCGGGCTAGTAGTGACGTTGCAAGAAAGGGTCTATTAGCACCTGTTTTAGACGGGTTCCTCAAAAGTTAAAAAGAGTGTTTAGCTATAGAGTCGTCTTGAAACCAACCAGCCAATCTTTGTTGTGTTCGTTTTCAAAGAGAGCGCTAGATAAATTGAGTGATGATCTTTTGGGGAAGTTCGATTTGCGCCAAAAGAAGTTGGTTGAAAGATTTTGTTATCTGCTCTAATTTTGATGGATGATGCTTTTCACTTATCCCCAAACCAGGCAGCAGTGGTTTTGGTATCCCTTCATGGCAGATGAACTACTAGTACGTTGGTCAATGGCATGGTTGGAACTACCTTAGTGGAAGGGGTTTTCCGTCTTCTGAACACTGCATGCGGGGCAGTTCTTGTGTTCTCCAGCTGTCGAGCCCAGGCTCTCCGTTGGATACAGACCACTCGAACCCAGAGTGTCCCAGAGATTGTCGCTACATCTCAACGTATGCTGCACTATAAACACATAGCGCAGGCCTTCGGGATCAGGCCGAGGTGAGGAGATGTACGGAGAACTGGGCAGGCGGAGGGGGTTCGTCATCATAAGCCGCCCTCAACTTTGTTTCAAGTACTGTCTGAAACGTCATCTCCAAGCAGCTGGCATTCCAACCATAACCTGGGAAGACATGGCCAAGGAGAGGCCCACATGGCGTTCACTAATCAAGAGTGGGGCAGCGTCAGCTGAGGATGCCAGGGCAGAAGCTGCAGAGATAAGGAGGATGCGGCGTCACGAGAGCGGTCCATCCCGAGGAAGCATCCCTCCAACGCAGATATTGTGGCCGTCAAACATCTGCCAGGATTGGCCTATACTCTCATGAGAAGGCTTGCCAACTCAAACTCCGCAACTCAACCCCCCCCCCCCTCCCCCGATAGTCATACTCGTTAGCGACAGCCTGTATAATAGGTGCTGTTGTAGTTTTGTGGCGGGAAGTGATGTCCATTCGGTTTCTGTTCTACAGGAAAAATGAGAACATCCGACGTTCAGGAAGTAAATCCTCGGGAAAATATAATTAGCTGTTGCACATTTCAAACCAACCGAAATGACATAATGGTGAAAAAAGGGGATTACACCAAAAGGATTATGGTACTATAAAACAATGAAAAAATAGTTAGTGGCCTGACGTTTCGACCCTAACAGAGTCTTTCTTGAAGGCTAATAATGACAATTCATTACTAGATAAACGGGTGTACTATTACTAGTGTAGCAGAAGCAGTGAAGTGGAACAAATGAACAATGGACAATGCACAAGGGACACCGACTAGAAGTAAATTTTAATTCAATTTTCGGAGAAAAGAAAACTCAACTTCTAGAACGTGATTCAAACCTGTAAAATCGTGCCGGTATGGCAGGAAATTCAGTCGCGCAAAGATTTGTCTTCTTCCCCATCCTAAAAGCCCAGTTCATACTTCCTGCGGATGCGAAGAAAATTGTGAAGTCACAAATTAATTTGTAGCCAATAATTTGCAAGGTTTTTTGCAAGGGTTGGAATGTGCTCAACTCTCGCGAAATATTCGCATCGAGTGGGGAGCTGTGACGTCAAAATTCGCTTCGCATTTGCATGAAGTATGAGCGGGCTTTTTAGTGAATTTTATGGAAATTTCGTCTGATAGCGTCCTTTCGCACATTCATGTACCTTATAGAGTACCAACAAACATCTTGTTCTATTATTCTCTTTTCAAAAGAGAGTCAGTTGTGGGGTCCAGATTGAACGAAGCAATACCAGGCCTACATGTAGACACAGTTAATAAACCGGTTGCAGTCTGGATGCTGATAATTACTGAGGGTGGACTAAGTCAGGTGAGTCGGTGCGGGCGCTGTTGGTGAGTTGGCCGCGCTGTGCGTGAAAGGAAAACGAGAAACGTCTTGCACCAAGACTAGCTCGCGTGTCACGCCCATGTTTAAACACTTTTTACTGGTGTTAATTATATCATCCGTGATGTCCCCTCGACCAATCAGAATGCATAAACTGTTTTAGGTATTTATGAATGGTTAATATCTTCCATTGTCTTAAGCAAAATTGTCACTTATTAAACATGCGCGTATGCAAGAATTGTTGTTATTTAGTTGAAAAAAGCTGTGAAAGATTACAAAAAATACATTAAGAGTTTTCGGGTAGCAACCATTAAGATGATTTTGAGAATTTTTCTCTTTTATGTATAACAACGAAAATACTTATGTCTACCAAACTAACCAAAACAGAATAGGCGGGTATTTATACCGTTTTTTTATTTAAAATCAAACAAAATCATTTTGTAACAAAGCCCGACACTATCTATACCAAACACCCAATATAGAGTTGAAATGAAACTAATTTGAATTCCTTTGAAAATTCGTTAGTTCATGTTATACAACTAGTCCAAAACTTATAGTAGCGCAAACAAAATATTTTACAAGCTCTTTATATAGTTACCAGATTTTACAAAAGCCTTTTACAAACGTCCGCTTATTACAAATTATATCTGCTATTATTTATTATAGATAGCCTTATTCTATCTAGACTAATTTATTGTTCTGTCTGTAGGTGGTGGTCTAGCATTTCTCTTGTTTCCCACGGCATGTCTGAAGTCAAACGGTACCTTATGCAAAATTATATCGAAATTTCGAAGAATTGGATCAGCAGTTACTTCAATTCTAAAATGTAAACTTATCACCAACAGATTTTTCTTTTGATTTAACACATGGCAAGTTTGTTTTATGCTGAGGCCATCCGCTGTGAACCATAAAGGGGATAGAAAAGCGCTAGTACGTTTATTCCAAAAAAAGCTAATGGTTGGCGAATAGCAATCTTTTTAAGATAATTTTGATTACCTCTTTTTCCACAGTTCACTTTTCAAAAATTCGATGCCAACTTGACACCATCGGCCAATATTCGGATCTGGGATCCCTACAACCTTGTTAGTACCTCGTATCAATGCTACAGTTTGCTGTCAACAATCTACATGTGATTTATCAGACCTATTAGGGAGGTTTAGCTGCACGTTCCGCGAGCAACGTGAACGTAAACGTCAAACAATTGTGTCGTTAAATCTCAAGTTTAAGCATACGTGCAGTTACCACTTTTCACGTCAGGTACAAACGTGCGCACAGACGTCATACGTGAGCATGAATTATTAAAGCCCAAAGTGGCGAGGTCACCCCGAAACAACACAAGTTGATGACATTCATGTCACGTATTTGCCCGCGTACTGTGCAGCTTGCAGCTAAACCTCGCCAATAATATGCCCAAAGTGGTGACCTCAACAACACAATTTTTGACGTTCACGTTCACTACAAAACCAACACAAGGTTTGAATATTTTGTAACATTGTTACTAGCAGTTAACAGTAGTAGTCTGTTTTTATATTTGCATATTTTATGGCTTTCCATACTTTTCCAACCTGGGTTGACAACAGTTCGGGCTAGTAGTGACGTTGCAAGAAAGGGTCTATTAGCACCTGTTTTAGACGGGTTCCTCAAAAGTTAAAAAGAGTGTTTAGCTATAGAGTCGTCTTGAAACCAACCAGCCAATCTTTGCTGTGTTCGTTTTCAAAGAGAGCGCTAGATAAATTGAGTGATGATCTTTTGGGGAAGTTCGATTTGCGCCAAAAGAAGTTGGTTGAAAGATTTTGTTATCTGCTCTAATTTTGATGGATGATGCTTTTCACTTATCCCCAAACCAGGCAGCAGTGGTTTTGGTATCCCTTCATGGCAGATGAACTACTAGTACGTTGGTCAATGGCATGGTTGGAACTACCTTAGTGGAAGGGGTTTTCCGTCTTCTGAACACTGCATGCGGGGCAGTTCTTGTGTTCTCCAGCTGTCGAGCCCAGGCTCTCCGTTGGATACAGACCACTCGAACCCAGAGTGTCCCAGAGATTGTCGCTACATCTCAACGTATGCTGCACTATAAACACATAGCGCAGGCCTTCGGGATCAGGCCGAGGTGAGGAGATGTACGGAGAACTGGGCAGGCGGAGGGGGTTCGTCATCATAAGCCGCCCTCAACTTTGTTTCAAGTACTGTCTGAAACGTCATCTCCAAGCAGCTGGCATTCCAACCATAACCTGGGAAGACATGGCCAAGGAGAGGCCCACATGGCGTTCACTAATCAAGAGTGGGGCAGCGTCAGCTGAGGATGCCAGGGCAGAAGCTGCAGAGATAAGGAGGATGCGGCGTCACGAGAGCGGTCCATCCCGAGGAAGCATCCCTCCAACGCAGATATTGTGGCCGTCAAACATCTGCCAGGATTGGCCTATACTCTCATGAGAAGGCTTGCCAACTCAAACTCCGCAACTCAACCCCCCCCCCCCTCCCCCGATAGTCATACTCGTTAGCGACAGCCTGTATAATAGGTGCTGTTGTAGTTTTGTGGCGGGAAGTGATGTCCATTCGGTTTCTGTTCTACAGGAAAAATGAGAACATCCGACGTTCAGGAAGTAAATCCTCGGGAAAATATAATTAGCTGTTGCACATTTCAAACCAACCGAAATGACATAATGGTGAAAAAAGGGGATTACACCAAAAGGATTATGGTACTATAAAACAATGAAAAAATAGTTAGTGGCCTGACGTTTCGACCCTAACAGAGTCTTTCTTGAAGGCTAATAATGACAATTCATTACTAGATAAACGGGTGTACTATTACTAGTGTAGCAGAAGCAGTGAAGTGGAACAAATGAACAATGGACAATGCACAAGGGACACCGACTAGAAGTAAATTTTAATTCAATTTTCGGAGAAAAGAAAACTCAACTTCTAGAACGTGATTCAAACCTGTAAAATCGTGCCGGTATGGCAGGAAATTCAGTCGCGCAAAGATTACTTGTCTTCTTCCCCATCCTTAAAGCCCGGTTCATACTTCCTGCGGATGCGAAGCAAATTGTGAAGTCACGATTTAATTTGTAGCCAATATTTGCAAGGTTTTTTGCAAGGGTTGGAATGTGCTCAACTCTCGCGAAATATTCGCATCGAGTGGGGAGCTGTGACGTCAAAATTTGCTTCGCATTTGCATGAAGTATGAGCGGGCTTTTTAGTGAATTTTATGGAAATTTCGTCTGATAGCGTCCTTTCGCACATTCATGTACCTTATCGAGTACCAACAAACATCTGGTTCTATTATTCTCTTTTCAAAAGAGAGTCAGTTGTGGGGTCCAGATTGAACGAAGCAATACCAGGCCTACATGTAGACACAGTTAATAAACCGGTTGCAGTCTGGATGCTAAAAATTACTGAGGGTGGACTAAGTCAGGTGAGTCGGTGCGGGCGCTGTTGGTGAGTTGGCCGCGCTGTGCGTGAAAGGAAAACGAGAAACGTCTTGCACCAAGACTAGCTCGCGTATCACGCCCATGTTTAAACACTTTTTACTGGTGTTAATTATATCATCCGTGATGCCCCCTCGACCAATCAGAATGCATAAACTGTCTTAGGTATTTATGAATGGTTAATATCTTCCATTGTCTTAAGCAAAAATTGTCACTTATTGAACATGCACGTATGCAAGAATTGTTGTTATTTAGTTGAAAAAAGCTGTGAAAGATTACAAAAAATACGTTAAGAGTTTTCGGGTTGCAACCATTAAGATGATTTTGAGAATTTTTCTCTTTTATGTATAACAACGAAAATACTTATGTCTACCAAACTAACCAAAACAGAATAGGCGGGTATTTATACCGTTTTTTATTTAAAATCAAACAAAATCATTTTGTAACAAAGCCCTACACTATCTATACCAAACACCCAATATAGAGTTGAAATGAAACTCATTTGAATTCCTTTGAAAATTCGTTAGTTCATGTTATACAACTAGTCCAAAACTTATAGTAGCGCAAACAAAATATTTTACAAGCTCTTTAAAGAGTTACCAGATTTTACAAAAGCCTTTTACAAAAGTCCGCTTATTACAAATTATAGCTGATATTATATATTATAGATAGCCTTATTCTATCTAGACTAATTTATTGTTCTGTCTGTAGGTGGTGGTCTAGCAATTCTCTTGTTTCCCACGGCATGTCTGAAGTCAAACGGTACCTTATGCAAAATTATATCGAAATTTCGAAGAATTGGATCAGCAGTTACTTCAATTCTAAAATGTAAACTTATTTTTCTTTTGATTTAACACATGGCAAGTTTGTTTTATGCTGAGGCCATCCGCTGTGAACCATAAAGGGGGTAGAAGAGCACTAGTACGTTTATTCAAAAAAAGCTAATGGTTGGCGAATAGCAATCTTTTTAAGATAATTTTGATTACCTCTTTTTCCACAGTTCACTTTTCAAAAATTCGATGCCAACTTGACACCATCGGCCAATATTCGGATCTGGGATCCCTACAACCTTGTTAGTACCTCGTATCAATGCTACAGTTTGCTGTCAACAATCTACATGTGATTTATCAGACCTATTAGGGAGGTTTAGCTGCACGTTCCGCGAGCAACGTGAACGTAAACGTCAAACAATTGTGTCGTTAAATCTCAAGTTTTAGCATACGTGCAGTTACCACTTTTCACGTCAGGTACAAACGTGCGCACAGACGTCATACGTGAGCATCTATACTATTAAAAGCGTAACCTGCGCCATCTTGGATTGAAAATTAGAAGGTCCAGTGGTATGGCATCCTTGTGGAATCCAACACGGTTGTTTGTGTGGAATTCAATACGTTTGTGTGGTTTCAGACGTCGGGTTGCAAGTCTGCAAAACCCGGATCCAAACTCGCACTTACAAGTCATGTGATTGGAGGAAGTTTGGGCGGCGACCGTGCGTCAACCACTGGTCGATGTTGTTACCAGACTTCCTAGAAATCTTTCTGACAGGTGACTCATTGGACAGTGTTTCGCAGATGGTGCTCCGGATTGGTTCATTCATTGCCCCTTGACCGCCCACCCGCCATTCGATCCGCCCTTTTTGGTCAGGTTACTTTCGTGTTGTACTAAGCATGGTTCTCCGGATTGGTTCATTCATTGTCGCGCAGGGTCGAAAGGGTCGAAGAGGCTGGGTGCCAGGACAAACCCGAAACAATCTCACGAATTTGACCGAATTTGCATTGAATGGATGAAGTACCGTAGATTGATGTTTCGCAGGCGACCATGTGTCAACCACTGGTCGACGTTGTTATCAGACTTCCTAGAAATCCTTCTGCGGGTGACTCATTTGTTGAAAAGATTAAATGGATAATATTTATAAAAAAGCATTCACTTCCAAACGGCGTGAGAATTATCATGATGAACAAGGTTGGGATCAAACGGAAGCTTAATAATTTGGAAACATTGGGTAGGGCCGGCTATAGGTTGGAAGGTGTCTAAGGGAACTTTACAATTAATAACATTTTGGGGTTGGAGGGGGGGGCCTTACACAAAGAGCCATTCTGGTCAGTGTGTTGTGAGTGGTGTGTTGTCTGGTTTGAGACAGGCCACCTGTTGCTTGGTGAAGAAGGTCGCCGTGGGACCACTTTAGGTTGACAGTGGGTGGCGACCTTGGACCTTTTGCCAGTAAACTCAAATGGGTACATGAATTACGTTTTAGAATACGGTCTGTTCATGGAGGTATAATGTTGCAGTTTCAGAGTTTAACCATGGAGGTAGAATTGTGAAACCATTCCTTACTCTATGGTGAAACTTATACACGTACGTCAAAGGCATGTTTTGAAGCTGTAAAAAAAGAACTTTGCTTTGCATTTGGTCAAAGTTGTTAAGCAAAACGACATTAAGTTTCCTTTTGAATAAGTCCATTCACAAAATTGGTTAGAGCAGTGTGTCGGTCAGGTCTCAGAATGTACATTTTGCCAAATCCATTTTGAAGCCTAATTTAGCCATCGGCCCGTCGGGTTGGTTACTCATGGAGATAATATTAACAAAAGAGACCTCGTGCGGCTGAATGGGGTACATTTTTAGGAGTTTGTCTATTGACCCAAACTGGACGTAACAAACCTTAAACATGACTTGACATGCTTTCTGAAAGTGAAATAAGTTAGAGAAAATGGAGTGGGGACGAGTTTATCGTTTTTATTTAGTTTGTACGATATAGGGTTCCAGAGATATGGGATGTATGGAGGTTTGTTCCTAGAGCAGCGTGAACATGAACGCGGTCAGAAATTGTGTCGTTTGTCGTTCAAATTTCGCGAGATGCAATAAGCCCAAAGTGACAATAAAAAAATAGAAAAAAACCAGACCTCCCAAGTCTCACGCATTAGGAGTGAGACTCACGCATTTGGGCTCTGTCTCACGCTCACACGCACATCAACCATTATTGGGGCGAGATCGGGGGAAAAAAATTAACGACATTTTTTGTACAAAATTTGTACAAACAGAGCGCAAATATGCAGATTGCGCACGCTTTTGCTCATCCAGTAGGTTCAGCTCAAATTCGGCAGAGCGCAAAACGCTTATTGCGCACAAGTTTGTTCCGATTCTTTTAGCAAATTCGTTGAAATGCGCTCCACTAGCGAAGACACAACAGGCAGAAGAAGTGAGCGATTGATTTTGGACATCATTTTTAGTCTATTTTTTTCAAGTTTGGAAGGATATAATCTGACACAATCGAACCTCCACATTAACCATCAACATCTCCTGTGTACCTCAAGTGAGTTTTAATTATTCTGAGGAGGCTTTTGATGCATTTTGAAACACCTTTTGTCCACATTCACATTGTTTTATTTATTGATAAAAAAAAAAGTTGGGCGGCGATTTAAAAAGGCCTTCTTAAACTGGCAATTTTTTTTCCGGGGGGATGGGGGTTGAGCTTTGAAAAATCTCACACATAGCTGGCCTCTGGACTTGGCATCTCTGCCTGCAAAACACTTTTTTGACGTTCACGTTAAGTGCTCCCGTTATACATGCAGCCTATTGACCAGAAAGTTTACAAGACCAATTCAGATGAGAATAAACTAAAAAGAGGCCTACGCTCTTACCGCCCCCGCCCCCCCCCCCCCGAAAAAAAAGAAAAAAAAAACAGTAGATAAATTAGATTTGTGGCACACAGCATGTTCCAAAAACTCGCTTTACTTATAGTGCTGTATCGTGGGACGTAAAAATGTCATTTTTGACGAAATTTTTAAAAAGGAAATCAAGCATTATGAATGTATATTGAGTGTGTGGAGAAAGTTTTGGTAGTGTAGTACAAAAGAAACTTTAGTTATTGCTGGCTAACGGTCAGTTTCACCTATCAACGCTGATTTGAAAAACGTGTAACGTTAGGGAGGCCCAACTTATTAGACCCCTATAAGGCTCACGGGGGAGCCTTATAGTTTCTAGATGCATAAGGTACGTGACAAGAGGTGGGTACAGCCACTGCAAGTAGTGGTGGACGTGCGAAATAGCTTCATTTTGGGTTAGAATTATGACGCCATGCATAAATATTGAGAGAGGCGTATAACACCCTCACCCACATTTCGAAATATTTGTGTAAAGGATTTTTATATCCTAGCGGGGTGCCGCGCGAAGCGCGGCATCCCGCTAGTGAATTATTAAAGCCCAAAGTGGCGAGGTCACCCCGAAACAACACAAGTTGATGACATTCACGTTCACGTATTTGCCCGCGTACTGTGCAGCTTGCAGCTAAACCTCGCCAATATGCCCAAAGTGGTGACCTCAACAACACAATTTTTGACGTTCACGTTCACTAAAATACGAAGCCCTTTTCAGTTGAATATTGTGACATTATTTTAATAAATGCTGTTTGATAGACCAAGTTTTCTACTACAATATACAAGAGGTTCAGAGTATGGTTAGACTACGTTAATTTACTGTGGTTTGAGCGAGCTCACGAGCCGTGGAATTTGCGTTGTGCACGGCGTGAAGTCGGGCTGTGTCAAGGGAGACCGGGAAGTTGTCCGACCCTAGCTGACAGCTACCCCTTCTAGTCAAATAATTTGAGGGCGAAATCAAAGGAATTTGCAGCTTCAGACTTTTATTGAAAATATTGGCAGCAAAATCATTACAATGGGGGCAATGTAAACCACACTTTCCGTGAACAAACACATGACATTATGTGAACATTCTCGTAGAATTTCCTATATTGGTGGGCTGTGTGTAACCATTACAACTGGCATTGCTCAGCCACCGGTAAGGTCTCATGGTACAAACTGAAGAATTTTGTTCAGTGATTTCGAGAAAGAAAACTCTCGATTGAACAAACAGATTGCAACAGTAATCATGTCTTTTTAACGCGCGTTGATACGCAGTACGCCGTGTTTGTTCATATGTATACCTATCTCAGGTCACGTGACGTTTGTAGTGCAATCGGTCTATTGTTATGATTTTACATCATACCACCTTTTAGTTTGGTAAACCAGCCCAGCGGAATTTAAATCATAGGTGACTCAATGTAAAGCAAAAGTCAAACAATTTATTTTTTTGTATAAAGTTATTGGTACGTTAGAAAAACAGTTGACCGTGGATTTGTTGGAATGACAGATTGTTCATATTCTTGATAAGGATGCTTTGGTTTAGGTTAGTCATTATTTATTATTGGATGTTGTTAATTTCCTACTGTCATCCACGATTTTGTATCGTTTTCGACTATGACGTCATCGACACTCGCAGACGATGCAAGACCTTGACCGAGTACCTCTCAGCCACGATGAGGTCACCGGTAGGAGTAAACGTCATGCCTAGAGGAAAGAACAAGCCACGAGCTACACAGCCGATGTGCTCACCTGATGCATCGTAATGATGTATCTCATTGGTTCCCAAGCCATCGCACAGAACAGACACATAGATGTCTCCAGCATCGTCGCAGCACACACCAGGCGGCTTGACAGGTTTGCCGTCAATGGAGGTGCTGATATTGAACACCTCGTTTCCCATGAAATCCACACAAACTAGTTTCATCTTGCCGAAGTCTGTGATGATCAGACGCTCATTGCTGCTTACAGATAGACAGCAGTCGTTACTAATATCGTCATGATGTATTGTGGAAATGATGGATCCATCCATATTAAGGAGAGATATTACCTTTCTCTCACAGTCAGCCACTGCAATCCGATCTTTCTTGTCCACAGCAATACCACGAAGTAGACTCTTTGACTGCCCCTCGACTTGATTCTGTGAGGGTCGGAACTGACGAATGTATCTCAGTTCTCTATCATAAACCTTTACATCCTGTCCATCAGTAACCAGAAGCAGGTCATCAGAGGTCACGGTAACACCAAAAGGTTGTTTTAGTTTACCGTCCTCTGTTCCACTTTGAACACCTGTAGATTTGTAACTACCATTTGATGTAAATGTGGATAATAGACACCGCGTTGAATCAGTAACGACAATGTCACCATTGCTAAAGCAAGCAACGTCCCTTGTATACTTGAACTCCCCCTCACCTTCCCCATATTTACCAATTTTTGTCTTCACCTCCCACTTCTCTTCCTCTAGTATTTCACCGAGATCTGCATCAGTGACGATATCATGACCTTTGAACCCGATGAATGACTTGCTATGCTGCACTGTTTGAAACTGGAGCTCTTTGTGGAAGTCTAGGTTGTGCATAACTTTTGGCTTGAGGTCCAGCAGCTCAAAGTTATCAGCATGTTGCATCAAGTCATTGACTGAAGCTACGATCTGCTCTGCACGGCTCATCTTATCGTGATTGCTGCTCTGTATGCTGTCAAATCCCTCTCCTCTTTCTTGACCGATTTGGGTGACTCTTTCTTGAAGGAGGCGAGATGCGTTTCTTATCTTAGTGATTTCCTCGTCCTCCTTAGCCACAATATCTCGAAGAGCCTGGTCGACCATGAGCTGTAATCTTTGCTGTGAGTGCTTGATAGAGTCATCCACTTTTTGGAATTGCTTGCGACACTCATCAAACTTCTGCAAGGCTTCATCAACAGCTCGACGATAAGATCGAATGGAATCATTGATTTCAGAGAGATTGTGGTTGGTTGCTCGGTGATCAAAAACAGCACATTTGAGACACACAAGTAAATCGCACGTGTCGCAATAGAAACACAGTTCCTGGTCAGTGTGTTTGCGGCACTTTTGTGCTGCAGCTTTATCCTTGTCTTTGGTTCGCTCGAGTGACGAACCGACAGCATCAACGATTTGATGATGCCTGTGACTTTTTAATTTCGCGTGGATTGTCAGACATGTCTTGCAAAAATTCACCTCACAGTCAACACACCGTGAGACGGATTCAAGACCTTCGTCGCATCCTTCGCAAGTCGAGACAGGAGAGTTAATGTTCTCCTTCTGATCTTCAAGATTAATGACGTCATCTATAAGCGAGCTCAAGAAAAAGCAGCTAAGAAGATCTGACAATTCCCCATCCGGGATTGATGTTTCCTTTTTACACATCGGGCAAATAATAATATCCGTCTTTGGATCCTGTTTGTCTATAAGTTCCTGAAGACATTTTAAGCAGAAGCTGTGAAGACAGTCCAGGATTTTCGGATCGGTGAACCGACTCAGGCAGATTGGGCATTCGATGTGTACATGTCTAATCTTGCAAGTGGTCTCAGTGTGTAAAGCAGCTTCAGCCATCTTGATGAGAATGGGCTCCTGTTACCTGATGAAATAAAATAAGGACGTGTTCGTTTTACAATCAGGGAGGTAACATTATGGAGACTTTTAGACGCTAGGTGGCAGCACAATTACTGGGTTAGTTCGTAAGAGTATACTTGCCTCCTATGATAAATAACACAGGCAATGGTTTTGTAAGCCCATTAAAGGCACCTGGAAATAGTTTTTTTTTTTTTAAACATAAGAGTATATGTTTATTAACAATAACACAATTTTTGGAGTAATTGTTTGTCACGATTTATATGTAAAAAAAATTACTTAAGTGCTTGTGGGGTTGACTCCGCCTACCCCTTTTGTGACGTGGGAAAAGGAAGACTTTGCCTCGATCAAACTAGACCCCCCTCGATGCGTAGATAAACACACGTGCAAAAGTACATGTAATTCTAAGACGTGAGTTTGTACGCTGCGAAAAAGATTTTTTTTTTTTTTTTTTGCATTTTTCCGGCAATGCCGACCAGGTGTATTGCTGCTGGATGCAGCAAAACAACTAAAGATGGGGTCAGTGTTCATCTGTTTCCTGCAGATCCCAAGTATAGGCGGTTGTGGGCTGCAAAAGTCATATTAACTAGAGCAAAGTGGTCCTGTCCGACGTCTTTTTCAGCGCTATGCAGCGAACACTTCGAGCCGTCGTGCTTCGTATCCTTGATACACCACTCATTTGACATAACGAGAAGAGCCATTCTTAAAGTCACCTGGAAATAGAATTTGTTTTCTTTCAAACATAGGAGTATATGCTTACGAACAATAAAACAATTTTTTTAGTAATTGTTTGTCACGATTTATATGTTTAATATATATATAAAGTTGTTTGGAGGGCTGACTCCGCCTACCCGTTTTGTGACGTCAATCGAGGCATACAAAGTACATGTACGTCCAAGTCGTGAGTTGGTACATTTCAAAAAGTGTTTTTCTGCATTCAGCAGCAATACACCTGGTCGGCATTGCCGGAAAAAAAAAAAACATTTGTTTTTGAAACGTACAAACTCACGACTTGGTCCGTACATGTACTTTGCAATTGTGTTTACTCTACGCATTACAGGCAAAGTCTGCCTCGATTTACGTCATGAACAGCGCCCTCTCGGGTCGGGGTCTACTCTTAAATTTGTAAATAACATAAGAACTGATTTTTTTAAACCTTAGTTAACTGTTTATTCACATTCCACTCATCAAAACACATATATTAA
This sequence comes from Asterias amurensis, assembly GCF_032118995.1. Lineage (NCBI taxonomy): Eukaryota > Metazoa > Echinodermata > Asteroidea > Forcipulatida > Asteriidae > Asterias > Asterias amurensis. Next base: position 6,505,700 of record NC_092651.1, read on the forward strand.
TGACAAAAGCTTTATTTTGAAAAAATACCACTTCCAGGTGACTTTAAACACGACGCCGTCCCAACAATTTTTCCAGCTAGTGGAAAGTCGAAGAAGGTATCTGAAAGACGTGACGAACCCAGAAGAGCATTTGCAAAACGTGAAAAAATTCGGGTAAGTTTGAACTTTGAGGGTATGTTTTTAGCTTTTGCCAAGTGACACGATTTTTTTTGGGTACCGCATGCGATTCACCGTGCGTGCAGATCCTATGCGACCGTCCGCACATTATACAGCAGCCATAGTGCGTGCGTGCAGTTTGCTCCGTGGCCGTATTTCTATAATAATACGTAGGCAGACCCACATCTTACAACCCATTTGGTCACTAAAAAATCGCATAGTTAAATAAAAATAGCAGCAATAGCTTTTGTAAAAACCACTAGGCGTTCAACATGTTCAAGTTTCAATGTACGTATGTGTGTAAAATCGTGTCTAAATTTGTTTTGATGTGCCATGTTCCCAGACGTAATGTACGGGGGCCTGACTACAAATTTTCTCTTCAAATATCGCGCCTTGAATTACGTCACGAACAGCGCCCTCTCGGGTCGGGGCCTACTCGTAAATTTGTAAATACAATCAAAACTAATATTTTTAAACATTAGTTAACTTTTTATTCACATTCCTCTCATAAAAACACATATTTTAGTGACAAAGGCTTTATTTAAAAAAAAATACCACTTCCAGGTGACTTTAATTACATTATATGCCTTCATAGCATTGGATATAGAAATGTGTTGTGATTGGTCCGGTGTGATGTAGTATGTCAGCTTGCACTTCCGATCCTCTGCCTTCATAGTGTGCATAGTGTATGTACGCCATTGTTTTATTTAAAATGTAATGTGTACATGTACGTGTGAGTTAACTGTGAATCTCCATGTGAAATGAATGAGAGGTCAAAGGTGCATTAGGCAACATCCGGTCAAGCTGGTATATTGGGGTTATTCACGAGCCTCGAACACTGATCATTATAATAGAGATCAGTGTTCTCGAAGTGTGACGTCAGACAGGTTAGTTTGTATGGTACTCGAAAATAAGTGACAATGCCTAGGATTTTTGAACAATGGACTAACACGACTTATTGTGGTATTTGTATGATGGACATGAGTATAATGTTAACAATAATGAACCTATTTGTTCCCTTTTATACATTGTACTTTACCCCAAGAATAACACCAACGCCCAGCCGGCAATCACACTGTTTAGCAAGGCCCTTTTCATTTTGCAAAGGGTACTCCAAGGGAAAATCTCAAAAGTCTATTGGGAATGTTTTGAAGGGGCACCAAGGCCATGACCGGGCACTGTCATGGCCTGCGTGTAATTCAAAGCATGTCATTAGTATTTGTTCCATAAGTACATTTTAAAAACTTCTTCGAGGCTACATTATAAAACTGAAGTTTTGATGTTGTATGTTTCGTCAATTCTTAATGTTATAAATGCACACTTCAAGACTAATAACTTCATCTTGTTCAAAACAAAAATGACAAATAAACTAGAAATTAGTGTTACCATAAACAAACACTAGGTGTTCGGGTATCTTCGTGTCAGTGTTGGAATCGATGAAAAGAATAACTTGTTAATAGCTCGTCAACATGCAAAGAAATCAAAATGAAAACGGATTACTTTTATACATTAATTTTTTTGTTTCTACCACCATAGTTTCAACGGGAACTATAAAAAAAACCATGCATACAACGAATATTCACAAGAAAAAGCCAAACTGAAAATCTTTTTGCTCATGATAGGATTTTTCAAAACAATAAACTTTTGTTATAAACAGATTTCTTAACTTATGACGTCAAGTTTTTATCGAGAGATTTGATATGAAGTACGTACTTAGTAAACTTACACACAAAAAATTGCCAGCAGACGAAGCAAATATTAATTTGTTTACGTCATTATCTGTAAATTTAAAGGATGGGTCAAACTTTATTTCATACATTGCGAACTTGTCGGAAGTCCAGATACTTTAAACCGCTCACCAAGACGCCGGGAGATTTTGTTCAATTTATCTCGAAACTGCCCTTAGGGTTACTTACAAGTACATGTACATTGTATCACGTTCAATGAAGCTATAATATAATATTTTTCAAAATAAGCCATGCCATATGTTGACAATTATAAAGTTTTGTTGCTTTAAAACTTTGAATACTCATCAAGTTTCGGTGCATGAAACATTGATGTCTAGTAATGATGTCGTTAAGTCAAGAATAGTGTTGGCATTAAATTAAAGGATATTTGCTTTATTTTAAGATAATAATTTTCTTACAGACGAGCGGGCTGTTAACTTTAGACTATTGAAAGGGGCACTTGTTTTTAATAAAAATGTAAAACGAAGGGAAATCGAGGAAACGGCAAACCTAAGCCCCTCTTGAATTTTGACTAAAAACATATAATGAGTTAAGTACTACTTCTACCTGTAAGGTGTATCATGGAAATAAGGAATGCAACACAGCAAATGGAAGTCTGTCAATGGATCTAAAACCATTCCGCTGAATTTTTTTTATTCCCGTTGATCAACACAACTGCTTGTATTTTTTCACGTAGTTACAAGTCTTACGAACTACTGAAGTAGGTGGCCATCTCAGCGAAACTTTGTCTTCAATTCCACCATCACCATATGCCATCAGAAGGGCAAAAGGGAAACATTTTTACGCCGAACATGCATTCGTTTCCGTTGCGTAAGTAGACTTGACTCAAGTCCCAATCCCGTGCCATCCCCAGAAAACTACTGTTTTGTGATGCTCTGCATTCCAAAACCTGTTCCGCATGCGGGACAGGGACTTGACGATGTCGCAGTCGCTTGGTATGTAAATATATTCACTTATGAATAATGTAACATTGTTACGTGATACGTTTTGACCAATCAAACGCACCCAAAAAGAAGACTAGTTCATTTGTCACTTGTGGGTTAAGTACTTAGTTGATGATTGAAATACATTTGTTAATAACCAATTAATTATGAAACAGAAAGCACTACATGTTCATTTGAATTTAAGTAATACGTTGTAACATACACTGGGGTCGGTTTCGTTTGCAAAATTTGAATTTTGGGAAGTGCAATAAGACGACTTATGACACCGACACCCCCTTGCCTGCTAATGAGTTTACCCGCCCCACGTGCGTGCCGCGTATAGACGCGTGCATTTACAACGTCTTCTACTGTGATGTCACAGAGTATAATGAATATTTTACCGGCAGGGCAGCGCTTCCACGCTCCCATTGGTTTTGTACATCTCCCCATTTGGGAGATTTTCCAATAACAACGTGCAGAGCAAGAAACGACTTCGTCAAGTCCCATTCTCGGGACCACATTTTGACGGCGAGCGCGCACTGTACTGTATGCTACGGGGTTGTTTCATAGTAAGTTGAGGTAATAGCTTAGGGACCTCTCACACGAGAATGGGACTTGAATCAAGTCTATTGCGTAAGTTGCGCCATATTATGTTATTTTCAAGTACGCGCTAATCCTCCAATCAGATTCGCAGAATGGAATGGAGTGGTGATAAAAAACTGTATTGCACGGCTACTATCACTACCTTGGATATAAGCGCTATATTTTTCCGTATTCCTCCCGCGCTTGTGTGATAATATACAAATATTGACTGCTTCGAGTGCTATGGTTAAAACTATGACTCCTGAGGTGATCCCCGGAGCATTATATTTTCCCGAGGCGAAGCCGAGGGAACATAGAACGCTCCGGGGATCACCGAGGGAGTCATAGTTTTTAACCATTGCACGAGTAAAAGCAGTCGATATTTGTTTTATAACACCCCAAACATTTCTAAATACTGTACTATTATTATTAAGTTACAGACCTGAATGCTACAATCCACGGACGACGCGAATACAGATTGCAAACACTTTTACTTACTGTGTTGCATGTAGTGTCGTGCAATCCGAAATGGTTACAGACTATTAATTTATCATCCTCGTACACGCAACGGACGTCTGGGTACTGCACGCCGTGTGCTAGTCTGTCGGACTAGCGCACGGCGCCGTGTGCTAGTCTTCGGACTAGCGCATGGCAAACCGACGCACTATCACACGGCCGTCGTCTAGCAAAACTAAGACATGTCATGTGACGCGCTCTAATCCAATGAGCAGGCAGAATACTTGCAAGGGGTGTTATAATATAAGTTATCACACAAGCGCGGGCAGTCAATATTTGTATAATATGCATTGGTCATCGGCACAGCGTAAAACGGAATACAGCATCACGCCACTTAAGTGAATACGCACGTAGTCACAACAACAGTGTAAACAGATGACATTCTCATTACTGTTTCATTCGTGCTATATGTAGGCGCATCCAACCAACAGGCGTCGGCTATAGATTTGTTAAATCTTCAACTAATGTTTTGAACCTGAAGTGAAGGTCAAAGTGGGGTCATGTCTGTGAAGCGTTTAAAGCTCTTTACAAGACCTTTCCGATGAGGTGTAAATTAATAATAATAATAATAATAACACTTGTAATGCGCACGTATCCACACTGCTGGGTGTCCAAAGCTATTGTTGTAATGGCTTTACTTCTTGAGTTACGATCTTTTGAAATAATAAACTTTGGATTAGTATATTTAAACAACTGACGACGTCATCGTGACGTAACAACTTTTGTATTATCTACTGGTCATTGTCTACCTGCATGCACAATATCATCGAGAGGAAGAATAAAAACTTAAAAGAAATAAAATGAATAATATCAAAGAGTTGCCCGAACACCTAATAAACAAATGAATGAACAAGAGGACTTCTAACTAAAAGGGTCTGATGACAATGACATTTTGTGTGGATCCTAGAAACACAAACTTTGAAAACATCGATACTTTTGGTATAATGTAGGTGTGAGTTTACCGCGAATCTCAGTGTAAAATGATTGTGAGGTCAAAGATACACGTCATACGTCAAAGTGTGACGTCATACGTTCGGGCTACTTCATACGCTAGGCCTATTATGTGTCCATGCCCAGAATTGTGTAAACAGTTGACTTACGACTCCCATACATTTAAAGGAATTGTGGCATTTGGAGGCCATCATAGACGCGATGTGTGTTGTAATTGATTTTGCCCTTGTCTTTCCCTTTATACTTTACATCAAGAATAACACTAACACCCAGCGAGCAATCACAGTGTTTAGCTTCATCGTTGAGAGGGTATAAGTCCATTTTAATTTCACAAAGGGCACTTCCATTGGAAAGTCTCAAAAGTCTATTGGAATGTTTCTATGGGGCACCAAGGCAATGACCAGGGACAACTGAAGTCATGGCTTGCGTGTAATTCAAGGCATGTCATTAGTAGTTATAATTTCCACGAGTACATTTTAAAAATTCTGGTTCTTAAAATGGAGGTTACATTTATATTAAACTGATTATTGATATTGTATATATGTTTTACATTCTTATTTGCACACTGCCAGACGGATAACTTCATAACTGAATATTGTTAAAAACAAACAAAAAACAAAAAACAAACAAACAAACAAACAAACGTGACACTATATATCAACAAATGAATGGATAAGAGGACTTCTAATTAATAGGAAATGTTAATGATATTATTTGTATTGATCTTGAAAAAACTTTCAAAAAAGGTTTGTGTGAACTGATTATTGTACTGTACGTACACACACAAGTGTTCATTAAGACACAATTTACCCTAGTGCAAATAAAGTCCTACCTCGAACTGTAGATGTGACTAATGCTCACTGCGTACACTTGAACCTCTTTGATGAATCGGAAGTGGAAGATTGCCGGCAACAGTAATGGATTCTGTACGACAAACAACGTTAAAGTTTACATTACAAAAACAGTGCACCTTCGCCAATCCACATAATGTTGTACTTCCGCAATTGGGCCATGGTTGGGCTTAAACCACACGGCCATGGGGACGGTATGCGTTGTAGCATGGACATTTCTACCTCCATGATTGTAGTAGTAGTTTCTCACAACTGGGAAAACCCCACATACCCCAACCATTGTGTTCGTCATGGTTCGATGGTACAAAGGTTCGTATTGCAATTATAGGTGCACCTGTTTCAACCAATGCGGATAGTGTGTGCTACATCATGATGTGTTCCTCACATGTCAATGGCTGATGTGTTTGTGCATAGGGCAATTAGGAACAGCTCTTGGTTCGTGAAACTTGGTGTGACAAAAAAATGAAAGAACGACAGAATGAAAGAATGAATGAATGAATGAATGAATGAATGAATGAATGAATAAAGACTATTTAGGGGATGTCATACACTACAGTTTAAATTTGCTAAAAAGGCATGAAATTCTAAAACATCTCTCATTTTGGTCCTACTAAAGCTGCGACCGCTAAATTATAAATGATGATGAAACTTGTCAGTTAATATTACACGTCTATAGATGGTTATGGACCCTAGTGCCGCAAGGTGCAAGTAAAGTCCTACCTCAAGCTGTAGATGTGACTAATGCTCACTGCGTACACTTGAACCTCTTTAGTGAATCAGAAGTGGACGATTGCCGGCAAACAGTAATGGATTCTGATCGAACGTTCAAATCGTAAAAGCAGTGCAGCTCTTCGCCAACTCGACACCGATGTGAATGTATACAGTACAATGTATTGATCGGCATCCCGTGCGCAATGCAATGATAACTATTTCGGACAACTGGAAAACCCCCACACGTATAGTGATGCAATGCATTCTACGGTGGCCTGCTGAGACCAATGCAAAAGTGGGCGCTGGATGAGAATTTCCTCATTTCAATGACATTTCGTACCGATGTGTTTTTGGAACTTGATGTTTTCAGTCTGACATATGACCCGAAATATTAACCTTAATATTGAATACTGTGGCTGGTTGAACATTGAACATCTGGCTAAACGACATCATACTAGAATTGTCGTCATTCGTGTCACTATTGACACTCATTTTGGAACGTATGGCTATATTTATACATCGTTCCAAAATGATTGGAACCGATTGACCGTGCGAACATGCTAGCTTCATGCACGCTAATTTGGGCAGTTATCCTTCAGTTTTGTTTTCTAAATCAACCCCTCCTCTAATGCCACTCAGGTAGGAAATATAAATTTGTGTTACAGGCAGTAGACACTTTTGGTAATTGTCAAAGACTAGCCTTCACAGTTGGTGTATCTCAACACAAGCATAACATAACAAACCTGTGAAAATTTGAGCTCAATCGGTCATCAAACTTGCGAGAGAAAAAAAACACCCTTGTCACACGAAGTTGTGTGCGTTTAGATGGTTGATTTCGAGACCTCAAGTTCTAAAGCTGAGGTCTCGAAATCAAATTCGTGGAAAATTACGTCTTTCTCTAAAACTATGTCACTTCAGAGGGAGCCGTTTCTCACAATGTTTTATACCATCATCCTCTCCCCATTACTCGTCACCAAGTAAGATTTTATGCCAATAATTAATTTGAGTAATTACCAATAGTATCCACTGCCTTTAAAAAATGTTTTTCATAAAAAAGTGTAAGACTATAAAAGCTTCTATAGGGGGTACAATGCTAAGAAAGCAGATACTTCAGAAGCCCATAAATAAAGAGCTCAAGGAAAGCCATAGAAATGGTTGGAAAAAAATAATCTCGTGCACGTGGTATATACCTTCCGACTTTAGTCTCCGTACCCACATCACCTCCACGTTATGTGTGCATTGAACATTTGTTGATATGCAAATAAATCAAATAGTGTAAACCACTTGACTTATGATAATACAACTTAATCAAGTTTGGTTTGCTTTTCACGCTACGATGTTTTCGGGAAACCCATTCTCAAAATGGCGTTCATGTATGACATTGAGATATAATAGTTTTTCGTTGTGTGCATTGGGTTCTTTGAATCATGTTACCACCCTTCCAATGTATTGCTTTTGTGTATGTAAACAATAGCCCCAAACAAAACTTTTTAATCCTGTGGCCTGCAGAGAGTGGGCACTACGAGGGCGCTGTCTAAGGTCAATGTACTTTTACTAATAAATGCATTGTTTTAACAGAAAGACAGAAATTGACTCAACATATTGCCTTCATATTTACTTGCCACAGGTATGTTGAAAACTTTTTATTATAATTACTATTTTTGTTTAGGTATAAAGATTACTTATAAGGCTGAATTGAGGTATTTAGACGGAGGATGTTTAGGATGAAGATGGATTTTAAAGTGAACTTTCTCTTTTGTCCCAAGTTGTACAAATGGGTATAGGGAAAGTGTGCACAAGATTTACCTCATGTAAATGAAGAGTTGAGGCTTTGCAAAAGGATTATTATCACAAAGGTAAAAACTACCAATTGTGAAGATGCATGGATTCTATAGAGGAAAGTCCTCTCAGGATTTATGGCTATGAGTAGTGATTTGTTAGTATCATAAAAGAGATTTGAGAGATATTTCAAACTAGTTTTGACTTGAGCAAGGCTATGAGCTTATGGCAATCTGCAGTGAGGAGACAAAACTAAGGCTTGGTTGTTTTAGTATAACATGAGATTTGCAGACAAGTGCATGAGTCTTATAAAGTCATAGTTCAGGAGTATTACAATTGTATTCCTTTAAAACAATGGAAGGTTTAATTTCATAGATTGGATCCTTGAATATCAAAGAGAGTTGATCAGACATGTAACGTGAAAATAGAGAAGTACGTGAAAACAGTACCTGTTTCAAACTTCTGTCAAGTGCTAGAAATAGAACAGTTAGAATGCATTTTAGATGGTTGCAATTAGAGATTTGGATGTTCAAGACACTCAATTAAAACCCTTGTTGTTCATGCAGTAAACAATTTATAAAGAAAGATTTGTGTATTCCATAATGTAGTAGAAAGGCCACACAAGTTTAAAGTTATGTTTCTCATGTGCTGTTAGAAGTTAAATACATATTTTCCGAGTTTGATTGTTAATGTTTAGTCAAGGTTGAACACTAGTGAAATATTACTGTCTGCATAGTAATTTGAAGTATTCCTAAACTGTATACGTAGTTTCATTCATAAATATGATTATCAAAATGATATTTGACTGTGGATAGATGCGATAGCTCCATAGGTTAAGGAAAGCAGAATGTTCAACTTATGTAAATATATGCTAGTTTTCTCTAATAGTTAAGCGTTTGTATTGATGTACTTTTACTAATAAATGCATTGTTTTAACAGAAAGACAGAAATTGACTCAACATATTGCCTTCATATTTACTTGCCACAGGTTTACCTCGAGACCCTGGTTACATTTTGGCGATCTTGCCAGGACCCCTTCTCGAGATAAAGTACTGACTGGTGAGATGACGGCCATGCAGCAGTAGTCGAATCATTGAAACTAGCTGCTTGTAAGGAAGGAGTTGCCAAAGGAAAGCGAAGAAGGTTGGTGCTAGTTTAAACAGTAACGTAAGCTTGTGCCAGACTAGCCGGCGGAGATGGCAACTAATGAATCATTAGAGCAGCTAGAAGCGGATGTGAAGGCGTCGCTGCATGGCCTGACAAAGGAGCAGTTGGAGGGTGTGTTGGTGCACTTGCAAGCTGAGAAGAAAGAGGAGGAGCAACTCCAGTTAGACCCAGCGGCAGCCACCGTGACTCTAGCTCGGAGGGAGCTCAAGATCCAGGGACAGATCGGGACCTCTGGTCAACCCGATAGATTGTCTTTCAACAGCCTGGCGCGCCAGATAGAAGACGCCCTTCAAAAAGGATATAAAGCCAGGGAGGTAATTTCAGCAGTTACTAGGGCAGTGGCGCCAGGGGTACCGCTCAGGAGCTACTTGGAAGGAAGGCCAGAAGTCACGCTCCCTCAGCTCCGCCGAATCTTGAGGGCCCACTTCAAGGAGCGTGATGCCATTGATATTTATCAAGAATTGGTTGCTGCATCCCAGGACCAGAAAGAATCTCCACACGATTTCTTGATCCGTGCTATGTCCCTTCGCCAGAAAGTAGTTTTTGCCTCGCAGGAAGACCAATCCCCCCTGAGATATGACACCAACCTGGTCCAAAGCACGTTTATCCAGACACTGAGGACAGGTCTAAGCGGCACTTTAAAGGGAGAGATGCGTCAATATCTTCAAGATCCAGATATATCCGACGAAGATCTTCTGGAAAAGCTGAATGCGGTTGTGAGCCTCGAAGAAAAAAGATCAATCAAGAGGGTTCCCAAAACCAAAGTGAGCTCAATTGCCATGGCTACAAACGGCTCGAAGGATCAGGTGCAACCCCCCAGAAAAGCGCCGAATCCATTCAAATTCAGCAGTTGGCGGCAGGACTACAAGAATTGACGGCGTGTGTTGCCTCATTGAAGGAGTCCATGAGTAAGGGACCATGGATAAACTAAGAACGCGGCCGCCCGCGGGCAGACTCGTTCTAGAACGAGTCCGTCCCAAAATTGTCACGCGGCCGTCCCAAGATGGATTAAGCGCTCCAGTGATTTTTAAGGCCCCCTCATTATCGAACTCTATTGTTGGTGCCTTTTGTTGTTCAGATTACATGGACAAGGCAGCTCGTAAGTTAGCCAACAAAGGGGTGAAGGATTAGTGTTTGCGGTCTAGCTCCGGTAGGATACCAGACAACTGGGTTCGACAGATGAACATGTACGGCCAACCCTAGAGTTTTCCCAAAGCTATGCTAGTACCATGAAACATTAGTTGAACCGGCAGTATTTTTATCACATGTGCGGAGTTTGCATTCCCATCGTTGTATATCTGACGCATCAAAAAAGCAAGAAAGATAAATCGGTAGCGGATAGGAATTATTTCAAGACATGTACACGAGAAGTTTACTTGTAACACCACATCTTTTTATTTTTACATTTCTCTTCTTTGTCACGGGAATTATTAAAAAAACATGTGAATTATTACAATTTCAGCTATTGTTTTGATCAAAGCCTACCAGTAGTTTTTAATATCGATAGTCTCACAAATACTTTAAATATTCTTCATTAACTTTACAAAATAAATCCTTCAAATTTACAACTCTGTACACGACCAACTATATAATTTTTTATTGTAAAAAAATCAAATGTGCAATAATATTTAATGTCTACGTCGGTTTATAATTTCCGACTACCATTAGGTTTGTTATGGTACCTAATTTACAGCAAGTAGGTTAATTCTAAACAAACATATTACTATCTTTATACATTACTTCTTTACAAATGAACACTGGGCTGGTTTGTGGTAGCACTACATGTGTAAGTATTTATACATTATTATTTACAAATTACAATTTTAATTATTTTAAATAACAAATCGAACCATCGACTACCCATCGACAATAATCAACATGTACATTAGAGTGCACACTGACAAAAACATCGCTGAAACTTCTATTAATTGCGACATTGCGTTATTACCTAGGATGACACTTCTTTGTATGGTTTATTCTATTTGTCTTTGACGAAAAAACATATGGAAGTTGACATTGTGAACACCTACCTAGTCCCCCCTGAATGAATTTGGGCATGTGTTCATCGACAGGACATCTTGGTTGCTGTAGCGCTTCTATAAATGTGAAGAAATGTCCCTCATTTAGGGTGGATGGGATTGGCGATGGGAAATTGCGTACGCAACCCCATACATTAATGTCTCTGATGGGATTTTCCTGGCAATGGCTACAGGTTTCGTTGAAACACTTCGAAAAAAGAAGCATACCAAGCCGTCTGTCTAGATGGTCATGGGTAAAGCGCAGTTCTGATTGAACTAGTGGATTGTCTTTCAGCTGCGTGAGTGAGCCGTTCACTATGGCCTTCACTTCCTCATAGTCGTTGATTGGAGCCTGTGGAGTTCCACAAACAACTCTATCCACAGTTACGGTCTTGCCATCAAACTTCACGTCTTTCCAATAATCACCTAGACGCTCCATGGCACTGTCAAATACCTGTTGAGAATTAGAAATAGCAATAGACAAAATTAACGCTGATAAACAGTTATAGAGATAAATGTCCGACGATATCTGGCAATTTGAGCACCGCAATCTGAATGTTGTGTACAAATTTACCCAATGCACTCAACGAGCAGGTGATTTTTGATCACATGAGACCAAAATGTGCGTCGATTTTCGTTTGGCGCATTCTTCGGATTTTTCAGAATGCGCTCTGCAATTTGTACATCTTCAAATGCCATTTTTACGGAGTCGGACGATAGTGTGCTATGCGCACAACAAGTATCGGCGCACGTGACTTTGGTCACGAACCCTTTTGTCTTGGCAATATTTTGCAAACTGAAAGTAGCCACAATTGTTTTTTTGTTTTTCACTGTTTCCAGTTTCAACACGCCTATTATTATGAATTACTCATGTTTGTTTCTCGATTTTTATTTAGGAGCAAATAAATTTGACTTCGTTTTGTTTCCATTTTGTTTCCACAATCCTTACCACAGCCGAATCCAATGGGCTTTGGAGCTGTCCAGCCAATACCGCAGCAGATGGATGTTTCACAACTTCTTCGGTACCAACAACCACTCCACCATTTCTATCGATGGCCATGTGACGTATCGGGACAACCCCTCCCTACCACTCCAGGATATGCTGGGGATAATCGATTACCGGGACACAGATGGATGTAGAGTACTGAACATTTGAACTAAGATATTCGAGAGATACCAAGTTAAGGCATAAATGGCAGTGATTTCGGACAGTGCTTTTCTTGCTATAACGATTTTTGATTGATAAAGTGCGAATTCAATGGAACAGCATAAAGGATGGACTGGATTGCTGCAGCGGGGACAATGACGAGACTGTGGAGTGTCCCTCCAGTTAAGAGTTAGAATTGCTGAGAACAATATGCACTATATGGAACTACTGTACCACTACACAGGAATGTGTAAGGTCTACCCATTGTTTTGATGTGTGTTGATTGACACAAAAGACTGAAATGATGCAGGTAACGCGCGCAACCTGTTAACCACTTCGGACTCTCTGTCATTCGGACTAGGAAACAGTTCGCAAAATGATGTTTAGGGTAATCACTCTAGTAATGGGTTGACTAAAATTTTCCAGTGGATGAACAGTTTTTAATTGTGTTTTAAATGTCAGGGACGACATTTGTTTATGAGGGGGAGTGTGTTACCACCCTTCCAATGTATTGCTTTTGTGTATGTAAACAATAGCCCCAAACAAAACTTTTTAATCCTGTGGCCTGCAGAGAGTGGGCACTACGAGGGCGCTGTCTAAGGTCAATGTACTTTTACTAATAAATGCATTGTTTTAACAGAAAGACAGAAATTGACTCAACATATTGCCTTCATATTTACTTGCCACAGGTTTACCTCGAGACCCTGGTTACATTTTGGCGATCTTGCCAGGACCCCTTCTCGAGATAAAGTACTGACTGGTGAGATGACGGCCATGCAGCAGTAGTCGAATCATTGAAACTAGCTGCTTGTAAGGAAGGAGTTGCCAAAGGAAAGCGAAGAAGGTTGGTGCTAGTTTAAACAGTAACGTAAGCTTGTGCCAGACTAGCCGGCGGAGATGGCAACTAATGAATCATTAGAGCAGCTAGAAGCGGATGTGAAGGCGTCGCTGCATGGCCTGACAAAGGAGCAGTTGGAGGGTGTGTTGGTGCACTTGCAAGCTGAGAAGAAAGAGGAGGAGCAACTCCAGTTAGACCCAGCGGCGGCCACCGTGACTCTAGCTCGGAGGGAGCTCAAGATCCAGGGACAGATCGGGACCTCTGGTCAACCCGATAGATTGTCTTTCAACAGCCTGGCGCGCCAGATAGAAGACGCCCTTCAAAAAGGATATAAAGCCAGGGAGGTAATTTCAGCAGTTACTAGGGCAGTGGCGCCAGGGGTACCGCTCAGGAGCTACTTGGAAGGAAGGCCAGAAGTCACGCTCCCTCAGCTCCGCCGAATCTTGAGGGCCCACTTCAAGGAGCGTGATGCCATTGATATTTATCAAGAATTGGTTGCTGCATCCCAGGACCAGAAAGAATCTCCACACGATTTCTTGATCCGTGCTATGTCCCTTCGCCAGAAAGTAGTTTTTGCCTCGCAGGAAGACCAATCCCCCCTGAGATATGACACCAACCTGGTCCAAAGCACGTTTATCCAGACACTGAGGACAGGTCTAAGCGGCACTTTAAAGGGAGAGATGCGTCAATATCTTCAAGATCCAGATATATCCGACGAAGATCTTCTGGAAAAGCTGAATGCGGTTGTGAGCCTCGAGACCCTGGTTACACATGTGATTAGTATTTGTACCATCAGTACATTTGTAAAACTTCTTATGCACACTGCTAGACTATTAACTTTATATTGTTCAAAACAAAAATGACAAATAAATAAACAAATGAATGAACAAGAGGACTTCTAACTAATAGGGTCTGATGACAATGACATTATTTGTGTTGATCCTAAAAAGTAAAACTTTTAAAACATCCATAATTTTGGTTTCTTATAGCTTTCAAACAATTTGTCTGATCAGGATTGATCAGAACTAAAGCATGTATTGTTTAGATTTATTGACACTGGTTTGTGTGAACTGCTTCATGTACTATTACACACATATATACTAATTATGTTCATATAGACACTAGTGCAACTTGATGTGACAAAGTAAACGAAAGAATAAATGAATGAATGATAAATAAAGACTTTTTAGGGGATGTCAGTTTCACTGCAATTTGTCAGATCGAGTTTCAATGCAAGAGCGTGTACATTGCAATACAAAATACTGGTAGGTGCGAACCGAATCATGTTCATTTACACACAGCCAACATGTCAGTTAGTACATGTCTAATTGGTCATGTTAATTGAGACACAATAGACCCTAGTGAAGTAAAGTCCTACCTCCTACCTCTTTGATGAATCGGAAGTGGAAGATTGCCAGCAACAGTAATGGATTATGTTCGTTAATCAACGTTCAAAATGTGAAAAGCAGTGCACCCCTTCGCCAACTCGACACCGATGTGAATGTATACAGTACAACGTATTGATCGGTATCCCGTGCGAAATGCAATGGTAGCTATTTCTCACAACTGGAAAAACCCACACGTACAGTGTTGCACTGCATTCTACGGTGGCCTTGTGAGACCATTGCGATAGTGTGCGCTGAATTAGTCATTTCAATGACATTTCGTAGCTGAAATGTGTTTGTGGAACTTGACGTTTGCAGTCTGAAAAATTGACCCCAAATATTGAATACTTTGGTTTGTGAACATTGAATAACTGGTTGATTGATTGGCTAAAGAGTCAGTTATCAGGTCCAAAATGAACATGACACGACAAATCAAAATTCTAGCTTCATGCACGCTAATTGGGGCAGTTATCTTTCAGTTTTCGTTTTCTTTCATCACCCCTCCCCGCAAATTCCACCCAGGTAGAACATATAAATTTGTTTGAAACACTTACTAATTGTTGAAATAAAAGTTTGAAGATTGTTGATCCGGTAAAAAGACGTTAAAAAGCTTCCCAAAGCAGAAACTTCACTCCGAGTGCTTGCTGTGTTATTGTGGGGGTAATTTATTTCTTTGGAGGGGGAGGGGACGGGGCATTCTGAAGGGATAGACGGAGATCAAACAAATCCCGTATTTGTACAATACTTTATACAATATCAATTTAGATCGCAGTTCAATTGTACAGCACAAAGGACTGGTTTACAACAACTACATGGAGTTATTAATTCAATTGTGATAATGTTCATTGGTATTATAGGTTTTTTTTAGTTTTTTTTTTATAAAGTCTACCGGAGACTTGAAAAGTGACTCTAAAAAGTAGCAAAAAACATTAATGACATAAAAAGTGCTCAGGAAAATATTGGAAATTATAAAAAATTATTATCTTTTAAAAACTACTTTTCTGTTATAAACCGCATTATTTTTACATTGTGCTTTTAATTGTTGCTGTGCACGTGGCATATATAGAACACCGTACCTTCTGACTTTAGTCTCCGTACCTATACATCATAACGCCATGAACTGTATGCATTGAACATGACCTTCCAATATCGTGTTTGTTCGTTATGCAAATAAATCAAATAGTGTTAAACACTTGACTTATGATAATACAAGCACACTCCAGTTTGGTTTGCTTTTTACGCTACATGTTCTCGGGAAACCCATTCTCAATAGCGTCCATGCATGCCATTGAGATGTAGGCCTACAAGTTTTTTGTTGCCTGCGGTATTTATTCCTATTTTGACAAGTTATATGTCAACTGTAAAGAACAGTTCTTTGAAAACAGAAGATCCGTGTTGCTGTTGTGTGGCACTGTTAGAGAGCCAAACTCAAGGGTTCTCTAGAAATGTATAGTTTGGGTCCCTTAGATGAATCTGGAGGTTACGAGGGGCCGGGGAAAGAGGACACCCTGAAGACTTCACTGAGAGATCGAGGGCCCAGGGTGTTTGAAATAAAACGAAACAGTAGCAGCCGGAAAGAACCGTCACCCAAAGCTGACCGAACCATACTTCGAAAGTATAAAAGCTAGAGAGACAGTTGTTTTATCTGCAGTTAGCCTTGGTTGTCCTGAATCCGACAATCAATTTGTGTGGCTATCCTAAAGCATCTTCAGTTCATATTCTGCAGTAGGCCTATGTGGGCATACTATACTAAAGTTGAAGCATGTTCTCAATCATAATTATTACGGGCAATTTGACTCCCCACACGGCTTGCGTGTAAGAGACAGTAGCTGCGTGTGACGTCATCAACCAGTACAAGGGGTCAATGGGTGGAGTTATCGTGTTGCCGCCAATAAGTACGTCTCAAAGTTAGATCGCTAAAAAGAACCATTTATTGGTGCTGGATTTCATTTGACTTTTAAAAGACCGGGGAGTGGGTGGTGGGTCCTGGGGTTATTTTGTAGTTAGTGTGAAATAGCAAAACTCGATGGAAATAGTGATCCCGAGCTGTCCCGAGGGGTGGGCGGGGCTGGGGGTGTCTCGTGACACTGATGGGAGGAGCTACGAAGTTATGATGTCCAACCAATGTTGTTGTTGTTGTTTATCTTTTAGTTTATTTTATCTCCCGGGGTTGTTCTGACCTATTGGGATTAGATGCCTGGTATAGTGAAGCATTTAATCGTTCTGATGAAGATTTGGGATTTAGACAATGGTGTTGCGTGTCTATGGTTTCCCCGGAAATGGTTTCATTATTGTTGATACTTCATTGAATTGAACCTTTGTGTTTTACAAATAGTATGGTGAAGTCCCTATAGTCAAGATAATATGCAACGAATTCACACATGGTTCAACGCACTATGGGCAGGAAAACAAACATGTTGATTATTCTGGCCCTTTTTATGAAAACCACGATAAAGCTTTAAGAATTGAAGAGCAAACTTGTTTTCGTGGAGAGTTATCTTGATGGTTTATTATTTGAAAAAACTTCAATTTCAATTTGAATAAAGCTTTAGGGAATCAAACAGTTGCCATTGAATCCACAAAATGTTTTAAATTTACAAAAAAAAACTTCATTTTGAGATCAATGGATGGACGATAAAGAGAAAAAAACATACTCTATCAACTTCCAAAACACAGCTATTATTTTCATTATTTTATTTTAAAGTCGAACCACATATTTAAAAAAATAAATCTTGATCATCAATTGAGTGAGCGTCAAGAAAATGCAATTTACAAGCTCTTGATTTTAGTCATGCAATTTTTCCGCTTTAAAAAAATATCACAAATAGCTGACAATAAGCACATGTAGCATTATGTTATATTACACTCAACATTATATACTGTCATGTATGTAGGTGGCGCTATATATATTAGCCTTGCCTCTGTATCCAACGTATCAAGTAAAGATTTTTCTTTTATTTTAAAACATGGCGTGATTATAATAATAATGCCATCCGAAGTGAAGCATAAAAGCAATTGAAGGGCAATAAATCATAAATTTAAACGCTGCAAATGATTCAAAAGTAAGTTTGCGGGTAGCAACAAGATTTAGATAATTTGGAATTAGGTCCCTCTTCTGGTCACTCAAAGTCCCTCGGGGGAATAGTTCCCTCATTGTCAGTCAAATGTGTATACTGATTTACAAGGATCCCTACAACCTTGTTAGTATCTCGTATCAATGATTCGGTTTGCTGTCAACAATCTACAAGAGTTTTTGTTAGACTTATAGGGAGGTTTAGCTGCACGTTCCGCGAGTAACGTGAACGTCAACAAATTGTCGATAAAATTTCAAGTAGCATACGTGCAGTTACACTTTCCACGTCAGGTACATACGTGCGCCCAACGTGATGTTGTCACCCTGAAACAACACACTTTGTTGACGTTCACGTCACGTGGTTGCTCGCGTAACGTGCAGCTAAACCTCGCGTTATGGTTCTTACTGGAGCCGTTGCCTTCTCATAGTACGGTATTTACATGTTACATGAGAGCTGGTAATCATTAACCACTACGCATAGCTCTACATTCTTCTCATAGTACGGTATTTACACGTTACATGAGAGCTGCTAATCATTAACCACTACGCATAGCTCTACATTCTTCTCTTAGTACGGTATTTACATGTTACATGAGAGCTGCTAATCATTAACCACTACGCATAGCTCTACATTCTTCTCATAGTACGGTATTTACATGTTACATGAGAGCTGTTAATCATCAACCACTACGCATAGCTCTACATTCTTTGTAATCTAGGTGGAGATATGAAACACAAGAACATGGAGTCTTAAAACCACGTTTTCCTAGCTGGATCTGAACAAGGAACTTGGAGTTCCCTCTGAGCGGTATCTGGCTGTAATGTACCTAATAATAATAGACCGATTGCGTCATCATTGTTTACATGTGATCACGTGACCTGAGATGGGTATAGAAAAACACAGCTACACAGTAAAGACATGGGAAGACTCGCACTGATGAACCATAATCGGCTGTGTTTTCGATAAATAACAGTTTTAACTAATAAAACGAAGCCCTTTTTAGTTGAATGTTGTTACATTAATTTAAATAAATGCTGTTTGATAGACCAAGTTGTCTACTACAAAAGAGGTTTCTTTTTAGAGTTTGGTTAGACTACGTATATTACTGAGGCTTGAGCCGTGGATTTTGCGTTGTGCACGGCGTGAAGTCGGGCTGTGCCAAGGGAGACCGGGAAGTTGTCCGACTCTAACTGACAGCTACCCCTTCTAATCAAACAATTTGAAGGTGAAAATTTCGGAATTTGCAGCTTGTTCAGGAGATTTTTTTTGAAAATGTTGGCAGCAAAATCATTACAATGAGGGCAATGTAAAAATACACTTTCCGTGTAAAAAACGCATCGTGTGAACATTGTCGTAGAGTTTCCTATATTGGTGGGCTGTGTAACCATTACAACTGGCATTGTTCAGCCACCGGTAAGGTCTCATTACAAACTCCAGAATATTCTTCAGTGATTTCGAGAAACAAAAGCCTCGATTGAACAAACAAATGCAACAATATTCACGTCTTTTTTAACGCGCGCTGATATGCAGTACGCCGTGTTTGTTGATATTGTAACGATTCCGGGGTGGGGTATGGTTCTTATGAATTTAACCAAGCCGCCACTCTGGAATCTGAAGAAGTCACAGGGGAAGGATGAAATATAATATTGGGGGGATTGTCCTTAAACTCTACTGATGAGGCACATTGAAATAAATCAGTGTTTCAAACAGAGGGTTGACATTAACCGCAAGGAACTACACAGTGTGTATTTTATTCAATCATGTTCAATCACAAAATGTACATAGCGCCCTCTCTTGATTTAAACGGTATTAACTTAAGGTATTCTGTAATCAATCAGTTCGCTGGTTCATTATTCGCACGCAGCAGTACATGGTAGCGTGGCTGCTCGTGTAGTAACTATCTAATGAGAAAATTATTATCTTTTAAAAACTACTTTTCTGTTATAAACCGCATTATTTTTACATTGTGCTTTTAATTGTTGCTGTGCACGTGGCATATATAGAACACCGTACCTTCTGACTTTAGTCTCCGTACCTATACATCATAACGCCATGAACTGTATGCATTGAACATGACCTTCCAATATCGTGTTTGTTCGTTATGCAAATAAATCAAATAGTGTTAAACACTTGACTTATGATAATACAAGCACACTCCAGTTTGGTTTGCTTTTTACGCTACATGTTCTCGGGAAACCCATTCTCAATAGCGTCCATGCATGCCATTGAGATGTAGGCCTACAAGTTTTTTGTTGCCTGCGGTATTTATTCCTATTTTGACAAGTTATATGTCAACTGTAAAGAACAGTTCTTTGAAAACAGAAGATCCGTGTTGCTGTTGTGTGGCACTGTTAGAGAGCCAAACTCAAGGGTTCTCTAGAAATGTATAGTTTGGGTCCCTTAGATGAATCTGGAGGTTACGAGGGGCCGGGGAAAGAGGACACCCTGAAGACTTCACTGAGAGATCGAGGGCCCAGGGTGTTTGAAATAAAACGAAACAGTAGCAGCCGGAAAGAACCGTCACCCAAAGCTGACCGAACCATACTTCGAAAGTATAAAAGCTAGAGAGACAGTTGTTTTATCTGCAGTTAGCCTTGGTTGTCCTGAATCCGACAATCAATTTGTGTGGCTATCCTAAAGCATCTTCAGTTCATATTCTGCAGTAGGCCTATGTGGGCATACTATACTAAAGTTGAAGCATGTTCTCAATCATAATTATTACGGGCAATTTGACTCCCCACACGGCTTGCGTGTAAGAGACAGTAGCTGCGTGTGACGTCATCAACCAGTACAAGGGGTCAATGGGTGGAGTTATCGTGTTGCCGCCAATAAGTACGTCTCAAAGTTAGATCGCTAAAAAGAACCATTTATTGGTGCTGGATTTCATTTGACTTTTAAAAGACCGGGGAGTGGGTGGTGGGTCCTGGGGTTATTTTGTAGTTAGTGTGAAATAGCAAAACTCGATGGAAATAGTGATCCCGAGCTGTCCCGAGGGGTGGGCGGGGCTGGGGGTGTCTCGTGACACTGATGGGAGGAGCTACGAAGTTATGATGTCCAACCAATGTTGTTGTTGTTGTTTATCTTTTAGTTTATTTTATCTCCCGGGGTTGTTCTGACCTATTGGGATTAGATGCCTGGTATAGTGAAGCATTTAATCGTTCTGATGAAGATTTGGGATTTAGACAATGGTGTTGCGTGTCTATGGTTTCCCCGGAAATGGTTTCATTATTGTTGATACTTCATTGAATTGAACCTTTGTGTTTTACAAATAGTATGGTGAAGTCCCTATAGTCAAGATAATATGCAACGAATTCACACATGGTTCAACGCACTATGGGCAGGAAAACAAACATGTTGATTATTCTGGCCCTTTTTATGAAAACCACGATAAAGCTTTAAGAATTGAAGAGCAAACTTGTTTTCGTGGAGAGTTATCTTGATGGTTTATTATTTGAAAAAACTTCAATTTCAATTTGAATAAAGCTTTAGGGAATCAAACAGTTGCCATTGAATCCACAAAATGTTTTAAATTTACAAAAAAAACTTCATTTTGAGATCAATGGATGGACGATAAAGAGAAAAAAACATACTCTATCAACTTCCAAAACACAGCTATTATTTTCATTATTTTATTTTAAAGTCGAACCACATATTTAAAAAAATAAATCTTGATCATCAATTGAGTGAGCGTCAAGAAAATGCAATTTACAAGCTCTTGATTTTAGTCATGCAATTTTTCCGCTTTAAAAAAATATCACAAATAGCTGACAATAAGCACATGTAGCATTATGTTATATTACACTCAACATTATATACTGTCATGTCTGTAGGTGGCGCTATATATATTAGCCTTGCCTCTGTATCCAACGTATCAAGTAAAGATTTTTCTTTTATTTTAAAACATGGCGTGATTATAATAATAATGCCATCCGAAGTGAAGCATAAAAGCAATTGAAGGGCAATAAATCATAAATTTAAACGCTGCAAATGATTCAAAAGTAAGTTTGCGGGTAGCAACAAGATTTAGATAATTTGGAATTAGGTCCCTCTTCTGGTCACTCAAAGTCCCTCGGGGGAATAGTTCCCTCATTGTCAGTCAAATGTGTATACTGATTTACAAGGATCCCTACAACCTTGTTAGTATCTCGTATCAATGATTCGGTTTGCTGTCAACAATCTACAAGAGTTTTTGTTAGACTTATAGGGAGGTTTAGCTGCACGTTCCGCGAGTAACGTGAACGTCAACAAATTGTCGATAAAATTTCAAGTAGCATACGTGCAGTTACACTTTCCACGTCAGGTACATACGTGCGCCCAACGTGATGTTGTCACCCTGAAACAACACACTTTGTTGACGTTCACGTCACGTGGTTGCTCGCGTAACGTGCAGCTAAACCTCGCGTTATGGTTCTTACTGGAGCCGTTGCCTTCTCATAGTACGGTATTTACATGTTACATGAGAGCTGGTAATCATTAACCACTACGCATAGCTCTACATTCTTCTCATAGTACGGTATTTACACGTTACATGAGAGCTGCTAATCATTAACCACTACGCATAGCTCTACATTCTTCTCTTAGTACGGTATTTACATGTTACATGAGAGCTGCTAATCATTAACCACTACGCATAGCTCTACATTCTTCTCATAGTACGGTATTTACATGTTACATGAGAGCTGTTAATCATCAACCACTACGCATAGCTCTACATTCTTTGTAATCTAGGTGGAGATATGAAACACAAGAACATGGAGTCTTAAAACCACGTTTTCCTAGCTGGATCTGAACAAGGAACTTGGAGTTCCCTCTGAGCGGTATCTGGCTGTAATGTACCTAATAATAATAGACCGATTGCGTCATCATTGTTTACATGTGATCACGTGACCTGAGATGGGTATAGAAAAACACAGCTACACAGTAAAGACATGGGAAGACTCGCACTGATGAACCATAATCGGCTGTGTTTTCGATAAATAACAGTTTTAACTAATAAAACGAAGCCCTTTTTAGTTGAATGTTGTTACATTAATTTAAATAAATGCTGTTTGATAGACCAAGTTGTCTACTACAAAAGAGGTTTCTTTTTAGAGTTTGGTTAGACTACGTATATTACTGAGGCTTGAGCCGTGGATTTTGCGTTGTGCACGGCGTGAAGTCGGGCTGTGCCAAGGGAGACCGGGAAGTTGTCCGACTCTAACTGACAGCTACCCCTTCTAATCAAACAATTTGAAGGTGAAAATTTCGGAATTTGCAGCTTGTTCAGGAGATTTTTTTTGAAAATGTTGGCAGCAAAATCATTACAATGAGGGCAATGTAAAAATACACTTTCCGTGTAAAAAACGCATCGTGTGAACATTGTCGTAGAGTTTCCTATATTGGTGGGCTGTGTAACCATTACAACTGGCATTGTTCAGCCACCGGTAAGGTCTCATTACAAACTCCAGAATATTCTTCAGTGATTTCGAGAAACAAAAGCCTCGATTGAACAAACAAATGCAACAATATTCACGTCTTTTTTAACGCGCGCTGATATGCAGTACGCCGTGTTTGTTGATATTGTAACGATTCCGGGGTGGGGTATGGTTCTTATGAATTTAACCAAGCCGCCACTCTGGAATCTGAAGAAGTCACAGGGGAAGGATGAAATATAATATTGGGGGGATTGTCCTTAAACTCTACTGATGAGGCACATTGAAATAAATCAGTGTTTCAAACAGAGGGTTGACATTAACCGCAAGGAACTACACAGTGTGTATTTTATTCAATCATGTTCAATCACAAAATGTACATAGCGCCCTCTCTTGATTTAAACGGTATTAACTTAAGGTATTCTGTAATCAATCAGTTCGCTGGTTCATTATTCGCACGCAGCAGTACATGGTAGCGTGGCTGCTCGTGTAGTAACTATCTAATGAGAATCGCCATTGAATAAAGTGAGTAGCATCGTTCTGCGTGTGTGTGTGTTTCTTGAATGGTCTTGAGTTCTTGAGGTCTTGGATGGTCTTGAGGTCTTGAGGTCTTGAGGTCTTGAGGTCTTGAGTGGCGATCTCTAGTCTGGAAGCGACTGAGCCCCGAGCTCTGGTTTTCGTCTCCTTTTATGGCCTAGCAGACGTACGCGCTGCACTAAGCCAGAGAACCGATTGGTTAATTATAAGCGTTAAGAAAACAAATGTTAACACCTTTGGTAGCGTGCGCGCTAGCAGTTTGTAAGCGTGTGCGTAAAGTGCACGCGAACGCACAGCCCAATACGCACAACCAAATGTGTGAACACTAAATTTAGCTGAAGTTAAACTTACAATAATGGTGAATTAGCAAGACATTATAAATAAAGAGATAGCATTTAAGTAGTCTCAACAACTCTATAATTAATTCTAAAACGCAAGGCAGTTTTCGCCACAATATGTAATACCTATCTCAGGTCAAGTGACGTATGTAGTGCAATCTGTCTATTGTTATGATTTTACATCTTACCACCTTTCAGTTTGGTAAACCAGCCTAGCGGAATTTAAATCATAAGTGACTCGATGTAAAGCGAAAGTCAAACAATTTTTGTTATTAAGTTATTGGTACGTTTAGAATAATAGTTGACTGTGGATTTGTTGAAATGACAGATTATTCATGTTCATGAAAATAATAATAATTTATTCATTTATATTGCGCCCATTCCATAAAATGTACACATGCGCATAACAAAATTGTGGCACTGTTCAGTGATTCATACTTGAGCCGAGGATGAATATCTTTTAATATTCTTGATGAGAATGCCTTGGTTTTGGTTAGTCACTATTATTATTGGATGTTGTTAATTTCCAATTGTCATCCACATTTGACATTATTGTATCATTTTCGACCATGACGTCATCGACATTCACAGATGATGCAAGACCTTGACCGAGTGACGATCAGCCACGATGAGGTCACCGGTAGGAGTAAACGTCATGTCTAGAGGTGCGTACAGGCCACGAGCTACACAGCCGATGTGCTCACCTGATGCATCGTAATGATGTATCTCATTGATTCCCCAGCCACCGCAATAAACAGACACAAAGATGTCTCCAGCATCGTCGCAGCACACACCATAAGGATAGGCAAGTTTGCCGTCAATGGAGGTGCTGATATTGAACACCTCGTTTCCAATGAAATCCACACAAACTAGATTCATCTTGCCGAAGTGCGTGAATACCAGACGCTCCTTGCTGCTTACAGATATATAGCAGTCGCTACTAATATCATCATGATGTATTGTGGAAATGATGGATCCATCCATATTATGGAGAGATATTACCTTTCTCTTACAGTCAGCCACTGCAATCCGATCTTTATTGTCCACAGCAATACCACGAAGTAGACTCTCTGACTGCCCCTCGACTTGATTCTGTGAGGGTCGGAACTGACGAATGTATCTCAGTTCTCTATCATAAACCTGTACATCCTGTCCGTCAGTAACCAGAAGCAAGTCATCAGAGGTCACGGTAACACCAAAAGGTTGTTTTAGTTTGCCGTCCTCTGTTCCACTTCGACCACCTGTAGATTTGTAACTACCCTTTGATGTAAATGTGGATAATAGACACCGTGCTGAATCAATAACGACAATGTCACCGTTGCTAAAACAAGCAACGTCCCTTGTATACTTGAACTCCCCCTCACCTTCCCCATATTTACAAAACTTTGTCTTTATCTCCCACTTTTCTTCCTCTAGTATTTCACCGAGATCTGCATCAGTGACGATATCATGACCTTTGAACCCGATGAATGACTTGCTATGCTGCACTGTTTGAAACTGGAGCTCTTTGTGGAAGTCTAAGTTGTGCATAACTTTTGGCTTGAGGTCCAGCAGCTCAAAGTTATCAGCATGTTGCATCAAGTCATTGACTGAAGCTACGATCTGCTCTGCACGGCTCATCTTATCGTGATTGCTGCGCTGTATGCTCACAAATCCCTCACCTCTTTCTTGACCGATTTGGGTGACTGTTTCTTGAAGGAGGCGAGATTCATTTCTTATCTTAGTGATTTCCTCTTCCTCTTAGCCACAATATCTCGAAGAGCCTGGTCGACCATGAGCTGTAATCTTTGCTGTGAGTGTTTGATAGAGTCATCCACTTTTTGGAATTGCTTGCGACACTCATCAAACTTCTGCAAGGCTTCATCAACAGCTCGACGATAAGATCGAATGGAATCATTGATTTCAGAGAGATTGTGGTTGGACGCTCGGTGATCGAACACCGCACATTTGAGACACACAAGTAATTCACACGTGTCACAATAGAAACACAGTTCCTGGTCAGTGTGTGTCCGACACGTTTGTGTTTCAGTTTTGTCCTTGTCTTTGGGTCGCACATTTGACGAACCGACAGCATTAACGATTTGATGATGCCTGTGACTTTTTAATTTCGCGTGGATTGTCAGACATGTCTTGCAATAATTCACCTCACAGTCAACACACCGTGAGACGGCTTCAAGACCTTCGTCGCATCCTTCGCAAGTTGAGACAGGAGGGTTTTTAAATAAATAATAAATTATTTTAATGTTGGCCCATCTAGACCTTCATTAAAACCACAAAATTCCATTACTCTGCTTCTTAAACACCTTAATTTACCTTTAAATACTCCACTTTAACTGTGCCTTTGCCTCAATAAATTAATTTAATCTTTAATGAAAAGGGGGGGGGGGGTTCCACCGCGGTCGCGTCGTTGATGCCTCACTCCTGTTCCTGTGGTTCCCTCAGAGGAGATACCGTCTTGCCAGGGCGTCTTGGCCGTGGAGTCGTCTTGGGTTCCTCTTGCATGGGGATGAAGTCACTTGGGAGGGGTCGTCTTGACGTAGAGGCGTCTTTGGGTGAAGTCGTCGACATCGCCGGAGTTTCTTGTCTTTATTCTTTGATTATTACCATTCTTTCACCAGTAATAATGTCAATCTGCTGAGCTGATGGTGATGCAAACATCCACCTTACACGTGGGTATACTATTGGAGATTCTCTTCCTATGTCTCCTCTCTTTTTTTTCTTTCTTGATTTCGTAGATGAACTGTCTCGAGCAACTCCTTATTGCTCATTTTCTTTACTGTTGCTAGTTTTCTCTGCTTTTTCTTATAATTTTACACTGCAACTATACTGGATCAATAACTTGCGGTCTCTCCGCAAAAACGTATGAGGGCGCCCTCCATAATATCCACTCACTCCGTGCGTGCGCGTTGCATCCAAGCACGAGTAGTATACAACATCCAGCATAACTTGATTAGGTCTCTACTCAGGTCGAAGGTGTTGGGCATACTGACGTCTTGAAGAGGCTTGCTTTTGATGATAACCGCTAAAAACAAAATATCCTCTTGGGCTTTTGAAACAGTGATCAGTTGTTTCTCCCAAAGTCTATTGTCGCTTATTAATCATCCTTGCTGCATCAGCCGTCTTGGCGTCATCTTTGTGCTCTGTTTCCTCCTTTGCCTTTGCAGTCGTCCCAATCTTTGCAATAGTCTTGATTAATTCTCTGCGGGCTCTTTTCACTCCAGCCCTTTATTCTTGAGTTCATCTCTCTTTGTTTACGTGTTTTCCATCTTTTAAAAACTTCTTTTGCATCATCAAAGGCCTTGTATTTTCTCTTTATCTGTCCCCATATCTTGCCGGTGGCCGTCTCTCTCTGTGACTGCGACGCGCCTCGCAATTGTCTTGTTCCAGTCCCTCATCTTTCTCGAGGTTGTCCAACTGGTTTCTCTGCTGGCAAGGCTTCTCTTTATTTGTCTTCGCCGTCGTCTCCATGGTTTCTCTGTCTTGACTTAGACTTTCACTTTCATCAGTCTTTTCCGTCATCTCCATGGTTTCTTTATCTTGATGTCGATTGTCACGAGTATCTTGCCGTCGTTCTGTACCATTTTCATCTCCATCCACCGTTGCTGGAGTTCGTGCCCTTGCCGTGTCTTGATACCACGTTGGCGCATTCTCTCCAGTGTAAGGTTTCAGTCTGTTGTAGTGTACAATTCTTGGCTTTCCCTTCGCTCCTTTCTGAATTCGGTAGGTGACGTCACTCATACACGTTGTTACCACAAATGGTCCATCCCACGGTAATTGGAACTTGGGGCAATGACCTCGTTTTCGTTTTGGGTTGTACAGCCATACTATGTCTCCTTTGCTGTATCCCCCATGGTCTGCTTTGTGGTCATAGTTGCGTTTCTGTCTGTCACTTGCAATTTGAAGATGTTCTCGTGCGTATTGATGGACTTGCTCCATACATTCCTGGCGACGAGCAACATATTCAACTTGATTTTCTTGCTGGTCATCTTTCGGTCTCTCCATAAGTAAATCGACCGGCAAGGTTGCCTCTCTTCCCATCATCATCTCATTGGGTGTGTAGCCGGTTGTTTCGTGATCAGCAGATCTATAAGCCATCATGACATATGGCAAATAGATATCCCAGTCTCTCTGGTTATTGTCTACAAACATGGCTAGCATCCCTTCAATAGTTCTGTTCGCCCTCTCTATCATCCTGTCCGATTGAGGATGCAGTGCCGATGTCCTTGTTTTATCAATGCCAAGTAGTTCACATATTTCTTTGAAAAGGTGAGACTCAAAGTTTCTCCCTTGATCTGTATGGAGCTGCATCGGGACGCCATATCTGCAGACGAACTGTTCAACAAAAACTGTTGCTATGGTAGCGGCTTCTTGATTCGGTATTGCATAGGCCTCGGTCCACTTGGTGAAGTAGTCACCTATAACCAGAATATATCGGTTGTCTCGATCAGTCTGGGGTAGTGGACCCAACACATCCATAGCTACTCTTTCCATGGGTACTCCTACGTTATAGGTTTTCATTGGGCCTCGGCGGGTCTTGTTTGGAGACTTTCTTGATGCACACTTGTCGCATGTTGAGACGATGAGATTCACATCTCGTTGCCATCTGTTCCAGTAATACCTGCTTCTGACTCTGCCCCTTGTCTTGTTTTGTCCAAGATGACCACATGTTTTGTCGCTATGTAATCTTGTTACAAGAGTCTTCCTCAAACTCTTTGGAAGAACAATCTGCCACTTGATGATATCGCCAGCTACGGTTTCCCATCGTCGGCATAGGACGCCGTCTCGAATGTGCAATCTTTCCCATTGTGCCCAGTAGCTCTTTACTTCTGCACTTTCAGGTGAAACATCAGCCCACCGTGGTCGCTCGGCTGAAGTTTCCTTCCATTGGAGTATCTTGCATACACTCATGTCTCTTCTTTGTGCGTCTTTAAGTTCTTCTTCCGTTATAAACTGTTCCTCGTCGTTGTTTCTTTCACTTGTTTGCTCTTGAGCATTTGTCGTGACGATTCCACAAAATGGTTGATCAGCAATCTCTACAGATGCGCCATCAACAATTGGTCTTGTACTTTCACTTGTTGTTTTATGCTGCCGGGGCTTTCTCATGCTGTACTTTATTTCTTGTGCTGTGCTGTATTTCTCCGTCTTGTCACACTGTTTGCATTCATTGGCACAAGGTTTTCTTGACAGACCGTCAGCGTTCCCATGTTGCTTACCAGGACGATGTTGGATATCGAAATCATAGGCGCTCATAAGTTCCAACCATCTTGCCATCTGTCCTTCCGGGTTCTTGAAATTCATTAGCCACCGAAGTGCTCCGTGATCTGTCCGGATGAGAAATTTCCTGCCATACAAGTAGTGATGAAAATGTTTGGTGGACGCAACCACTGCGAGTAATTCCTTTCTTGTTACACAATATTGTCTCTCTGCTTTAGCCAAGGATCTGCTGTAGAATGCGATGACTTTCTCATTTCCATCTTGAACTTGTGATAACACTGCCCCTACTCCTTGATTACTTGCATCTGTGTCTAAGATGAAGGTTTCGTCACTTGAAGGGTACACTAGTATTGGAGTGGTTGTCAGATCCCTCTTGAGTCGTTGAAATGCAGCTTCACATTCCTTTGTCCACACAAAATTAATTTGCGTCTTCTCTGTTAGGCGGTGCAGAGGTCTTGCAATTTCAGCAAAATTTCTGACGAATCGTCTGTAATATGAGCAAAGTCCTAGAAAGCTCCGAACTTCAGTCACTGTTCTGGGGGTGGGCCATTTATCAACTGCCTCTGTCTTGACCGGATCTGTCTGTATACCTTGACTTGAGACGACATGTCCCAAAAATGTCACTCTCTCCTGAAAGAGATGACACTTCTTTGGACTCAACTTAAGGCCAGCTGTCCTGAGTCGCGTCAGTACTTCTTGTAATCTTTGAAGGGCTGCTTGAAAATGATTTCCATAAACGATGACGTCATCAATGTAGAGTAAGCAGGTCTGCCATTGAAGTCCGGAGAGCACTCGTTCCATCAGGCGTTCAAAGGTTGCGGGCGCATTACATAAACCAAAGGGCATCACCTTGAATTCGAATAGCCCCTCTTTGGTAATGAAAGCAGTTTTCTCCTTATCTTTCTGTGCCATCTCCACTTGCCAGTACCCACTTGCCAAATCCAGCGTTGAGAACCACTGAGACCCGGATAGTGTGTCCAGTGAGTCGTCGATTCTTGGTAAAGGATAAGAGTCTTTGATGGTTGAGGCATTTAGTTTTCGGTAGTCCACACAAAATCTTGTCGATCCATCCTTTTTCTTGACTAAAACGATGGGCGAAGCCCAGGGGCTTGACGATGGTTCAATCACCCCTCGCTTTAACATCTTGTCGATTTCTTCTTTTGCTACATCTCTTTGATGTATTGGGAGTCTCCTGGATGGTTGTCTGATGGGCCGTGCCTCACCAGTATTTATCTCGTGCTTGACAATTGAAGTCTTTCCCAGATCACTTGAGTCTTTTGCAAAAACATCTTGAAACGTCGTCAAGACTCTTGATAATTGCATCTTTTGACTTGGATTTAGCCTTTCACCACTGATCTTGAATAATTCGGTCAAGTGCTCTGGAATTTCTTGTTCCGACGCTTGCTTGTTCTCTTGTAATATAGTTACACGACGTCCCTCTTTTTCTTGCACGATTTCACCACTCTGTACGGGTTCACACGTGGCCAACACTGCACCCTGGTAGATTATTATAGCTTCATCTTTAAGATTGAGAACTCTGATCGGTACCAATTCTTGTTGGACATCAACCAAGGTTTTGGCAACCATGACCTCGTGATTTCTGACGAATCTCGGCTCAGGTTCAACAATGCCAAACTTCGAATTTCTATTTCTGTGTTTCAGCTTGCCAGGCAGCAATATCTCTTCTCCTGCTTTGATTGTAATAGTTCGGTCGGCTATCACTCGGGTGCACTTTTCAGCAGACGCCCGGTAAACATGACATTTTACTTGCTGTCCTCCAATCTGCATTTCGCCTCTTCCCAAATTCAGTGTACAGTCGTACGTTTCAAGGAAGTCGTAGCCCAGAATTCCCTCAGGCTCAATGTCAGCTAGGTATACGTCTT
The DNA here is from genome assembly GCF_032118995.1 of Asterias amurensis. NCBI lineage: Eukaryota > Metazoa > Echinodermata > Asteroidea > Forcipulatida > Asteriidae > Asterias > Asterias amurensis. Next base: position 6,536,929 of record NC_092651.1, read on the forward strand.
GACTTATTACTTTACTTTGTTCTTTAACTTGAAATTCTAGCTTGAGTCGTCCTTGTCCCAAACAAGGGGCGAGTTCTCCATTGGCCATGGCTACTTTTACGTTAGTCGAATCTAGCTTTGGTCTTGAACTTTCGGAAATCTTGTAATACATATCTGGGCGGATGATAGTCAAGCTTGCCCCAGTATCCACTAGAAAATTTACTTGAACGCCTTCAACTCGAACAGTTACTTCTATGCCTTGATTAATTACTGCACGCTTTACTGATGGGGGTTTGCTTTCTTTTGGTCCGTCTGTCCTTAGTTTCCCAGCCGACCGTTGGACCTCGTAATCGGCTGCTGTCCGTTTCCCTGCTGCATTGCTTGTTGGCCCATATTATTGTTGTATCTGTAAGAATTCTGTCTTGGGTGCGGACACTCACGCGCAAAATGGCCTAATTCATTGCAATTCCAACATGCAGGGGGTCCTCTATTGTTTCTTTCATGGTGCCTCCAGTTCGGTCCATCTTGCCTGTACTGGTTCTTTGCTTGGTTGCGTTGATCCGGTGATGACGTCACTTTATCGGTCTGGGTAAACCCAGCACCCTCTTTATGCCCACTGGTCATGTTCTTTAAAGCCTTGGTTAGAGCGCCAAGTTCATCAGACAGTGAAAGAATCTTGCCTTGTATGTCTTTCATTTCTTTACTTTGCTCCGATTCTTTGTCTTGTTCTGGTACGATAACTCTTGCCATTTTCCGAGTTACCCCACGCTGGCGATCAGCCGCCTGGAAAGCCTCTAGTTCCACTGCTATGCGGACTGCATCAGCCAGAGTTTCTGGTTTAGATTGAAAAACACGCCATCTTATCTCACCATCGGTCAGAGCGTCAATAAAATGTTCTTGAGATAAAGTTTCTTGTAAAACGTACGTAGCTGATGGGTACGCAAGCCGTGTGAGTCGTCTAATTGCTTGAGCCAACTCAGGCAATGTTTCTTCCCTTTTTCGTTGTCTGTTCTTTAATTGTACTCGAAATAATTCTTTCTGGTCATTTGAGCCGAACCTGTTGTTCAAGGCGGTTACCAACGCTGTGTAGTCATGACGACTGTCATCATCCAAGTCACCCAAAACGCACTGTGCTGAACCTCTTAAATTGGCTGCGAGGTACATAGCCTTTACTTTGTCACACCAGCCATTCATTTCAGAAAGCATTTCAAATTGAACAGCATAGTCGTTCCAACAACTGGATCCGTCGTAGCTTGTAGGTTTTATCTTCATCTTTGCACCACAACCTCTGTTTTCTTGATTTCTTGTTTTCATGTTTTCTTGGTTGGGCCTTGTTTCTTGATCGGGTCTTGTTTTCTTGATTGGGCCTTGCAACTGTGCTCTGTATTCTTTTAATTGTTCTCTTTCTTCATTTGCGCAATCCAACTCTCTCTGAAGAATTTCACATTCTGCCCTCATTTTGTCTAGAACTGCTTGTCCCTGTTTGATTACTTTCTTTTCCGGAGAATTATCACTTGAAGTTGACTCTGATAATCTTGAATCACCGCTCTCTGTAATCTTTATTTCATCACTAGAACTTGCCGTGGAAATATTACTTTCATCTTCCCCTGAAACTTCACCTAAAAAGGATTCGTTCTGGATCTCTTGTTGTACTGGACTTTCCATCTTTATAAATTTCTCTTTTCGTCACTTTTAAACTCTTTAATTCTCTTGTTATGATTCGAAGTTCTTTAATTCACCAGTCTTGAGATCATCCCACCGCTGCCACCAAAATGTAACGATTCCGGGGTGGGGTATGGTTCTTATGAATTTAACCAAGCCGCCACTCTGGAATCTGAAGAAGTCACAGGGGAAGGATGAAATATAATATTGGGGGGATTGTCCTTAAACTCTACTGATGAGGCACATTGAAATAAATCAGTGTTTCAAACAGAGGGTTGACATTAACCGCAAGGAACTACACAGTGTGTATTTTATTCAATCATGTTCAATCACAAAATGTACATAGCGCCCTCTCTTGATTTAAACGGTATTAACTTAAGGTATTCTGTAATCAATCAGTTCGCTGGTTCATTATTCGCACGCAGCAGTACATGGTAGCGTGGCTGCTCGTGTAGTAACTATCTAATGAGAATCGCCATTGAATAAAGTGAGTAGCATCGTTCTGCGTGTGTGTGTGTTTCTTGAATGGTCTTGAGTTCTTGAGGTCTTGGATGGTCTTGAGGTCTTGAGGTCTTGAGGTCTTGAGGTCTTGAGTGGCGATCTCTAGTCTGGAAGCGACTGAGCCCCGAGCTCTGGTTTTCGTCTCCTTTTATGGCCTAGCAGACGTACGCGCTGCACTAAGCCAGAGAACCGATTGGTTAATTATAAGCGTTAAGAAAACAAATGTTAACACCTTTGGTAGCGTGCGCGCTAGCAGTTTGTAAGCGTGTGCGTAAAGTGCACGCGAACGCACAGCCCAATACGCACAACCAAATGTGTGAACACTAAATTTAGCTGAAGTTAAACTTACAATAATGGTGAATTAGCAAGACATTATAAATAAAGAGATAGCATTTAAGTAGTCTCAACAACTCTATAATTAATTCTAAAACGCAAGGCAGTTTTCGCCACAATATGTAATACCTATCTCAGGTCAAGTGACGTATGTAGTGCAATCTGTCTATTGTTATGATTTTACATCTTACCACCTTTCAGTTTGGTAAACCAGCCTAGCGGAATTTAAATCATAAGTGACTCGATGTAAAGCGAAAGTCAAACAATTTTTGTTATTAAGTTATTGGTACGTTTAGAATAATAGTTGACTGTGGATTTGTTGAAATGACAGATTATTCATGTTCATGAAAATAATAATAATTTATTCATTTATATTGCGCCCATTCCATAAAATGTACACATGCGCATAACAAAATTGTGGCACTGTTCAGTGATTCATACTTGAGCCGAGGATGAATATCTTTTAATATTCTTGATGAGAATGCCTTGGTTTTGGTTAGTCACTATTATTATTGGATGTTGTTAATTTCCAATTGTCATCCACATTTGACATTATTGTATCATTTTCGACCATGACGTCATCGACATTCACAGATGATGCAAGACCTTGACCGAGTGACGATCAGCCACGATGAGGTCACCGGTAGGAGTAAACGTCATGTCTAGAGGTGCGTACAGGCCACGAGCTACACAGCCGATGTGCTTACCTGATGCATCGTAATGATGTATCTCATTGATTCCCCAGCCACCGCAATAAACAGACACAAAGATGTCTCCAGCATCGTCGCAGCACACACCATAAGGATAGGCAAGTTTGCCGTCAATGGAGGTGCTGATATTGAACACCTCGTTTCCAATGAAATCCACACAAACTAGATTCATCTTGCCGAAGTGCGTGAATACCAGACGCTCCTTGCTGCTTACAGATATATAGCAGTCGCTACTAATATCATCATGATGTATTGTGGAAATGATGGATCCATCCATATTATGGAGAGATATTACCTTTCTCTTACAGTCAGCCACTGCAATCCGATCTTTATTGTCCACAGCAATACCACGAAGTAGACTCTCTGACTGCCCCTCGACTTGATTCTGTGAGGGTCGGAACTGACGAATGTATCTCAGTTCTCTATCATAAACCTGTACATCCTGTCCGTCAGTAACCAGAAGCAAGTCATCAGAGGTCACGGTAACACCAAAAGGTTGTTTTAGTTTGCCGTCCTCTGTTCCACTTCGACCACCTGTAGATTTGTAACTACCCTTTGATGTAAATGTGGATAATAGACACCGTGCTGAATCAATAACGACAATGTCACCGTTGCTAAAACAAGCAACGTCCCTTGTATACTTGAACTCCCCCTCACCTTCCCCATATTTACAAAACTTTGTCTTTATCTCCCACTTTTCTTCCTCTAGTATTTCACCGAGATCTGCATCAGTGACGATATCATGACCTTTGAACCCGATGAATGACTTGCTATGCTGCACTGTTTGAAACTGGAGCTCTTTGTGGAAGTCTAAGTTGTGCATAACTTTTGGCTTGAGGTCCAGCAGCTCAAAGTTATCAGCATGTTGCATCAAGTCATTGACTGAAGCTACGATCTGCTCTGCACGGCTCATCTTATCGTGATTGCTGCGCTGTATGCTCACAAATCCCTCACCTCTTTCTTGACCGATTTGGGTGACTGTTTCTTGAAGGAGGCGAGATTCATTTCTTATCTTAGTGATTTCCTCTTCCTCCTTAGCCACAATATCTCGAAGAGCCTGGTCGACCATGAGCTGTAATCTTTGCTGTGAGTGTTTGATAGAGTCATCCACTTTTTGGAATTGCTTGCGACACTCATCAAACTTCTGCAAGGCTTCATCAACAGCTCGACGATAAGATCGAATGGAATCATTGATTTCAGAGAGATTGTGGTTGGACGCTCGGTGATCGAACACCGCACATTTGAGACACACAAGTAATTCACACGTGTCACAATAGAAACACAGTTCCTGGTCAGTGTGTGTCCGACACGTTTGTGTTTCAGTTTTGTCCTTGTCTTTGGGTCGCACATTTGACGAACCGACAGCATTAACGATTTGATGATGCCTGTGACTTTTTAATTTCGCGTGGATTGTCAGACATGTCTTGCAATAATTCACCTCACAGTCAACACACCGTGAGACGGCTTCAAGACCTTCGTCGCATCCTTCGCAAGTTGAGACAGGAGGGTTAATGCCCTCCTTCGGACCTTCGAGATTGATGACGTCATCGATAAGTGAGCTCAAGAAAAAGCAGCTAAGAAGATCCGACAATCCCCCATCTGGGATTGACGTTTCCTTTTTACACATTGGGCAAATAATAAGATCCGTCTTCGGATCCTGTTTGTCTGTAAGTTCCTGAAGACACTTGAAGCAGAAGTTGTGAAGACAGTCCAGGATTTTCGGATCGGTGAACCGACTCAGGCAGATTGGGCATTCAATGTGTACATGTCTAATCTTGCAAGTGGTCTCAGTGTGTAAAGCAGCTTCAGCCATCTTGATGAGAATGGGCTCCTGTTACCTGATGAAATAAAACAAGGACGTGTTCGTTTTACCAGGGAGTGAACAAATGTAGGAGACTTTTAGACGCTTGGTGGCAGCACATTTACTGGGTAAGTTCTTAAAAGTATACTGACCTGCTAGGATAAAGACAGGCATTGGTCTTATAAACCCATTGATTACATTATATGTCATGATAGCAATGGATATAGAAATGTGTTATAATTGGTCCGAGTTGATTCAGCTTGCACTTCCGAAACGAATGAGAGGTCAAAGGTGCATAAGGCAACATCCGGTCAGGCTGGTATCTGGGCTTATTCACGAGCCTCGAACACTGATCAGTAGTGGGTGCGTTCGATTAGCTTCCCCGGGTCGACCCCGGTGTGTGGCGTTTTTTTTCCAGGACGAACGTGTGCAAATAATTACCCACGTTCGTTCTGGAAAAAAAACGCCACACACTGGGGTCGACCCAGGGAAGCTAAACAAACGCACCCATAATAAAGATCAGTGTTTTCGAAGTGTGACGTCAGACAGGCTAGTTCGTATGTTTACTCGAAAATAAGTGACCACGACCAGGATTTTTGAACAATGGACTATCACGACTTATTGTGGTATTTGTATGATGGACATGAGTATAATGATAACAATAATGTTCTTAATGGTTCTCTTTTATACTTTACACCAACAGATAGAACAGCGAAGCTGCTATGGCGAGCTGCCGATCGCCAGATAGAACCAATGACCGTCAGAAAAACCAATCATTTCACCAACTGATGGTCAAAGGGGTGGGGGACATTGACAGGTATGAAGTTATGACAATTTTAAGGTTTTCATTGCTTTAGCTCATTCAACTGGAACCAGTGATCTTTGAGATTTATCTTTTCTTATTATATACATGTAAGCAGCAATAGTTGATTAAAGTTTTTAATCGACACATCATTGCAATAAGGAGTTATGACCATTTAAGGTTTTCATTGTTTTAGCTCAATCAACTGAAACCAGTGATAAACTCTTTGATTTTTTTTTTCATATTATCTACATATTAGCAGCAATATTTGATAAAAGTTTTAAACTGGTAAATCGTTGCAATAAGAAGGTATGACCAATTAAAGGCAGTGGACACTATTGGTAATTACTCAAATTAATTATTAGCATAAAACCTTTCTTGGTGACGAGTAATGGGGAGAGGTTGATGGTATAAAACATTGGGAGAAACGGCTCCCTTCTGAAGTGCCAAAGTTTTCGAGAAAGAAGTAATTTTCCACAAATTTGATTGAGATACCTCAGATTTAGAACTTGAGGTCTCGAAATCAACCATCTACACGCACACAACTTCGTGTGACATGTGTGTTTTATTCTTTCGTTATTATCTCCCAAGTTCGACGACCGATTGAGCTCAAATTTTGTTAAGCTTTGTTATTTTATGCATATGTTGAGATACACCAACTGTGAAGGCTAGTCTATTACAATCTAGTCTAGACAATTACCAATAGTGTCTACTGCCTTTAAGGTTAGTATTATTATTTTATTGCATTCAACTGGAACCAGTAATAAACTCTTTTAGTTTTATCTTTTCAAGTGAATTAATATGTACGAATCAATAATTGATTTAAGTTTCAAGTCAGTACGTCAATGCAAAAAGGAGTAATGACCATTTTAGGTTTTCATCTTAGCTCACTCAACTGAAACCATTGATTAATTCTTTGAGTTTTATCTATTCATATGAATCTTCATGGAAAAAGCAATAAAATTTGAAATAGAGGAACACGTTGCCTTGGATCGGATGAGTTGGTCTATAAATGGCGTTTGTAACCGTTTGTTATAAAATGTTTATGGTTAAAAAGATGGTTTAAAAGTAAAATACAATGATCAACACAAATTTGCCCCGAAATTGCGTGGTTTTCTTTTTATTTTTGCGAACTAACATGGTCGGCCATTTATGGGAGTCAAAAATTTGACCCCCATAAATGGCCGACCGTGTTAGGCGACGAGGTAAAAGGAAAACCGTGCAATTTTGAGGCATGTCTGTGTGGATCGTTGTATTCTACTTTAACAACATCTTTCCACCCAGAAGTGTTTTATAACAAACGGTTACAAAGACCAACTCGACCAATCCAGGGCAACGTGTTCCTTTAAGTTTCAAGTCAGTACATCAAATGCAATCAGGAGTTATGGCCGTTTATGTTTTTCATTGTTTCAGCTTATTCAAGCGGAACAAGTGTCAGAGGTCGATTTTTTGTTAAAACAAAATATTTAAAACTTTGAGATTTTAATTTGAGCTTTTTTTTAAATCCAGATGTCAATGTTTGAGCCTGAAGAACATTTTTGTTATTCCAAAAACTGAACAAAAAAATTATTCAAAAGACTTCAACAATATTTGAAAACATGGCTGAAAATTACCCAAAAATGACTGGCAATTATATATATCAATGTCACTTTGGCTTGTCCTTACCAAAACAACTCAACTCAAAGACTTAAACTTAAACCAAAAACTTTAACATTTCCAAAAACTTTAACGCGGACGGCCGGACGGAAGGACGGACGGACAGACGGACGGACGGACGGACGCCGGACGGAAATTGGTATTACATAGGCTCGCACTGTTCTGCAGCTCGCCAATAAAACCAACGCCCAGCCGGCAATCACAATGTTTAGCAAGGCCTTTTTCATTTTGCAAATCTTCAAAGTCTATGAGAATGTTTTGAAGGGGCACCAAGGCCATGACCGGGCACTGTCTTGGCCTGCGTGTAATTCAAAGCATGTGATTAGTATTTGTTCCATCAGTACATTGTTAAAACTTCTTCGAATAATAAGTATTGATGTTGTATGTGTTAGGGTTCTTACTATTATGCACACTGCAAGTTAGACTAATAACTTCATATTTTTCAAAACAAAAATGACAATTGACAAATAAATCAAAAAATGAATGAACAAGAGGATTTTTAAATAATAGGGTCTGATGACAATGGCATTATTTGTGTTGATCTTAAAAAACACAAACTTTGAAATCATCGATAATTTTGGTATAATGTAGGTGTAAGTTGACCGCGAATTTCAGTGTGAAACGATTGTGAGGTCAAAGGTACATCTGGCAACATCCGGTCAGGTTGGTATCTTGCGTTATTTACGAGCCTCGAAGTGTGACGTCATACGTTCGGGCTACTTCGTACGGTAGGCCTATTATGTGTCCATGCCCAGAATTGTGTAAACAGTTGACTTACGACTCGTAAACATTTAAAGGAATTGTGGCATTTGGAGGCCATCATGGACACGATGTGTGTTGTAATTGATTTTGCCCTTGTATGCCCCTTTATACTTTACACCAAGAATAACACTAACGCCCAGCAGGCAATCACAGTGTTTAGCATGAACCAGACTCTACACTGACCCGAGTCAGTGAGTTTTTGTTATCAGGGTGAAACTGACCAGCTATTATGCAAAACTGCAGTGTATCTGAGTTCTATCATTGTTTAATGTTGACTCGAACATTCGACCCACTGACCCCCATATTTTAGATTTGGCCTTTACGGAATTCAGACTTAAATATTAAAGGCAGTGGACACTATATTGGTAGTTACTCAATATAATTATTATCATAAAACCTTACTTTTGATTACGAGTAATGGGGCGAGGTTGATAGCATAAAACATTGAGAGAAACGGCTCCCTCTGAAGTGACGCAGTTTTCGAGAGAGAAGTAATTTTGCAAGAATTTGATTTTGAGACCTCAGATTTAGAATTTGAGGTCTCGAAATCAAGCATCTGAAAGCACACAATTTCGTGTGACAAGGGTGTTTTTTTCTTTCATTATTGTCTCGCAACTTCGACAACCGATTGAGCTCAAATTTTCACAGCTTTGTTATTTTATCCATATGTTGAGATACACCAACTGTGAAGAGTAGTCTTTGACAATTATTACCAATAGTGTCCACTGTGTTTAAACAGGGATGTTAACAATGCAACTATTACTTTGGTAATACTTTGGTCAAGTTCCACTCAACTCACCCTTGTCATGCCTCAGTGATCTTAAACGATTCGTCAATTTTCTCCTCACAATCTAATACAACTCGTAAACTTGCAAATCCGTTTTATCTATCATTATAAATCTAAGTACATAAAGTAATAGGCGACACTTTGCATGGTTTTTAAAGCTGTTTATTTCAAAGCCTAAAATGTTGACGTTTTCCTTTAGTCTTTACTGGCTGGTCCACTGTCGGTTATATTTATTTATTTATTTGTTTTGCAGCTTGTTTTAGTATTTATGTGATCTATGATTACAAGCCTGGAGTTTCATCGTTGAGAGGGCAAGTCCATTTTTATTTCACATAGGGCACTTCCATTGGAAAGTCTCAAAAGTTTATTGAAATATTTTGAAGGGGCACCAAGGCCATGACCAGGGACAACTGAAACCATGGCCTGCGTGTATTTCAAGGCATTTATAATTTCCATGAGTACATTTTAAAAATTCGGGTTCTTAAAATGAAGGTTACATTTATACTAAACTTAAGTAGTGATATTGTATACCATTACAATTACTTAAATAATGTATTTCTTTACTCCGTAATGTAACTGCCGTTATGCTTTTATGAGAGTATGGAAATAATTGTATTCTTGAATTGAATTGAAAATATATATTTTTTACATTCTTATAATTATGCACACTGCAAGACGGATAACTTCATAATTGTTCAAAACAATTACAAACTATATATAAACAAATGAATGACAAAGAGGACTTCTAATTAATAGGATGTTAATGACATTATTTGTGTTGATCCTAAAAAAAATAGTTTCGAAAAAGGTTTGTGTGAACTGATTCATGTACTGTTACATGTACACACACAAGTATTGGTCATGTGCATTAAGACACAATACCCTAGTGCAAGTAAAGTCCTACCTCAAGCTGTAGATGTGACTAATGCTCACTGCGTACACTTGAACCTCTTTGATGAATCGGAAGTGGAAGATTGCCGGCAACAGTAATGGATTCTGTACGATAAACAACGTTCAAGTTTACATAACAAAAACAGTGCACCTCCTTCGCCAACCTACAAAATGTTGTACTTCCACAATTGGGCCATGGTTGGGCTTAAACCACACGGCCATGCGGCCGGTAGGCGTTGTAGCATGGACATTTCTACCTCCATGGTTGTAGTAGTAGTTTCGCACAGTTGGGAAAACCCCACATACCATACCACACATTGTGTTCGACATGGTTCGATGGTACAAAGGTTCGTATTGCATTATATGGGTGCTAGTAGGCCAGCCAAAGTGTGAAATTACACTTTGGACGGCATAGTTTGTTAATGGCTGGCATCCATGCTAGATGTATGGATCATGGGCTCGGGAAGACGATTAGGGTGGATGCCCAGCTTGATTTTGAATTTTAAGGTCATTTTGGGGTAAAAAGGTCACAAAAGGTCAAAAATCAATATTTTCAAAATTTGTGTCAAATTTATTCACATTTGATAGATCTATCCATAAAATGTATTTTTAACTTTATGTTGATGCTACAAACCTATGTAATTAACGTATACACTTTGACCTTGTGCACAAATGTATAGCAAAACGAAGTGTAAAAGTGTGATTATCTTGAAAAGGGTACATTTTGAGTACACCAATTGTTTTTGCACTCCCCATCCTCATTGGTGCATATATTGGTTTCAAACAACTTTTTTTTAAATGTAAATATACCCAGGCAGTTTTTGAGAAAAAAAAAATAATTCAAATACCACCTTCATGTGGGGGTCATAACGACTCATTTTAAGGTCAAAGTTTCAAATAAGGCAAAAATTTTGCATTTTTGAAATGTTCACAAAATTTGACCCCAAGTGATAGATCTATCAATAAAATGTATTTGTACGTTAATGTTGATATGATAAACGTATGTAATTAACGGATAAACTTTGACCTTGTACACAAACGTATAGAAAAGCAAAACGTAAAAGTGTGATTATCTTGAAAAGTGAACATTTTTAGTATACCAGCATTTTCTGCACTCCCCAGCTCACTGGTGCATATTATATGTTTCAAACAACTTTTTTTGGAAAGGTTAATGTACTTAGGCAAAAAATAAAAAATCAAATACCACCTTCGTGTAAGGTAATTTTGAGGTCAAAAAGTGTCAAAAATGTCAAAATTTAATTTTTTTGATTTTTTGCGCCTAATTTTACCCCAGGCGGCAGATCTATCCATTTAATATAGTTTCATCATAAAATTGACATGCCAAGTCTGTGAAATTATGAGTTAATCTTTTGTCTTGTACACAAACGTGTAGGAAAATTTAATCTTAAATTGCAATTTTCTCAAAAAGTGCGTATCTTGAGCATAATACGGTGTTTTGCACTTCCTATACCAGCAATGCATATAATTGTTTGGAAACAACTTTTTTTTTTGAAAGATCAATATACCAAGGCATTAAAAAAAATCATATCAAACTTTCTTATGTGGTAAAATGAAACAAAAAGGTACTTGTATGCTATTCACGCAGAACAGTTTGACATAGTTTTACAGTTTGACTTGGTGCCCTTTGATTTGCACCCTAATACAACTAGCTCAAATCAAGCATCTGAGATAGGGGTAGTCTTCCAGGTAACCCCACTCTTTCTTTTAAGCTCGTGTGTGTCTGTGTCAGTGTGAGAGATGAGACGTCCATGTATTCCTAGTTTATGCTGTGTGAAGTGTCAGTGCATCTCTTGTTGGCGGTAACATCTTCAGACACTTCTTCGCCTTATTTACCAAAGAGTTGGAGCCTGACAAGGTTGATGATTTTATACCATGGTGCACAAGGTTAGTGTTACCAAACTGCTCAATGAGAGCAAGTTCTCCATTACGGCCGATTCCCTTGACATATATTAACTTTGCTTTTCGGAGACTTTCTTTTCCCAATGGTCATGTAGGAGAGGCTGTGTCGCATCATTTAAGAGCATGTAAGCTGCCTTACAGGTTGGCAAGTTTCTCAGTTACTGCACGTATCGGGTAATTAATGTGCATTTCTTTCCAAGTTTCTAACGCTTTTGATGAACACACAAAAGTGACATTTCTCCACCTGCAAATCACTCTTATCCTTCATTGACTGCCTCTATGCATGGAGCATCAACCGGGTGTCAGCCTGCTAAGGTGTCCTCAAAACGTCATCTCTCCTAAAGGACCATGGCTTCCGTAACATAAAGGAACCCCCGCCTGTACTATTCCTCATCTCCAGGAGACCCTTGCCCTTTCTACAAAAACGTCTGACAAGAACTTGAGATTAGGTTTGTTCAATAGCCCATACCTGACGTGTAGAAGTGGAACCCCGGTCTATCGATGAACTTTCGAATTGGCTTTTTCTTTCCCATTCTCTTTGACTGTGTCACTGCCTTGGTGGAGCCCTCTCCAATCTAGCGATCAAGACCAGGTTGTAGGTTCCAGTGGCAGCATTGAGCAATTGTTGCAGTAACTTTCTGTCCGTTTTGATAGGCTTTTGTACCGTACATAATTCATTTGTTTGAAACATTTGCATTGTACAGATCAGAGAAAGTTTTTGCGCCATCAGTTTCTTGAAGCAGACGGTGCTTCCAGATGGTTATTATATACTGCGTTCCATGATCTGGAGTTGTTAGAAGATCACTTTACCACATCAACTGGTGCAATGTCAAAGATACCGGTGGTACCTCTCTCACAATATCAGAGTCTGTGTCATCGTCTTCGCAAAGGAGTGGGTTTAGTCGGAACACATCAAATCTTACTGTTTGTTATGAAAGCTTCTAAACATCATCAACATCTCTGTCTTCTTGAGGAGTTTCATATCTGCCAGATGAACACATCCATATCGATCAAAGTTACTGTGGTCATAGATGATGGGGACGGCAGCATTACGGAAAAAGCTCCCAGATTGGTGATCAAGTATCTGTCTTTCCGAGTCCTGGATCTCAATCTCCACCATCACAATGTAATGAGACCACAGTTGGGAGTTTGGATTTCTACAGTGCTTGTTGAATTTGTTTAAGCAGACGTATTCCTCCCTTAAAAAAAGATTTAAGTCTCAAACTTTGGACTTGCCCGTTTAAGTGCATTTCTTCCTGATGTGTATAGTGGCCAGGCAACTGTGATGGTGGTATGTTTCTGACCTGTGTTATGTCCACAAACTGATTGATCAAAGTGATGAGATTGTCATTGCTGTCTGCTAGTGCCTGAAGAGTAGTGAGAATTCTTTCATCAAAGAAACTTGGCATAAAAGTATGTCAAGCTGTAGTGTTTTGGTGTGCCCGGTTACATGTAGCTCTGGAGTTAGTTTTGAATAATGGCACTCCATATAAGATAGTATACAATGTATCACTGCACGATACCCCCTACCCCATCGTAGCTACAATGTATATGCCTACCTAGGAAAAAAACAACATTTGACTGCAAAAAGAATGTTCAACTTTGTTAATTCACTAATAAAAGTTGTGTATTTAACTGCGTACATGTACTTGGAAAGATTGGGAGTGTTAAAATAACTTTGATACAAACATGCATTTTTTGAGCACGTCAAAATATACAACTACTATATCAAACTAATTGCATGAATCAGCATACGCATTTCTTGTTTCAATTTACCAATGAGGAAGGTGTAATATGAATTTTGTTTAAACTAAAAACTGCCTTGGTATATTGACCTTTCAAAAAACATGTCAAACTGTAAAACTATGTCAAACTGTTCTGCGTGAATAGTACCTTTTTGTTTCAATTTACCACATAAGAAAGTTTGATATGATTTTTGTTTAATGCCTTGGTACATTGACCTTTCAAAAAACAGTTGTTTTCAAACAATTATATGCATTGCTGGGATGGGAAGTGCAAAAACACTGTATTATGCTCAAGATACGCACTTTTTGAGAAACATGCAATTTAAGATTTAATTTTCCTATACGTTTATGTACAAGACAAAGGATTAACTCATAACTTCACAGACTTGGCATGTCATTTTGACGATGAAACTATTTTTTATAGATAGATCTGCCGCCTGGGGTAAAATTAGGCGAAAACAAATAAGAATTAAATTTTGACATTTTGGCACTTTTTGACCTCAATATGACCTTACACGAAGGTGGTATTTGATTTTTTTTTTTTTCAAAAACTGTCTGGGTACATTAACCTTTCAAAAAAAAAGTTGTTTGAAACATATATATGCACCATTGAGCTGGGGAGTTAAAAAAATGCTGGTATACTAAAAATGTACACTTTTCAAGAAAATCACACTTTTACGTTTTGCTTTGCTATACATTTGTGTACAAGGTCAAAGTTTATTCGTTAATTACATACGTTTGTCATATCAACAATAACTTAAAAATACATTTTATGGATAGATCTATCACTTTGGGTCAAATTTCAAAAGTGCAAAATTTTTGCCTTATTTGAAACTTTGACCTTAAAATGAGTCGTTAAGACCCCACATGAAGGTGTTATTTGATTTTTTTTTCTCAAAAACTGCCTGGGTATATTTACCTTTCAAAAAAAGTTGTTTGAAACCAATATATGCACCAATGAGGATGGGGAGTACAAAAACAATTGGCGTACTCAAAATGTACCCTTTTCAAGATAATCACACTTTTACACTTCGTTTTGCTATACATTTGTGCACAAGGTCAAGGTTTATACGTTAATTACATAGGTTTGTAGTATCAACATAAAGTTAAAAATACATTATATCGATAGGTCTATCTAATGTGAATAAATTTGACACAAATTTTGAAAATATTGATTTTTGACCTTTTTTGACCTTTTTACCCCAAAATGACCTTAAAATTCAAAATCAAGCTGGGCATCCACCCTAATCATCTTCCCGAGCCCATGATCCATACATCTAGCATGGATGCCAGCCGTTAACAAACTATGCCGTTTTTTTTTTTTTCTAGAGCACTTTTTAAAGTTTGGCTGGTCTACTAATATCATATGTAATCTAGGTAATAATCCTTTTATCATGTTGGCTGATGCATGACATAACATTAAATAAAATACATTTTGGTTATTACTCCCTTTTTCAGACACAGCGAGTTGTGCAGATCAAGATGGTGGATTCCGTGAGTAGAAATTTTCGTGATGTTTGGGCAAATATTGCGTTTAATTGTGTGATAATGATGTCATTATAGTAAAAAAAATATATTATAGTGGTACAAATGTAATTGTAAACTTTGTTAATTGACTGTGTTAACTTGTTGTGTAGTAGACTAGACTTGTTCGTGTCAAGAGTATTATTATTAATAACATTAATATCTTCAGGAAGAATTTGGATAGACCGTTGGAAAGGTCAACACTCACGAGATGTGTGTGTGTGCAATGTATTTTAATTTAATAATTAATTCTTTAGTTTTTTTTCAGGTGACTTAAACATCCATGAAAAAATGCCATCCCGTAAGTAGAATGTTAAGTTTTTTGTAGTGGAAGTGTGTCACGTTTGCAGCCGAGAGGACATGCAAAAAATTTGTCGCTTGCATGATTTTTTAAAAGTGCACTTCTATCTAACTAAGGTGGTTTTCAATATTAGGCTAAACATTTTACATAAATGTAAGTTGCTCGCTTTTTTCATTGTAGAAAAATGTACACAGCAGTTAGTTAAACTTATTGCTGTTATTAATACTTAAGTTGAAAGTAAACAAATAAAGTGACATTTTCCACCACGCTGAATTATGATAGTTTGAGTACAAGTAATTTAATTAAAAGACTTGTAAATTTTTAGTTTTTAAAGGTTAATTCCAATGTTTTCCCCAGACAGCAACCAAGAGTGGTGCGCGAGTCACAAAAAAGAAGAAACCGTCTAATAACTTCAGATCATCAGATGGAATAAAAGGTTAGAATAATTGCATATTGTTGTGTATAGAGATAGTTAATATCTCACCATCAGACCCATTGGCTTAATCAGCAGCAGGGTCATTCCGTGTCAATTCAACATGCTTTTGGACCTGACCCTCACGGATTTAAATGAAATTCGGTGTGCTGATTGGACTCCCTGAGAAATGCCCAAATCCCAAATTGTATGTAATTCGGATAATTATTTTGGGAGATACAGCTTAAAGGAACACGTTGCCTTGGATCGGTCGAGTTGGTCTTTGAAAAGCGTTTGTAACCGTTTTTTATAAAATGCATATGGGTAGAAAGATGTTGTAAAAGTAGAATACAATGATCCACACAAACATGCCTCGAAATTGCGTGGTTTTCCTTTTACCTCGTCGACTAACACGTCGGCCATTTATGGGGGTCAAAATTTTGACTCCCATAAATGGCCGACCGTGTTAGTTCGCACAGTAGACATGTAGAAGGAAAACCACGCAATTTCGAGGCAAACTTGTGTGGATCATTGTATTCTACTTTTACAACATCTTTCTACCCATATGCATTTTATAAAAAACGGTTACAAACGCTTTTGTTTTGACCAACTCGTCCGATCCAAGGCAACGTGTTCCTTTAACGAACTTTTGACTAATTAGCATGACCTGCTATGTTTGGACAATCATATCTCCAAAAGTAAAATACCTACAGAGATAATATTTACATCATTTTGAAGCTCTTGACATGGCCCACATTTAATAACATAAAATCAAAAAATTTCCACGCACCATCGAAAAAATACGCAAAAATTTGACCTTTGACCTTGATTTGCGAAAATGCGTATTTTTCAAAATGCGTAAAAAAAATTTCAAATGCAAGTATAATATGTAAGCAACAATATTCTGAAAAATTGTGATGGGCACTTTTACAGTTTTTTTTGTTATGATTTTTTTAACATTGGCTATCAAGACCAAAACCATAAAAACGCATTGTACAACATACACAATGTACACAGTGTACAAAGTATTGTGTGGTAGTGTGTACAGGCACATTAAAAACCATGTCACCCTGGTAATAATGTGGAGTCCAAAAGTCTATTTCATGACATGACTTAATGAGCTAATTCATTTCATCCCCTTAATTTAATATAGGAGACACTGTGTATCCGACATACTGTATACATGTTATACAATGTACAGTGTACAGAGTATTCACATTTAGTGCTTTAAAAGCTTTATTTAGTGCTTTAAAAGTCAAGTCATGATCATAGAGAAAAATGTGTTGTGACCCATTTAAATCACAAAGCAAGAAAGAAAAGAACAGGCTTTTAAGGCAGGTATCATAAAGGTTTATACTAGAGCATCCAAGTCTTTATTTCACTCGAGCACACAGTTTATGCACTGGCTGTCACAAGAAGATATCTGAACTGTCGCCTGAGAAAATACTCTCAACAACTGAAAGTTTTAGCAGTGATCCAGAAGTTCAAGGACCATCAATGTCATCTGCACATCAGGATGTTTTTGTGCAGCCAAATACCGACATTAACATTATCAATGAGGCTATGACAATTATTGGTGTATCTCCTATCATAAGTAAGAAGAAAGCTCATGGAAGTTACATGGAAAACAAAGTTGAGAGAATAGAGACAACAATTAAGCAGAAACTGGAAACTGTTACAGGAAAACAGTTCGGTGACGATGAAAGTGAGATGATAACTCAGTTGAAACAAAAGTTTCATTCCTTGACAAAGAAAAGTGAAAAGGTCATGTCTTGAGCGTCTTACCAGTGAGTTGGAGTATCAAAAGAATAGCAGATGAATTTGGAGCATCAAACTACATGCCAAGAAAATCAAAGAAACTGGCGAATTAGCAGGAAATGCTTTCCATTCCAAATCCTAAGGCTGGAAAATCTCTTCCATTAAAAATGGTGCAAACTGTGAGAGACTTTTACTTGTTCGAGTCCGTCAGCAGACAAATGCTAGGGATGAAAGACTTTGTATCAGTTACTGTTGATGGTGAGAAGAAACATCTTCAGAAACATTTTGATCTTTGTATCTGAAAGAAGTGTTTGAACTTTTCAAGGAACATCCTCCTGAAAGTTTTGCTGAAAATTTGCTCAACTTGGGCTGAAGCAGTGCATCCTTGCCGGATCTAGTGGAATGCATTTAGTTTGTGTTTGTACTATACATCAAAATGTGAAACTCAAAATGTGAATGATTATCTTTGAATTTCTAATGTACATGTATCATGTACACATTACTACACATTACCATGATTACACTGTATATGTACATGTATGTACGTAGGTACAATGCGTTTTTATGGTTTTGGCCTTGATAGCCAATGTTCAAAAAATCATAACAAAAAAACTGTAAGAGTGCCCATCACAATTTTTCAGAATATTGTTGCTTACATTTTAAACTTGCATTGAAAAAAACATTACACATTTTGAAAAATACGCATTTTCGCAAATCAAGGTCAAAGGTCACATTTTTGCGTATTTTTTCGGTGGTGCGTGGAAATTTTTTGATTTTATGTTATCAAATGTGGGCCATGTCAAGAGCTTCAAAAGGATGTAAATATTATCTCGGTGTTTTACTTTTGGAGATATGATTGTCCAAACGTAGCAGGTCATGCTAATTAGTCAAAAGTTCGTTAAGCCGTATCTCCCAAAATAATGATCCGAATTATATAAAATTTGGGATTTGGGCATTTCTCAGGGAGTCCAATCAGCACACCGAATTTTATTTAAATCCGTGAGGGTCAGGTCCAAAAGCGTGTTGAATTGACACGGAATGACCCCAGCAAACTTAGTGGCCATCAAAAAGCATTCGAACACGAGCACTGCATCGATTTGCAACAAGCCTTCATAGAACCTCATATTTTATTGGGTAGGCATTACAAGAGCCCTGACTCAAAGCACATTAATCAAAAAATGGATTCACCTCATGGACATCTTGTCTAGCAACGAACAATATTCAACCACGGAAGCATCAAAGCTGCTTTAATGGTCTACATGGTAAATAAACCCACAACACTCACATGAAGAATCATTTCAACCAAAACTGGCAGTTTAAAAAGTTAATGGTCACCACCAAGCCAAAACTGACTTAAGATAGATAAACCACCTATATATATTGACAAACCTGTAGACGTTTGAGATCAATCGGCCATCTGGGTCACGAGAAAATAGTGAAAAACTGATTACACATTTGCATGAAATCATCGATGAATAAAACGCTCACTGAGCGATAAACTCCAATCGGAAAATTAGTTTTATTTATTTCGCATCAAATAATATGGCATTTCAGACACAATTGTTTCATGGGATGTTTTCTACTATCATCAATATTAGACCATGTAAGTTTTATGTAAATCTGTGATCAAAAGTATATTTTACGATTGTTTTCCTTACCAATTCTGTAACCTCCCTTTAAGATTACAAATTCTTTTTCTAAGCGCCACTACTAAGGACGCATCAAATGAATAATTAAACAATGTATCCCACAGCAGTTGCAGACGTTCTGCCGCTTAAAGCACATCAACCGGCATCGACAGGTGAGACAATTGCATTGTTATTTTGAAAGGTTATACTTGCGTTATCTAAACAGGCACTTAAACAGGACAGCCACAACTGTTTTGCCGAACTGGATTTGTTTATTTATTTGCAAATACACATCATGAAACCTTTCTCTATGATGAAACTGACTTGAGAAACATGAATCAAAATCTGCTTAGAAAATTTGCTGAATTTACGCAAAATCGGGCGGCTATAGAACAAAGCAGAGGAAAGTAGTGAGAACAAAATGATGATTAATGCGAGACATGCATGGTGTTAGAAGTGTTGCTCTGTCTCCTATTACATGTAGATAGTTCTTCTAATTTTGATTTTTTTTTAAATTATAATGTTTTGAGGGCTATTGTAACAAGGGAAATGTTATACACATCAATCGATGTTCTAAATTATAAAGCACACATGCACGAATGTGAGTGATACTCAAAATATAGTGGTCACGGATATTTTTAAGCAATTCTGGGAACATACATTGCCTCCCGTTAGTGTGAATAATGTTCTTTTGTGGGAAACTTTTGATGAACAGAAACGTGATTACCAACAACCCGAAACACACGTGAGGCATGGTAAAGAAGTATAACAATTTGGCCTACTTAAAGGAACTGGACACCTTTGGTAATTGTGAGATCAGTATTCTCACTTGGTGTATCCCAACCTAAGTATGCATAAAATAACAAGCCCGTGAAAATTTGGGCTCAATTGGTCATCGGATTTGCAAGAAAATAATTAAAGAAAAAACACAAATTTGTGTGCTTTCAGATGCGAATAATAAAAGGCTTCGCTGAAGTGTTTTATTATTTGAGTGAGAAATTAACTTTTTCTCAAAAACTACGTTACTTCCGAGGGAGTTGTTTTTCAGTGTTTTATACTATCAAAAGCTCTCCATTGCTTGTTACCAAGTAAGTTTTTTATGCTTACAATTATTTTGAGTAAATTACCAAACGTTGGAAGGAAAATTTTAAACAGAACTTGGTATGGGAAGGTCAGCAGAATCCCGAAACTCACGTGGACTTTACCTCTTCACAAAGAAGAAATAATATGTAGACATCTAGTTATATACACCCCCAATCACAAGTTTTCAAATTAAATAAAACAGTATTAACTAGATGCTATTAATAATAAACAATTCATAAGTTGATAGACCAATAAATTACAGTATGCAATTCGTTAAGTAAACTTGTCCGATCGGGATATTAATGTTTATAAGGCCTAGTTCACGCAGAGAGTATACAACATTGGCAATTGCATGCCACAGACTTGTATCCACACTTCTTGTGACCCAACACATACATGAAATGTTATAGTTTGTGTTTCTCTGCTGTTGGTATGATGTTGACGGAAAATAAACCTGTTAAGTTAAAGCTTAATCGCTCTTCAGAATAATGAGAAAACATTGAAGACAATATTTTTTAACTTTTAGTTTTTTAAATATCTGATTTCATCCCGCATGATAAAGACTATTGCTTTACTCATTTAAAAAAAAAAGAAGGCATTTCAAGCAAACAAACTGTTAAGGGAAGCTGTCCACCATGACCATCTATACCGTGCAAATCTCTGTAAACATTTATATTTCCACTCTTACCACTGTTCAACACACTCTTTCAGGGCACAGCGATGAAAGTGGTTACAATGCTCAACTTTACTTAAATATTGGTCAAAATAATTTAAGTTCAAGTAATGTAACTGTATTGCAACCTACACACAGGAAAGGAAGATGTGAAAATGATGCTGTTGATGACGAACTAGCTACATCACTACAGAGTCATGAACAAGAGGTAGGTCTATGCAACAAATTTTTGATTGTGGGTTTGAATACGTTTTTGGTAAAATACACTTGGATGTATATAAGTGAAAAATCAACAACAATTGTTCTTATCTTTTTGGTTTGTTGATGTTATCGTTGATATTGTCGCTGTCGTCTTCGTCTTTGCTGTTGTTCAATTTAGGCACTTGCGTTGAGCGGTACGTGCAGACTAAAAGTATATATTCATGGATTGGGTTATTTAAAAAGGTTGTTAAATTTCAAACAACACTATGAGGAAATTCCATTGAAGTTTGTTATGAACCCGAAGCCTGTACTTTTTGAAATACTGAACTTTATGTATGGATTGTACTGTTTTTAACGAATACTCCCCATTTTTTTAATGCAGGAGGTGTGCTTCACGTGTAAATCGTATGACTTGAAGAAATACCGGAAATCAAAAGTAAGGTTAAATCATTAAAATTTGTTAATAATAAAAAATTAAATGAATAATCAATTAAACCATTTTCCCAAAGTTTTAGAAATTTATGAAAAATAAAAACCAGTTTAATAGTGGGACCAATACAGGCAACCAAATTCCATAATTGACTCATAGTATAACTAGAATACATAAGTACACTTCTCTTAGATTTCCTTTTTATGAGAAGTACAAAGCGGGCTGAAACTAGAGTAGGACTACGCTTCGAATCATAATTTAAATGTTGTGCAATATTTTATCATACACACACGATTGAAAACATTCACTGTAAATGTATTTACATATTAAAGGCACTGTACACGTTTGGTAATTAATCAAAATATATTTTAGCATAAAAACTTACTTGGTAACGAGCAACGGAGAGCAAAGTAAAGTAGTTTTTGAGAAAGATGTAATTTCTCACTAAAATAATGAAAGACTTCTGGCCAGCAACCTTTTATTCCTATCTGAAAGCACTCTAATTTGTACAACAAGGGTGTTTTTTCTTTCATCATTTTCTTGCAAATTCGATGACCAATTGAGCCCAAATTTTCAAAGGTTTGTTATTTTATGCATATGTTGGGATACACCAACACTGGTCTTTGACAATTTTTAGCAAACGTGTCCAGTGTGCCTTTAATATAGATTTAAAAAACACCAATTAATTGAGTATATTCACAACTAATGGGATTTAGATATCAAAAACTTTGATTTATTATCTGATTTTATGGAAATCTGTTTTTAAATAAGTTGTGCAATGGATTTCGTGTGATACCTGCTCTACTTGGTTTCATCAAGTGTGTGTTGATGTAACCAGCGATAAAGCACAACGACTGAAGTTTATACATGCAAGCAGTGTCAGTAAAAACAAGTTTAACTACTTTTGATTCGTAATAGATTTGTTGAATATAATCATCATGTTAAAATCTGGATTTCACTTTAAGCATTTGGGGAAATCAATTTCACTGTGCTTCCTCAGCAAAACATGCTGGAACAGTAAATCTTAAGCATACATGTATATGTGTTTTAAATCTGTCTCGTCACTCTGAAGCGAAAATTTCATTGGGTGCGCATACAAACGCAAAGCTAACTTTCACCTGATAAATTCAACGACAACGTCTGTTTCCAACCATGAAGCTGCAAAGGCAGTGAACAAGACGTTGTTATATAAAGCATTAGTGGGAATTGTCTTACATGTATGTGACATATTTTGCCAAAATAAAAGGAACGAGGGAATTGACTGATTTAATTAAATTTCGTGACGAAATTATTTTCCAATAGATGGAGTCCACATGTGAGCGGGGGTGAAAGGACAAGTTTCTAACCTTAAATTATAACGGTGTACACTGTCATTGCATTTGATACCCTTCCTGTGCAAATATTGTAAATATCAAAAACATCTCATGATATTAATCTGAGAAAATTTGTCATAACATTTGTGTACAGGGATGTTGGGTTCATAACTAACCTTTTGTGTGCGATTTTAAAACAACTACTAACGGATATTTACATTCCAAGGAAGAAATTGTGACGGTGAAAATGTCGCATTCAATTATGTTTTGATTAAACTCTATTAAAAGCCAGGATTGGGCTTAAAAGGAGTTTTTACTTTTGGAAAATGTCAAAAACCAGTATCTTACTTGGTGTATCCCAACATAAACATGAAAAAACAAACCTGTGAAAGTTTAAGCTCAATCGATCATTGCAGTCACCAGAAAAAAAAGTGGGGGAAAACCTGAGGTGTTTTCACTGTTTTCCAACATCGAGTTTTCGACTTCATGAGATTAAAACTAATTGTTTTACTCATTTCTCAAAAACTATAGCATTTAAGGCCAAACTATTTCAAAGGGAGTATCCCATCATGACCATCTTTATACCATGTAAGTTATGTGTGAATCTGTGAACGTTTCTATTTGTTATTTTTACCAATTTTAAAAACACCCTTTAACGACCACGTACAACAATGTTGAGGTCCATTTTTCTCAGAATGCTGTCATCGGGTGTTTTGAATGTTGACGAATATTTGCACTAAAAGGGTATTGAATGATATGGCAACTTACACCATTTTATTGTGAGGTTAGAGACTTGCACATTTTTTTTTTTCACTCACATGAGGACTTCTCTCTGCGAAATTTAGTAACCAAAAATTGAATTAGGTCACTTCCCTTCCTCATTATGAGTATACTGTCCTTGCACTACTTGGCAAAAGTGACATTAACATGACGACATGAGAGGGCACAGATATTATTTCTTACAATGTAAGCCTAAAAGTCATTATGTAAGTAATGCTTTGGTATATTTGTATTGATCCAGTGATGACAAAAGAGAGTTTTTTTTATTTGGGTTAACAGACCGATCCAATTAAAAGGTGTGAACAAAACCTTGGTAATTGCCGAAGATCTGTATTCATACTTGTTGTGACATAACGAACATATTTATGAAACATCAAACCTGAGAAAGTTCAAGCTCAATCGGTCTTCGGAGTGATGAGAAAAAATACCCAAAACATGGTATGTTTTAATTTTTTTCAAAATCCGGATTTTATCCTGCAGGATAAAGAGTTTCTTTAATAATTTTCTTAAAAACTATGGCATTAAACCAAAACTATTCCAAGTGAAGTTTTCCACCATAACCATCTTTATACCATGTAAGTTATGTGCAAATCTGTGAACATTGTTCAGTCTTATTACCAATGGTGTACACACCTTTAAACAATAACATTATTGACCAACAATTTAAATGCTCACGTAACTGACTTGCACAACACACCACACATGGGGCATGTATTGTGAGCTCTAACTATGTGCGCCCGCACCCATGTTTATATTCACATTTGAATTTCAGAGTGTCAGACTGTTGTCAGACTTTTGGTCAACACAGTGGACTGTGTGCTCGATGGATCAAGTCTTATTCACCAATGATTTTGTACTAGAATCATTGGTGGTTGAAAATTGAACTGACCAATCCATATGCCCCCTTGGACTCCGTGTCTGAGCTTAGAAAATTATGACCAGGTTTGAAGTGATTGTTACCTATTGGTGATAGACGAGATAAATAACCCTTAATCTCAAACTGAGTGAAGTCTTACACTTTTGTTGTCAAATAATTATTTAAAAAAAGTTTTTTGAACAAGTTAATGTCACACAGGTTACTGTCCTGTAAATGTTTTAAAGAGTGGTAACTATGCAGTTGTTTCTTGAAAGAAACCAATACTTGTTGTTGCCTACAATGACTATATGTACCAAAGATCTTCTTTCATAAAATACTTATTTGTTAGTTTGGTTTCACTTTGATTAATTCTTTTGTGTTAACATTTTGAGAACTTGTGACATGTGTGTCATTCTGACCATGTCGTAACACTAACGGTGAATGACTAAATTCCGCTTGTTGGCAAATCAGTTTGTTAATAAGACAGTTGTATACTTGTTAATTGCGCAAGAGCACTTTTTGAATAAACACAATAGATCACATTCAAAGAGTCGAAGGTATTAGTTCATCTGCAGCTATGATCAATATTATTGCCCACTGTATGGCTCTGAACTGTGCCAACGGGAATCTGTAAAGTTCATTGATTATACTGGGGGCCTGTTTTATGGCATCAGATGCAAGACCCAATTGAAAAAAAAAATGGACCAGGATTGTACTGGAATGGGGCCAAGTTAACAAAAACAACATTTCGTGAAAGGCTATTATTTATACTGAGCCAAGGGGAAGACGTGTTAAAGAGGGGGGAGGGACGGCCGTAAGATAACCTGAGATATTACAGGCATCACAGAATAGTTTCTAGGGTGGGGAAATAAGGTTTTGACTGTGTTTTTACACTTCCAATTTTTTTATTTTTAAGAAAGGGCACCAACTGATTGTGAAGACTTTTCCATTACCATTATTAAACAAGAAACTGAATTTAATTTTGTGTCTGCGTGATTATTTTTTTTTTCAAAAATTAATCTCATAACTAGATTTCACTAAACGTGAAAAGTACAAATATTTATTTACTTCAAGATCTTCTCACATCACACTTATGAAGCGCCGTCTGAAGCGTGTAGGATTTTCTGAAGTTGCGTAAAACTCGTGTAGGACAAATTTGTACAGTGTATAATGGTGTAGGACTTTTCAACTACCTACCCCCAGAAAAATAAAAACTTTTTGTGCAGTATATATGCGTGTAGGAATTTCTGAAGTTGCGTAGAACTCGTGTAGGACAAATTTGTACAGTGTATAATGGTGTAGGACTTTTCAACTACCTACCCCCAGAAAAATAAAACTTTTTGTGCATTGTATATGCGTATAGGATTTGTACAGTGTATAATGGTGTATATATAATAACGTGTAGGATTTTTTAAAGTGCAGTATGCATGCAGGGTACCAACAATATACATTGTGCGTGTATTCCATGTACGTGTATTCAAATAATGCAATGCATTGTACACGTACATAGTCCACACAAGCGCGCAAGCATTCGAGCATGCGCAATGTGTTGAAATCAGTTTGTACACAGTTCAATGGTGTAGGATTTATGATGGTTCGGTTTGTACACAGTTCAATGGTGTAGGATGTAGTAGTCCTACACGACACATACAATGTTTTTTCTTCCGCAGATATTGCTGGGTATAAGTAGATGACCGATGTCGTCAAAATTTCGATTTTCTTTTAGCGCCCCAGTCACTTGGTCTACAGTACAGTCACTCACTGGTCAGGTGTCAGGTCTTACGGAAATTCAGTCAGAAACTCACCTACCTTGCATTGCTTAGAGGTCACTGGGCCGTCACTGTGTCAGAAATTCCCCTTCGCGGATATCACAAAATGCAGCAACACTGAGAAATCCCGGGCACGATCGAAGGGCGGTCGCCGCTTACTCACACTGTGAATCTTCTTCCACTCCAGTCCCAGACTCCAGTTACCGGTTCGTTACCCCTCACAGTCACTCAACTCACTTTATCGTGAAGAGAAAGCAGCCATTTAAGAAGTTCAGACTTAAGGTGTTTTCGCATTTTAAGGCTTTATTTGGACAGAGGGTTGAAATTCATCGTACCGAACCAACCCTGCAAACATAAAATCATAACCGAACACCTGCAGCATGCAGAGGCAGAATCATACCCACATGGCATCCGCAGGCCAAAGATACTAGTCGGGTGCTTTTAAAGTTAATGGTCAGTTCGAATGAGAGTTACCTCCCACGTCGTCTAGACACCAACCTGTCAGTTTGTTGTCGATGAGGGCGACCGTAAGAGGGCGCTAGATAGGTTTTGTTGGTGGTCATCACGATCTCAAAAATTCAATTAAAATTCAGAGACTTTTAAATTTTCCATAAAATGTATTTCCATTTCACTGGTATACACGGTATACAATAAAGATTACGCATACAATTAACATTAAATCAAGTCATCATAAAACATTTATTAGAGAAATAAAGGCAAATCCTGATTAAGCAGTTACTTGTGGTTGGGGTAAGTATAAAGAATAGGAAAAATGACTGGACTTAACCAAAATATAACGGGAACAAGAAACAAACAAACACACTTTACAAAACAATCAGGGCCCAACTTCATAGAGCTGCGAAGCACAACAATTTGCTTAGCATGAAAATTCTTCCTTGATAAAAACAGGATTACCAACCAAACTTCCATGTGTTGCATATTGCTTGCCTACTGGTATACTCAGCTGTTGTTTGCTTATTCTGAAAATCACGTGACAATTTGGTTGGTGATTCTATTTTTAACAAGGCAAAAGTGTCATGCTTAACAAATTAATTTTTGTGCTTAGCAGCTCTATGAAAAATACAACGAAAACGTAGTAATAAAACTATGTAGGCCTTTTTAGAGAGTTAAATTCGTAGAATGAGCTGAGAGGAAATGATTTCAGAATAATCATTGTGCTGAAACAATTTCCTGTAGATTGAGAGATGTACTTTTATTGAGGATCTACTAGTACTGTAATAATTAATGTACATTATAACCGAATTTACAGAAAGTTTGACAGTAATAAGGAAGTTGTTTGGTGCAGTTTGTTAGTGTTTGTTTGTTTAGATGATCTTCCCATCAAGGGAACTCGGCAAACTCCCACAAGGGGATATAAACACCAAGCTGGCAATAACCAATCTCTCTCATACAAACATTGGTTTAACGTCTATGATTATGAATTGCACAATTTAATCAAGAAATTGTGATTCAGTCGTTGTGATTGTAGCCTACATGAAATATTTTGTTGGAGTTGTGGATATAATAATGTTGAGCAGTTTCAGATCTTTGAACAGTCGAGAAAATGAGACCAACATTATTTTGTGACTTGGTTTTCTCACTCTAAAAAACTCTAGCACCCCAGCAAGTAAGATTCTAAGGGGAGCTTTCTATCATCATTATCTTCAAAGTAAGGGTGCGTTTGTGCTACCAAATAGATTTCACATTATCATCATCACCCTCCTTCTTGGACACATCAGCTGATATCAACGCTGAACCACTTGGAGATACTCTGGTCTTTTGTTTACAAACTTTAAAATTTCATACCATACTCCTTGTGCGATTCCATACATTTCTTAGTTTTGTTTATTTGTTCAGAATCTGATTTGGGGTTGAATAAAAGAAAACAATGACTAGATCGGGAATCGAACCAACGACTTCAGGATCAACATGCCAGCGCTCTTTCAACTGAGCTTTCTATAGCACTATGTTGGCGATTTCCCCTCTATTTTGACACCATTCACCAGTGGTTTATTTTACCTTGAGGTTTTGACAGGGTGCTAAAGTTCTTCGTTGACGTCCCTTGGGCGTCCTGCATGCGTATTTTTCCCAGGACAGATGAGGCCACTTACCATAATGGGCGAATGCTAAGTGGCCTCATCTGTGTTGGAAACAGACCCAAAAGTAGGTAAAACACGCCCATTTATGGCAAGTGGCCTCATCTGTCCTGGGAAAAAAATACGCGTCCCGCATTGAGCTTGATTTTTTTTTTAGAATGCAATGAAGCCGCACAGCGTTCCTCCTCAAATGTAAATGAACACGTTGCCGGACGAGTTGGTCTATTAAAACGTCTATAACCGTTTGTTTTAAAATGCAAATGGCTGGAAAGATAATTTAAAAGTAGAACACAATGATCCACACAAATTTGCCTCGAAGTTCCATGGTTTTCATTTTACTTTGCGAACTAAGACGGTCGGCCATTATGGGAGTCAAAAATTTGACTCCCATAACTGTCCGACCGTGCTAGTCGACGCGGTAAAAGGAAAACCGTGCAGTTTCGAGGCATGTTTGTGTGGATCATGGTATTCTACTTTTACAACACCTTTCTACCCATATACATTTTATAACAAACGGTTACAAACGCTTTTCAAAGACCAACTCGAGCGATCCAAGGCAACGTGTTCCTTTAAAGGCAGTGGACACTATTGGTAATTACTCAAAATAGCATAAAACCTTACTTGGTAACGAGTAATGGGGAGAGCTTGGTAGTATAAAACATTGTGAGAAACGGCTCCCTCTGAAGTGGAGTAGTTTTCGAGAAAGAAGTAATTTCCCACGAATTTGATTTCGAGAACTCAGGTTTAGAATTTGAAGTCTCGAAATCAAGCATCTGAACGCACACAACTTTGTGTGACAAGGATGTTTTTTTCTTTCATTATTATCTCGCAACTTCGACGACCAATCGAGCTCAAATTTTCACAGGTTTGTTATTTTATGCATAATGTTGAGATACACGAAGTGAGAAGACTGGTCTTTGACAACTACAAATCGTGTCCAGTGTCTTTAAAGTAAAACGATGTTTTAACCGAGATTTAAACATGGCTGTACCCGCAAGTTTACTATTTATTTATAGTTTCATCTTATTTCTCCATACCGTGCAAAACTTCAAACAATACTTATGTTATGCGAACTTTTAACTAAATAAAATACCTCCCGTATTGTTTGTTTTCAACAAAACCAACACAAGGTTTGAATATTTTTGTAACATTGTTACTAGCAGTTAACAGCAGTAGTCTGTTTTTTAGTTGCATATTTTATGGCTTTCCATATTTTTCCAACCTGGGTTGACAACAGTTCGGGCTAGTAGTGACGTTGCAAGACAGGGTCTATAACTAACACCTGTTTAGACGGGTTCCTCAAAAGTTAAAAAGAGTGTTTAGCTATAGAGTCGTCTTGAAACCAACCAGCCAATCTTTGTTGTGTTCGTTTTCAAAGAGAGCGCTAGATAAATTGAGTGATAATCTTTTGGGGAAGTTCGATTTGCGCCAAAAGAAGTTGGTTGAAAGATTTTGTTATCTGCTCTAATTTTGATGGATGATGCTTTTCACTAATCCCCAAACCAGGCAGCAGTGGTTTTGGTATCCCTTCATGGCAGATGAACTACTAGTACGTTGGTCAATGGCATGGTTGGAACTACCTTAGTGGAAGGGGTTTTCCTTCTTCTGAACACTGCATGCGGGGCAGTTCTTGTGTTCTCCAGCTGTCGAGCCCAGGCTCTCCGTTGGATACAGACCACTCGAACCAAGAGTGTCCCAGAGAGTGTCGCTACATCTCAACGTATGCTGCACAATAAACACATAGCGCAGGCCTTCGGGATCAGGCTGAGGTGAGGAGATGTACGGAGAACTGGACAGGCGGAGGGGGTTCGTCATCATAAGCCGCCCTCAACTTTGTTTCAAGTACTGTCTGAAACGTCATCTCCAAGCAGCTGGCATTCCAACCATCACATGGGAAGACATGGCCAAGGAGAGGCCCACATGGCGTTCACTAACCAAGAGTGGGGCAGCGTCAGCTGAGGATGCCAGGGCAGAAGCTGCATAGATTAGGAGGATGCAGCGTCACGAGAGCGGTCCATCCCGAGGAAGCATCCCTCCAACGCAGATATTGTGGCCATCAAACATCTGCCAGGATTGGCCTATACTCTCATGAGAAGGCTTGCCAACTCAAACTCCGCAACTCAACCCCCCCCCCTCCCGATAGTCATACTCCTTAGCGACAGCCTGTATAATAGGTGTTGTTGTAGTTTTGTAGCGGGAAGTGATGTCCATTCGGTTTCTGTTCTACAGGAAAAATAAGAACATCCGACGTTCAGGAAGTAAATCCTCGGGAAAATATAATTAGCTGTTGCACATTTCAAACCAACCGAAAAGACATAATGGTGAAAAAAGGGGATTTCACCAAAAGGATTATGGTACTATAAAACAATGAACAAATAGTTAGTGGCCTGACGTTTCGACCCTAACAGAGTCTTTCTTGAAGGCTAATAATGACAATTCATTACTAGATAAACGGGTGTACTATTACTAGTGTAGCAGAAGCAGTAAAGTGGAACAAATGAACAATGGACAATGCACAAGGGACACCGACTAGAAGTAAATTTCAATTCAATTTTCGGAGAAAAGAAAACTCAACTTCTAGAACGGGATTCAAACCTGTAAAATCGTGCCGGTATGGCAGGAAATTCAGTCGCGCAAAGATTATTTGTCTTCTTCCCCATCCTTAAAGCCCGGTTCATACTTCCTGCGGATGCGAAGCAAATTGTGAAGTCACGAATTAATTTGTAGCCAATATTTGCAAGGTTTTTTGCAAGGGTTGGAATGTGCTCAACTCTCGCAAAATATTCGCATCGAGTGGGGAGCTGTGACGTCAAAATTTGCTTCGCATTTGCATGAAGTATGAGCGGGCTTTTTAGTGAATTTTATGGAAATTTCGTCTGATAGCGTCTTTTCGCACATTCATGTACCTTATCGAGTACCAACAAACATCTGGTTCTATTATTCTCTTTTCAAAAGAGAGTCAGTTGTGGGGTCCAGATTGAACGAAGCAATACAAGGCCTACATGTAGACACAGTTAATAAACCGGTTGCAGGCCTACATGTAGACACAGTTAATAAACCGGTTGCAGTCTGGATGCTGATAATTACTGAGGGTGGACTAAGTCAGGTGAGTCGGTGCGGGCGCTGTTGGTGAGTTGGCCGCGCTGTGCGTGAAGGGAAAACGAGAAACGTCTTGCACCAAGACTAGCTCGCGTGTCACGCCCATGTTTAAACACTTTTTACTGGTGTTAATTATATCATCCGTGATGCCCCCCCCCCCCAATCAGAATGGATAAACTGTCTTAGGTATTTATGAATGGTTAATATCTTCCATTGTCTTAAAGCCATTGGACCCTTTCGGTAAACAGTATTGTCCAAGGCCCACACAGTCGTGTATCACAACTTCTATATCAAATAACAAACCTGTGAAAATTTAGGCTCAATCGGTCATCGGAGTCATCTTGTATCCGCGCGTTTCGCCGTGTCTTGACATGTGTTTAAAATAAATCCGTAATTCTCGCTATCGAGAATTGATATTATTTTACTGTTTTCTCAAAAAGTAAAGCATTTCATGGAAAATAATATTTCAAGAGAAGTCTTTCACCGCTACCTTCTGTAAACCCTGTAAGTTATTTGTAAATCTGTGAACTTTTTTTTTCTCTGTACCGAAAGGGTCCAATGGCTTTAAGCAAAATTGTCACTTATTGAACATGTACGTATGCAAGTATTGTTGTTACTTAGTTGAAAACAGCTGTGAAAGATTACAAAAAATACGTTAAGAGTTTTCGGGTAGCAACCATTAAGATGATTTTGAGAATGTTTCTCTTTTATGTATAACAACGAAAATACTTATGTCTACCAAACTAACCAAAACAGAATAGGCGGGTATTTAAAACCGTTTTTTATTTAAAATCAAACAAAATCATTTTGTAACAAAGCCC
This sequence comes from Asterias amurensis, assembly GCF_032118995.1. Taxonomy (NCBI): domain Eukaryota; kingdom Metazoa; phylum Echinodermata; class Asteroidea; order Forcipulatida; family Asteriidae; genus Asterias; species Asterias amurensis. The sequence goes on from NC_092651.1 coordinate 6,569,222, forward strand.
GACACTATCTATACCAAACACCCAATATAGAGTTGAAATGAAACTCATTTGAATTCCTTTGGCAATTCGTAAGTTCATGTTATACAACTAGTCCAAAACTTATAGTAGCGCAAACAAAATATTTTACAAGCTCTTTATAGAGTTACCAGATTTTACAAAAGCCTTTTACAAAAGTCCGCTTATTACAAATTATAGCTGATATTATTTATTACAGATATCCTTATTCTATCTAGACTAATTTATTGTTCTGTCCGTAGGTGGTGGTCTAGCATTTCTCTGGTTTCCCACGGCATGTCTGAAGTCAAACGGTACCTTATGCAAAATTATATCGACATTTCGAAGAATTGGATCAGCAGTTACTTCAATTCTAAAATGTAAACTTATTTTTCTTTTGATTTAACGCATGGCAAGTTTGTTTATGCTGAGGCCATCCGCTGTGAACCATAAAGGGGGTAGAAGAGCACTAGTACGTTTATTCCAAAAAAAGCTAGTGGTTGGCAAATAGCAATCTTTTTAAGATAATGTTGATTATCTCTTTTTCCACAGTTCACTTTTCAAAAATTCGATGCCAACTTGACACCATCGGCCAATATTCGGATCTGGGATCCCTACAACCTTGTTAGTACCTCGTATCAATGCTACAGTTTGCTGTCAACAATCTACCTGTGATTTATCAGACCTATTAGGGAGGTTTAGCTGCACGTTCCGCGAGCAACGTGAACGTGAACGTCAAACATTGTGTCGTTAATTCTCAAGTTTAAGCATACGTGCAGTTACCACTTTTCACGTCAGGTACAAACGTGCGCGCAGACTTCATACGAGAGCATGAAATATTAAAGCCCAAAGTGGCGAGGTCACCCCGAAACAACACAAGTTGATGACATTCACGTTCACGTATTTGCCCGCATACTGTGCAGCTTGCAGCTAAACCTCGCCAATATGCCCAAAGTGGTGACCTCAACAATACAATTTTTGACGTTCACGTTCACTAAAATACGAAGCCCTTTTTAGTTGAATGTTGTGACATTATTTAAATAAATGCTGTTTGATAGACAAAGTTTTCTACTACAATATACAAGAGGTTTAGAGTATGGTTAGACTACGTTAATTTACTGTGGTTTGAGCGAGCTCATGAGCCGTGGATTTTGCGTTGTGCACGGCGTGAAGTCGGGCTGTGTCAAGGGAGACCGGGAAGTTGTCCGACTCTAGCTGACAGCTACTCCTTCTAAGTATATAATTTGAAGGTGAAAATAAAGGAACTTGCAGCTTCTTCAGGAGATATTTTTGAAAATATTGGCAGCAAAATCATTACAATGAGGGCAAAGTAAAACCACACTTTCCGTGAACAAACACATGACATTATGTGAACATTCTCGTAGAATGTCATTCATTGGTGGGCTGTGTGTAACCATTACAACTGGCATTGCTCAGCCACCGGTAAGGTCTCATGGTACAAACTCATGAATTTTATTCAGTGATTTCGAGAAAGAAAAGCCTCGATTGAACAAACAAATGCAACAATAATCATGTCTTTTTAACGCACGTTGATACGCAGTACGCCGTGTTTGTTGATATGTAATACCTATCTCAGGTCACGTGTTGCCTGTAGTGCAATCTGTCTATTGTTATGATTTTACATCATACCACCTTTTAGTTTAAGTGACTCAATGTAAAGCGAAAGTCAAACAATTTCTATATTAAGTTATTGGTACGTTTAGAATAATAGTTGACTGTGGATTTGTTAGAATAACAGATTGTTCATATTCTTGATGAGGATGCCTTGGTTTTGGTTAGTCATTATTTATTATTGGATGTTGTTAATTTCCATCTGTCATTCACATTATTGTACCATGTTCGATCATGACGTCACGACATTCACAGACGATGCAAGACCTTGACCGAGCGCCTATCGGCCACGATGATGTCACCGGTAGGAGTTAACGTCATGCCTACAGGATTGTACAAGCCACGAGCTACACAGCCGATGTGCTCACCTGATGCATCGTAATGATGTGTCTCACCGGTTCCCTAGCCACCGCACCGAACAGACACATAGATGTCTCCAGCATCGTCGCAGCACACACCATTAGGATAGACAAGATTGCCGTCAATGAAGGTGCTGATATTGAACACCTCGTTTCCCATGAAATCCACACAAACTAGTTTCATCATCTGGTAGTTTGTGAAGATCAGACGCTCCTTGCTGCTTAAAGATAGATAGCAGATGCTACTAATATCGTCATGATGTATTGTGGAAATAATGGATCCATCCATATTATGGAGAGATATTACCTTTCTCTCACAGTCAGCCACTGCAATACGCTCTTTCTTGTCCACAGCAATACCACGAAGTAGACTCTCTGACTGCCCCTCGACTTGATTCTGTGAGGGTCGGAACTGACGAATGTATCTCAGTTCTCTATCATAACACTTTACATCCTGTCCATCAGTAACCAGAAGCAGGTCATCAGAGGTCACGGTAACACCAAAAGGTTGTTTTAGTTTACCGTCCTCTGTTCCACTTTGAACACCTGTAGATTTGTAACTACCATTTGACGTAAATGTGGATAATAGCCGCCTCGCTGTATCAATAACGACAATGTCACCATTGCTAAAACAAGCAACGTCCCTTGCATCAATGAACTCCCCATCACCTCCCCCGTATTTACCAAACTCTGTCTTTACCTCCCACTTCTCTTCCTCTAGTATTTTACCGAGATCTGCATCAGTGATGACATCATGACCTTTGAACCCGATGAATGACTTGCTATGCTGCACTGTTTGAAACTGGAGTTCTTTGTGGAAGTCTAAGTTGTGCATAACTTTTGGCTTGAGGTCCAGCAGCTCAAAGTTATCAGCATGTTGCATTAAGTCATTGACTGAAGCTACGATCTGCTCTGCACGGCTCATCTTATCGTGATTGCTGCTCTGTATGCTCTCAAATCCCTTACCTCTTTCTTGACCAATTTGAGAGACTCTTTCTTGAAGGAGGCGAGATGCGTTTCTTATCTTAGTGATTTCCTCTTCCTCCTTAGCCACAATATCTCGAAGAGCCTGGTCAACCATGAGCTGCAAACTCTGGTGTGTGTATTTAATAGAGTCATCCACTGTTTGGAATTGCTTACGGCACTCATCAAACTTCTGCAAGGCTTCATCAACAGCTCGACGATAAGATCGAATGGAATCATTGATTTCAGAGAGATTGTGGTTGGACGCTCGGTGATCAAACACCGCACACTTGAGACACACAAGTAAATCACACGTGTCGCAATAGAAACACAGTTCCTGGTCAGTGTGTTTCCGGCACTTTTGTGTTTCAGTTTTGTCCTTGTCTTTGGGTCGCACATGTGACGAACCGACAGCATTAACGATTTGATGATGTCTGTTGCTTTTTAATTTTGCGTGGATTGTCAGACATGTCTTGCAAAAATTCACCTCACAGTCAACACACCGTGAGACGGCTTCCAGACCTTCGTCGCATCCTTCGCAAGTCGAGACAGGAGAGTTAATGTCCTCCTTCTGATCTTCAAGATTAATGACGTCATCGATAAGCGAGCTCAAGAAAAAGCAGCTAAGAAGATCTGACAATCCCTCATCTGGGATTGACGTTTCCTTTTTACACATTGGGCAAATAATAAGATCCGTCTTCGGATCCTGTTTGTCTATAAGTTCCTGAAGACATTTGAAGCAGAAGCTGTGAAGACAGTCCAGGATTTTCGGATCGGTGAACCGACTCAGGCAGATTGGGCATTCGATGTGTACATGTCTAATCTTGCAAGTGGTCTCAGTGTGTAAAGCAGCTTCGGCCATCTTGATCTTGGCTCCTGTTTAACCTGATGAAATAAAACAAGGACGTGTTCGTTTTACAATCAGGGAGTGAACAATGATGGAGACTTTTAAACGCTAGGTGGCAGCACAATAACTGGGTAATTTGCCTCCTAGGATAAAGACAGGCATTGGTCTTATAAACCCATTTATTACATTATATATAATGATAGCATTGGATATATGAGTGTGTTATCAATGATCCGAGGTCATTTAGTATGTCAGCTTGCACTTCCGATCCTTGCACTTCCGAGTGTGCATAGTGTATGTACGCCGTTGTTTTATTTATTATGTAATGTGTACATGTACGTGTGAGTTAACTGTGAATCTCCCTGTGAAATGCATGCGAGGTCAAAGGTGCATTAGGCAACATCCGTTCAGGCTGGTATTTTGGCTTATTCACGAGCCTCGAACACTGAACGGTATAATTCATAAAGATCAGTGTTTTCGAAGAGTGGCGTCAGACAGGCTAGTTCGTATGTATACTCAAAAATAAGTGACAACGCCCAGGAATTTTGAACAATGGACTAACACGACTTATTGTGGTATTTGTATGATGGAAATGAGTATGTTAACAATAATTTCCTTAAATTGTTCCCCTTTTATACTTTACACCAAGAATAACACCGCGCAACGTCCAGCCGGCAATCACAATGTTAAGCAAGGGCTTTTTCATTTTGCAAAGGGTACTCCAGTGGAAAATCTTCAAAGTCTATGGGAAAGTTTTGAAGGGGCGCCAAGGTCATGACCGGGCACCGTCATGGCATGCGTGTAATTCAAAGCATGTGATTAGTATTTGTACCATCAGTACATTTTTAAAACTTCTTCGAGGCTAAATTATAAAACTTAAGTATTGATGTTTTATGTATTTAGATTCTTAATATTATGCACACTGCAAGACTAATAACTTCATATTGTTCAAAACCAAAATGACAAATGAACTAGAATTTAGTGTTTTCATGAACAAACACTATAGTGTTCGGGTATCGTCGGGTCAATGTTGGAATTGATGAAAAGAATAACTTGTTAATAGCTCGTCAAAATGCAAAGAAATCAAAATGAAAACGGATTACTTTTATACATTTCAATTTTTTTTTCTACCACCATAGTTTCAACGGGAACTATAAAAAACATGCATACAACGAATATTCACAAGAAAAAGCCAAGCTGAAACTCATTTTGCCCATGATAGAATTTTTCAAAACAATGAACTTTTGTTATAAACAGATTTCTTAACTTACGACGTCATAGCTAATTTCTTATCGAGAGATTTGATTTGAAGTACGTACCTAGTAAACTTACCAAAAAAAATGCCAGCAGACGAAGCAAATATTAATTTGTTCACGTCATTATCTGTAAATTTAAAGGATGGGTCAAACTTTATTTCATACAGTGCGAACTTGTCGGAAGTCCAGATACTTTAAACCGCTCACCAAGGCGCCGGGAGATTTTGTTCAATTTATCTTCAGAATTGAAAGGGTCCATATAATCATAAATCATACAGAGCAATATTTTGTTCGACTTCCTTTTGATCATCTTCGCTGCAGATCTCGAAACTGCCCTTAGGGTTACTCACAAGTACATGTACATTGTATCACGTTCAATGAAGCTATAGTATAATATTTTTCAAAATAAGCCATGCCAGATGTTGACAATTATAAAGTTTTGTTGCTTTAAAACTTTGAATACTCATCAAGTTTCGGTGCATGAAACATTGATGTCTAGTAATGATGTCGTTAAGTCAAGAATAGTGTGTGCATTAAATTAAAGGATATTTGATTTATTTTACAGACGAGCGGGCTGTTAACTTTAGACTATTGAAAGGGGCACTTGTTTTTAATAAAAATGTAAAACGAAGGCAAATCGAGGAAACGGCAAACCTAAGCCCCTCGTGAATTTTGACTAAAAACATATGATGAGTTAAGTACTACTAACTTCTACCTGTAAGGTGTATCATGGAAATAAGGAATGCAACACAGCGAGTGGAAGTCTGTCACTCGATCCAAAACCATTCCGCTGATTTTTTTATTCCCGTTGATCAACACAACTGCTTGTATTTTTTCACGTAATTAAAAGTCTTACGAACCACTGAAGTAGGTGGCCATCTCAGCGAAACTTCGTCTTCAATTCCACCATCACCATTATGCCATCAAAAGGGCAAAAAGGAAACAATTTGACGCCGAACATGCATTCGTTTCCGTTGCGTAAGTTCCGCCATATTATGTTATTTTCAAGTACGCGCTAATCCTCCAATCAGATTCGCAGAATGGAATGGAGTGGTGATAAATAACAAACTTTATTGCACGGCTAATATCACTACCTTGGATATAAGCGCTATATTTTTTCCGTATTCCTCCTGCGCTTGTGTGATAACTTATAATATGCATTGGTCATCGGCACAGTGTAAAACGGAATACAGCATCACGCCACTTTAGTGAATGCGCACGTAGTCACAACAACAGTGTAAACTGATGACATTCTCATTACTGTTCCATTCGTGCTATATGTAGGCGCATACTACAGGCGTCGGCTATAAACTTTTGAAATCTTCAAACTATGTTTTGAACCTGAAATGAAGGTTAAAGTGGCGCGGGGGGGGTCATGTCTGTGAAGCGTTCAAAGCTCTTTACAAGACCTTTCCGATGAGGTATGAATTGTTGTAATAGCTTTTGTACTTTTTGAGTTACGATTCGTTTAAATAATAACCATTGGATTAGTGTACTTATACAACTGATGACGTCATCGTGACGTAACAACTTTTGTGTCATCTACTGGTCATTGTCTACCTGCATGCACAATTTCATCGAGAGGAAGAATAAATACCAAAAAGAAAAAAAAACGAACAATATCAAAGAGTTGCCCGAACACCTAATAAACAAATGAATGAACAAGAGGACTTCTAACTAATAGGGTCTGATGACAATGACATTATTTGTGTTGATCCTAAAACACACAAATTTCGAAATCATCGATAATTTTGGTATAATGTAGGTGTGAGTTGAACGCGAAACTCAGTGTGAAATGATTGCGAGGTCAAATGTACATCTGGCAACATTCGGTCAGGCTGATATCTGTGACGTCATACGTTCAGGCTACTTCGTACGGTAGGCCTATCATGTGCCCATGGCCATAATTTTAGAACAGTTGACTTACGACTCACATCAATTAAATGAATTGCGGCATTTGGAAGCCATCATGGACACGATGTGTCTTCCCTTTATACTTTACACCAAGAATAACACTAACGCGCAGCGGGCAATCACAATGTTGACTCGAACATTCGACCCACTGACCCCCATGTTTTTAGATTTGGCCCTCATCAATGAATTGTGACTTTAATATTAAAGCGGATGTTAACAATTCAACGATTTGAACCAGTCATCTTGAAATTGATACTTTGGTCAAGTTCCACTCAACTCACCCTTGTCATGCCTCAGTGATCTTAAACGATTCGTCAATTTGCCCCTCACAAACCAATACAACTCTCGTAAACTTGCAAATTCGTTTTATCTATCATTTTAAATCTAAGTACATAATGTTATAGGCAACAGTTTGCGTGGTTTTTAAAGCTGTTTGTTTCAAAGCCTAACATTTTGAAGTTTTCCTTTAGTTTTTACTGGCTGGTCCACTGCCGGTTATTTATTTATTTGTTTTGCATCCATCTTGTTTTAGTATTTATGTTATCTATGATTACAAGCCTGGAGTTTTATCGTTGAGAGGGTCAGGCCATTTTTATTAAGGGCCCTTGGAAAGTCTCAAAAGTCTATTGAAATATTATAAAGGGGCACCAAGGCCATAACCTGGGACAACTGAAGTCATGGCGTGCGTGTAATTCAAAGCATGTCAATAGTATTTATAATTTCCATGAGTACATTTTATATAAAACTTAAGTATTGATATTGTATATTATATTTTTTACATTCTTAATGCACACTGCAAGACGGTTAACCTCATATAACTGAAGTTCAAAACAAACAAACAAACAAACATGACACTATATATTATTATAAACAAATGAATGAAAAAGAGGACTTTTAATTAATAGGATATGTTAATGACATTGTTTGTGTTGATCTTTTAAAAAAATGATTATTGTACTGTACGTACACACACGAGTGTTCATTAACCCTTTAGTCCCTGCACCGCCCGAGTTTGCTGAAATCCAATTTCTCAAGATTCTTGCAGTAAATTACTGGAATCGTAGTTCAAATTTTAAAAGATAGCCACGGCTTAATGTGTATGCACAACTTTTTATCCTTTCGGTAATATTTGTATAAAAGTACAAGTTCTCATTGGAACAATAAATGCCTCTCGTTAAACGGCTACGGTAATTTTTATGGCGAATATTTTTGTGCACGGATAAAATGAACACAATAGCTTTTCAAGGCTTTTGTCTGGCTCAATGCTCATACTGATTAAATGCGAAGGCGTTAATTTTCGACAATATCATCATAAATGATGAACAGTTTTCTGTTTACTAATGTAATGAGCGTTTTATTTTTCGCAAGAGCTAAATTATTTCATCATTATTAGCTTCGACAAGTCAACTGTGAAGGGAGAATTAATAACGATCTATAACAACTAGATATAAAATATTAACAAATGCGTAGACCTACTAATGACTATCGAGTTTTCTTTTGATGTTCCTTTTTTTCTACAAACACACGCTAGCGAGGTTTCCTCGTACCGTATACAGTGTGTCGCTATATGCGGCACAGTGGCTAAATGGTTAAGACACAATTTACCCTACCTCAAGCTGTAGATGTGACTAATGCTCACTGCGTACACTTGAACCTCTTTGATGAATCGGAAGTGGAAAATGACTGGCAACAGTAATGGATTCTGTACGATAAACAACGTTCAAGTTTACATTACAAAAACAGTGCACCTTCGCCAATCCACAAAATGTTGTACTTCCGCAATTGGGCCATGGTTGGGCTTAAACCACACGGCCATGCGGCCGGTATGCGTTGTAGCATGGACATTTCTACCTCCATGGTTGTAGTATAGTAGTTTCTCACAACTGGGAAAACCCCACATACCCTAACCACACATTGTGTTCGTCATGGTTCGATGGTACAAAGGTTCATATTGCAATTATAGTTGCACCTATTTCAACCATTGCGATAGTGTGTGCTACATCATGATGTGTTCCTCACATGTCAATGGTTGATGTGTTTGTGCATAGGGCTAGGGTAAGGACAGCTCTTGGTTCGTGAAACTTGGTGTGACAAATAAATGAAAGAACGACAGAATGATAGAATGAATGAATGAATAAATGAATAAAGACTATTTAGGGGATGTCATACACTACAGTTTAAATTTGCTAAAAAGACATGAAATTCTAAAACATCTCTCATTTTTGTCCTATTAAAGCTGCGACCGCTAAATTATAAATGATGATGAAACTTGTCAGTTAATATTACACGTCTATAGATGGTTATGGACCCTAGTGCCGCAAGGTGCAAGTAAAGTCCTACCTCAAGCTGTAGATGTGACTAATGCTCACTGCGTACACTTGAACCTCTTTGGTGAATCAGAAGTGGACGATTGCCGGCAAACAGTAATGGATTATGATCGTTAACCAACGTTCAAATCGTAAAAGCAGTGCAGCTCTTCGCCAACTCGACACCGATGTGAATGTATACAGTACAACGTATTGATCGGCATCCCGTGCGCAATGCAATGGTAGCTATTTCTCACAACTGGAAAACCCCTACACGTGAAGTGTTGCACTGCATTCTACGGTGGCCTGCTGAGACCAATGCAAAAGTGGGCGCTGGATGGGAATTTCCTCATTTCAATGACATATCATACCGATGTGTTTGTGGAACTTGATGTTTTCAGTCTGACATGTTGACCCGAAATATTAACCATAATATTGAATACTGTGGCTGGTTGAACATTGAACATCTGGCTAAACGACAGCATACTAGAATTGTCGTCATTCGTGTCACTATTGACACTCGTTTTGGAACGTATGGCTATATTTATACATCGTTCCAAAATGATTGGAACCGATTGACCGTGTGAACATGCTAGCTTCATGCACGCTAATTGGGGCGTTATCTTTCAGTTTTGTTTTCTAAATCAACCCCCTCCTCTAATGCCACTCAGGTAGGAAATATAAATTTGTGTTAAAGACACTGGACTTTATTGGTAATTCTCAAAGACTAGCCTTCACAGTCGGTGTATCTCAACATAAGCATAAAATAACAAACCTGTGAAAATTTGAGCTCAATCGGTCATCGAACTTGCGAGATAATGATGAAAGAAAAAACACCCTTGTCACACGAAGTTGTGTGCGTTTAGATGGTTGATTTCGAGACCTCAAGTTCTAAATCTGAGGTCTCGAAATCAAATTCGTGGAAAATTACGTCTTTCGCTAAAACTATGGCACTTCAGAGGGAGCCGTTTCTCACAATGTTTTATACCATCATCCTCTCCCTATTACTCGTCACCAAGTAAGATTTTATGCCAATAATTAATTTGAGTAATTACCAATAGTGTCCACTGCCTTTAAAAAATGTTTTTCATAAAAAAGTGTAAGACTCATAAAAGCTTCTATAGCGGGTACAATTTGTGCGTGGTGCGTCCAACCACACCGCACGACCCATCCGTATACATACTGTCACATCGTACTACTACTGTGCACACAAGTCATCCGCACTCGTACCACTAACCGCATGCGGAGGCCGCCGCATGCGGATAGTGTACGGGGGCATCGTATCGTGCGATGTGGTTACCTTTTACGCACAGTGAACACGGGTGGGTTTTTATACAGCGGCGGTCTTTTTTCGGAGTGAACCATTCGACTGCCTTGGAGCAAGGCTGGGTGACTGCGTGGTACCAATTGCATCTCTGTGGCTGCACCATTCACAAAATGACACCAGGGAAATTTGAAATCTTAAAAATCTCGCCTTGGGCAATAATATGATCTTAGGCATACTTTTATCGAGTTCTCATCAACGGGGGCGTTTGAGACGATATAATTTCGCAGCAGCCGATTTCACGAAACTCTATGATTACTCCTATCTCGAGCTGGGACGAGTAACCCGTCTTGGCTAAGGACAGGTTCAATGCATCTTATAGAATTTGGATACGGAACTGAACTCGTCCTAAGTCCGAAGATTAATCCTAAGTTAGGAAGAGTTTGGTGAAATCAATGGCAACTTCTTCTTGTGTGATCATCGTCAGCAGCAGCAGCTGCTTTTAAAGGGTCCAGGTACCTTTTGTATCACAAAAAACACAGAGTCCACAGATTACACTAAACTTACACAGTTTGAAGATAATGATTGTAGAAAGCTTTCCTTAAATATTACTTGATGAGGTGCAGTAGTTTTTGAAGAAAGGGGAAAACAGTGATCATGAGACGAAAATGATTTAGCATGATATTTTCACGACATTGTTTTACACATTTCTCAAAAGCTACAACACCCCCGCAACTATTATTTTAAGGTACGCTTTCTACTATCATTATCTTAAAAAGGTGTAAGTTTAGTGTAAATAATTGTGAACATTGTGTTTTGTCTTACAAAAAGTACCCAATCATTTAAGCATAGTTCGGCCAGGACTTGGAGCAACGTGCGGCCTCGTTTGCTACTACCATTATAACGCAGTGTTTCAGATAGATATTAAATATTTTCCGGTGGCACTACACAAAGTTTGGCCGGTGTTGACTTTTACTCACATAACGGTCAAGTGTGTTAAACATGGTGGTATTTTCTTCAATGTAAAGTTCCAATACTCCTTTAAGTAATAACCACAATACAGACTTCAGTGAAATAACAACTATCTCATCAAACTACTGGCACATGCATTAAAAGTACTGTATGTGGGATCGGTATAGGTCAGAAAATAGACGCAAAAAGTGTTCGTTATTTGTGTGATAACCATTTTTTAGGTAACATGAAATAACAAACGAGTATATATGTTTACTTTAAGGCACTGGACACTATTGGTTATTACTCAAAATAATTGTTTGCATAACAATTTACTTGGTAACGAGCGATGCAGAGCAAAAAATGCGAGAAACGGCTCTCTCTATAAAACGAATAAACCTTTCCAACTTAATAAACTAAAAGTCTTCGGGCCTGAAGCTTTGTTGCATTTGAAAGAACACAAACTTGTGAAAACAGTGTTTTTTTCTTGTATTACTTCTCTTGAAAATTCGATGGCCAATTGATTCAAATAGTCCGAAGACTTTATTTGATGCATATGTTGGGATGCACCAAGTGAGAGTAGGCCTACTGGTCTTTGACAATAACCAAAGGTGTTCAGTACCTTTAATTCATTGTTTGGTGAGAAAATAGTATACAGTTTTCAGCATGAAACACATTGGCATTAATTTTGGTAGAGTGTCATGGCTGAGTGGTTAAGAGCATTGAATTCAAGTTCTAGTGCAGTCACCGAAGTGTGGGTTCGAATCCCGGTACGGTGACACTTGTGTCCTTGAGCAAGATACTTTACTATAATTGCTTCTCTTCACCCAGGGGTATAAATGGGTACCTGCGAGGGTAGAGGTTGATATTGTGTATGAAAAGCGCCTTACAGGCAGCTTAGGGCTGTATACTCCCTTGCAAGAGAGATGAGAAACATTAAAACAGGGATGTTATTGGCCCTATGACCAGGGTACGAATGTAAAGCGAATTGATACGGTTATTGTGGAATGCGCTATATAATAATTTGTTGTTATTATTATTATGATTATTACATCCGTCAGCGTTTTATTTTATTTTATATGTAGTTTCCTCAAAATATTAATTTATAAAATGGTTCCAGTAATAACTTCACAATCAGTTAAATTTAAGACTAGAATAAACAGTGTGTGTTTTATTCGTTACCAATACTATTTTTACATTTTAATACAATTTAACATGAATAGAAGTTAACCAAAACGGGATTATCAATCAAGCAGCAACTTTCTGCGTACAACAAGATTAAGTCGCATGTGAAGCCAACTAATGTAAACCATTTGTGAGACGTACGACATGTACACATGAGAAAACCTAAGCCCACATAATGTAGGGACTTGAAACTGTTAGGGACTTATACACGCGTCCGTCTATAACGTACTTCACAGTGTTAAAAAAACATGTCTTTAATTAAAGTGCACATTGAACGTGGATCGTCCACGTCGGAGTTAGTCTTGGTGCAAGACGTTGTTGTTCGAGATCGCAATCCCCCGTTCCGATCCGCTGCGTGCACATTACCATCGAACAATAGCGGGCGCTGTTGTGAAACTTCCAGATCACCTTCACACATCGCACCCTGACGGATTTTGCGGCTTCCAGAGGATGCCCTCTATCAGCGGTATAGTCGTGACGTGTGTGTAGTGTTGAGTGTATGCTTTTATGGTTTCACTAACTCATCAAGAACGTCTTGCACCGAGACTACCACGGAGTATACACAGAGTTGTGAGCTCAATGAAGTGCCACTGTGGGGTATTTTACACAATGGAACAAATGACCCCACAGGGAAAATTTGTCCAACCTGAACCCCACGAGGTAGCTCTTTGGCAAATGGGAATAATAGAACAAGAAAAGCAAGACCCCCACATACATGTGAGGTTGTGTGAGAGTACAATGCACCAGAATAAACCTAATCAAACACCATGTTGAACAACAAGCAATTCAGATTATTCAAATGCGTAAAAGTCAATACAAAGAGGCTGGTAAACATTGAATGATAACAATTATTGTAAAATTAAAGGAACACGTTGCCTTGGATCGATTTCGAGTGATACTTGTGTGGATCATTATATTCTACTCATTATATTTTTAATCGAATGCATTTTATAACATTTTTATAACAAATGGAACGCTTTTCAAAGACCAACTCGACCGATCCAAGGCAATGTGTCCCTTTAAATAGGTGAATTATTCAAAATTCAAACAGAAGAATGGTATAAGCGTAGTATTATCTAAAACTTTAAAACGAACCTAAAAAAACACCTAAAAAAAATAATGAGAATAACAAAATCAGGTTTGAACCAAAACATAATTGAATGCAATAGGTAAAAATAAATGTTTGACTGAATTTGGGGGAAATGCGTGAAATAAATTAAATTTCCTTTTTATTTTATTTCGTTGCTGAACCGTGGAAGTGTAAAACTACTACATTTCAACAGTTTTAGATATACAAATAAAGTGACATTTGTAAGTACAACTATATAGTAACAGTCAGAAAGGTGACTTTGTAACAAAGGGGACAATACTGCAATCACAAAGGAAAACAATAGGGTCATGATTGTTAGAACAAAGGCACTGATTGGTTGCCATTAACGTAGTAATAAACTGCGGACATTGATTTTGATAAATAACAAAAAATACATTAAATTGTGTAATAGTGTATCCATTATAAACACATTTATATTTTAGTGTTGAGTCGACACGTTATACTGTTACACACAATAGCAATTACCTTTGTGCAACACTCTTAGGAATTACGATGTGATTTACGAGAGTTAGACTCGAGTTAAGGTTAACAACCTTCAGTTACTATACTGCAAAAACTGGGGTCTTAACCCATATCAGCCGAGCTACGTCAAAACCCGTATCAGAAAAAACCGCTACAAACGCCGACATACGGATTTTCCCGTAGAAGATCTTTTGCCTTTTTTGTTCTTTATAGTTTAACCCCTTTGGCCGTCTTTACACCAGAAATGTATCCAACAATCCTTTGCATCAATACACACTACAGTCCACACACGTTTCGCTTAGCTTCATGACTATTTTGATCAATGTTTTGGCTGGAAAATCACGTTTTTGGAAGTCTAAAATTATAGAGGAATGGATGAAAAATAAAATTGGATTCTTGAACGACTGAAAAACAAGATTTATTTTTTATTTTTTTATTTTTTTGGGGGGCAACAACAAAATACTGAACATAAACCAAATTTTTCAAAATGAACATGGCCTGAAAGAATATTTCCTAAGCTTCAAAATGATACACAACTTGTCGACATGCACCATTCTAACATAGTATATATTATGTGACAACACTAACATGGTGTTACTTATCCCCATATCTATATCGTTGGTGAAATTAACACCGTGTCGGTGTCGTCACGTACTATAAAGATACCAAGAGAATCAATTTAACACCCCGGTTTTTGCAGTGTAATAACTCAAAAAGTGTCGCAGGACCAGTCATAAGTTATGAGTAACTTTATAAAAAATCAAACTCTGGGTTTGAACTTACAAATTATTACACCATTATTAAATATAATTAAGGGTGTCTAGAAAGCATACAATATACCATTCAAATGACTTTGTGAAGAATTCACTTCAAAAAAACGACAGTGCAAAATTAACACCAAAGTACGTCAACAAAGTCGGTCTGTTTATCCTCGTTGAATAAATAAAATAAAATAGTGGCGACGAAGTCTGAATTTACTGGCAGGGTTTAAGCCATGCAAGGTTGTATACTGCAGTTTAAAAACTTATTCGTCACTCTTGTACTTCCAATAATTAATACATTTAATTAATTCACTTCCTTAAAGGAACCTTACATAATTGGTTTTGTTCTTTTGCAAACAAAGCAGTTACTGGCAGTGTAAGCACTTTATGTAGCCCACCTAATGCATAAACTGACAAACCTGTAGAAGTTTGAGACCGATCGGCCTCTAAGTCATGAGAAAATTCTTGATAAACCGATTACATATTTCGCATTACATCAATTTAAAAGGGAATAAAATGCCAACTGAGCGATAATATCCAAACGGGAAACTAGTTTTACTTTTTTTCTTATCAAAATGATATTTAACACAAAAACAATGTCAAGGGATGTTTTCTACTATCACCATTTTAAGAACGATCTTAGACAAGTTTGTTTCTTACCAACTATGTAAAGTTTCTTAATGCACTTCCGTGAAAAAAATAATTAAAAAAAGTTCATTGGAAATCTGACAGCTTAATCTTAGCTTCCTCGACTCTGCGCAGAATTTCTACCCGTATCGAGAGCCAATAGCGCCGTGCGCAAATTTCGAACTTGCGCGCCAACCTTCTAAACTATGGATCAATCAGTCAATCATTATTGATCGGTGATTTCCATACTAAAACAAAATGGTGCAAAGTATACGTTCAACATACATTTACACGTTTTTAATAAATGTTAAATTTGCATCGGGGATGCACATTTTTACGATGTAAATGTTTATTGTTCCCGATGCAAATTTAACATCATTGCGGTAGGGTCTATGTACTTTTTGTAGGAAAAAAAACAATGCCCACAGATTTACATTAAACTTACATAGTTTGAACATGATGATAGTAGAAAGCTTCCCTGACAACATTACCTGCTGAGGTGCTGTAGTTTTTGAGAAATGAGTAGACAATGTCATGACAATAATTTTCGTCTCAGTGATTATGTGATGAGACGAAAATTATTTTAGCATGTAAAAACGTATTTTTGCGACATTGTTTTACTAATTTTTCAAAACCTGCAGCACCTCATATTTGAAGGTATGTTTATACTATCATTATCTTCAAACGGTGCAAGTTTAATGTGACTCTGTGGACATTGTGTTTTGGGTTACAAAAAGTACTCAAATCCTTCAAACCACGATACATGTTAAATTGTTAGTAATGTTATAGACAGATCAACATACGAGGTTAATTAGAACAAGCAAAAATATTCAGAGTATAATGACAAGCCAAGGCTTTTACTCTATCAGCCAATTGTGGAAAGACAGGGGACAGGACAAAATTTCAAACATAATACGACACACAGAAAAGAACCAAAAACAAAACTCACAAACTTACCATAATCGCAATTAAAGGCACTGGACACTAATGTTAATTACTCAAATTTGTCTTTCATTATTATCTCGCAACTTTGACGACCAATATTGAGGACACATTTTCACAGTTTTTTTATTTTGTGCATAATGTAGAGATACGCCAAGCGCTAAGAATGGTCTTTGACAATTACTAAATGTGCCCAGTATATTAACTATCGTACACAAATTTAACAAACCTGCGACCTGCCAACTCGAGCCATGAAAGTTGCACGCTCCGCATAAGCATTATAAAGTGCCCTTCTTGTGACTACATTTCCTCAGTACATGCCAATGTAACCTAGCATAGACATTACGTCACATCCTTCGAGGCTCGTGAATAACATCAGAGAGTGGCCAATATTATAGTCTAGGTTAATCCCCGTTCATAATCCCCTTTCACCTACATCCATTTTACCCACATTCAAATCTCACATTGCAAACACAGTTACCGTGTACATAGTACACATTAATGCGGAATTTATGCGTCTTTCTCGACAGCTCCATGACAATGAGCACACTCACGTCACAGTTGTCTAGACTGGACTATTGTAACTCTCTCCTCAGTGGTTTTTAGCCTTGCTCAAGGCAGTCGCATTATTCGCTCCAAAAGACGCCGCTGTAAACCCGTCCGTATATACCCTGTGCGTGGTGCGTGCGATTACACCGCATGACCCACCCGTATACACACTGTCACATCGTTCGTTTGTTATACAGCGGCGGTCTTTTTTCGGAGTGAATAATTCGACTGCCTTGAACAAGGCTAAGTGGTTTTAAGCAAGCTGACATTGACCGACTAAAAAGGCTCCAAAACAATGCTGCACGTATCAATTTCTCGCTACTCAAATACACACACGCTTCAACTCTTCTCCAACAATTACACTGGTTACCACGTTAAACAGTTACGCATCTCCTTTAAAACATCAGTGAACAACAATCTCTATGATGTACTTCCACAGAACATCACAGAGTCTCTCAACCTCAACAACCCTGGCCAGAGTGGCCTCCGCTCCAGCCATATTCTAACAATCCCTCGCACTTAAAGGGCACGGGACCGATCCTTCTGAGTTGCTGGTGACCGATGCTGGAATTTTCCACCAAAATACATTCGCAACTTCAACTCACTCCAGACATTCAAGTGTAAATTAAAAACGCATCTGTTCTCTTCACGCCCATAAGCTGACTTTTTTTACGGTGCATTATTTTGCAGTGCATTGTATCTATGGAAAATGCGCTTGACAAGTCTTACTTTTAGTGTTTGGTTTCCATTATTTTAAACAAAGGTGTACAATAAAGAATGCAAGATGCAAGTGAGATAATAATACTAAATTTATATGAATTTATTAGAGTATTAAGCAAAGAAATGACATAGTTTGAATGCTGTTTGGACAAGGCAATGCTTGTACTAATAACTAATAAGCAGACTTTGGAAAGCAAGAACAAGACAAACAGACAAACAAAAGGACAAACAGAAAATTTTCCCATCGATCTCAATACCGCACGCAACTATCCTCGAAACAAAATAATGTGCAACCTACCACTTCGGGCTGTAATTTCGTTTCTTTTTTTCGAACAAAACTCATGAACACTTTTTGAGGATGGCAATTTGTGTGTACGGAAAACAATTGTATTCGAGCCGTGAAGTTTTTACGCTCCGCATTTATAAATAATCTTTAAGCGCCTTTTTTGACTCAATTTCCTCACCCATGTTTTTACACTCCACGTCGTGTTAATAATTAGTAAAGTTTTGTTGTATAAAAGGCCGAAAATAATTTCCCATCGTGGATAACTAAGTGAATTGAATTGAATTTAATTGAATTAATAAAGTAGCTTGATTATCTAATGTCATACTTGTCACACTTGAATAACGTCCGTCCATATTCACCTTTTGCCTACGTTCATTTCACATGGAGATACACAACTCCTACACACTAACATTAAGGGAAAACAGTCATCTCGCCCTCTGGCAAAGTCGCCCCAAAAACTCGCCCCCCTAAAAAGGTCGCCCCCCCCCACAAAGTTGCCCCCACCAGAGTCGCCCCGAAAAAGTCGCGCCCTAACAAAGTCGCCCCGACAAAGTCGCCCCTAATGCTGTTTTTGTGCAGAAGAAAATTAACTTAATACATTTTACAAAGAAATGTAATGCATGTACATGAACGAAAGTAAGCTTTCCAACTATTATGTGTTTGATTGATCCGTGGTGATGTTTGGCAGTTGCACCCACATCACCACTTCACATCACCAATCAAAACATAGATATGTAAAGCTACGTCAATGCACGTTTATCCGATGACATCCGACCAATTTCATGGCGCTGCTTAGCGGCCGATTTTGTGCTTAAGAGCACGATTTTCATTTCATAAGGCTGCTAACCGTAAGCATAAGAAAAAAACAAGCTAACCTTCAGGTGCTTATTGCACACAAACTAATGACGTAACAACTCAAATCCATAATAACGCACAAGTTGGCCGCCTTATTTTCTTGATAACCTGTGTAATACGCTTGCACCCAAGCAATTTGCTCTGAAGGACGAAAGTGCTTACCGTTAGGAAGCTTTATGAAATTGAGCCATGATTATTGTCCAATGAAATCACTGGTTCTGAAAGGCAAATACAAAGACAGGGGACCAGTCTCCACTGTTAAAAACAAAATCCGTAAAATGTATTTCCTTGCAGCTAGGGTGCCAGGTAAAGTGCAGTTAATTTCACAGTATAAGTTTTTCAAACTACCTTCAAGGCACATTTTACAAAACTTCCACTGTAAAATTTACTGCACTTTACCCGGCACCCTAGCTGCCAGGTAAAGAACCGTAAATTTTACGGATTTTTGTTTTTTACAGTGTAGTTCCTAATGGGTTAGCATAATATAGACCAGTGGGTGTATGAAATGCTGCTTAGAAAACTCATGGTGGCGCCCTATATTAACCCCAACCCCGTTACATTTTAGTCATATTGATGCTGTTACTGCTTTCCTCAGCGATCTTTTCTGACAGGGTGACCATTTCCCGATTTGGCTTCTTCCGAGCTTTGGGGTTAGATGAATTTTCATTACGGGCATGTCTGAGCATGTGCATTCCCAGCTTGGTCTTCCACATGGCGATGACGCGCCTGTTGCAAACAAAGGCGAGGCAGACGAGCGCCCCCTGGAGTGAGTTGAGGATTATGTATGGATACCAAAAGGCTGGGAGGTTGAACAGGGACGCGATGAAGCCAAAAATCCAAGTGAAGCCCATAATGGCTGATAGCTGAAGGAGAAATCAAACAATCGCACATTATACTAACTATTCATTTTTTCCCTCATGTTTGTTTATACTGTGAAGGCCCATTTGTTTGGTTTGCGGTAACGCTATGTGTGTATCTTAGTGCCAGGTTGATTTTGTTCTTTCGAGAACTTGTCTTGCTTTATATTTTGCTACCGCCGAGTTGAGTTTCGAGACTTGACAAGAATTTTCAAATCAAACCGCGGACTTCCTAGTTTCGTCCATTCTTAGTGAAGGTTGAATTAATGGATAAGTCAATTCAGACAACACTGAAGTGAGATCATAGTGACAAACGTGTATAAGTAATATTAAGGATCAATTTTGTTTAGTGTATTTGATTTCATTGTTGTGTCACGCACGTATAAAAGAACAAAGTGCTCTTATCGAAAAGAGAAGGGGTCGCCCGGTGTTCCTGGCTGTAGCTTCCTAATGCGCCGTAGCACCTTATAAACCCTTAGGGTGCTACATAATTTGGTCTCAGATTTCCTAATTTCAATTACCTATCTTTCTGTATAATTGTATATAATAAGCGCCTTGTGGAAGATACGTGCTCCAGATAGTACTTCAATTGTCTCCTGACGATGACTAGAGCAAGCTAGTCGAAACGTTCAGACCGATTCAAGAACTGACTCCGCGGTAGTGCAGTTTAACGATCCTATAAGTTAAAGTAGTAGTCCCAGCCAATTTTCTATACCATCCGCTCAGGTAGTAGTTAACAAGCAGGACAGTTCCTTTCAAAACTGAGAATTATCCCGAACATCCAATAAATCTACTCCGCGGTAGTAGAATAAAGAAAGACAGTTCTTTATTAAGAACAAACTCTACCTGGCAAGTAGATACACTCATGGTGTTACCGCAAACCAACATACCTCACCATGCAATGCCTCAAATCATTAATATTATTATTATTACCCTCACCTTCACATACAGGAACAGGTCGGTGTTTGCCCGCTTCACCGAGCGCTTTTGTCCTTGTGTGACGTTCATCTTATCAGAGGCACGCCTGGTTATCCTGATCCGAATGATGGTCAATGCAAATAGTACTGCATTGGTGCCAATAATCAGGGCCACCGGCACCCCGAAAGCCACCAAGTTTGCCGTCCCTCCACCTAGCCAACAAACCTCGCTATCGCCGTAGTGTACGTCCACATCCACGCAGTTGCAGTAGCTCAGAATCACGCACACGCAGACGATCACTGACGGTGAACCCCAGCCGTAGAGGGCGTGACATAAGACAGATCGGTTGTACGCGCTGACGTGCTTTAGTCTGGTGCCGACGCCGAAGGTGCGGTAGATGTCAATGGCGAGTAGATTCATCCAAAAGAACGCCGAGAGCCAGAAGAAGTGACTAGCGATCGCAAAGCCGCTGCAGAACTCTTTGATGTCATTCATGTTGAACCCTGTAACAGTTAGCACATAAACAAAAGAGGTATTACACACATGTGTTGAACACACACAACATGTTAATATTATACGGAAATCGTTCACCGATCTGCAACACTTGGTGGCATCAGACACTGCTGTGATACCTGGGTTGTGCTGCGCTGCCTAGCGATTGGCTTAAGGGTATATGACAACACGGCGATCATCTGATCACTCACGAGTTATTGAACGTCTACTTTGCAAATCACTTGTTCAACTCGTAAGCACCACCGCGGTGTCTGCTGCCACCAATATTTCAAGATCGGGAAGGATTGCTCTTAATACACAAAGGTTTTCCTATGTTTTAGGACTAGTCATGTGTATCTTTAATGTGCTGTTTGTTAGATGATCTTCCCATCAAGGGAACTCGGCGAACTCCCACAAGGGGCAAAGGGGATATACAAAACCAAGCTGGCAACAGCTAATCCCTGTCCTACAAACATTGGTTAGACATCTAGTTTGATTAAGAATTGCACAAATTGAAGAAATTGTAATTCAGTAACTAGACGACAATATTTATTCTAGTCTTGTGAAACCAGCGGTTAGTTGGGGCATTCGAACATGCAACCTTGCGGTTGGAAGTCATACAGTCTAACCACTTGACCACTCTAATACATATGGCTAGTAAGTCCTCTAATTAGAACTAAGAAATCGTCCTAACTCGTGATAAGACTAGCCTGAAGTATGTTGTCAAATCCAGCTCCGGGTCCAGATAGTATAAAAAAACACAAACCTAGTTTACAAAGGCACTAACGCTCATCTTGTTACGAGTCGCATGTACTGCCATGGTGATTTGTTTTGAAACATCATACTTGAAAAACAAGTTGTAGTAGCGCGATAGCATAGAACACGCGCAGACAGACGACTTCTGCGCATGCGAACTTCCAACCACGCTGATAATATATCTGATTGAGATGCATATTATGTCGGGGTTACACCAAGTGAGAATATCGGTTTATACCAAAGGTGTGAGTGCAGTGCCTTTAACCCTGTGTTAAAGGGGA
Organism: Asterias amurensis; assembly: GCF_032118995.1. Classification (NCBI taxonomy): domain Eukaryota; kingdom Metazoa; phylum Echinodermata; class Asteroidea; order Forcipulatida; family Asteriidae; genus Asterias; species Asterias amurensis. The sequence goes on from NC_092651.1 coordinate 6,591,510, forward strand.
GTGACAGCCACTTACTGCAAAATATTGTACACTTTGTATAATTACTTCACTGGTCAATTTAAAAACAAACTAATTGTTTCCAGACTTCCTTCACAGACGCTCGAGAAACAAACTGAATAGGTTTGAGTGGCTTTTATTTATTGACTCACCGGCTGAGCAAAAACAATCGAGACAGTTAGTGATTTCCAGGGGTTTCCCCTTTGCCTTGTACGCTGTAGCCTGAGCATTGGAGGTATTTGAAGCTGTCATTCAAGCTTGTATCAGTGATTTGTGGGATGTTAGAACAATATCTGGACTGTCTGAAAGAAGTTGGAAATGATTGGGATCCATTTTGGTGTAGCACGTGCATGCAGTTTACACAGTGGCGGTCGTTGACTGACCCAAATAGTAATAATATATACAAGTCAGTCACTCACATGGCTGGGTTAAGTTTAGTTAAAGGCAGTGGACACTATTGGTATTAAAAATTACTCAAAATATTTATTAATAGCATAAATCCTTAATTTGTAACAGGTAATGGGGAGCTGTTGATAGTATAAAACATTGTGAGAAACGGCTCTCTGAAGTGGAGTAGTTTTCGAGAAAGAAGTAATTTTCAACGAATTTGGTTTCGAGATCTCAGATTTAGAATTTGAGGTCTCGAAGTCAAGCATCTGAAAACACACACCTACGTGTCATGTGACAAGGGTATTTTTTCCTTTCATTATTATCTCGCAACTTCGAAGACCGATTGAGCTCAAATTTTCACAGGTTTGTTATTTTATATGCATATTATGTTGAGATACACCAAGTGAGAAGAATGGTCTTAAAAAATTACCAATACTGTCCAATGTCTTTAAGTTTAGTTTTAACTAAACTTAAAGACATAAGTGTTTATGCTTACCTATAAGCATCGTTGCCTGTGCAAAGAAGAGAGCAGCTACCAGACTCATTAGATATTTGCCAGCCACGTTACGACGGAGAGCTGGAAATGCAACATACGTGGCTATTGTGACCGTCAGACCGACCATGGACACACTGCTCCCTGCAACTGTTAGGATAAGTTGAAGCAATTCGTCCAGATCACCAGAAGAGGGCGCTGTTCTCGCCAAGAAACTGCAAACTTGAAGAGATCCATTATCCGATATCTTATACTGGCCGTTAAGGAAGATGGTGTCATTATAACCGATTAACTTAATAGACTCATTGAAGGCGCCAGTGAAGACGTAGTCTGTCTCGGAGAATGTGAGCAGTGGGCAGTCGAGGTTCAATTCATCACAGTATTTAGTTAGGTTTGTTGACTTGAATTCACCCAAGGTCGCGTCCCAGATCATGGCCTTTGCAAGAAACTTGGTCGATCTGTGCTCAGATGAGTTCGTCTGGTTTTGGGACTCGTCTGATTGCAAACTACAGGTCGGTGTAACCGTGAAGGCGTCTAGATGGTAACCACTATTCCAAAAAAAACCCTTATTGAAACATACATCCTGAACCTTGTGGTTGAAGTTAATCAGTTGATATGTAGGTGACGCACCACAGACAAGTGATATGTTCACGGAACACTGTGTTGGGTCGCCGTTGCCCTGTGCGCACACCCGCCAATGTCTTGCCCTCGGCTCGACTGATGAACAAACCCAAGTTACCTTGAGGTCATGGCAAAATATTTGTGCACTGTTTCTGGTCAGGCTGTTTCCCTCTTTGGTTGCCAAGAGAACAATTGACAGGAAATTGTCTACAGATTTATTTACGACCGTTTCCCATTCTGTGTCTGACCGTTCTACGTATACTGAGAAACTGCCAGTTACCGTCAGTTTGATCTCAACGTCAGCGACTGCACTGGTTTGAACTTGGACACAATTTACGCCGTTCTCTGAAAAGCCACCGGGGCACGTCAAATCACGACACTGGTCAATATACGGATCGTACACCTGACTGGTACTGCAGACTTTGACAGAAAGTTCATGTTTGTCCCTGGATTTGGAATCTAAATACATCTCTGTGCGATCCGAGAAGATCATGAGGGTTGCCATTGAAGGAGTGTCACGCGGTTCTTCACGAATTACACGACACCAAAGGACATTATATTCGTGTAGCTCTGACTCTGACAAAGACAAGTGGCATTTGGCGCAGAACTTGTTTCGGTAGGAAGTACCATTTATAGCGACTGGGGCGTGATAGCCATGTTTGCAAAGTTGCTCGTCCGTTTCGTTGGTTAACGGAGGACACCACGCGACGTCTACAAGAACGCAGCTACGAGGCGTGCGCAATAATGACTTTTTTTGGCCTACTCGTCTTTGAGAAAAATAGTAGTCCGGTCTTGCCTCTCTCTTCCACTGCTTTTTAATTGAATCACGTTGTGCATCCCAGTGAATTAAAATGTCCTCAGTGGGAGGCACAACAGCAAGTTGTGGAACAAATCTAGTATACCAGAACGAAACGTTCTCGAGTGCAACACCATGACAGATTGCACAAGAGACATTTTTGTAGTGAAGGTTGTCTTGAACGTTATAAACTGGATTGGCACGAATGGACGATACAAATCCAATGTCTGTCTGGCACAGGTCACGAATACCGACGGGATTGCCCTCCCAACCAACGGGACAGAGTGAAATCAGGCGATGGCCCAACCGGGGCAGTGGTCGTCGGTCGTACAAATCTTGTGTCTGTATACACCTTGTGTAATCATCTATTGGTGTTCCTCCCGACAGAGAAGGACGAGTAGTATCTGGCGTGGTGGCTGCCACTGATGATGAGTTCCCAGTTAGCAAACCCTCCACAAAACAGGAGCAGCAATCGTCGTATTTAACACAGAGCTCGTCGCATTGACATAATCTATATTCCCCAACAGCTTCTCGGTCGAGTTCGCAAGGACACGTGAGGTAAGAACAGTTGTCATTAACAGAAACTTGGGTTGAGTTACCTACATCTGAAAGAATATATTCAAAATAAAAATAAAAATATCAAACCAACTATTAACCCAACACGGACGTTTTTAAGAAGTTGAAGAAGGAGCCCTTTTGTAATGAAGAATTTAATAATGTCTAGTTGACCAAGTTGCTTAGTCGTGTTTAATAAAGGACACAAGTGTCACGACCGGGATTCGAACCCATACTATGCTGATCAGAAACACCAGAGTTTGAATTCGGTGCTCTTTACCACTCGGCCGAACTCTCTGTACTATGGTTCCTGGTTAGTCTCAAAATACGCGTGTCACAGTGTTCGAGGCGAAAAGCTTGTTCGCTCTTTAGGTCAACTTCTGTTTTGAACGATGGCGGCACAAAACAATGTTTTCTGTTTGTCTTTGCTTATTCTCTCGCAACTGCGATGAGCAATAGAGCCCAAATGTTTACATGTTTGTTATTGTATGCATAATTATGTTGGGATAAACCAAGTGAAAATACTGGCCTTTGACAATTATTACCAAAGTTGTGCCCTCATCAGTACCCTGTATAATGCACGTGCGTAATAATAGGTTAGTTCGCCACAGACGCCATGTTTGGGGTCAATTTTGATTTTTGGTCATGGACCCTTTAAACTCCAAAAACAACTGGGAGTTATTTCCACAAAGAACCTGCCGTCGATTTCACCAAACTCTTTCAAACTTAGGATTAATCTTAGGTCTTACTCGAGTTAAGTTCCGTATCCAAAGGCGTAGGACGCATTGAACCCATCCTAAGTTAGGACGGTATTAACACGTCCTAACTCGAGATAGGATTAATCCATAGCGTTTCGTGAAATCGGCTGCTCCAGGAGTGTGCAGTGAATCATTTAAACAAAATGTGTTGAACGTAGTTAATAAGCAATTACCTTCAAGAGGAACGCTGGTGACTGTCAATGAAAACCCTTTGTCCGTAATTATGCCGTCAGATGTTAAACGTAGCCACATAGTATTTTCCCTGAAGAATGGATAACTAGGCAGGTGGTTGCCAGACCACTCAACGAGTATGTTATCTGTGTAATTTGCACCATTCCCAGCTCGGAAGTGATCACAGCATTGCTCGGTGGAGAAACTGGAGAAAATGATCGACAATTTCCAATTGCTATCGGTGTGTAGAATCCAAATTTTATCAGAATCATCGGAGTAGTTTCTGAACGAATCCCACGGAAGCTGAATCCTCAATGTCTCATATGGAACAATGACGTATAATTTGATTGTTTGTACACCTGGGGGGAAAAATGAAACGATTTAGTTTTTTCTTTGTTTTTATATATTATAATTAACTTTTGCAATTACTCAAAATAATTATAATCATATAACCTTACTTGGTGACGAGTAATAGGGAGAGATTGATGGTATAAAACGTTGTGAGAAATGGCTCCCTCTGAAGTGCCATAGTTTTCGAGAAAGAAGTAATTTTCCACGAATTTGATTTCGAGACCTCAGATATAGAATTTGAGGTCTCGAAATCAACCATCTAAACGCACACAACTTCGTGTGACAAGGTTTGTTTTTCTTCTTTCTATTATCTCGCAACTTCGACGACCAAGTTGAGCTCAAAGTTTCACAGGTTTATATGTTATGCATATGTTGAGATACACCAAGTGAGAAGACTGTATATAGGATTTGTATTATGCATTATTTTTTGTTAAAGCTACATGTCAAGTTTATTTATATGAACTTGTTCATATGAACATCATTCCACTATAGTCGGACTTAGCGATCAATCAACCAACAGTCATTGCTTTCAACTAGAGCTCCTTCAATTTGTAATGGCCACAGATAAATTTTGTACGATGCAACGTTTCTTTTTTAGAGTCTTCCTGAGCACGCTCGCCAGGCTAGTTTTTTACAATGTTTAAAGACACTGGATACTATTGGTAATTGCTCAAAATAATTGTTAGCATAAAAAACCTTACTTGGTAACGACCAAAGAAGAGCTGTTGGTAGTACACAATATTATTTTGAGAAACGGCTCCCTCTGAGGTAACGTGAGTTTTGAGAAAAAAAAAAGTAATTTCTCAGTAAAATATTTGAATTGATTTGAGATCTCGAAATGAAGCATCTGAAAGCAAATAACTCTGTGACGAAGGTTTTTTTTGTCCTTCCATTAGGCCAGTTATCTCGCAACTTCGACGACCAATTGAGTTCAAAGTGGGAAATATAATATCAATCGATAACCTGTTACATTTAACAGATGGAAATTTGGCCCCCCCAGCCAGAACAAGGCAACGACGACGACGACGACGACGACGTCGACGACGACGACGACGACGACGACGACGACGACGACGACGACGACGACGGCGACGGCGACGGCGACGGCGACGGCGACGGCGACGGCGACGGCGACGGCGACGGCGACGGCGACGACGACGACGACAATAATAATAATAATAATGTTCATATGTGCCCTGGTCATTGGGCAAATAATGTTTATTGAATCCTTTTCTCAGCTCCCTGGTAGAATACACCATGGGTAACTGTAGTACTCCAAAGGCTTTTTCATACATATCTGTTTTCATACATACAGTGTTTTGTCAACAGAGGGCGGTTTGAACATAGGTCACATCGTCTATAGACGCCATCTTAACAAATTTTACAATGATTGAACAAACTTATAAGCAATTTTACCTTGAAGAGGAACACTGGTGATTGCCATTGAAAACCCTTTGTCCACGTTTGTGCTGTCAGTTGTAAAACGTAGCCACGTACTATTGGAAGTGCGGTAATGGTAGTATTCAGTAGTTGGTTTACGACTACCAGATACATTAACAGCCGGTTTCCCTGTGTAATCAAGACCAATCCCAGCAGTGAAGAAATCACGGTCTTTCTCGGTAGAAAAATATGCGAAATTTGTCAACAGCCTCCAACCCATATCGGTTTCAAGAACCCAGACAGTATCAAGATTATTGTTGTAGAAGCCCGGATACCACGGTACTCTTATTCTCATTGACCCATATGGAGAAATGAAGCGGCGGTGAATTAAAGGGCCATCTAAAACAAAAGAGAAATTAAATTGAAACGATATAGCATTAGTCCCAAAACTGATTTTGTTAAACCTCTTGCAATTTGATTTGAACAAGATGCGAAATGAAAATAATTAAAATTCCCCCTACAGTTTATCTACTCCTATTGGTTGTTTAAACGGTTGATAATGACCAGCCGTCGATTTCACAAAACTCTTCCTAACTTAAGACTAATCTAAGGACTTAGGACGAGTCCCAACCCTGTACTGTAGCATGCAGACATTAAGATTAGTCCTAAGTCAGGACGAGTTCCTCGTCCTAAATTGACATAAGACGAGTCCTAACTCTTTGTGAAATCGACGGCAGTGTTTATAACCGGCTGGCTTCCGCGTGTCAGGCGCGCAAGATTATCACGCGGAACGCAATTCATAGCTTTTAGTAACAACGCGTAATATTATTTCTAAGCGCGCGCGTACACACAACCTACGCGCAACAGACCCTTCACAAAGTTTTTGAAAACAATATTTAAAACCTCAAATTTTCAACTGTCAAAGTGTCTGTTGGTTAACGTTTTTTAACAAAAAGACATTTGAATGGGAATAACAAATTAGTGACTCGTTCTTAAACGTCCGTATAAAACCTTGCAGGGTCGTTGCCGTGAACCTTTGGCTCGGGTCTTTATCCCACGGCAATTCGACCTTGCCGGCTTTAAACGGCCGTGTAAGAATTCGTCGCTACCCTTTTGTTCCCTTATCCTGAAAAACACAACAGGAAAGAGGATAACCCCAAAAGGCAAAGACGTATTTGCCATAACGATATAAGCCATTTTGAGATATGGCGTACACAATGCTTCAACACTATAAGGTTTGGGTAAATTTGTCTGTATACACCCAAACCACACACTATACTCCTACCACGTCCGCCATACCTCAATAAGGCTTATTGTAGTCGAAGCGGCAGCTGCTTTTGTGTTGTCAATATTTGAATGGCTTTTCCCGTCAAGACTCCATAGGATGGTGTAGGTGTTACTTTGTTCTGGACATTGTTGCAGTTAGGTACTAATTATTGCCCATCCAATTTGTTTAATTCGTTCTACCGTTCTAGATTTATATTCAAGACTAATTATTGCCTCTAATTCTCAATTCTTAAACTCTTATTATTTCTTTATTCTTCTAGTGTTGTTTATCCTGTTTTGTGTGTATTGTTGTAACGGGCACATCCATCGAAAGCCTCAGCTTCTAGGATGATACCTCCATGTGCAAATTAATTTGAAAATAATTACATGTCCTTTTGAATTGGGAAAAAATCGCTAACGAGCACCTCCATCACAAGCCTCGGCTTTTGGATGTTATCTCCATTATGCCAATAATATGGAAATAAATGTTCGTTTAAAATGAATTGAGTTGAATCCTTAATTTAATTTATAAATTGTTGTTGACAAGGTAATCCGCAAACTTATTGTTTTCTGATTAAAGGGTAACACTAAGGAACCCGTTCGGGTGAAGGTCCCCAGTTGAACACAGCCAATGCGAGATGTTGCTAAAATAGTTTTGAAAAAAGGGTTTGGGTACTTGTTGTGGGACACGAAACACATTGTCCACAGATTTACATTAGACTTATACACGGTTTGAGGATATTGATGGTAAGCTTCTTTCCTTAAAATATTACTTGCTGTGGTGCTGTAGTTTTTGAGAAATTGGTAAAACAAGTCACAGAAATAAAGTTCGTCCCATGTATAAAATACGTTTTACGGATACGAATACTATGTTCGTGTCATTGTTTGTCTCATTTCTCAAAAACTACAGCAACTCAGCTAGTCATATTTTAAGGGTATCTTTCATATATCATTATCTTCAAACTATGTAGTTTTATGTAAATATGTAGACATTTTGTTTTGCAAACAAATATCTAAACCCTTAGTGAGAACACAAGAAGGCAGTATGAGGTACCTGGTTACAAATAAACGAGTACAAATTGATGGTCTACAAACTGCTATCATGTAGTACTTTGGACGATCGTTTTAAAGACAGTAGACACTATTGGTAATTACTCAAAATATTTATGAGCATAACATCTTACTTGGTACTGAGTAATGGGAGCTGTTGATTGTATAAAACAAGTAACGAAGTTTTCGAGAAAGAAGTATAAATTTTCCACGAATTTTATTTCGAGACCTCAGACTTTGAATTTGAGGGATCAAAATCAAGCATCTGGAAGCACACAACTTCGTGTGACAGGTGTGTTTTTTTCTTTTTCTTTCTTTAAGCAAATAACAGTTATAAAGTAATCATTAGTATGGCATTGATTTCCTTCTAAGGGTTTTTGTACGAGACAAAACACCAACGTCCACAGATTAAAGGAACACGTTGCCTTCTGGTTGCGCTTTGATGGGCGTTTTTGGGCTATGAAAAGCGTTTGATGTAAAATGATTACGGTCGGAAAGATGTTTAAGAAGTAGAATATAATGATCCACACACACGTGCCTTACAAATGCTTCGCTTTTGCAAAATTTCTCGAAACAAAACGTTCCGCCATGACTCCCATAAATGGCCGCCAAATTCCACTAGTCTTATTTCCAGTCACAATTTTACGAACCCCATTTGTATCTATCTCTTCCTCTATGGTTACTCCAACAAAAAAGGTCCTACGTTGAATTAAATTTGTATTAAACTATATAATAAGCAGCAAGGTCAGCCCACGTTCCGGGGCAGATAATAATCTGGAAGAACTCTTTTCAAAAGTTACAAAACAAAATCAGAAACAGGGAACAAATGTCAGTAAACATTTCATTATTTTGTAAAATTTTCGTATCACTTGATTCCTAGGTCACAGTGAAAGTTGGGTGGTGATGTGATTATTGAAGCCGGTACCGGTAATTGACAAGAAAGAGTACACGTACATCAAAGAAGTTTTCCAAGCACGGTTTAGATGACAACCAGCTTCTTTGCAGGACAGGAAAACTCTAATACATGCCGATGTGTAATAGTAATTAGGCCTGGGCGACCAGTGAAAATTACTAATCGACTAGTCACACCTCAAATAGTTGCGACTGCGACACTAGTCGCGACGAATTTTTAATTACCAAGATGCACTGTGGCAATGTGTGCCGCAAGTACAGTTTAGTCTAATTCAAGCTGAAAAGATTGAAGATTTGTGTTACTGATGTCTGAATGTGTTTTGTAAGTAAATTATGTTGTCATGAATAGTCATGAGCGACACAATTGGTTCACCAAACAGGTAGACGCAACTATTTTTGAAGTAGGGCCTAGTCGCCCGGGCCTATCGCTAATGGTGCAAGGAAGATGGCTTCTACCCGAAGCCGCCACCTCCCCCCCCCCATCCCACCCCACCACCACCACTACTATATACCAACAGAAGAACTTGTAGCAAAACACAAATCCAGATTTTCCTCTTCTTAAATTTAATTTCCATGTAACTTTCAAAATTTTGGCTACAAAATTGTCTGTGCAGGTGTGCATAAGACATACATGTAAGGTCAGTGCATTATTAGCATTATTGGCAAGTTCTAGAGTTTGTATATGTAATCAAAGAGAATCTTGGTCACAAATTTATAGGAACTTTATAAAACAATATGGACAATTTATTGAGACATAATTTTACAATTCACTGCAGTACACAATGTATTTGCAAGTACTAATTAAATTTGTCTTTTGTCAAAGACCACTATAGTCATCAATTGGTGTATCTCCTCAATATTAATGCATAAAATAATAAACCTGTGACAATAAATTTGTTGGGCAAATTTGGCAATAGAAGTTGCAAGAAACAGTGACAGAAAAACACCATGTAGACTTTGTCAAGGGAGTTTTATGATCACAAATTAGTAATTACCAATATCAAAGGTATAAAGTCCCTTTAGAGAGACCAATGCCTTAGATCAAGTGATTTGGTTGTAAAATGCATATGGTTAGAAAAGATGTTTTAAAAGTAGAATAGAATGATCAACACAAATATGACTTGAAATTGGGTGGTTTTCCTTCAAAACTTTTACTTATTCGAACTAACATGGTCTGCAATCACCAATTTGACTAGTTCTAAAACATCAATCTGACCATGCATTTCATAACAGGCATGTGGTGTGAAATCAAAATATACTTGCAAGGGTTAAAGTTAAAAATCGAAATGCCACCGTGTTTATCAAACGTGTTGCATCTATTATCTATGTCTCTTTATGAACACAGAATAAAGATATTTCAGATAAATTTATTTTAATACAGATTGTTTATGTTTTTGCATTTTGTTGTCCTAGTGTGGTTTTTGTTACAAAATATCAAACTCTCAAATAAATAGTACATTAAATATGATGTTTGTATAAACAATTGGCCATGTACTTCAAATTAAACTTAATCACAAGTACATTGTACAAAACACAAACTCTGCTCACATCATATCCAATGATTTGTTGACATAAGTAATTTGCAAAAAAACAAAAACAGTTTAAATATTGACATCATGTGTTGATTTCGGAATAAGAATCTACTTGTTGACAACAGGAAATATTGCCAATTGTTAAACCTGTTTTGCATAAATCATGTGTACATGAAAGGTGAAACTATCTGGAAATATATCCCGTTTTTACAAACACAGCAACTAGGTAGTGTTACTCTATTTCCAGTACCATTCTGTCACAACACAGGTTGTCTGAAGGCTGGCTGGGCGGCAAAGTCATTTGTTGTGTACATCATGCTCCCCTGGTGTACAGATCATTTCGGTGATGTCGTGCCAACTCTAATGGTGGTCCAGAACAAGGTGCCTCAAGATCTTTTCAAATATAAACACAAACAATTTTGAAACAATTAACAAAATACAAATTGGTTATTTGTACATGTTTATGGAATACCCATGCACTCCATGTTGATTCAATAAAGTGACATTTTTGCAAATGTTACTTCACTGCAGCCCATTTCAAGAAACTTTACGCAACTGCGTAAGTCCACTTAAGCAACGTTTATGGCGCAAGTTGCTGAAATCGGCTGCTGGTCAAAGACATGATGTTATAAAAATTTGGGATGTGGCTCTTCAGCGTGAAGTGTTTTGGTAATACAACGTTGGCGAAGGAGGTTGTTTACAAGCAATTACAATGAATGAAAGCTTAAATTTGTGATTCCTTATTAAATGTTTGTTTACACATTTACTATTGTTTCCCTTGTTTTTTTTTTTTTTTTTTTTTTTTTTTTGGGGGGGGGGGCAAATATCATGTAACAAAACTGGACTGCATTGGCAGTACATGTGTATATTGTTATACATACACATGTAGGTACTGAACAAGTATGCCATTGACAGTATGAAATAATCAGTCTCTTACTTCCAAGTTTGAGAAGCATTTATCCGGCCTTTGTGGCAGCATAACCTCTCCTGTTGTTTTGGCATCTCCCAACAGTTGGTACAAACACACCAGCTTGGCAAGAGATTTGCGCAGGTGGACGATGTGGAGGTGCCGGGTTTGATGAGGTCTCCAAGATGTTTACGCCAAGTCCTGGCATCTGCTCACATAGTACCTTCAACAAGAAATTGATAACCATTGATATATCTTATTAGTTCTCGACAATTTTATTTTTTATTGTTTGAAAGGTCACACTTCTTTGAAAAAAAATTGGGTTGACTTGGGTACGAGTTGACTTGGGTACAATATTTATTTTGGGTAAGAGTTGACCTGTTTCCCTATGAAACACATCTGGTTGAAGGAGTATGATACATTGAGCATACCCCCCCCCCCCCCCATAAAAACAAAATAAAATGTTAAAAATATTTAAAAAACATTTAATAAATCTGTACTATTTTTAAAAAGTACTTTTACAATTTTTACAAAAGCCCTCCCCTTCCCAGCCAGATAAACAACTCTTTTAATTGTAGCATCAAATTAAATCATGCCTAGTCATTAGGACGTAGAGGTCGATTTCACAAAGATTAAGGACTAGTCCTAGGAGTTATTAAAAATGTATAGCTGATCCTAAGTTAGGACAAGTAACTAGTCCTAACTCGAGATAAGACTAGTCTTAACTCTGTGTGAAATCCAACCCTGGACCCATAATTCAAATCCCCACCCGCATCTATGCACCGAGTAAATAGATATACAAAATTACATGTAAACTCGTCGTAATACGTACTCTCACAACTCACACATGCCAAACTATTGGTTTGACAGTGCTGCGGCTGTCATGGCTGTAAATGTGTCATGTCCACAATTAATAACTAACTTATTGGGTATAAACAATCACGGTCCTTTCTCTCGGTTAGTCCCATTTCATTATTCTTACCCTGATTGGCGAGGTGTCCGTTTCTTCATTTTGGACGTGTCTTCAATCATGTCTTTGCGTAGAGCAAGGAGATGAATCTGTGTTTTGTCGGCGATTCATTTTGACAGCAAACCGGTGTGTGTTTATATTGTGTTTACATTTCACACAACGTCGCGAGGTAGAGAACTGTATGTTACCTCGTGTTCTTCTGGTAGGTTTACTAACCATCGGCTACGGCGCCAGCCTAACTGCTGTTCATCGCGCATAAACGGACGATTGTTTTGACGGCTTAAAAAACGTATACATTTAACGGGCCATGTATCGGGGTCAGAGGTCATTTTTTTTAACTATCATTCACTAGTTATAACACATTAAATGTGTTTTATTGCAAGAACAACTCAAAGTATAAGGACCCCCCCCCCCAAACGTGACATTTTGAGAAATCTGAAGGCAACGTGTTCCTTTAACTTGACACGGTTTAAAGGGTCTGCGTACTTTTTGTAGGAAAACAAACACAATGTCCACAGATTTACATTAAACTTACACTGTTGTTTTGAACTACTCTGTGCCACAGGGGTCGGTACTCGGCCCGATGGTTTACGCTGTACACTTTACCGATTCGTGACATCATCCTCAAATTTAATCTGAATTACCATGTGTACGCAGACGACACTCAGCTATACATCACGTTTAAATCTTCTCAAGAAAACGCCAATGCATCTATTGCAAGACTTGAGAAATGCATCCAAGAGATTCGACGTTGGACACAACAAAACTTCCTGAAGTTAAATGATGATAAGACAGAGTTCCTTTTATTTGGGTCACGTCAACAGTTAACTAAGGTTTCAGTGCCATACATCTCCATCGGTGATGCTCGGATAGCTCCCTCGCTGAAAGCTCGGAACTTGGGGGTTATTTTTGATTCATCGATGACACTTCAGCCACACATCAACAATATTGTTCGTTTATCATCATATCACATCAGGAATATAGGTAAGATTCGCAAGTACTTGGACAAAAGTGCCACTGAAAAGGTCATTCACGCATTTGTTACTTCTCGTCTTGACAACGGCAATGCTCTTCTCTACAGTCTTCCTAACAACCAGATTTCCCGACTTCAACGGCTCCAAAATACTGCTGCCCGCATTGTGACACTGTCTAGAAAATCCTGTTCTATCACCCCCATTCTGAAACAACTACACTGGCTCCCTATCTCTCAACGAATCATCTTCAAGCTGATGCTCATTGTCCACAAAGCTCTAAATGGCAAGGCTCCCCACTATATTTCTGAACTGCTTCAAGTTTACACTCCATCAAGGAATCTTCGATCAAGTTCCATGCTTCTCCTCATTGAACCCAAGTCTCGACACTCATGGGGTTACAGGTCTTTTTCTTCAGCCGCGCCACGCATCTGGAACTCTCTACCGCTTAATCTTCGATCTCGTGTTTGTACCGCAAAATTCAAGTCTCTTCTCAAAACTTATCTTATGTCACAGGTTTTCAATGATTAATTTTGTTGTGTCTGTTTTTCTTTGTGTTGTGTTTTGTTTTTGTTTTGTTTTTGGTTTTACTGCGCCTTGAACACCCAGCAGGGTGGATATGTGCGCATTACAAGTCTTATTATTATTATTATTATTACAGTATGAAGATGATGATATAGTAGAAAGCTTCCCTGACAATATTACCTGCTGAGGTGCTGTAGGTTTTTTAGAAATGATTAGAACAATGTCAGGAAAATAATTTTCGTCCAAGTGATAATGAGACGAAAATTGTTTTAGCATGTTTAAAACGTACTTTCATGACATTGTTTTACTCATTTTTCAAAAACTGCAGCACCTCAGCAACTCATATTTAAGGTACGCTTTCTATTATCATTATCTTCAAACGGTGTAAGTTTAATGTAAACCTGTGGGCACTGTGTTTTGTGTTCCAAAAAGTACCCAAATCCTTTAAACATGGCTTTTTGTTGAAAACTTCCCTAATAAATTATTACTTGCAGAGATGCTGTAGGTTTTTTTTTTTTTTTTTAAACGAGTGAAACGAGTTTATTAATAATTTAACATGTATGTAAAACGGTTTTTACGCCACTCTCCTGAAACGTTGCTTTTTGATTTTTTATTTTTTTCTCTGAAACATTCGAAGACTAATGAAGCTGACACTTCTGCAGGTAACTTATATTAAACAAATTTTCATTCACAGTGAATAGGGGAATAAAGGGGTAGCGAGTTCTTCAACGTACGTTTAAAGCCGGCAGGGTCGGCGGCCGTGTGAAAAAGGCCCGAGACGAAGGCGAGGGCCTTTATCGCTCGGCAACGACCCTGCAAGGTTTTAAACGGACCTTTAGGAACGGACGTTTATTTCCATTCATAAATGCCCCTTTGCTAAAAAAAGTTAACAAATAAATTACGGACACTTTGACAGTTGAAAATTCGAGGTTTCAAATAATGTTTTCAATTCTTTTTGGAAGAGTCTGTTGCGCGTGGGTTGTGTGTACGAGCGCGCGCTTAGAAATAGATTACATGCACGCACGTAGAAATAGATTACGCGCTGTTACTGACAGTTATTAATTACCATCCGCGTAATAATCTTGCGCGCCTGACACGCGGAAGCCAGCCGGTTATAAACATTGGTTATTATCAACCGTTTAAACACCCCCACGTGACGCGCTCTTCACCAGTAGGAGTAGAGAAACTGTCTGGGGTATTTATGAATTCACATTTATTAAACCTCTTGCATTTAAAGTTCAATTCAATTCAGAGATGTATATTTATCATAGATGAGGCAATTACCAATGATTGGGCAGCTCCCTAAAAAAAAAACCAAGTAGAACAACACCGTAATAAAGAGAAGTATACAAAAATGTGTACACTTACATATAAAACATCAAAAATCTAAACTATGTACACGAGTGAAAGAAAACAAGAAAATAAAATGAATCAACAAAAATATAATTGCACTGGGAATATTGATGATGCCATAATCGGTATGATACAGGATTGGGTGAAGCTAATAAAACGGTCACAGGCTTGATTGTGTTCATGTTAAAGGCAATGGAAACTATTGGTAATCATTGTTATTATAAAAACTGGTTAACAATCAATGGAGAGCTGTTGATAGTCTATGTAAAACACTGTGAGAAACTGCTCGCTCTGAAGTAACGTAGTTTTCGAGACAGAAGTAATTTTTCACTAATTTGAATTTGATTCCGAGACCTCAGAATTTGATTTTGAGGTCTCAAAATCAAGCATCTGAAAGCACTCAATTTCATGTGACAATAGTTTTTTTTCTTCCATTATTATCTCGCAACTTCGATGACCAATTAAGTTCAAATATTTACAGGTTTGTTATTTTGTGCATATGTTGAGATACTCCAAGTGAGAAGACTGGTCTTTGACAAATTACTAAAGGAGTCCAGTGTCTTTAAGTCCACATTTCTTAATATTCTGTATCCCCTATACGACTATTCTTACCTGAACCGTTGATCAAGACAGGAATAGCAAGCAACATTAAGATTAGTTGAGCAGCCATGGTCTTTACCAACTTCGCAGAGTAAACTGCAGATTTCTTCTCCACAATGACTGGATTAAAAAAATGTCAGCAAGCAAAGAAGAATTTCTGGGTGAGGCGATTTCGTCACTCAAGTTCTGTTGCGACTGTCGACGCCTCCAAAGTGTCATCTCAATGAGATTGCTATCGATTACCGTCTCTTTTCAAGGAAAATTACACACACGTGCGTCATGCGTTGCATGTCACGTTATCTTGGGAAATGGCAGATTGGTTGATTTTCATATTGATAGTTTGCACTCATGAATTGTTTCACCGTGTGCACTGCTCTGGGTTATGAATATTCATGAAGTATATAAACACGTATAACTTCTCCCAAACTCCAACTAAAAGCGAGATAATTGTTGATACAAAAGTGTTGTAAAGTGGTTATTTTATGAGTATTCATGCAGTTTAAACATGTATAACTTTCATCAGCATCAGAATTATTTGATTGGATAAATCTTTTCAATTAAGCATTCTTAAAGCTGGAGATGTTGCTTATGAATGCTCTGCTAAACAGGAATGAGCAGGATACTAGTCACAACTTGTACTTTGAACATTTAGTTTGGCTGGTAACTTTATTCTGGTAAGCGGAAGTTTGTTATGCTTGGCTCCTTTTTATTCTTTAGCAACTCTATGAAAATTGGGCCCTGAACTCCATGCGGAAACTGAGAATTCAAATAATTTGAGCAGTCATCTCCCATGATCCCATTGATCCCTTGTTCATATGAAACCTCATCGAAAACCACAACATAAATTAACTGATTGACCATCCAAAAGACAACCACAATGGACGTTCAACGGTTCGTTCTGTCCGTCTCAATTTTAGCCTCAACTCAAGTCGGAAGCTGAGAACTCCAATAATTTGAGAAGTCAGCTCCCATGGGTATCCAAGAATATATTGCAAGAGCTATGACAATATTGCCGCGTCAAAGACGAGTGCAATATTGTCATAGCGAGTGCAATATATTCTTGTATCTCCCCCAAAAAAGCCATCCAATATTATTATTATTATTTATATCAGGCTGAGGACTTGATCAAAGCAACACTATTTTGGCTCATCTGATTCCAGATTTTAATTCCTGCTCGAATGCTGTTCAATGACGCTGTCTTGTTATAGTGCTCGCCGTCTGTTTTTCTGACCACATAAAATTTTGACAAAACACTCGCAAGCGTACGCTTGTCTACTCTGTCAAAAATCGTTTGAAAGTTTTCCATCAGGTAAGCTCTCAGAACATGTACTGCTTGGTTTGTAGTCTTCAGGGTGCTTTCTGCGTCTTTGTTCTTCAAAAGTTCTTCAAAATCTTCATCGGAAACCGAAGCAAATCTCGCGCCGCTAGTAGAAGCAGCCATTGTTGTTGATTATTATCTTGACTATTTGGGAACCAGCGAAACTTGTTTAAATGCCCGGATGGAGCAATATTGTTTCAATATTGCTCCATCCGGGAACTTTTACTGACACAATATTGCTGTCATCCGGGTACTTTTTACAAAAGCATTCAATACGCTGATTTTTGCCCCCTGGAAGCCTTATATAAATAATAATACACAATAATTACAGGTTGGACAGGGGTTGTCAGGGTTATACAAAAGTATAAAAACTGTCATCAACAGATGCGTAAAACCAACGATAAAAATATAATAATTTAACAATAGAAAAACTAGATTACACTCAAACGCTATTAAAATCACACAACAGAAAACATTACATCAAAAGCAAATCCAGATACTTGCAAGAACAACAAAATGTAACTCTTATAATTGATAAGCTTTCAGAATTAGAGTTTGAGTTCCCGAAATCAAGCATCTGAAAGCACACAACTTCGTGTGACAATGGTGTTTTTTTCTTCCGTTATTATCTCGCAACTTCTATACGACCAATTGAGTTCAAATTTTCACAGGTTTGTTATTTTGTGCATATATTGAGAAACACCAAGAAGACGTGTATTTGAAAATTACAAAAGGTGTCCAGTGTCTTTGATCATTTCTGTCGTGTATTCTTCATGAAACGTATTCATCAGAACAGGGCATTTACTGGTCAAAAGTAAGACATCTCCAAAACAGAGCTGATAATATGTTACAAAAGTCCTTCAGCTTTCCTGGCATTTCTCCAACTGCAATAGGTATTTTACTCAGTGTTATCAGTATACATATTAAATGCAACAATTCCCAAACCAAACAATAACGGACAATGCCTCTCCCGTACCCATTGTGAGCAAGTATACCTCCCATTGGATTTATCATTTTGTGTGATTTCATACACACAAACCTTTTACAGCTTTAATCACGTAAGCCGTGGTTCCGGTTAATGGCATTACCGTTCTGTCGTGTATTAACGGGATAGTGTCGAGACAATCAAAATCAACAAAATTAAGAGTCCCTTGGTAGGAGGGTTTAGCGTGAGTTTAATACAGGTGCACAACCTCCCCAGTCAGCACTAATCTTTGTTGCTTCATTTCTTTGCTTTTTATACAGGCAGCTTCTTCGTTTCTTCACCACTCTAATGATAACATTTTAAGAATTGCCAAATTATTGTCCTTTTATTTTTGAAGTGTTGGGTATTGTTTAAAGATTAAAAACTTGTTTTGCACGCCAGTAGATTGTGTCTAAGGAGTAATGAAATCCTAAAACGTAGGTTGAGTGGATCTTGTTTTCTTGGCTATCGAGGTAAATGTTTTTTTCCTAACAAAGTGCATTGTGTTTGTTAGAGTGCAATCTTCAGGGGAACAAGCTTACGAGAAAGATGACGTGTGTCAAGTCTCTTTCGCTGTGTTTAGTTTGTGTGGTTTGGGATTTTTTTCGCCTTCTTCTTCTTTGTAATTCATTTGAAGGCGACAATTAACAGTGGCATCAATGCAATTTGAAAGATAATAGTCAAAGTTAGCAACGATTAACTTTACGTAACTTTTGACTCTGATATTGAAAATATCTTAAACGTGGAGTCGTTTGTAAATACTGAAAACAAAGAAAATAAATCTGTTACTGATTTTTTAATCAGTAACTCCCGCGCGGCATGGCCTGCACGTTCCCGTCAAAGAGAGACCGGCTTTTTGCGGGACTTTCTTGACTCAATGCTGCATGCTTTGCCTAGTCGTGATTTTCCTCTTGGCTTTTTTAATTTAATTTAATTCCCATTGTTGTTCTTTCCTGTCATGCTCTGGGCGCTTAGCATTCTTAGGAAAAAGCGCTATATAAACGGTCTTATTATTTCCTTGTTCTTCTTCTTTGTTTTATTATTATTAAATACACTGGACACTATTGGTGTTTGTCAAAGACCAGTCTTCTCACTTGGTGTATCTCAACATATGCATAAAATAACAGACCTGTGAAAATTTGAACTCATTTGGTCGTCGAAATTGCGAGATAAATGAAAGAAAAACAACCTTGTCACACGAAGTTGTGTGCTTTCAGATGCTTGATTTCGAGATCGAAATCAAATTCGTGGAAAATTACTTCTTTTTCGAAAACTACACCACTTCAGAGGGAGCCGTTTCTCACAATGTTTTATACCATCAACAGCTCCCCATTACTCGTTACCAAAAAGGGTTTTATGCTAGTTAGTAGTAGTGTCCACTGCCTTTAAGTACTTACTTGGTGAGAAGCACTGTAGCTGTTGATAGTACAAAAATTAAAAAAAAAGTTGCTCTTCAAATTAATGTGGTTTGGACATTAATTGTAATCCACATTAAGGATTTTGGTATTTTGTTTTTAACACAAAACACAATGTCCACACATTTACATTAAACTTACACCGTTTGAAGGTAATGATAGTAGAAAGCTTACCTTAAAGGCAGTGGACACTGTTGATAATTACTAAAAATAATTATTTTCATAAAACCTTTCTTGCACTGTAAAAAATGGGGTGTTAAATTGATTCTTCTTGGTATCTATATGTGACAAACCATCATGGTGTTATTTATTCCCATTGCTAAATCGTTGGCGAAATTAACACTGTGCCGGTGTTGAGGTCTCGAAATCAAGCATCTGAAAGCACACAACTTCGTGTGACAAGGGTGTTTCTTCTTCCATTGTTATCTCGCAACTTCGACAACCGATTGAGCTCAAATTTTCACAAGTTTGAAGTTCTTTTTAACTTTGTGTAAATATTCATGAAGGGCTTGGTGCCAGGACCCAATTGGCCATGGTTGTTTGGGGTCAACATAAATTATTCATTATGCACACTTTTAACCCAGAGGGGATACCCCAACATGAGGAGCAGTGAACCCTATTTAACCTTACAGCTTATTTGCATAATCTTGGGGTAAGTTTATCATAAGAAAGGATCAGGGTGTCGGCTGTTAGAGTGTATATAGAAGTGTGTGTAAAGTATATGAGAAAGGATAGTGGGAAGGATTCAGTAGAGTCTCCAATGGTGAAGAGTGCATGCCATTTGTTCTGCTGCTCTGCTGCTCTGCTGCTCTGCTGCTCTGCTGCTCTGCTGCTAAGTTATTTGTACAGATGACACCAACAGTGTCCAGTGTCTTTAAAGATGATTTTCGGAGTGGCAGGATAGCGATATAAAATAACGCAATTTGGCAAAGACAACTTTGAACTTACTTTATGGATAGATGTCTATGCTATGTATTCCAAATGTGCTTATATTTCAAATTGATGCACATTAAGCACAACATCGTTAAGGATTTCAATCACTTGCATTCATCTTACCCATATAGGTGCAGCATATGTCTGCAATAACACATTGAATGATTAACAACCAACATTAACTTTCTATTTTATTTGCAATCGGGTCTACGAATAAATAATGTGTAAGCATTTTAATTGACGACGATGGGCACTATTGGTAATTGTCAAAGACTAGCCTTCACAGTTGGTGTATCTCAACATAATACTCATAAAATAACAAACCTGTGAAAATTTGAGCTCAACCGGTCGTCGAAGTAGCACGATAATATTGAAAGAAAAGACACCCTTGTCACACGAAGTTGTGTGCTTTCAGATATAAGAGATGTTAAACTTGCATCGGGGATAAAGACTTGTTTTTTACCCATACACCGATGTGTGTTAGCACTGTATACTCGGTACTTTCCCGAGTCCGGTGAAAAAATATCACAGGCATGTTACTCGGGTGGGATTCGAACCCACGACCCTTGCAATTCTAGAGCAGTGTCTTACCAACTAGACTATCGAGGTTGCCCGGTAGCTAGAGGCAGTTCGAATCCTATGTTTTTGGCAGCGAGAAACCGCTAAAAAAACTTTAAAAAACACCATACTGGTTGTCTTTGGCAATTCGCAATCAAAGACGTTAGACAAATGCTCAGATGAGAGATGTTGGCTGTAAACAGTTTGCCCAGTTCCTTTTACGGCTTGACGGGAGGACCATCTATAACAGATATCAAACAATAATATGGCAATGAGGTTAATGGCACAAAGTAGTTCCCCGTCCTACTTCTTTCGCCCAACGGTTCCATTTTCCGAGCTGTATATACTGAACGGCCGCTGAATACTGTTTGTATTGGTCATATTGGACATCTGCGAGGTGTATGAGATGTACCTACTATCATCCCAGCTCCTGCTTCCGTCTCCTGAGACAATGGGAGACTTTTGGGACGCTTGGTGGCAGCAGACTTACCAGGTAAAATCCATCGTTCTCGGTCATGTGCGCACGCACAGAACTACGTAAACAATGAAAATTTACCTGGTAAGTCTACTGCCACCTAGCGTCCCAAAGTCTCCCATTGAGTAGCTGGTATACATGTATATATCCAAACCAGGGCCGTCTGCATCGGTGAGCTTAGGCGAGCCAACTCAGCCATCCACGGCGAAGATATTGGTCCGTGACCGTTCCTGAATCTTGTACGTCTCAAAAACTACAGCAACTAATGTTTAAAGGTACACTTTCTTCTATCATTATCTTCAAACGGTGTAGGTTTAGTGTAAATCTGTGGTCATTGTGTTTTGTGTTACAAAAAGTATCCAAATCTTGTAAGTTTAGTTAAGTGTTTATGCTTACCTATAAACATCGTTGCCTGTGTGAAGAAGAGAGTAGCAAATACCCAAATCCTTTAAACAAAGGTGTGCAATATAGGATACAATGTTTAAGATACAAGTGAGATAATAATACTATATGAATTTATAAGAGCAAGCAAAGAAGTGACACAATTTTAATGCCATTAGGACAAGGCAATGCTTGAACTAATAATCAGCCTTTGAAAAGCAAGAATAAGCCAAACGTATAAATATATGACATACAGAATCTAACAAATCAAAATCACAAACTTACCATCGCACTTAATAACGTACGCAAATATCCTCGAAACAAAATAATGTGCAACCTACCACTGCGGGCCGTAGTTATTTCGTTTCTTTCTTTCGAACACAAATCAGGAAAACTTTTGAGGATGGCAGTTTTTCTGTACAGAAAAACAATTGTATAGGGCCGTGGGGTTTTCACGCCCCGCATTTATAAAGCATCTTAAAGCGCCCTCTTTTGACTCAATTTCCCCAAGCCGTGTATACGCTCCGAGTCGTGTTTGTTAAATTTATTAACACTTCAGTGCGCCCGAATCTTTTTTTGTTTACTATTTTCAAAAGTTACTTTGTTGGGCCCAACTCTTCTCCGGGGCAGGTAATGCATGTTTTTTTCCTTGAACATGTCCCTTGAATGTTGTTCCAGTTATTAACTATGATATGTGAGAGACGTACAATGCCACATATCGTAATGCCCAAGGTTTAAAATCTTGTGAAATTGACGATGTTCATTTTTTTGTTTATCATCACTTCAACTCAACTTTTTGAACTCGTTTATGTAAATGTTAAACAAATTTGTAACTCAGTGTCCTGAGTAGCCTGAATATATAATGTCACACTTCGAGGCTCGTGAACAACATCCGTCCAAAATCACCTTTCATCTACATTCATTTTACACGGAGATACATTCTCAACTCCTACACACTAACATGCAAGAGAGAACAGTCATCTCGCCCCCGGCAAAGTCGCCCCCCGGCAAAGTCGCCCCTAAAAGTCGCCTCCTGCAGAGCTGCCCCAGCAAGCTCACCCCGTCCATGTACAAACTCGCCCCTAACAATGTCGCCCCCACAAAGTTGCCCCCACCATTGTCGCCCCCGACAAAGTCGCGCCCTAACAAAGTCGCCCCGACAAAGTCGCCCCCTATTTTGTTTTTGTGCAGAAGAAAATTAACTTAATAAATTTACAAAGACATTTATTGCATGTACATGACACACTGCATGCACACGAACAAAAGTAAGCTTTCCAACTATTATGGTCATTTGTTCGTGCATCTAAGGCTAAACAGTGTTCCATCTCTTTTAAAGAAGGGGATACTGCTGTTACTGACCCGCCCACTATTGCTACTTCTTTTAACAAGTTCTTTGCATCTAATTTTACAGATAAAGACTGTGATGACACTTCTTTTACCGTCTGTGATGGACACGTTGACTCCCCTCTAGAGTCGATTGGTACCAACGCTAACGAGATATTTGAGCTCATTAATTATCTTAAGTCAGGTAAAGCCCCCGGGCCCGACGGTATAACATCTACAATGTTAAAGATTACCGCCGGTCAGGTTGCCATGCCTCTTACCTTGCTTTTCAATTTATCTCTTAGCGAAGGAAGAATACCTGATGACTGGAAGCGAGCAAATGTTGTGCCAATCCATGAAGCAGGTGACTTATCATTGATTAAAAACTATAAACCCATTTCACTGTGCTCTGTGGTTGGGAAGCTGCTGGAAAGGGTGGTTACTGGCCGTATAACCCAGTACATGCGTACGGTTGGTCTGATCTCTCATCAGCAACACGGCTTAGTCAATGGGCGTTCATGTACCACCCTTCTCACTTCAGTTTGCCACCACTGGGCGCAGATTCTTGATGCTAGATCACCACCAGATGTTGATGTTGTTTTCCTTGATTGGAGCAAGGCTTTTGATAAAGTAAGTCATCAAATCCTTTTGAAAAAACTCCATCTTTATGGCATCTGTGGCCCCTTGAGGCAATGGATTTCATCATTTCTTTTGAATCGTTTTCAGCGCGTCCAATTCAGGGGGGCCTCCTCCGGGTGGGTCCCTGTTAAATCTGGGGTCCCCCAAGGTTCTGTCTTGGGGCCTCTCTTATTCAATTTGTTTGTTTTGGATTTACCTAATTATGTTCAATCCTCTTTACCGCAATATGCTGATGACACCCTGCTGTATAGGGCTATCCACTCAGATTCTGACATGCACATCATGCAGGAGGATCTTGATAATATTACTTACTGGTGCCAAGTCAACAAAATGTCATTGAATCCTGATAAATGCAAGGCCAAGCGTCTGAGTAGATAGAAGGGTTGGTGCTGTGCATCGTCACCCATCCTACCAAGTTCATAATTCTTCTCTTAGTTTAGTGCAAAGTCATAAGTATTTAGGTGTAGTCATTTCCTCCAATCTTAAATGGGGGGACCATGTTAAGTATATCACTTCAACCTCAAGGCTTCTTGGTTTTATTAGACGTCTTGTCCGCTGTAACGATGCTGACATTTTGGTTAAGCTATATAATTCATTGTGTCGCCCCATTCTGGAGTACGGGGCTCCAGCTTGGATTCCACACCAGTCTGGTCATCTGAAAGATCTTGAAAAGATTCAAAAGCGCTTAGCGCGTACTTGTCTGCCTGCACCTAGAGGCGAGTTGCCTTACAATGAACGCCTTCAAAGGCTTGGGCTTACCTCTTTGGAGAATAGATATAATTACTTTGCCATTGCCGATGTTGCCAAGTGTCTATATAGGGTGTATGATGTTGACCCTTTCAATTTTATTACAATTAATGCTCGCCATTCTGACACTCTTAAATTTCATCTTACTTATGCTACAACTGATGCTTTTAAATTTACTGTTTTTAACAGATTTCCTGTCTACTTTGACAGTTTACCCTCCCATGTTAGGGACCAACTTTTAACTAGCCTTCCTGGTTTTGTTAGAGGAATCAAAAAGCATTTTAAAGAAATCAGCTGGCAGGTCCACATTTATTTATTTTTTTTTTTAATACTTTTTTTTCTTTTTCTTGCTTGTCTTTTATATCTGAGTTGCCTGGCTTGGCTGGTGGGTAATACGTATTCCTCCTGTGGAGGGTGTGTCTTGTTAATTCTCGTTTTGTCTCGAACCAAAAGGTCAGCCACTTTGAAAGTGACTTTTTGTCGCTATTGGCTTTCCCTGCCAGGGTTCTTGTCTTTTGTTTCGTCTGTTGTGTTTTGTGTTCCACCCCCACTGGAGGTGTTTCCTACACAATCCTTATATCTGCCCGCGGCCAGGCCAGGTTTCTCAGTAATTTGCTTGTGTTTTTGCATATGTTTTGCTGTTCTCTTTTTATAACCATTGTAATATTGCTTTTTCTTGTAAATCTTTGATGTGCAATTTTTTAATTCATGTTTGTGTTTTTGTTCATGTTTGCTGGCAAATAAAATGAAATGAATTGAAATGAAATGTGTTTGATTGATCCGTGGTGATGTTTGGCAGTTGCACCCACATCACCACTTCACATCACCAATCAAAACATAGATATGTAAAGCTACGTCACTGCACGTTTATCCGATGACATCGGCCCAATTTCATAGCGCTGCTTAGCGGCCGATTTTGTGCTGAAGAGCACGATTTTCATTTCATAAGGCTGCTAACCGTAAACATAAGAAAAGGCAAGCTAACCTTCAGGTGCTTATTGCACACCCAATAAGCAACTCAAATCCATAATTACGCCCAAGATGGCCAACCTAATTTTCTTGACAACCTGTGAAATACACTTGCACACGAGCAAATTGCTCTGAAGCACAAACATGTGCTTACCGTTAGGTAGCTTTTTGAAATTGAGCCATAATTTTATCCAATGAATTCACTGGTTCTGAAAAGCAAGTACAAATACAGGGGACCAGTCTACACTTTAAAAAAAATCCGTAAAATTTACTGCACTTTACCTAGCAGTAGGGTGCCAGGTAAAGGGCAGTTAATTTCCCAGTGGAAGTTTTGCAAACTACCTTTAAGGCACAATTTACAAAATCTACTGTGAAATTTACTGCACTTTACCTGGCACCCTAACTGCCAGGTAAAGCACCATGAATTTTACGGATTTTTTACAGTGTAGATCCTAATGGGTTAGCAAAGGGTGCGTTCGTTTAGCTTCCCTGACAAGAGCTAATCGAATGATCACACTCGCCCTCTCGTGGTGACGGCATGCACATTAGGTCACCCCAAGTGACCAACTCCACAAGCAGGGCACTGGGGGCTGACCCGGGTGAGCCCCGTCAAAGCTATTCGAACGTACCGGGCAGACCGGGGTCGACCCAGGGAGGCTAAACGAACGCACCCATTGTATAGACCAGTTGGTGTATGAGATGCTGCTTAGCAAACTCATGGTGGCGCCCTATATTAATCCCCCTCCCAGTTACATTTTAGTCATATTAATGCTGTTACTGCTTTCATTGGTGATCTTTTCTGACAGGGTGACCATTTCCCGAATTGGCTTCTGTTGAGCTTTGGGGCTAGATGAGTGTTGCGAGTTGGATAAGTTTAATAATTTGGACAATTGAGGGCGCTATGCGTAGCAACGCCGCTCGGGATCAAAGATCTAGACGTTTGCAACGAGTCAGTTTTTGGAGTTAAAGTATAAAATTATCATTATGTTAAGATTTTGAGGACCCTGGATCCCAAACCAGCGGTAAGAGGACATTTTAGGCGTTGCCAATTTATCATTGTTGGTTTTGCTGTAATTATTGGTGTTTTGGGTGGTTATTCTTGGGGTTAAATGGGGTACGTTTATTTTGGGATAGTTTCGTACTTTGCTTAATCTAGGTCATGCCATTACGGGAGCGTTTCATGTACGTTAGGCTAGGTGGACTCGGGACATTTAATGGGTTCTCTTCCCAGTGTATTCCTAGGGTTTGGGGGATGGTTTTCTGTATTGGGTTATAGTTGTTAGTAGTTATTTTGATGCCAGGTGTGCTTGGTAAATATAGTAGGGCCTGTTTTATAACTTTAGAAGAGCTGTAGGCATCAGCGCCCTCTCGTGGCCAGTTTATATAGTTCCCAGTTTTTCCTGGATCTGTTGTTGTTAAAGGTGTTTTGAAGTTGTTAGACAAATATTGTTTATTTGTTTTCTGTGTTTTTTTACCCTATAGTTGAGGTGGCAAGGAAGATGTATAGTGCAAGGCAGTTGTATAGATCAAGTCAGTGGCTTAAGACAATTGTATGTTGGAGAAGTTGAACAATAAAGAAAGAACTCGGAAATAAAATGATGTTTTAATCAACCGACGTTACAACGGGTTTTCATTACGGGCATGTCTGAGCATGTGCATTCCCAGCTTGGTCTTCCACATGGCGATGACGCGCCTGTTGCAAAAAAAAAAGGCGAGTCAGACGAGCGCCCCCTGGAGTGAGTTGAGAGGTTGAACAGGGATGCGATGAAGCCAAAAATCCAAGTGAAGCACATAATGGCTGATAGCTGATGGGGAAAAATCGAACAATCGCACAACATTGTTTTAAATTGTCCTCTCATTTATGTTTATACTGTGAAAGCCTATTTGTTTGGTTTGCGGTAACGCCATGTGTGTATCTACTTGCCAGGTTGATTTTGTTATTTCGGGAACTTGTGTTGCTTGAGACCAATTCAAGAACCGACTCCGCGGTATTGCAGTTAAACGATCCTATAAGCTGAAGTAGTCCCTGCCAATTTATATTCCTTCTGCTGCCCGGTTTGTAGCTAAAAAGCAGGACAGTTCTTTTCAAAACTGAGAATTAACCCGAACATCCGATAAATCTACTCCGCGGTAGTAGAATAAAGAAAGACAGTTCTTTAAGAACAAACTCTACCGCAAACCACGATACCTCACCATGCAATGCCTCAAATCCTTAATAATATTATTATTATTATTATTATTATTATTACCCTCACCTTCACATACAGGAACAGGTCGGTGTTTGCCTGCTTCACCGAGCGCTTTTGTCCTTGCGTGACGTTCATCTTACCCGAGGCACGCATGGTTATCCTGATCCCAATGATGGTCAATGCAAATAGTACTGCATTGGTGCCAATAATCAGGGCCACCGGCACCCCGAAAGCCATTAAGTTTGCCGTCCCTCCACCTAGCCAACAAACCTCGCTATATCGCCGTAGTGTACGTCCACAACCACGCAGTTGCAGTAGCTCAGAATCACGCACACGCGGACGATCACTGTCGGTGAACCCCAGCCGTAGAGGGCGTGACACAAGACAGATCGTTTGTACGTGCTGACGTGCTTTAGTCTGGTGCCGACGCCGAAGGTGCGGTAGATGTCAATGGCGAGTAGATTCATCCAAAAGAACGCCGAGAGCCAGAAGAAGTGACTAGCGATCGCAAAGCCGCTGAAGAACTCTTGGATGTCATTCATGTTGAACCCTGGAACAGTTAGCACATAAATAAAAGAGGTAACACACATGTGTTGAACACACATGTTAAAGGCACCTGGAATAAGGATTTTTTTCTTTTACACATAAGAGTATATGTTTATTAACAATAAAACAATTTTGTGAGTAGTTGTTTGTCACGATTTATATGTGAAAAAAAAATTAATTAAGTGACTGGGGGTTGACTCCGCCTACCCCTATTGTGACGTAGGAAAAGGAAGACTTTGCCTCGATCAAACATATACCCCCCTCGATGCGTAGATAAACACACGTGCAAAAGTACATGTAATTCTGAGACGTGAGTTTGTACGCTGCGAAAAAGTTTTTTTTCTGGCATTTTCTGGCTATGCCGACCAGGTGTATTGCTGCTGGATGCAGCAAAACAACTAAAGATGGGGTCAGTCTTCATCTGTTTCCTGCAGATCCCAAGTATAGGCGGTTGTGGGCTGCGAAAGTCAGATTAACTAGAGCAAAGTGGTCCGGTCCGACGTCTTTTTCAGCGCTGCAGCGAACACTTAGAGCCGCCGTCCCAAAAATTGTTCTAGCTAGTGGGAAGTCGAAGAGGGTATCTGAAAGACGTGACGAACTCAGAGGAGCATTTGCTAAACGTGAAAAAAATTCGGATAAGTTTGAACTTTGAGGGTATGTTTTTAGCTTTTGCCAAGTGACACGATTTTTTGTTGGTACCGCATGCGATTCACCGTGCGTGCAGGTCCTATGTGACCGTCCGCCCATTATACAGCAGCCATAGTGCGTGCGTGTAGTCTGCTCCGTGGCCGTATTTCTATAATAATACGTAGGCAGACCCTCATCTTCCACTAAAAAGTCGCATAGTTAAATAAAAAAAAGCAGCAATAGCTTTTGTAAAAACCACGAGGGGTTCAACATGTTCAAGTTTCAATGTACGTATGTGTGTAAAATCGTGTCTAAATTTGATTTGATGTGCCATGTTCCCAGACGTAATGTACGGGGGCCCGACTACAAATTTTCTCTCCAAATATCGCGCCTTGAAATACGTCACGAACAGCGCCCTCTCGGGCCGGGGCCTACTCGTAAATTTGTAAATACAATCAAAACTAAGATTTTTAAACCTTAGTTAATTTTTTATTCACATTCCTTTCATAAAAACACATATTTTAGTGACAAAAGCTTTATTTAAAAAAAATACCACTTCCAGGTGACTTTAATATACAGCAATCCTTCACCGATCTTCAACACTGCTGTGGTACATGGGTTGTGCTGCGCTGAATAGCGATTGGCAATAACGATGATGACAATACGGCGATCATCTGATCACTCATGAGTTATTGGACTTCTACTTTGCAATTTACTTGTACAACTCGTAAGGATGACCGCGGTGTCTGCTAACACCAAGACTTCAAGATCGGGAAGGATTGCTCTTAATACACAAAGGTTTCCTATTTGTTTTAGGACTAGGCATGTGTATCTTTAAGGTCCTATTTGTTAGATGATCTTCCCATCAAGCCTTAGGGAACTCGGCGAACTCCCACAAGGGGCAAAGAGGATTTAAAAAAAACAAGCTGGCAACAGCTAATCTTTGTTCTACAAACATTGGTTGGACGTCTATGGTTAAGAATTGCACAAATTCAAGAAATTGTAATTCAGTAACTAGACGACAATATTTATTCTAGTCTTGTGAAACCAGCGGTTAGTTTGGGGATTCGAACATGCAGCCTTGCGGTTGGAAGTCATACAGTCTAACCACTTGACCACTCTAATACATAAGGCTAGTTAGTCCTAATTAGAACTAAGAAAAGTGGCCATCAGCTTTTCTGGTATCAGAATAGCAGAAAAGCAGATTTTATGTTTTTGTTAGATAAATTTTTCCTCTTTTCTACTTTTCTGCTACCTGAAATGCAGACTGAACGTTTTGTTAAAATGTTTTTCTACTTTTCTGTTACCAGAAAAGCAGGTTTTACTTTATCTTATAATGCTGGCGGACGAAAAGTGGCCACTTGCCTCTCTGCTAGCAGAATAGTAGAAAAGCAGATTTAACGTTTCGTGAAAATGCTATTTTCTATTTCTCTGCTTTTTTGCCAGATTTTACTTGGGCGGCCGAAAAGTGGCCATGTCCTTTCTCCTTTCAGATCCCAGAAAATCAAATTTTACTTAAAGTCTCCTCGAAGTGGTATTTTTTCAAAATAAAGCTTTTTTGGGGAAAAATAAAGTTTTTTAAATGAGAATGGAAGTATATATTTTTTATTAACTGCAGACTGTAATAAATTCTGACAAACGTAACATGAGTCTACATTAAAGAGAAAACATAACAGATTGGTTTCTTATTTCTTTAAACCAAAAATTGCTGGTCTGAAATAGGGGAAAACATATTATTTTGAAGTGCTTGTGCTTCAAGGGGGTTGGGGTGTTTTACTATGCCTGGTGATATCTCTGGATTTATAATCTGAGTAGCCATATGTCTTAGGACAAAAATGGAATTAAATTTGTTTAATATTGATTGAATGAGATATTTGATTTATTTTGCACGCCATACTAGCTTCTGTATATTCAATAAAATTCCAACCAGTGAAAACTTTGAAAACATATGACGCCGCTCCGAAGTCGTGCATGCATTACCACTGTAAATGGCGGACTATCTCTCGCAACGTAAAACAGAACGTTTTAAGATTTCAACACACCGTGGAGTGCAAGTGTCATTGTAAAAAGGTTGGATGGATGACTTTAAAACAAAATCATATAGTTTTTTATTTTGAACAGTTATCCTGTTATCGAACTGAAAACCCATGACACCAGGATACACACAAAGCCAACATGTCAGTTATTACACGTCTAAGATGGTCATGTGCATTAAGACAACATAGACCCTCAGTGCAAGTAAAGTCCTACCTCAAGCTGTAGATGTGACTAATGCTCACTGCGTACACTTGAACCTCTTTGATGAATCGGAAGTGGAAGATTGCCGGCAACAGTGATGGATTCTGGTCGTTAACCAACGTTCAAAACGTAGAAAGCAGTGCCCCCCTTCGCCAACTCGACACCGATGTGAATGTATACAGTACAACGTATTGTAGCGTCGACCGTGGGTTGCGTTGTACACAGTTTAATGATACAAGAAGATACAATTAACTGCCTTTTCTGTCCGTTTCTTTGGGTGTTTATTTACAATCGACAAATTTACACGGAAACAGAAACCTAAGCCTAAGCCAGAGAGCGCCCTCTCCAGCGAGCAGACCTGATCGGCTTGCCTGGGCCACCAGTGGTGCTCCGAGGGGGAGTCGTGCTGGCGCCCCCTACCGGTCGATAGGATCGCCGCTACAGTGTCGATGCAATGGTAGCAATTTCACAAAACTGGAAAAACCCACACGTATAGTGTTGCAATGCATTATACGGTGGCCTGTTGCAACCATTGCGATAGTGTGCGCTGAATTAGTCATTTCAATGACATTTCGTAGCTGAAATGTGTTTGTAGTTCGCAGTCTGAAATATTGACCCTAAATATTAAATACTTTGGTTTGTTGAACATTGAATAATTGGTTGATTGTTTGGCTATAGAGACCAGGTTCCAAAATTAACATGACACGACGAATCAAAATTCTAGCGTCGTCGCTAATTGGGGCGGTTACCTTTCAGTTTTCGTTTTCTGGTATCACCTCTCCCCGCAAATTCCACTCATGTAGAACATATAAATTTGTTTGAAACATTTACTATTTGTTGAATAAGTTTGAAGATTGTTGATCCGGTATAAAGACTCATTGAAAAGCTTCTCAATGTTCACCAAAGCAGAAACTTCACTCCGAGTGCTTGCTTAGTTTTTGTGGAGGTAATTTATTTCTTGGGAGGGGGAGGGGGCGGGTATTCTGAAGGGATAGACAGAGATCAACAAAATCCCGTATTTGTACTAAATATCAATTTAGATCGCAGTTCAATATTGTACAGCACAAAGGACTGGTCTCAATTAATGCAAATGTTACAGCAACTACATGGAAGTTACATGTTCTCGGGAAACCCATTCTTAAAGTGCCATTAAAATGTACAAGTTTTTCTTTGCGTGCATTGGGTATTGTATACCTGCTTGAAAGGTTACTATACATTATGGCAACTCAGAAGAACAGTTCTTTGAAATAGGAAGATCGGTGTTGCTGTTGCTTTCAACATGCTTACAAAAAGGACCAAGCAACCAGAAAAAGAAAAAAAACATTCTAGGGGGGGGGGGGGTTGCGCACTTCAGAACAAAGATGACAAGTGAGTGTGCGAGCGCGTAGCATTGCCCCCCCCCCCCCACCCCCTAGTTACGCTCCTGGATATACAAACATACTGACCAGTCTCTCATTATGAAGGTGAAGAGTGAAATACAACACACATCACCGACTAGGTTTTATTATGGCACTTACGGTCTGAAAACCAAACTCAAGGGCTCTCTTGAAATGTAGTTTGGGTCGATGGGACGAGGTTACGAGGGGTCGGGGAAAGAGGACACCCTGAAGACTTCACTGAGAGATCGAGGGCCCACGGTGTTGAGATGGAACGAAACAGTTACAGCCGGAAGGAACCGTCACCCACAGCTGACCAAACCATACTTTGAAAGTATAAAAGCGAGAAAGACAGTTGTTTTATCTGCAGTTAGCCTTGGTTGTCCTGAATCCGACAATCAATTTGTGTGGCCATCCTAAAGCTCATTATTCTCGAGTATTTGGGCATACTCCTAACGCTCTTCAACAGCATGTTCAATAGATTTGTTTATGCACAGTGCTATAAGGGATTCGGATTGAAACAATACCCAAACCCATTTACACAAATATGTCTCGAAATTGCGTGGTTTTCGTTTTACCTCGTCGACAAACACGGTCGGCCATTTATGGGAGTCAAAAATTTGATTCCCATAAATGGCCGACCGTGTTAGTTCGCGACGTAAAATGAAAACCGTCCAATTTTGAGCGATACTTGTGTGAATCATTAAATTCTACTTTTAAAACATCTTTCTGACCATATATATTTCATAACAAACGGTTTCAAACGCTTTTCATAGACCAACTGGTCCGATCCAAGGCAACGTGTTCCTTTAAAAGCTATTGATATTATAATAGTAAGCAAGTTTTCTGTTTATTACAAATAGCTTATATAATAGGTAGCATTATATTATTATACTCAACATTAATTACTGTCATGTCTGTAGGTGGCGCCCTAGCATTGCCTCTATTTCCAACGGCATGTTTGAAGTAAAACTACACATTTTGCAAAATATCGATATTAAAAAAAATAATATCAACAGGAAAATCAGTTGTTAAATATTCACATATCGAGTACGATTTGTCTTTTATTTTAAAACATGGAGTGGTTGTAATAGAAAGGATATCCGACGTGAAGCATAACATCAATCAAAAGCCAATTACTCATAAATTTAAAAGATGTAAATGATTCAAAAGTAATAGTCCGCGTGTAGCAACCATATTAAGATAATGTTGATAATATTTCTCTTTTTCCTCAGATCCCTCTTCAAAAATTCGATACCCCGAAAATCTTCAAAAGTCACTTCTCATTGAACAAAAGCCCCACTTTGGGGACAATTAACTTTAACATTAGATGAGATATGTACTATTTAAGGTCAGACTATGAATCTAGGGCCAAAAGTAAGTTGGTACACAAGCTTGCAACCCTTTAGCTGTTACCGTTTCAAATTTATGGGCTCTTAAAGTTTGAAAAAAGGCACAACGACGTGTTTTCGCCACGCGGCGCTGGGGCGGAGCTTAAAAAGGGGAGGCTTGGGCAAAAATCGTGAAGCCATATCTCGTAAACGCTATGGAGTATGAAACAAAGTTTGACAAAGTTTTAAGAAAATCTGAGAGGATCAGTTGGGACATTTTCTGAAATTTGGTTGATTTGACATGGAATGACCCATGCCGTCTGTAGTGCAATCGGTCTATTGTTATGATTTTACATCATAGCACCTTTTAGTTTGGTAAACCAGCCCAGCGGAATTTAAATCATATGTGACTCAATGTAAAGCGAAAGTCAAACAATTTTTTTATTAAGTTATTGGTACGTTTAGAATAATAGTTGACTGTGGATTTGTTGGAATGACAGATTATTCATATTCTTGATGAGAATGTCTTGGTTTTGGTTCGTCGTTATTTATTATTGGATGTTGTTAATTTCCAATTGTCATCGACGATACTGTATCGTTTTCGACCATGACGTCATCGACATTCACAGACGACGCAAGACCTTGACCGAGTATGCATCAGCCACGATGAGGTCACCGGTAGGAGTAAACGTCATGCCTAGAGGATTGTACAAGCCACGAGCTACACAGCCGATGTGCTCACCTGATGCATCGTAATGATGTATCTCATTGGTTCTATAGCCACCGCAATGAACAGACACATAGATGTCTCCAGCATCGTCGCAGCACACACCAGGCGGCTTGACAGGCTTACCGCCAATGGAGGTGCTGATATTGAACACCTCGTTTCCCATGAAATCCACACAAACTAGTTCCATCGTCTGGTAGTTTGTGAAGATCAGACGCTCCTTGCTGCTTACAGATAGATAGCAGTCGCTACTAATATCGTCATGATGTATTGTGGAAATAATGGATCCATCCATATTATGGAGAGATATGACCTTTCTCTTACAGTCAGCCACTGCAATCCGATCTTTATTGTCCACAGCAATACCATGAAGTAGACTCTCTGACTGCCCCTCGACTTGATTCTGTGAGGGTCGGAACTGACGAATGTATCTCAGTTCTCTATCATAAACCTTTACATCCTGTCTGTCAGTAACCAGGAGCAGGTCATCAGAGGTCACGGCAACACCATAAGGTTGTATTAGTTTACCGTCCTCTGTTCCACTTTGAACACCTGTAGATTTGTAACTACCCTTTGATGTAAATGTGGATAATAGCCACCTGTATGTATCAGTAACGACAATGTCACCATTGCTAAAGCAAGCAACGTCCAGTGCCCACTTGAACTCCCCATCACCTCCCCCATGTTTACCAAACTCTGTCTTCACCTCCCACTTCTCTTCCTCTAGTATTTCACCGAGATCTGCATCAGTGACGACATCATGACCTTTGAACCGGATGAATGACTTGCTATGCTGCACTGTTTGAAACTGAAGCTCTTTGTGGAAGTCTAAGTTGTGCATAACTTTTGGCTTGAGGTCCAGCAGCTCAAAGTTATCAGCATGTTGCATTAAGTCATTGACTGAAGCTACGATCTGCTCTGCACGGCTCATCTTATCGTGATTGCTGCTCTGTATGCTCCCAAATCCCTCACCTCTTTCTTGACCGATTTGGATGACTGCTTCTTGAAGGAGGCGAGATGCGTTTCTTATCTTAGTGATTTCCTCTTCCTCCTTAGCCACAATATCTCGAAGAGCCTGGTCGACCATAAGCTGTAATCTTTGCTGTGAGTATTTGATAGAGTTATCAACTTTTTGGAATTGTTTGCGACACTCATTAAACTTCTGCAAGGTTTCATCAACAGCTCGACGATAAGATCGAATGGAATCATTGATTTCAGAGAGATTGTGGTTTGACGCTCGGTGATCGAACACCGCGCAAACAGGGCATGCAAGTAATTCACACGTGTCGCAATAGAAACGCAGATCCTGGTCAGTGTGTTTACGGCACTTTTGTGCTTCAGTTTTGTCCTTGTCTTTGGGTCGCTCATTTGACGCGCTGACCGCATCAACGATTTGATGATGCCTGATGACTTTTAGCTTCGCGTGGTTATCCAGACATATTTTGCAAAAATTCGCATCACAATCAACACACCGTGAGACGGCTTCAAGACCTTCGTCGCATCCTTCGCAAGTCGAGAGAGGAGAGTTAGTGTCCTCTTTCGAACCTTCAAGATTAATGACGTCATCAATAAGCGAGCTCAAGAAAAAGCAGCTAAGAAGATCCGACAATCCTCCATCTGGGATTGACGTTTCCTTTTTACACATTGGGCAAATAATAAGATCCGTCTTCGGATCCTGTTTGTTTATAAGTTCCTGAAGGCATTTTAAGCAGAAGCTGTGAAGACAGTCCAGGATTTTCGGATCGGTGAACCGACTCAGGCAGATTGGGCATTCGATGTTTACATGTCTAATCTTGCAAGTGGTCTCAGTGTGTAAAGCAGCTTCAGCCATCTTGATGAGAATGGGCTCCTGTTACCTGATGAAATAAAACAAGGACGTGTTCGTTTTACAATCAGCCTGAACAATAATGTAGACTTGTAGACGAAAGGTGGCAGCACATTTACTGTGTTAGTTCTGACATTGACCTTTTCGCAATTGCCCAATGCGCAAGCGCAAGCGCTAACGGTTGACTGAAGTGCATGCTGGTCTAGCTAGGTATCAAACTTGATCGCTGTAGCAAGACCAGCATGCACCTCATTTAAGGCCTACAGCACACGTACCGAGTAATTGCAAAAAGATACATAGACTGGTTACCTATGATTAAAGGCAGTGGACACTATTGGTAATTACTTAAAATAATTATTAGCATAAAATCTTATTTTGGTAATGAGTAAAGGGGAGAGGCTGTTAGTATGAAACATTTTGAGAAACGGCTCCCTTTGAAGTGAAAAAAAAAGAAACTTTCCACGAATATGATTTTGAGACCACAGATTTAGAACTTGAGGTTCCCCCAAATGAAATCAGAGAAAAGTATATTCTTATAGGCCTAATATATAAATCGTTTAAGGCTGCATAAAATGCTGCCGTAAAGGAAAACTTTTATTCATATCAGTATGTGGACTATAACATGAAAAATGCATGGAAACGCGCGCGCGATCGTATTGGCGGTAAATGTTTGTTGTGGTTTTGCGGTTACAGAGAGTGCAGGATGTGACAAAGTTCTGTTAAATACGTGGTGGTCTGAACGCAGACCAATGGCTCCGTTAACACAACTTCGTCAGATCTTGGAGGTAGAAATTTCTACCTCCATGGTCAGATGCACTACAGAGAAACTTACTACAGCAAAATGGCCAGCGAAAAAGGTTGCTTAGACTATTAATGAAGCAAGCGCTGCAATTGAGAGGAGGTATGCCTATTTTAAATATCCGTTTCATAACTAAAATGTGATTATTAAACACCCACAATTTCAATCCTGTATTTTTTTTTTTTTTTTTTTTTTTTTGATGGCTTACACTTGTTACAATAAGGCCAAGTAAAAAAAAGAAACATGTTTAGTGTCTGGGTTTCTCAAAAAAGAGAAGGAGGAGGGGCTTTTTGCAAAAAAAAAGGTGTCCTGTATAAAGGAAGCGGGCGTGGACGCTAAACATTCCTATTTTTCTATTTTTACTTGGCCTAATATTATTATGTTTTGGGTATTTACACACTCACAGAGCCTATTTTAGAATGCCGTGTACAACTCTAAATTGATACTTGGTGATCACAGTTGGTAATTTATTCCTTTTATACAGTCGAAAAGTTGTATCTTATACAAAATGACAAGTTCTCAAAGATTTTAGTGTTTTCGCAATCTTTTGTTACCTGCTGACTATGTAGACTGTTTTAGAACTGCATTGGTGTGTATCAACTATATATCAGTTAACATATTTAATAATAATCGTGCACATTTGCCCCCACTTGCCCCACCAAATGAACATGTCTAGTTACGCCGCTGACGACGATAGTTGACTTACGACTCGCATACATTTAAAGGAATTGTGGCATTTGGAGGCCATCATGGACACGATGTGTGTTGTAATTGTTTCTGCCCGTGAAACGGCAGAAATATTGTCCTTGTGCGGGATGATATTCTTCTTCTTCTTCTTCTTCTTCTTCTTCTTCTTCTTCTCCTCCTCCTCCTCCTCCTCCTCCTCCTCCTCCTCCTCCTCCTCCTCCTCTATCTATACATCATATGAAAGGGCTTTACGTACAGAGTCTGTGTTGAAGGCGTTTTTAACAAACATTCCCCTTTCGGTTAGTTGGGCAGAGATACCCGTATTTGCTCAAATACAGCTCCTGTGCTTTCTAGTTGATTTTGCCCTTGTCTTTCACTTTATACTTGACACCAAGAATAACACTAACACCCAGCGGGCAATCACAGTGTTTAGCATGATCCAAACTCCACACTGACCCGAGTCAGTGAGTTTTTGTTAACAGGGTCAAACTGACCAGCTATTATGCAACTGCAGTGTATCTGAGATCAATTATTGTTTAATGTTGACTCGAACATTCGACCCACTGACCCCCATAATAATATTTGAGATTTGGCCCTCACGGAATTGGTAAGAAACAAAAATCGTGAAGATCACAGATTTTCATAAAACTTACACGGTCTAATGATGATGGTAATAGAAAACATCCCTTGAAATATTTCTATATGAAATGTCTTATTTGATGAGAATTAAATAATCTAACTTCGCGTTTGGAGTTTATCGCTCAGTGAGAGTTTTATTCATTGTTTTTCTTCCATTGATGTCATGCAAAATGTGTAATCGTTTTTTTCACTATTTTCTCGTGACCAAGATGGCCGATCGATCTCAAACTTCTACAGGTTTGTCAGTTGATGTATATAGTTGATTACATAGAGTGCTTACACTGCCAGCAACTGTTTTGTTAGTAAAATCAATTCTGTAATGTTCCTTTAAATGAATTGCGGCATTTGGAGGCCATCATGGACACGATGTGTCTTCCCTTTATACTTTACACCAAGAATAACACTAACGCACAGCGGGCAATCACAATGTTGACTCGAACATTCGACCCACTGACCCCCATATTTAAGATTTGGCACTAACGGAATTGTGACTTTAAATATTAAACAGGGATGTTAATAAACAGGGATGTTAATAACGCAAAAAAGACATATTTTGCACTTTTGGGGTTTCACGAAGTAGCACGCATCTTCTCTTGTGTCTAGTTTCATAATTAATTATGCGAATGAGTCAAAATAAGATTAATTGATAAGTTCAAGTCATCAAGTATCTACATTGAAAAATTTAAATGGAAATACTTTGAAGTTTTGAAGGGAGGCGGGTTTCTAAAAAGTGTTCAACTTCAGAGGCCGTTTTCTTTGATTGTTGTTTTATGCTGGTATAGCAGTGAGTGCTACTTCGTGAAACCGCTGACGAAATGAATGAATAAGAGGACTTCTTATTAATAGGATATGTTAATGACATAATTTGTGTTGATCCTGAAAAAAAGAAACTTAAAAAAAGGTTTGTGAGAACTGAATCATGTACTGTTACATGTACACACAAGTATTGGTCATGTTACAATACCCTAGTGCAAGTAAAGTCCTACCTCAAGCTGTAGATGTGACTAATGCTCACTGCGTACACTTGAACCTCTTTGATGAATCGGAAGTGGAAGATTGCCGGCAACAGTAATGGATTCTGTACGATAAACAACGTTCAAGTTTAATAACAAAAACAGTGCACCTCCTTCGCCATCTACAAAATGTTGTACTTCCGCAATTGGGCCATGGTTGGGCTTACACCACACGGCCTTGCGACCGGTATGCGTTGTAGCATGGACATTTCTACCTCCATGATTGTAGTATAGTAGTTTCTCACAACTGGGAAAACCCCACATACCCTAACCACACATTGTGTTCGACGTGGTTCGATGGTAGGTTCGTATTGTATTATAGGTGCACCTTATTTCAACCATTGCGAAAGTGTGTGCTACATAATAATGTGTTCCTCACATGTCAATGGCTGGTGTGTTTGTGCAGAGAGCTAGGGTAAGGACAGCTCTTGGTTTGTGAAACTTGGTGTGCCAAAATAAATGAAAGAACGACAGAATGAAATAATAAATGAATGAATGAATGAATGAATGAATGAATGATGAAGACTATTTAGTATTTAGGGGATGTCATACACTACAGTTTAAATTTGCTAAAAAGACATGAAATTCTAAAACATCTCTCATTTTTGTCTCACTAAGCTGCGACCGCTAAATTATAAATGATGATGAAACTTGTCAGATGACACGTCTTAGATGGTCATGGACCCTATAGTGCCGCAAGGTGCAAGTAAAGTCCTACCTCAAGCTGTAGATGTGACTAATGCTCACTGCGTACACTTGAACCTCTTTGGTGAATCAGAAGTGGACGATTGCCGGCAACAATAATGGATTATGATCGTTAACTAACGTTCAAATCGTAAAAGCAGTGCAACTCTTCGCCAACTCGACACCGATGTGAATGTATACAGTACATACAACGTAATGATCGGCATGCCGTGCGCAATGCAATGGTAGCAATTTCTCACAACTGGAAAACCCCCACACGTATAGCCTTGCTCAAGGCAGTCGCATTATTCGCCCCGAAAAGATCCCGCTGTAAACCCACCCGTATACCCTGTGCGTGGTGCGTGCGATCACACCGCATGACCCATCCGTATACAGGGACTTTGAGTGACAAGAGGGACCTTGTCAATATGTGTTTTATAAAACAGCTCGTTCTTAAATGTCAAATAAGAACAGAAATCTGGAAAAGAACGGAAGTTTTGTAGTTACAGTTCACGGTTCAAGTCAAGAGAGGGCGCTGTAACCGGGCACTATTTTCAAAGACTAGTGCCCGCTCGGGTACTAGTTCCCGCAAAACACGCACGCGCAATCACTACACATATTGACTGGCAACGAGGTAAGTAGTATACCACTATTCCCACGAGGGACTTTGATTGACCAGAAGAGTGACATATTTCCCGAGGCCCCTCTTCTGGTCACTCACAGGCCCGAGGGGGAATAGACGTACACTAGTTACCGAATTATGCCAGTCAGTACGTGTTTTATAGCACAGCTCGGTGTTAAATGTCAAATAAGAACAGAAAAAGGAATTTTGTAGTTGTTGTTCACGGTTCAAGTCAAGAGAGGGCGCTGTTACCGCGGGCACTATATATTCAAAGACTATTGCCCGCTCTGGTACTACATTTATTCCCGCAAAACACGCGCGCGCGATCACTAGCCTATATTAGTTCATCTCACGTTACTGTGTATCAGCCAACCAAAATACAGAACAAGCAAGAGGTGTGTTGTAATGGTAATTGTCAAAGACTAGTCTTCACAGTTGGTGTATCTCAACATATGAATAAAATAACAAACCTGTGAAAATTTGAGCTCAATCGGTCACCGAAGTTGCGAGAAAATAATGAAAGAAGTTGTGTGCTTTCAGATGCTTGATTTCGAGACCTCAAATTCTAAATCTGAGGTCTCGAAACGTCACTTCAGAGGGAACTGTTTCTCACAGTGTTTTTTTTTTTTTTTTTACTATCAACCCCCCCCCCCCCAGTACTCGCAAACAACAAAGGTTTTATGATAATAGTTGTTTTGAGTATTGCCAATAGTGTCCTCTGCCTTAAAAAGAACTTTTTAACTATAAAAATGGAGATTGGACTCTTAAAAGCTTCTAGCGGGTTCAATGCTCATGAAAGGAGATACTTCAAAAACCCATAAATGAAGAGCTCAGGGAAAACCATATGGTTGAAACAAAATAATCTTGTGCACGTGGTATATACCTTCCGACTTTAGTCTCCGTACCAACATTACCTCCACGTTATGTGTGCATTGAACATTTGTTGATATGCAAATAAATCAAAGTGTAAACCACTTGACTTATGATAATACAACTTAATCCAGTTTGGTTTGCTTTTTACGCTACGATGTTTTCGGGAAACCCTTTCTCAAAATGGCGTCCATGTATGACATTGAAATAAAATAGTTTTTCGTTGTGTGCATTGGGTTCTTTGAATCCCATTTGACAAAATGGAAAAAGTGGAAAGAAAGTTGATTAAAATCAGAGGATCCTATTGCTGTTGCTTTTAACTTGATTCAAAGAACTTAAGGAATCAACACGTCTCTCAATTATGATTTGATGATTAGTGAAATACAACACACATTGCCGACTTGGTTTTGGCACTGTCGGAAAGCCAAACTCAAGGGCTCTCTAGAAATGAATTCTGAAGGTTACGAGGGGCGAAATGAATTCTGAAGGTTACGAGGGGCCGGGGAAAGAGGAAACCTTGAAGACTTCACTGAGAGATCGAGCGCCCAGGGTGTTTGAGATAAAACGAAACAGTAGCAGCCGGAAAGAACCGTCACCCTCAGCTGACCAAACCATACTTCGAAGGTATAAAAGCTAGAGAGACAGTTGTTTTATCTACAGTTAGCCTTGGTTGTCTTGAATCCGACAATCAATTTGTGTGGCTATCCTAAAGCATCTGCAGCTCATTATTCTCGAGTATTTGGGCATACTCCTAACGCTCTTCAACAGCATGTTCAATAGATTTGTTTATGCACAGTGCTATAAGGGATTCGGATTGAAACAATATCCAAGCCCATTATACTTCGCTTGATTTTGGTTTGATCGAAACAAGTGTCTCGTGGCACTGGTGGACGGTGACGGGCTGAGTGTGTTTAACCAATTCTGTTTATGTGTAATGTTACTTTATTGGTCCTCCCCCTTTTTAATGGGCGGGGGGGTTCTGACCTATTGGGATTAAAGGTCACGTATAGTGAAGCAGTTGATCCTTTTGAGGAAGATTTGGAATTAAAACAATAATGTACGTTGGTAAAATTATCAAGTCCAGGCCTCGGCGCGGGTTTAAACCACTAGTTGAAAACCTCTTCACCACACATTGATCCCCTTATTATTTACTGTCATGTCTGTAGGTGGCGCCCAATTATTGCCTCTGTATCACACGTCATGTTTGAAGTAAAACTACACATTTTGCAAAATATCGATATTTCGAAAATACAGCATTGGTAAGGCTGCAGACAGTGTAATGTTCCTGCTATGTGTGATTCAACACACATGGACAAAATATTGAGGAAACTTGAACTCAATCCGTCGTCTGAGTCAGAAGAAACTAGTGAAAAAACGTGCACATTATTTCTCAGCATGTGAAACACAACCAAATGTTAACTTCAGTTGTTATAAAAACCGAAATGAAAATGGGGGTCTTCAATGCTATTTTCTCCGCTTCGGCAGAATTTCAGACATGAATATTTCCATGGGAGATTGGTACTGGTGTAAAGTTCAGAATAGGGTTAGCTTTTAGACAGATAGCTTTTAGCTCGATATATATCAATCCTGTATTTTACCTTCAATAGAGCAATTACTAATACGCTAAAAGGGCTAATAATATTATGGACACGTGTTTGGCCAAGTAAAAAGGATTTTTGTTCCAAGGCCACAGCCTTGATGAAGACATCTGGTCACTCATTGGTAAAATTTGCATTTTTTTATTTTTTTTTTATTAATTGAAACTAAGTAAATTAGTACTTCCGCTACAGCTCCAAGAAAGCTTGCATATTGTTAGTAGTTATGACATTAAAACTCCTTTCTATTTGCTATTCCCTAGATAATGTGTCAATAAAGCTAATTTTTTATTTTTTTTATTGCTTCAAAACCTCCAAAAATGGAGAAGATAAAAAGATTAATAAAAATGACATCAAAAATACAAAATAAGGGACATAAACACGCAAATAAAGAAACAGGATAACCCTGACACTCTCGGACGACCCCCAGACCATCCTGACAAAGTATGAAACAAAGGGATTGTCACGATCTGAGTAGCAGACCGAGAGTATCAAAGTCATCATATTCAAGAAACTGATTACGAAACAAAACTGTTTTTACACTATCAGAAATACCAAGAATGTTTTCCCCTTGCACAAGTTAATTTTTATAGCAATAACTTCAAAGACTTATGTCCTCCCAAGTATAATGCTTAGCAGTTACAAGCGCTTCTCTGAAACAATCGTGATATAATCTATGAAAGTGAAGCAAAATTGATTTGTTTGATTTGCATTTTTAAGTAAGTACTTAATCCGCTACAACCCCTAAAAAGGTTGCGGAGTGTTAGTAGTGTCTAATTGTTATTTCCTAAATAATGTGTAATTATAACTAATAATGTTTTAAAGACTTATCTCCTCCCAAGTCCAATTGCTTGTTGGAAATAATCGTTGATATGATCCATGGCTTTAAGTGAAACAAAAATTGATTTGTCAGTGAAGATGCTTTATAGATAGTTGTACAACATTGCCTTCATGATGAATGTTCTGTATGCGTAGTATGACAACAGGATAGTGTGTAGCACTGATGGTGATCGGGGAACTAGACAAAGAGAGCTAGACCAACATCGTTTACGTGGTACATCACCTTGGTGCCCTAACTAGTTATCTTCGTAAACCTTGTTTTACATGTTTTGGTTGGAGAACTTTGCAACCAAAGTGTTTGCTATTAATAAACAGTTAGCCGTATATAATATTATAGTTTT
Organism: Asterias amurensis; assembly: GCF_032118995.1. NCBI lineage: Eukaryota > Metazoa > Echinodermata > Asteroidea > Forcipulatida > Asteriidae > Asterias > Asterias amurensis. The sequence continues at coordinate 6,635,779 of NC_092651.1, forward strand.
ATTGCATATGTATTTATGTTTTCATTGTATCGTTTATATTTTGTCCTTCGGATGGGACGCCTATAAAGCCGTTGGTCCCATGTGTTGTGTAACGCATGTAAAGGAACCCAGTGCACTTATCGGAAAGAGAAGGGGTTCGCCCTGGTGTTCCTGCCTGTGGCTGCTGTATGCGCCGTAGCACCTTGTAAACCCTTATCAGGTGCTTCATAATTGGGTCTCAGAATTCATCACTGCAATAACCTATCTTTCTGAAAGTTTGTATCATACTCAGCGCCTTGAGTACCTTGTTTGGTAGATACGTGCGATATATAAGACTGCGATATTATAAATACTATTATTATTATTATTATTTTGTTAACTTGTATGCGTCAAGTCCATTTAGTGCAGTAATAATCTAAATCTAAATTAAACACGCAGTCCTCAGTAAATAAATCATTCATTTCTACTATTCATATTCGACGAGATGGTTTCTAAGCTCCTGCCGTGACTTCAGGGCTACTTTATAATCAGATGCCGTGCTAGATCTCCTCCTCCTCCTCCTCACCATGAAACTCCATCAGCATTTCACCTGATGAAGCAGTTGCCTTCCCCACGTTGCATTTGCAACTCAGCCGGCTCATCCGCACTTTCGTTGCTGAGCATCCCTTGCTGTAACGGGTACTCTTCGACTCTTACCTCGGAGTCAATGCCATGGACGCGCCATTGAATTTACCCTTGTTGTGAAACCTGCACAAATTAATCAATGATCCACAGCAGGGTAATGTGGCTATTTGAACACAAATTATCACCCGTTTGTCTCATTTGCATCGTCGCCAGACAGATTTGAGAGCCCAATGGGGTTGAGTGTAAACATATGCCCAATAAATTGTGACCTGGGCGTTGTTACTTTCCAACTTGAGTTATAGTGGATGACATAGGGACATTTTTAAAGATTGGTACTCGTATTTTTGGGAAACTACACCGGTGTAGGGGTGTTTTTATTTGGAAGGAGAATAGCTCGACGGGCCCTCAAGCAGAGGTTTTAAGTTCAAGAGTCAATGAAGTATTTTGAGTGTAGTTTTTAACATTACGCATTTTGCACTGAATGATGGGAGTTTATTTGCTTGGTTGCACGTGCTTATTGTTTGAATATCACGCGCATGCTCAGAATAGCTTCAACGGTGCACATTTACCAGGTATGTTTTCTGCCACCTTTCGCCTGAAAGTCTCTCACTAACGACTCACAACTCCCTGTTTATTCCATCATAGCATTAACAGGGTGTCTCATTTTTTATTTTATTTTATATTTTTTTTTTATTTTTTTATTTATTTTTTTTTTTTGGGGGGGGGGGGTTCTGAGATAACTTCAAATCTGCTTCACAATTGCTAAAAATAAAATTTGAATTTTCTAATTGAATTTCTTTTTGTGTGAATCATACATAGACCAGATTACATTTTTGTTCCAGGCCTAATTTGACCTTTGGGCTCTTTTGATGTGCCGTTATTGGTCATAATTTTCCCCGCATGTAGAAAATTTCAAACTATTAAAAAAAAAAAAATAATTACATGAATAAATGCTCACATTTTAACATAATACTCAATTACTGTAAAGTTGATGATGGTATTGAACAAATTTCAGAAATTGCAAAAAAACATCGTTGCTTAATCAAAAATCTCATGGCAGTCTTTACAAATACAAATTGACCAGTTTTGCACCTCTTTTTCAGAAATACCAATTCAACTTAATTAAGTTCACAGATATTAATTTTCTTGCACACGTTGCAATGTATGAACAATTTCAAAATATCAAAACTGCTAAAAATGAATTTAATAACTGAACTCAATTTGTACGTGAGAAACTAATGTTATTTTACTGTTGTTTTTGTTTAATGGTGCAATCACTTACTGTGTTACTATGCTTCGTTAATGTATGTTGTGAAATATCCTACTTGAGTATTAGTCAGTGCATACAATACGAAAACAGAAGTGTACCGAAAGATTCAAAACGAAGTTGATTACCGGTCAGTCCGGTGACACGGGAAAAAATAATCAAATTTACCATAGCTCTCTGCCGTTTCGAAGCTTGAAATCCTTGTTGCGCAGTTTGGTGATAGGATAGAACCATAACCAATGACCGTTGTACTTCTTTTTATACCAAATGGCAATATAACCGCCGATGATGACGTCTGCCTCCCACGGCACATCCATCTCCCGCTCGTTGACAGTAAATATAGCCTGACAGTCAAGTAGAGATAGGAAATGTTTCAAGTGATCTGCTCCTCAATACACACTTTTTACTTCATTGCAAACTTGGGCCCAACGCTTGGAAGCAAATGAGGACCCCTGTCTCTTCAGGGTCACGTGTATAGCTAAATTAGTCAAAGATAGGAGTCTATGACCCAATATCGTGAATATTGAACCATTTTTAAACAATCCTTTAAAATTATGGGCCTAAAATCTTTGTAAAACAAATACTGAGGGTGTAACACTTTTGAAAAACATCTCGGCGTGCACAACACCAGCCATAATGGAATTAACCAGACATAATGAATGAATGAATGAATGAGTAATAGAAAAGCTGGATTATTCCAACGTGACACTGAAATAATCATCGAGCTAAAAACTGGTTTGAGTGGTAACACTTTGCTCGACAGGGACAGTTGGGCCCAACTCATCGAGTCATCGTGAAAATGAATGACTGAAGAACAAGTATAATAAAACGTTGTGTCCGTACACTAAGTAAGGTCTTTTGGGGGTAACATAATTAAAGGCAGTGGACACTATTGGTAATTGTCAAAGAGTAGCTTTCCCAGTTGGTGTATCTCAACATATACATAAAATAACTAACCTGTGAAAATTTGAGCTCAATCGGTCATCGAACTTGCGAGATAATACTGAAAGAAAAAACACCCTTGTCGCACGAAGATGTGTGCGTTTAGATAATTGATTTCGAGACCTAAAGTTCTAAAGTTGAGGTCTCGAAATCAAATTCGTGGAAAATTACTTCTTTCTCGAAATCTATGGCACTTCAGAGGGAGCCATTTCTCAGAATGTTTTATACCATCAACCTCTCCTCATTACTCGTCACCAAGAAAGGTTTCACGCTAATAATTATTTTGAGTAATTACCAATAGTGTCCACTGCCTTTAAGGATATTCTCTAAGTGAAACTTTAGTTGATTAATAGGTCATTCCGTGTCAATTCATCTTCAACACGCTTTTGGACCCGATTGGACTTGTTGAGAAACCCCTAGAACCAATTTATTGTTTTGCTAGTAAAACACGTTGCTGGCAGTGTGAGCACTTTACGTAATCCACCATATATATAATGATTTAGGATTGAACAAAGAAAAATTGACTAGAGCGGGATTTGAACCAACGACCTCCGGTTTCACGTGGCGGCGCTCTACCAACTGAGCTATCTAGCCCTATGTTGGTGGTCTCCCAACATAGGCCCAGTCAGTTTCCCTTGTGGTTTATTATTTGATAAACCACCATATACATAAACTGACAAACCTGTTTGAGATCAATCGGCCATCTGGGTCACGAGAGAATAGTGAAAAACCAATAACAAATTTTGCATTGCATTGATGCCAAAACAAAAATGAATAAAACGCTCACTGAGCGATAAACTCCAAACGCGAAATTAGATTATTTATTTCTCATCAAATATGACATTTCAGACAGAAAAATTTCAAGAGATGTTTTCAACTATCATCATCATTATACCGTGTAAGTTTTATGTAAATCTGTAATCTTCACGGTTTTTGTTTCTTACCAATTCTGTAACATTCCTTTAAGGGCAAAGGTAATATATGCTTACGTATTTTGTTGTAGTATAATGTTGACTTTATTTATATATATAAAAAAAGGGCATTTCAAAAGTTTTAAAATGTTGTAAATTTGTCTTCTATAAGGTGCTTCATTTTTTGATATATGACTATACAATACCTTCACACTTGTATTATGTTGCACTTCGATCCCAACTTTGGACCTGAAAGTTTCTGTTTTCGTCTCGCTCTGAGTCTCAGTGTTTGAAGTGGTGAACGTACTGCTGACCTCCGCACTTACGCCAAACTCCCCTGGCAGACCCATGCTAAATGAATATTTCATCCCAATTTCAATGGTGTCTGTCACCGACCAGGTGTAGGTATCTGAAAATTCAGTCTGTTAGTATCAACAACAAAGTGGTTAATTTGTTGATTTCGTACACAACTCAGCAACAAACTGGACTGCACAGTCATAAACCTCATACAACATCACTTATCGTGTAATGTTTGCATAATATATAGCTTGCTTAATAGAACAATAATGTAAACAGCAATCCGATTGGTTCAGTAGACGTAAAATTTGTATAGTGGATAAAGACAAATTGTTTCTGTTTTTCCCTACACCGCACATGGTGATTATAAATAGGGCAATTCTGAAACAAAGCACTTTTATTAAATAAGTAACACGGCCATATAGAAATGTTGATACATGTAATTGCCATTGATGTTTTCATCATCCTCAAACCGTCACGGATGAATGCATACCGTTGCCTCCCCGTTTGAAAACTCCTGGATCCGCCCCTGATAAACAACCCAAAGTCATGTAGCCGGGCTTATACTAGCGTAGTTGTTCTCCATTATTTTGCTTTCGAATGTCAAAGGAAAATCAAAAAGCATTTGCTCCTTAACCTAAGATACCTACTTCTTTTTCGAAGGTGTGTGTTAAAGGAACACGTTGCCTTGGATCGGTCGAGTTGGTCTTTGAAAAGCGTTTGTAACCGTTTTTTATAAAATGCATATGGGTAGAAAGATGTTATAAAAGTAGAATACAATGATCCACACAAACATGCCTCGAAATTGCGTGGTTTTCCTTTTACCTTGTCGACTAACACGTCGGCCATTTATGGGGGTCAAAATTTTGACTCCCATAAATGGCCGACCATGTTAGTTCGCACAGTAGAAGGAAAACCACGCAATTTCGAGGCAAACTTGTGTGGATCATTGTATTCTACTTTTAAAACATCTTTCCAACCATTTGCATTTTATAAAAAACGGTTACAAACGCTTTTGTTTTGACCAACTCGTCCGATCCAAGGCAACGTGTTCCTTTAAGGGTGTCGTACTCAGTCCATTGTGGAACCATTCTTTGTAGACGAAGCCAGGTTTTTTCACGTCACTGGTTACCGCGTTGTATCTAACGTTCTCAACTCACACATCGATACAATACCTATAATGTAATAATGATTAGTTAAAAACCTGTAAAGCGCTGGTATCTAGAAAACTACTCATATCCCTGTGATATAAGACAAAGGGAAACGTTAATGGTGGGCTTGACTGAAGAGGTTGGTTTTGAGATTAGAAATGAAAACAGAAATATCGGGTTGTGATCTAAAGTATGAGAGACAAACTGTTCCATTAGCGGAGCTGCAACTGAGAAACGTCTAACACCGTAAAGGCATCAACCTGATGGAATGTGGAACAAGTCTGCATCACTTAAAGGCAGTGAACACTATTGGTAATTACTCAAAATAATTATAAGCACAAAAACCTTACTTGGTAATGAGTAATGGGGAGAGGTTGATGATAGTATAAAACATTATGAGAAATGGATCCCTCTGAGTAACCTGGTTGTCGAGAAAGAAGTAATTTTCCACGAATGTGATTTCGAGACCTCAGATTTAGAATTTGAAGTCTCGAAGTCAAGCATCAGAAAGCACACAACTTCGTTTGACGAGGTTTTTTTCCTTGCATTATTATCTCGCAACTCCGATGACCGATTGGTCTCAAATTTTCACAGTTTTGTTATTTCATACATATGTTGAGATACAGCAAGTGAGAAGACTGGTCTTTGACAATTACCCATTATAGGTCACGTGATCACATATAAACATTGGTAGCACAATCGGTCACGTGTTTTTTGTCGGATTGGTGTATACCCTTTCGTATAATACTCACCTATGGTATTTGGGCCATTTAACAAGATGTTTATTTTTGCAGTACATATCGTACCACTTGACGGTGTGGCCAGTCTTCTTCTCCAGCTCCTGGACATAGTCGGCAGCCCTGTCGTCAAAATTATACTTCCGAGCCATTTGGGAGGTACGTCGTGACTCAAATCTGATTTAGAATAATCAAACAACTTCACGGCTGATGCTAAAAAAATGAATTGGGAATTAAAGGAAATTAATATTTTGTCTGACGAGCACTCAGTTCAAAAATCATTGCCACACGTTTGACGTAGGGCCTATGTTTGACATTTTTGTCTAAACCAAACAATATAGTTTTATTTGCCTCTTGAACAACGTTTTGCACGAAGAAAACAACATCGATACTTAGACCCAACATCCCTGGTCTGAAAAGATGTCCAATCACAACATCCAAAAGTCACTGGATCAATTGAAGTTAACGTGCTGTGCTGGACACCTTTTTCTACGGAAGTGTATTTAGGACATAAATATCGAGAACAAATCGCGCTCCGCTATTAATATTCAATACCGACAAAAATCCTAATTTCCCTATTGACCCGCCCGGGCGTATTAGTTTTCAGCCCGGACGGAATAATAATTCGATTTTTGTTCGGTGTATCCTAATTACACTTCCGTATTTGTCACATTAGGGGTATGAACGGTTGCCCAATTTGTGACGCCTCTCTCATCACTAACCATACTTTACATGGGAAATCTTTTGTGGTTTTTCTTCATCCTAACACCACCCTGATTGTAATAACAACAGTGGAAATAGTACAGCACAGTATTACTCTATTTGGAATCGTATTAACACAATGCACTTTTCAAATTACAACAAGTCAACAGATACAACGTAACTGGATGGGACAGCACCATCATTTATTATCCTATCCAGTTATCCATTATCCTTTCTTGTGCAATTCAGTCAGAATGGATCGATGGGACTAAATTCCCAGCTAGCCAGCTAGTGATCTCTACCCTTCGTACAGGGATTATCTGTTCCGGGTCGGGAGTAGGCCTTATTGCACAATACCCTGCCAACCCGAAACTACTTCTTTTTTTTCAGTGGCTACAAGAACGAGGTTCGATTGAAGCATGCAGTAAAATAATATGGACGTGTGCTAAGCATTCTTGTTGACTCGAGTCGGTGACTTGGACTCGAGTCAGACTCGAGTCACCAATTTTGTTGACTTGCGACTTGACTTGACTTGGCACTTCTAAGTATAGGGGATGGTTGAAAAATGGTGAAGTCCAAAGGGAGTACCAGTTTGCAGCGGCTACAAATGCTACAACGGGGTTCTAATTTAATAATTTGGGGGGCTAACCATGCTTAATCGCAGCTAAGAGCTGAATTGCGAAGGACGCGGCTACAACGTGTTTGAGAAGCTGGCATGCAAGGAAGGGCGCCGTTGACTGCCAGCCACATCAATCCATTATGACCACGGAGCACAGCCAAGATCAAAAGTGTTTAATTTTTCCCAAGGGAGGAAAACCAGATATTCTTGAAACCCTCGTGGCACAGCAGAGAACCAATGCACAACTCAACTCACATAATGGCCCTGGCCGGGAATCGAAGCCGGGTCATCTTGGTGAGAGGCGAGCGCTTTAGAACATGCAGTAAATAATGCAGTAAATAATGAACACTTGCTTTATGTACATGTATATACAAAGTAATAATACTCGATAATACATGTATTTGATTCTAGTAATTTGTTAACTCATAGCATTGAGGTAGACTACCTCCATGCTCATAGGAAACTGGCACCGATAATCACCGGAAAATGGGAACTGTCCAGATAATCCCTGAACAAAGGGCAGAGACCATTAGCTGCCTAGAAGATAATCCCATCGATCCATTCTGACTGATCCCACACTGCAGAAACGTTGGTCAAACTATGTGACACATTTTGTTGGTCAAAGTAATTTCCACTATTGTTGGTCAAAAATTGCCCATTGAAAGCAACAATTTGTACTGTTGGGCAAACATGTTGTTTGCCCTTTGTTTTACAAGAAGTGAAACAAAAGTTGGGCAAATGTTTGGCAAATATTTCGTAATCTGAATTAATCATAATTGGTTACAATGTTGCCCATATTTTGGGCAACTTTTTGGTAGTTTGAATTAATCGTCATTGTTGGTGAAAATGATGCACATTAGTTGGGCAAATGATCCGATAATGCGCATTTCGATCAAAGGTTTGCGTAACAACTGGGCAAGTGTTATGCAACATATGGGCATTGTTCCCACGAAATGCTGTACGTTAAGTGCATGCATAAAAGCATAAAAACAATCTTTCCCAACATGTCGAGTGGAGGAGTGGCTGTGACCATGTCGTCTCTCTTAAACGAGCGGGGTTGCCCAGTGGTTATAGAACCTTTTGCAGGTTAGTTTTTAACTAAATAAAAATTATGAGGAGTTGTTTCCTATTTAGTTGTACACAGTTGTAAAAGTGGCAGAGCAAAAATCACACAGTGCTACTGCCATTGAATTATTCTCAGTTTGATCATGACATTCGTGTACATGTATTGTAATGTTACAAACATCGTACTGTCAGTGCATTGTATGTAGTATAGACATGCAATGAATGACACTATCACTGCATTGCTTGCACTACAACTGTCAAGACTGTGTACAGCTAAACAGAAAACAAACGTTATTTAGTTAAAAACTAACCTTCAATAGTGTCTATAAACCTCTAGGAAATCCCAAGTTTTTAAAAGAGACGCCGAGGGCAAAGTTCGCCACCACTCGCCACTGTGGAAAAAATCGTTTCGATTCATGGACGTACGACGTAGATCACAGGAACTGTGAATCAAACGGTTAGTTAAATTCACCATTTGTTGGATAACACAATACATATTGACCAACTTTTATTCATAAAAACCCCAACACTTGGTCAAGTATAATTGCTCAACTTTTACATCAAACCTTTCTACCCAACATTGGTTAAACAAATTTAACCAAGAAAGTTGCCCAACAATATGGCAATTTTGTTTGACCTATAAGTTGGTCAAAATGTTTGTCCAAACTTGTTGGGTACAATTTTAGAGAGTTTAGAGAGTTCATATTAGACCTACGTTGGTCAAAATGTTGGTCAAAATATACCCAATATTGTTTTGCAGTGCAACCTGCCTTTCCGTGTACCTGCCTTTAATGTGTACAGCGCCTTGGGGTCCAGTCATGGATGTAAGGCGCTTTATAAGCGTTGTTTACTATTATTATTATTATTATTATTATTATTATTATTATTATTATTATTATTATTATTATTATTATTATTATTATTATTATTATTATTATTATTATTATTATTATTATTATTATTATTATTATTATTATTATTATTATTATTATTATTATTATTATTATTATTATTATTATTATTATTATTATTATTATTATTATTATTATTATTATTATTATTATTATTATTATTATTATTATTATTATTATTATTATTATTATTATTATTATTATTATTATTATTATTATTATTTAGTGTTGTGGTCAGCTGCTGCCGGAAATGTAGGCCTGATTGTGACCAGATTTCGTTGATGAAGACAATGGTGCGTATTGGAACTTGCTTCCGGTCGATGAGATTAACATCTTCTCTTGTGAATGCTAGATGGTTGCTTATTTGTCCAGTTGTTTGACCAATGGGGGACTTTGGGACGCTAGGTGGCAGCAGACTTACAAGGTAAATTTCCATTGTTTACGTAGTTCTGAGCGTGCGCACATGACCGAGAACAATGGATTTTACCTGGTAAGTCTGCTGCCACCAAGCGTCCAAAAAGTCTCCCATTGTATCGCTCACGAATACTCATGGCAATATAATTTACTTACGAAACACAATCAGACATCAGTGACACAATCCACGAAATTACCATCCCCTGCGGCAAACAAAATGATTTATTGCACTGGGAATTAAAAATTAGTCGCGACTGGTGTCGTAGTCATGACTATTTGAGGTGCGAATAGTAAATTTCGAGTCGAGAAATTTGACTAGTCGCCCAGGCCTACTCATGTCTGATTGTGTTTCGTAGGTAATTTTTTTTGTCGTGAATAGCCATGACCGCAGTGAGCGACAAAAAAGGTTCAGCAAGCAGGAAGTCGCAACTATTTTTTGTAGTTATTGTGGTGGCTCGATTTACCGAGTAGTTGAATAATGGCAGTCGCAACTCGACTAAGCAATAAATGATTACGATTTCGACATCAGTCGCAGTGCGTACCACTAGTCGCCCATCACAGGCTTTGCAAGCATTTAAAGTGCACAGTTATGTGACCTATGTTTACATTCAAACCGCCCTCTGTTGACAAAACACTATATACGTCATGTTTCGCCGGGCACTGAGTTGCGTAGTCATAGTAAGATTGCGATACACTTTCTAGCTGGCTGCCAAAACACAAAGGTTTTGCCCGGCGGTATGCGCGCGAATCATGTTATGGTTTTCGTGTGACATCAGAGGTCACATCGCCTATAAAAATGTACTTGTGTGATTGGCTGAGCCAACGACAGCTCTATACACTGTTGTGTGCAATGCAGTTTTCATCTGATTCACTGTGTCTTAGATAGTTTATGGCAATTGAAAGACCACGTTGCTCAAAAGTCTCGCCCAACTCTTCCACTTAGTTGTACATTTTCATAAATTTCACCTGGTGTTCAAAAATGACAAACATCAACCCCAGTCCAAAGACATTGGTTGCTTAGAGTATGCGAACAGCTCCGTCGGGGTTGAAAAAGCTACGTACATGTAAACTCATCTTGACAGTCACTCTCTGTGGGTGCGTCACCACGTGAACCTTCCCGTGGTGACGTCAGTGCACCTCGGGCCAGCCCCAAGAGCCCCACTTGAGGATAGGGTCACTTGGGGCTGGCCCGAGGTGCACTGACGTCACCACGGGAAGGCTCACGTGATGACGTGTCTGGGGGTTTTTCCTGGTTCGAGGACGAACGTGGGGTAATTGTGTGCCCACGTTCGTCCTGGAAAAACATAAAATACGCAACATCGGGGTCGACCCAGGGAAGTTAAACGAACGCACCCATTATTGGTATGATACGAGTCGACAATAAAAGAGCAGAGGATAAGAGCTGAATGGGGATTTGATTGTTATTTTAGCTCGTTCAAAAGTAACTCCAGAGGGGTGGCAATTCTTTTCAACAACACCTTGAGTTCAAAGTTCTTTCATGCAAAACTGACCCAAACGGCAATTTTTTGGCGCTCAGCTTGGATATTTATGGTTGCAATATTACTTTAATTAATTTATATGGTCCTAACAAATATGATCGTAACTTTTATGAAACTGTGAATGATTACTGATTATGATAATACACACACAATTATCTGTGGAAATTGGAATTTGGTATTGGATGTCAGAATTGATTGTTTTAATTATGTCAACATTAACACTGACCATTTGGCTAGGCAGAGAGTGTTGGATTTGTTTAACCAATTAAATCTCATTTATCCCTGGCGCATTCAAAATCCAGAGTCTAAGAAATACACTTGGAAGCAAAACTCTCCATTAAAACAGTCCAGGCTAGACTTCTTTTTAATTTCTTCAGAGTTAAACACTAAACTAGCCTCTTGCGATATAAAACCGGGCTATCGCACTGATCATTCAATGGTGGATTTGCAACTTGATTTTAATCAGGTAGACAGAGGTGTTGGTTATTGGAAATTTAATAAATCTCTTCTTATGAATGCGATTTATGTTGACCAGGTTAAAACCACCATAAGAGAGATTGTCGATAGGTATGCCGCCTCGCCCTATCAACGTTCAAAACTGAGTGACATTCACCCTAAGGATGTTAATTTTATTATTAAAGGCACCTGGAAATAGGATTTTTTTTCTTTTAAACATAAGAGTATATGTTTATTAACAATAAAACAGTTTTTGGAGTAATTGTTTGTCACGATTTATATGTTAAAAAAATTAATTAAGTGCTGGGGGGTTGACTCCGCCTACCCCTTTTGTGACGTAAGAAAAGGAAGACTTTGCCTCGATCAAGCATAGACCCCCCTCGATGCGTAGATAAACACACGTGCAAAGGTACATGTAATTCTAAGACGTGAGTTTGTACGCTGCGAAAAAGGTTTTTTCTCTGGCATTTTTCCGGCAATGCCGACCAGGTGTATTGCTGCTGGATGCAGCAAAACAACTAAAGATGGGGTCAGTCTTCATCTGTTTCCTGCAGATTCCAAATATAGGCGGTTGTGGGCTGCGAAAGTCAGATTAACTAGAGCAAAGTGGTCCGGTCCGACGTCTTTTTCATCAGCGCTGCAGCGAACACTTAGAGCCGTCGTGCTTCGAATCCGGGATACACAACTCATTTGACATGACGAGAAGAGCCATTCTTAAACACGACGCCGTCCCAACAATTTTTCTAGCTAGTGGGAAGTCGAAGAAGGTATCTGAAAGACGTGACGAACTCTGAGGAGCATTTGCTAAACGTGAAAAATTTCGGGTAAGTTTGAACTTTGAGGGTATGTTTTTAGCTTTTGCCAAGTGACACGATAGTGCGTGCGTGCAGTCTGCTCCGTGGCCGTATTTCTATAACAATACGTATGCAGACCCACATCTTACAACCCATTTGGTCACTAAAAAGTCGCATAGTTAAATAAAAATAGCAGCAACAGCTTTTGTAAAAACCACTAGGCGTTCAACATGTTCAAGTTTCAATGTACGTATGTGTGTAAAATCGTGTCTAAATTTGTTTTGATGTGCCATGTTCCCAGACGTAATGTACGGGGGCCCGACTACAAATTTTCTCTCCAAATATCGCGCCTTGAAATACGTCACGAACAGCGCCCTCTCGGGTCGGGGCCTACTCGTAAATTTGAAAGTACAATCAAAACTAAGATTTTTAAACCTTAGTTAACTTTTTATTCACATTCCTCTCATAAAAACACATATTTAAGTGACAAAAGCTTTATTTTAAAAAAAATACCAGGTGACTTTAATGATCAACTTTTTTTTGAAATGTTACTAATGGAGATTAGAACTAAGACCATTTCCTATGCCGCCTGGAAGAACAAAAATTCACTTAAGGCTGAATCAAACCTTGAAAAAGAAATTACAGTTCTATCCGAGAAAGTTGCCTAGGGAGATGTTGCATCAAACGAAATGTTAAAATCAAAGCAGGCTGATCTCGTTAACTTTCGTAAGAAAAAAAATGGAGGGCGTTTTGATACGGTCAAAAACCAGGTGGATGGAACAAGGGGAAAAGCCATCCAAGTGTTTCCTTAATATGGAGAAACGTAATTATGTTAATAGAAGCATTAGTCAAAACCAGCGTTTTATGGTACAACCATTAAATTAGAGTTAATTACAACTGTGTTCATTATAAACATTGGATAAATAAGGGTGTTTCTTATGTATGTGATCTTCTAGATGAAAGTGGTTCTTTTCTTACTATGGTGGACTTTATGGCTAAGTTTGGTGTTAAGACAAATTTCCTTGAATACGGTGGGATAATTAAGGCCATAAAACAATCCTTTGGTACAGCGATGATGGGCAAGGAAGGTGCAAGTATTTGCTTCCCTTTCATTCCATTCATTTTTAGGCTTCTCCTGCAAGATCAAAAAGGCTCTAACCGTATTTATAACTGTCTTACATCTGCTAAAAAAGTAGCCTTTAAATTCATCGTTAAGTGGGAAACTAAACTGAGTATTCAGCTTACTAAACCTAAGTGGATGGTCCTTTGTAACATTCCATTTTGTGCTACTAACGACACCAGACTACGGTGGTTTCAATACAGATTAGTCCACAGAATACTTGGAGTCAACTCATTCTTAGCGAAAATCGGTAAAAGGGATAAAGGTCTTTGTATTCTGCCAAGTAGAGAGTGAGACGCTGGTTCATTTATTTTGTAGATGCAAGTTTTCAACTATGTTTTGGACCCAATTTGGGGATTGGATAGGGATATTAACATTCGCTTGGACAATGAGGCTATCCTTTTTGGTATTAACAAAATCTTGGAGTGCTCTTAATCTGATCCTTCTTTTGTGTCGTTTCCATAATCTATAAAATGAAAATGAGTGAGAATAGACCCTCCCTTGCACTATTAAAACTGGATTTAAAACTGTATTATACTTTGGATAAATACATCTCCATCACCAATGATTCCACTGTTAATTTTCACAAAAATGGAACTCTTTCAAACTATTGGTTCAAGGTTAACATTGTATTGTGTATTTTGCGTATTGTGTATTTTATTTTTGCTGTTAATGTTACGTATTTTCAGCGTGTTTGTAATTATGAGGAGTGGTCTTAGGTGTGAATAAAAAAAATCCTCCGTGAAAAAAAAAAAAACGACAATAAATCGTGATACGTTTTTGGAACTTTGCAGCAAAATGTAGAGTACAGTTCTTCACATAAATTATGTCTTTCTTGATTGACAGTTAATAATATGTTTCATCATTTCCCTTTCTCTTGAGACATCCTCTGCAAAACCGCAAAATATCTCTTCCACAATTATATATACGCTTGAATCTTGATTCTGTAACTTATATGCAGAGCAGTCGACTGCCCATAAACTACTTCAGCTGAAAATGTGCCCCTGTCAGAAGAATAACATAAACACAAATCATAGAATAGGTTCACTGAACTTAATGGGTCTCTTTGTGCTAAACTAATATGTTAAATGTGTACATTTGTTTTATGATTATAAATAGTAACCGTCGACCATCGAGGGTTACGATCATCAATCAACCCAACTACAGCAATTGCAAACAAGTGTTTAAAGTCACATGGAAATATAATTAAAACAAATCTTCAAACATTAGCGTATAAGTTTATGAACAGTAAAATAATTTTTTGAGTAATTGTTTGTAACGATTTATATGTTTAATATATATTAAAAGTTGTTTGGGGTGACTCCGCCTACCCCTTTTGTGACGTCAATCGAACCAGACTTTGCCTCGATCGAACATCGAACACACGTACGTACGTGCAAGTACATGAAAGCCCTAGTCGTGAGTTTGAACGTTTCGAAAAAAGTTTTTTTCTTGCATTTTTCCGGCAATTACGACCAGGAGCATTGGTGCTGGATGCAGCAAAATAAAATGGGGTTAGTTTGCAAATGTGGTCAGGTTAGACGTATTTCCAGCGCTGTGCAGCAAACACTTCGAGCCGTCGTGCTTCGAGAATCCGGAATACACCACACATTTTGACATTAATAGAAACAATTTTTCCAGCTAGTGGGAAGTCGAAGAAGGTCGTCAGTAGGGACCTTTAGATTCGAGTGAACGTGGACCTCGTTCACGTCGACCACGGTTGTGTTTTTTCCAAGTAACGTCATAGCCATAGTTTTGGGGTCTTGACTCTACGGGGCGCCAAATGTAAAAATTTTATTAAACGCAATTGTTTACATACAATTCTATATATAACACATAATTAATTATTCATCCATTATTTATTTTTACCTTTATTAACAAATAATAAATTTTAAACCACACAATAATACATGACACACACCGAAAGCATAGAGAATCACACCGGATTCACCAACTCAAGACAGTCCAACCCATTGCACCAAACATACACACTGGTGTTAAATAATTTACCATTACCCTCCATTTTATTATAGCTGAAGAATTTATTTTTAGTATATTTATTTTCTGTAAATAAAGTGTAAAATAAAACGAAATTTGTTCGGTCAATAAGTTTTATATATATATACAGGCCCTGGTTATAAAAACTGTCTCCATTTGCAGTGGTATGTGGTAACCTGATTTCTCCACAGCCCCCCCCCCCCCTACCCCCATACCTCTTTTGAAAACAGCCTACCTTTGATCTTGTTGTTGTTTAATTTGTCCATTAGTTGCATCATGCAAATTGCTCTCTAATCCAACCCTTTCACGTTTCCCTGCATTGTTATACGTACAATGCATTACACACTACTTTTTTGGTCCAGTAATCCATTCTTTCATACGACCCTCCTTTGTCATCATACTCCTTTTGGGGTTCGAAGTGCCTGCCCCTACATTCACGATCTTAGGTTCATAGCAACCAGGGCCAAATTTCAATGAGCTGCTCAGCACAAAACTTTTACTTGGCAAAAAGTCTTCCTTGATAAAAGAGGATTAGTATAGGCCTACCAACAAAATGTCCACGTGGTTTTAAGGATAGGCAAGCAACAGCTGACCGTAACAAGCACTTTGCAACTGTGGCTGGTAAGCCTGTTTTTATCAAGGCAGAAATGTAATGATAAGCAAATTTTTGTACCTAGCAGCTCTATGAAATTGGGCCCAGTGGTTTTTCAACTCTTAAACTTTGATTGGCTATAATGTTCCCGTTTGTATGGACCCTTCCCTTTATCAATTTCCCCCTTTGTCTATAATAGGAAATGTATTTTTTCGTACTTGTTTATGCCTTTGAAGAAGGTCCAGTTTGGATCGAAAGCTAATTATAAGGCCATCTAACCACTCATTGTTGTACGAAGCTTTTATATATAATTATACACGCGATTTCACTTTTTTTTTCTTTTTTGCAAACAGTGATGATTTCTTTTATGTGTAAATTAATTTTATTAATTTTGCTCCATGCAGGT
Source organism: Asterias amurensis (assembly GCF_032118995.1). Taxonomy (NCBI): domain Eukaryota; kingdom Metazoa; phylum Echinodermata; class Asteroidea; order Forcipulatida; family Asteriidae; genus Asterias; species Asterias amurensis. Next base: position 6,652,263 of record NC_092651.1, read on the forward strand.
TTTTTGATATACATATTCGACAACTTTCATTATATAGGGCAACGAATGCGTTGTGTGTTGTAAGTGGATACAATTATTTTTGTTATGTAAATAACTTCGTTAAATAACAAGTTTACAATTGGCGCCTCATACGACACAACGTGCAGACAACATGCAGCTTTAGATTTTGCATCCAAGACGTCGACTGACATGTGACTACATCTTGCTGAGGCTTTTCGCATGCGTCAAGTCGTCACCGATGTTGTCTGCACAAGTTGAGAACCCCAAAACTATGGTTAGGACGTACGTACGTTCGGAAAAACCACAGCCGTGCTCGACGTGAACGTAGCCTTTATAAAGGCGCACGCGGCACCCAGATGTCACTCATGCCATTCAAGAAAAGAGACCAGCGAGAGTAGCGACGCAGCGAAGCGCCTTGAAAAAAGGCTAACGTTACAACGTGAACGAAGTCCGCGTTCACCCAAATCTAAAGGTCCCTACTATCTTGTGTTGGCACTGCATGCGATTAACCCTGCTGGGTAATCCGAGTGGACCGTCCGCACAGTAGCCAAACAGTGCGTTCAGTCTGCTCCGCGACCGTAGTTCTGTACTAGGCATCATACCGATCGGGTATCCAGACGTAGTGTACGGGGCCAGACTACTCATTCTCTCTTCAAATATCGCGCCTCGATTGACGTCACGAACAGCGCCCTCTCGGGTCGGGCCTACTTTTAAATTTAACTGTTTATTCATATTCCACTCATCAAACCACATATTTTTTGGTGAAAAAGCTTGGTTGAGACAATACACGGAAGAAAAATGTCAGTTAGAAACAAATAAATTACAGCCAATGGGCCATTTTCAAATCAAGGGATATGTATGCATTTGTGTGCATTGAAGTGTTGATGACTCAAGTCAGACAAATCCAAACTCACATAAAGCGGGGCTCATACTACTCCGCTATCGTATCCGCTATCGTGGAGACGATAGCGAAACAAACCTCATATAGTTCTAGTAGAAGTATGCTTATGCTTCCTTCGAATGCGAATGCGAAGTGGATTTTGGTTAGGCAGTACTTTTACAAGCTGCCCTTCCAATAGTGTGACAAACGAAAATTTGCTTCGCATAAATGAATAAGCAGGAAGAAGGAGGCCTACATAACAACAAGTTTTGAACTAAGGTTTGTTAATGTATTGATAGTTCAGAGCAAATTATAGGTGTTCACAAACAATGACTACTTAAATAGAGTTTCTATACAGATCAATATAAACAAGATTCTCTCCATCACCACTTCTTCCTCCATGGTTACACATTCAACGACTTGCATCAGTTGCAAACGTTTGGTTGTATCATGGTATTGCTCTAGTTTATTCATGGAGGAGGGAAACCCTCCATGGTTTATAAATTATTGTACCTACCATGGTCCATCATGTCCCGGGAGATGCTTATACACACCCCGGACACACAGTCTAACTGCACACAGCACACGAAGAACTCACGGAGTTATCGCAACACAGACCGCTATCAGAGGGCAATATAGCTGGTATATTTTGACATAGTCGTTAATTCGTTGTCATCTAGATAGCAGATCTATAGCCTCGGCTGAAACTTTTTCATCTTGAGCATTCACAACTGCGAATTCCTATTTTCTAACGATTCCTCCTCCACGACCAACACAGAGGTGCCAATACCATGTCACGCATGTTGACATGGCTGGAACGTGAAATTATAACAAGCATGACCCAGGGTCACAGAATACATCATGCTAATTTATTACTACGATCGCACGCTGATTGGTTCGATCGGTTCCGTCGGAAAGCTGAAATAGAAAGCAATGAAAAAATTAAGACAGCGCTGCAAGATAGCCAAGACGATATTACTCACCAGTATAGTTTAGATTTCAAGCTCGCCAGTAAATTAAATCATACCGTTAGAGGGCGCGCTCTAGCGATTTACAACTGCGCGTAGTACACTGACCAAAATCGAGCACTATCGTCTTGGGCCAAGACTACTCAGGATGCAGATGTTAGGTAAAATCATCAGTATAATTGAGAACAAAAGAACTTGAATGTAACTTGAAAACCAAACAGAACACTTATTACCATACCTCACAAAACACATGGAGGGAAGCTCAATCTTTACAGTTCGCTCAACACATAGCAAGATCCGCAGTACTGAGCTACGTAAACCCACTCCCTTCTACGTGTAGACTAGTGTAGACGCGTAGGCCTTGGGGAAGCGTACGACCCGAATTTCCAACAATAAGGCCGTGACCGAATTGGCGACTTCGGCTACAGCTACGGCTAGGTTAGGAATTACCATTATGTATCCAGTGACCCTAAAATCCATGCAGGATAAGGAGGTCCAAATGGTGGGGGCTGCTTTACCGCTGCAGGCGCCCCCATAGAACCATGTGCTTTATTAGAGATTATTTTCATACTTTTATCACAATTCAGACCTTGGTTACTACCTCCATGGTGACACTTGCCTTGTGAAAGGGACTAAAGAAGATCTGGCTGAAATTTTGGAGAGTTTTTCCAGCTATGCAGCATGCAATGCATGCGCGTTAACTCTGCACTGCAAAGCCCCGTTCATGATCCCTCTGTTCGGTGTGGAGACCAAGGACAAAACAAAACATGGAAAGTAAAAGGGACACATAAGGGAATTCTAAAGACTGGGTTACTCCACAAGGAAACCTAGCAGAAACTCTAAGACTGGGTTACTCCACAAGGAAACCTAGCAGAAACTCTAAGAATGTGTTAAATTGACAAGAACAAAAGGAATGCCCCCACAAGATTGCATTTTTGAGAATGAGTGTATGACACGTGTACCGTGTTTCTCGTGTATGCTTGATGGGTCAATACATTGCACAACTTATTATTTTTTTTAAATGTCATTATGATTAATGATCAGTTTTAATGATAGGGGATTATGATATGATCGGTTTTATGAGAGGGGATTTATGATATGACCGGTTGTATGCGTTTCTATGATTAACTTTTAATTAACTTTTATAATGAGCAAGAGTTACGGGAGCCCGTCTCAGTGGCATTGCTGTTTCAGTTTTCAACGGCATTTGTTCGTTTTTCAAGAGTATTATATTTCGTTCGCTCAAAATATTTTTGCAAAAGGGAACAAAAAATATCACCATTTGGAGCAAACGGTGTAATCATTTGAGGGAACGGAAATGTTACCTCGTTGGGACGAAATATTGTTTCCAGAGAGCGAGATTATACTTTTAGGGAACAAAAATAGTTTTTCGAAGGACCGATTAAATGACAAAAACATTGGTTCTTTCGGGCTCCGTGCAAGTCCCTTTTCTAGAATAATACGACACACCCAGCAATTAACAAAAGATCATATACAATAATCTCCAACTGTCTGCATGGTTTGTTTTTTTAAATATATCTATATGCAGAGTAATCTCCCTGAAATCGAAGGATTTCGAGCATTTCAGAGGAACAATAGATCATTTAAGCCCCCATAGTAATTACAAAATAATTCCTGGCAATACTGGTACGGGTTTTGATCTACCAATCCAATATACCTTATAATGAACGTGCCTATTGATAAATGTATCACGTGGTTCGTTGTGAATGTTATAAGTTCATTTCGCATATAAAAGTCTCATTTTTTTAAACACAGCACAGACGGTTAAACGAAATCAACCAATCTTTTTATATTATCTGCCGATAAATGCACGCAGTTATGTCTGGCATCCAACTCGTATGTGTACTTCTGTTCCTTGGTGCGTTGCTTGCACCAAGTGTGATTGCGGATGAGCATGACAGGGAAGTCCGAAGCTTTGAAGGTAAATATTAATCATTTACATTAGTTAATAAGTGCAGGGATATTAATAACTGATAACTTTAAACTATGGAATATTTGATAGTCTTACAATAAAACCATTGAGTGATGCTGTGGCCTAAGCACTCAGTAGATTTTGCTTGCTTACGTGCTTGCTTGCTTGCTTACGTGCTTGCTTGCTTACGTGCTTACTTACGTGCTTGCTTGCGTGTTGCTTGCTTGCTTGCTTACGTGCTTACTTACGTGCTTGCTTGCGTGTTGCTTGCTTGCTTAAGTCGAGTGATGTCCTCGAATCACGATGGTTCCCCAAGCCTTTCTGTCCCCCATTGCTGACTTGAAATCTGCTGATTCAAGTCCTGTGTCCATTTTGAGAATGTCAGTGTAAGTTAGTGCCGGTCTACCAGGTTTCCTCCTTCCATGCTTAGGGGTCCACAGAACAATATTGGACACTGGTTCGTCTTTGCTCCTGTAGCAGTGGCCAGCAAAACGCACCCTTCTCTGTCTGATTTTTGCTGAGAGCTTGGGTAGGTTCCCATATGTGACTGTGTTGGTGGTAGATACTTTACCCCGACGTTTGTACAAAGAAAAGAAACATACCGTTTACTATATTAATGTTATTTCACAGAGAAGTGTATCACACCAAAGTTTTTGTTTGATTTGTTTTGGTACAGCTGCAGAAAGAAGTACAGCAGATAGAAGAATGTTCCTTGGCTGTGCTGAATTAGTGCACCCAATACATGAGTTTGCTTGCATATATATTGCCTTAAAAAACCTGTTTGACACGGCCTTAAAGACACTGGACACTAATGGTGATTGTCAAAGACCATTCTTGATCTTCTCACTCAGTGTATCTCAACATATGCATAAAATAACAAACCTGTGAATATTTTAGTTCAATTGGTCGTAGAAGTTGCGAGATAATAATGAAAGAACAACACCATTGTCACACGAAGCTGTGTGCTTTTCGATACTTGATTTCTAGATCACAAAATTTAAATCCGAGGTCTCCAAATCAAAATCATTGAAATTTACTCCTTTCTCGAAAACTTTGTTAAAACTTTGAGTCAGCCGTTTCTCACAATGTTTTATACTATCTACAGCTCTCCATTACTCGTTGCCAAGTAACGTTTTATGATAATTAATAATTATTCTGAGTAATCACCAATAGTGTCCACTGCCTTTAAGAAGAGACTTCAAAAAAAAAATGTATTTTTTGTTTTACTGTTCCCCAGATAAAATAAAAGCATTAACGGATACCCTAAATACCGACTTCGCTAATCGGAAATGGGATGAACAGCTGGACATGTGGCTTCCAGACGCCTATCTTTCAGTTGAAGGATTCCCTCTAGCTCATGGAAAGGAAGGTAAATGACTTTTCAAAGCTTGTCATTTATTGAGTTATCTACGTATATGTTGATTATTTTTGTTAAAGATGACCAGTCGTATATTTTACCAAATTCTTCCCAACTAATTAGGACGAGATAAAAGACGTTATGACACATTGAACCCATCCTAACTCAAAGAGGAATAATCAAAGCGTTTCATGAATTCGGCTGGTTTACCGCCACTAACAGTATCAATTAAAACAAGAAATAAGAAACCAAAAAGCAAATACAAGCAATGAAAACATTCAATGCAATAAAAAATACACTAGTCTAGGTAAACTATATGAAGAAGTACAAATGACTATATAGTCTGTTTTCATTCCGGTAGCTATTCGTAAAGTTGAGAAGACGGAAGTCAGCTCGCTCTACTCCATGACAACAGAGTACATCGAGGTGGGACCACAGGAGGAAGGGGCTGACTACGTTTACGTCTTATATACCGAAAAATGGCACGATCAGAACGAACAACTAATTAAGGACGATAAGTAAGTTTACCCTTTCTTTATATAGGCCCTATTATCTCATGAGTTGGGGGTTGGGGGTTGGGTGGGTAGGTCTGTTTGTTCTCCTGAACATCTGACGTCACACTTCGAGACTCGTTACGTCAGAGAGTAGCCTCGAGCCAACGTGAATGTATTGACGGTCACGCGGTACGGTTGTACGGATGGTAATTTCTTTCTGCACTATTGCCACTTTCGTAACGGGGAAATTGTTTGTTTAACTCGATTAACAAAGCAAAGAGAGGAAAATTGTTGAAGATGGCTATTCTAAGTATAAAAAAAAACTCATATCGCGTATGCACACGATAAGTTTGGATTTATCATGTCGGATGATGAGTTTGGATTTATCGTACACGATATTTTGTTTCATTTATGTAGCGGCACTACACTAATTAATTATGTCTCTATGTTATCATTACAAACAAAAGTGTCTTCACTAAAACTCTGATTGGACGGATCAAACGAGCCGTTCACATTAGAGAGAGAGTGGCAGGGGTTGATCAGTAGATGGGAGGGGCCAGAACACATCAGGCAGGTCGGCTTCTAGATCTTACTAGATAAAACATATATTCTGATGTGAGTGTTTTTATATTCTACAGGTGTCTGTTGGTATGGCGTAATACTGACCAAGGCTACAAGGTTGCCATGTTAATGGTCAACTCCAACGTGTAGAGAGCCAAGTTCACCGGTTCCGGATATTCTAATAGATGATTATGTGGACTTAGGAACTTTAAAGGGATATTCATCATTGGTAATTGTTATGTTCTTCGATGGATTTGGAGGATGAAATGTATTATAAAATCAATTGAGTTCAGTCACCTTTAGTTGAACGTACATCGGCCCTTTTCGAAACCACGGCTTCGGCTCCAGATTCTGCTCAGCCTAGCTTGGTCCAGCGGTTGTTTTGACAATTGCGCGTGCTTTGGGTAGGCCTACGTGCTAAGGGCTTCAGGCGAGAACAAGGAGCCTGAAGCCGAATCCGAAGCCGAAGCCGTGTATTCGAAAAGGGCCAAAATATCCAACCATCTAACATCAACATTAAACAAAAAACTACTCAGCTTCTGTAATGAATATTGACCCTTGAAAACTCAAATTGTGGTGGCTCGTTATGAAGCCTAGATACCAGACGTGTTACCTTTGGCTAACAACATCTTGTTCAAAAATTGCGTGATAATGGAAAAAATTAACAATGTTCTCAGTAAAATACGTAATTTTTTACTTTACGTATACAGGTAATTGTTTTAACCATTGGTTTGGTATCACGCTTTAAATAGAAGATGAATGGCTGCATCAATTGGCTCAATTTCAAGTTAGTATACACCTATGCTCATGAGTTATGTATCGGTTTCCTTGCGAATATTTATTACACAAAACACCAAGCTGTATGTCTTGTTTGTTTTTAGAGTATGACGTCAGCATAAACATTAAACCACTTAAGGTCATCTGGAAGTGGTATATTGTCAAAATAAAGCTTCTGTCACTAAAATGTGTGTTTTGATGAGTGGAATATGAATAAACAGTTAACTAAGGTTCTATAAAATTAGTTTCCATTTTATTTACAAATTTAAAAGTAGGCCCGACCCGAGAGGGCGCTGTTCGTGACGTCAATCGTGGCGCGATATTTGAAGAGAAAATATGGAGTCTAGCCCCGTTCACTACGTCTGGGTACTTGATCGGTATGATGCCCACGTATAGAACTACGGTTACGGAGCAGACTGCACGTACTGTGGCTGCTGTGCAAGCGGACGGTCCACTCGGATTACCCTGCACGGTGAATCGCAAGCTAAAAATAATATGCCCTCAAAATTCAAACTTACCCGAATTTTTCACGTTTGGCATATGCTCCTCTAGGTTTGTCACACCGTTTACCAGTTACCTTCTTTACTTCCTACTTTACGCCAGTTACCTTCTTTGACTTCCCACTCTGGAAAAGTTGTTGCCATGGCGTCATGTTTTAGAATAACCGTTCAATTCATGTAAAATCTGTGGTGTTATACCGGATTCGGCACGAGTTCGCTGCACAGCGCTGAAAAAGACATCGGACCGGACTACTTTTGCTCTTGTGAGTCTGACTTTCGCGGCCCACAACCGCCCATACTTGGGGTCTGCAGGAAACACACGCAACCTGACCCCATCTTTAGTTGTTTTGCTGCATCCAGCAGCAATACACCTGGTCTGCATTTGCACGTGTGTGTACTCGATCTACGCATTGTATGCAAAGTCTGCCTCGACTGACGTCACAAAAGGGGTAAGCATATATAGCGTGACAAACAATTGCTAAAAAATTGTTTTATTGTTCATAAGCATATACTCTTATGTTTGAAAGAAACAAAAATCTATTTCCAGGTGACTTTAATAGTTTCTTAGATCGGTCTGAGATGAATTGTTTTTGAAGGAACGTGGGTATTCTGAAGGTGCTTGTTCAATCGCGGCGGGATCGGAGACGAACAATTTCACAAACCGCTCAGATTGTTTTAAGATAAATATTTACTAATAAAGCCGGTTCATACTTCCTGCGAATGCGAAGCGAATTTGACGTCACAACCCTCCTGTCGCAGCGATATTCGCAAGTGAGTTGTTCAAAGTTGAACTGCTGCGAATTATTCGTTGCGAATTTGTGACTGTCACATAACCACGGGATGTGGCTCCAAACAACAAATGTAAGAAAGACGAACAAGCCATGCACTCATGAAATAAATGAACAGTGAAAGAAGCACTTCTAATTTACTATATACATCAATATTTAATTATGAAATTCCTCATCGAACACTATCAATCAACATGTCCAATATTCTTTGGCTCTAATTACAATTCCTTGATTCAAATAAAATCTCCTCCAAAATTAAACCAAAATAATTTATCTATCCTTACTTCACCTAAATTAAAACTTCAAACCTCAAAACGTTCTGAACTTCACTTCAACTTACTATCTTCAATGAAAATCAATATAGAAAAACTATACTCTGTTCTCAAACTCCACAAACTTCTTCAAATGTCAATATAATAACTTGCGCTAGTAGAACCCTCCACTTAACTTCAAATCTAAATTACGTCTTAGAAAAACTTCTTATCACAACTTCTGCTCCAACTGGAGTGTAAAACAACTCCCTTAATCTCAAATAACAATTATTTCTTTCCAACTTCTTTTCACAACTGGAGAATAAAACAACTCCCTTAATCTCAAATAGCAAAGTTTCTTCCAAACTTCTTTTTCACAACTGGAGAATAAAACAACTCCCTTAATCTCAAATAGCAAAACTTCTTCCAAACTTCTTTTTCACAACTGGAGAATAAAACAACTCCCTTAATCTCAAATAGCAAAACTTCTTCCAAACTTCTTTTTCACAACTGGAGAATAAAACAACTCCCTTAATCTCAAATAGCAAAGTTTCTTCCAAACTTCTTTTTCACAACTGGAGAATAAAACAACTCCCTTAATCTCAAATAGCAAAACTTCTTTCCAACTTCTTTTTCATAACTGGAGAATAAAACAACTCCCTTAATCTCAAATACCAAAATTTCTTCCAAACTTCTTTTTCACAACTGGAGAATAAAACAACTCCCTTAATCTCAAATAGCAAAACTTCTTTCCAACTTCTTTTTCACAACTGGAGAATAAAACAACTCCCTTAATCTCAATAGCAAAATTTCTTTCCAAAATGTATGGCTATGGAAGAAGAAAATTATTCTCCCAATGTTAAATGTATAATGTCAGCAAATACAAAATTGCAATCCAACCTGGCTTTTACTGACTATCTACAAAAAGTGTCTTTACTCTCATGGAAGACAAAAATTACTTAAGAAATTGCTCCCATCTTCCGATGATAAATATATATATATATACAAGCATAGAGTTTTTATATACAGTGTTTCAAAATTATCGGGCTAGCTGTTCTTTCGACGGAATCCGTTCAGAGAATAAAAAGCTTGAAGCTATACTTAGTCTTCATTCTTGACGAAATTCCACATCAGTTCAAATGGTTAGCTCAATCATGGTTCATCCAGTGTAGGGTGGTAGAAAAATGGAGTATCCAGATTAATGTCTGTCGCAAACTGTTTAACCCGGAACCAGTGCCATCTACAAAATCAATACCAACCATACCGATACCATAATGATAATTGAACAGTTCTGTCTGGAAATGCTTATAATCAAATAGTTTCTACACTTGGTTTGCACTATAATCATAAACTATCAAACTGTACATTTTCGTACTAAACTTAGAATGAATTTCAAAGCAATATTTGTTCATAAAATAATTCACAACTTACGGTTAGGAGTTCCCTTTAAACTTAAACGGTGTCTGCCTGTTATAGCTTGCTGTTGAAACAGCACAATCTTCAATTTGTCGCAATGATACAATTTATCAAACAAAATTCTGCATGAAGGTCCTGCAATATGTCTGACCTCCCTGATAGCAGATCTTGGAATGATCAACCACACCCTAATCTAAGGTTGCAAGGAATTCTTAAACTCACCCAACCATGGCACCCACTCTACAGAACAATAGTCACCTCTCAATGCACACACATACACCCTACATCAGCCCACTCATGTCTTCCCAAATAAGGACTTGTTCACTCAACTGTAGTTCACTGACTGCATCACAGAACTAAATGAATATTCATTGGATCGCTAAACTCTTGACCAATAAATTAAATGAGGGAAATATAAAAAATACACATGGGTTATTTACAGTACTAGATCACTTGTGACAGTGACGTCAACATTTGTATCGCATTCGCATTCGCGGGAAGTATGAACCGGGCTTTAAATCTAAGTGTAATCGGAGACGAAAGTTGTTCAAACCTTTCGTTCAAAACGTGTGAGACCAATTATGTACTGAGGAGGAACAAGGGTTTTCTGAAGCTGATGGTAGAATCTTTGCATGATCGGAGACTATCAGTTTTTTCAAACCGCTATGCTCTCTCTGTGATTAAATCAGTAGAAATTTGGGACTTTTAAAGGTGCTGGTAAAACCTTAGCGTGATCGGAAACGATTTTTTTCCAAAACGCTCAGATTGATCTGAAATTAATTATGTAGGAATTTGGGTGATCCAAATGAGTGTGTGGGGGGGGGGGGGGGGTTGTCAAACCTTCAAAACCGACCAACCCTTCTTTTTCCAACTGTCTTGCGCAAATCCACACGGCCCACATTCTACAATTTGAAGGCTTTCAAATTAAGTCCGTTTTCCTTCACCAGTTATGCCTCTAAATGGCCTTTTATAGAGCATCTATAATGCAAAACTTTTCGGGGCCTAAAGCCGGCCCGGACCCCACACCGTAAACGCTTCGTGCTATCGACGATGTGACCTCTGACGTCACACGAAAACCATAACATGATTCGCGCGCACACCGCCGGGCAAAACCTTTGTGTTTTGGCAGCCAGCTAGAAAGTGTACGCAATCTTACTATGACTACGCAACTCAGTGCCCGGCGAAACATGACGTATACAGTGTTTTGTCAACAGAGGGCGGTTTGAATGTAAACATAGGTCACATCGTCTATACGCTCGAATACTCATATTTCATCTTTGTTCTGAAGTGCCCCGAAAAATGTGTATTTTTTTCTGGTTGTTTTGTCCTTTTACGCATGTTGAAAGCAACAGCAATACGGATCTTCTGTTTTCAAAGAATTGTTCTTCTACAGTTGCCATATTAACTTGTCAAACAGGAATAAGTACCCAAATGCGCCCAAAACCAGTGTAGCATGCATGACGCAATTTTGAGAATAGGTTTCCCGAGAACATGTAGTGTAAAAAGCATGACCAAACTGGATTGTGCTTGTATATCATAAATCAAGTGGTTTGGACTACTTCATTTATTTGCATATCAACAAACACGATATTGGAAGGTCACGTTCAATGCACACGGTTCATGGCGTTATGATGTATAGGTACGGAGACTTAAGTCGGAAGGTACGGTGTTCTATATATACCACGTGCAAAGCAGCATTAAAGGAACACGTTGCCTTGGGTCGGTCGAGTTGGTCTTTGAAATGCGTTCTTACCGTTTGTTATAAAATGCATATGGGTATAAAGATGTTGTAAAAGTAGAATACAATTATCTACACAAATGTGCCTCGAAATTTAATGCGTGGTTTTCTTTTTATCCCGTCGACTAACGGTCGGTCAATAAATTATGGGAGTCAAATGTTTTACTGCCATAAATGGCGACCGTGTTAGTTCGCGACGTAAAAGGAAAACCGTGCAACTTTGAGTGATATTTGTGTGGATCCTTATATTCTAGTTTTAAAACATCTTTCTAACCATATGCATTTCACAACAAACGGTTTCACAGACGCTTTTTATAGACCAACTCGTCCTATCCAAGGCAACGTGTTCCTTTAAAAGCACATTCATAACTACCTAAGACAGTTTATCCATTCTGATTGTTGAGAGGGCATCACGAGGGGTTGTTTGAACAGATGATATAACACCAGTAAAAAGTGTTGAAACATGGGCGTGACACGCGAGCTTGCACCTGATATAAGACAGTTTCTTCATTTCTATTGGTCGAGAGCAACGGATGGAACAGTTGTGCTACATCACGCGATACGCGCGATGCGCACATCTCCTTATAAGGAGTTGTTTTATACCCGAGGGCCTTACCATTTCATAGGTGGAGGGGTGTTGTGTTGAAAGAAATCATTGACCAATTTATAATTTTTGCATTTATTTTACTTTTTGACCAAAAAAGTGTTGATGTTTTTTGACCGAAAAGGTATTTGTCAATGGGAATCAAAGTGTGATGAATCGGTTTTCAGCTAGTGGTTTAAACCCACCGAGGCCTGGTTCTTGATAATTTACGTCGAGGTAAAATTATCAAGAACCAGGCCTCGGCGGGTACCAATAGTTGAAAACCTCTTCACCACACATTGATTCCCTTAATGTAAAATGCGGTTTATAGCAGAAAAGTAGTTTTAAAAGGATATTTTTTTTTTTTACCATTTTCATTTTTTTTCGGAGAACTTTGTTTTATGTTCAATATAATTATGTGTTTTGTTAGTTTTGTAGAGTCACTTTTCAAGTCTACCGTTTTCCGATAAGATTTATAACCAAAAAAAATCAAAATATAATTGAAGATTATAACAATTGACTCAACTACTTCCATGTAGTTGTTGTATCATTTGCATTAAGTGAGACGATGTCCTTTTGTGCTTTTTAATTGAACTGCGATCTAAAAATACAGAATTTGTTTGATATGCATCTAACCCTTCAGAATGCCCCCCTACTTCTTCCCAGAAAATTACCCCCATAAAAACATAGAAAGCACTTGGAGTGAAGTATCTGCTTTGCTGAACATTGAGGATCTTTTCAATGTACTGGGTCAGCAATCTTTAAACTTATATATTTTAACAAATAGTAAGTGTTTCAAACAAATTGTTGTATTATGTTGTACCTGAGTGGACGTTGCGGGGAGGGGTAATGAAAGGAAACAAAACTGAAAGGTAACTGCCCCAATTAGCGTGCACGAAGGTAGAATTTTGATTCGTCGTGTCATGTTAATTTTGGAACCTGATAACTGACTCTATAAGCCAAATAATCAACCAATCAACCAAAGTATTCAATATTTGGGGTCAAAATTTCAGACAGCTGAAAATACCACCAACTTCCACAAATAATACCCGTACGAATTGTCATTGAAATGACTAACACAGCGCACTGTAGCAATTTCTCACAACTGGAAACAAAGTGTGTTGCGCTGCATTTTTCTACGGTGGCCTGTTGCAACCACCGTAGAAAAATGCAGCGCAACACTCTTTAAATTTAATACGTGTGGGTTTTCCCAGTTGTGAGAAATTACTACCATTGTATTTTGCGCACGGGATTTATACAGAAAGGACTTGTACTGTATACATTCACATCGGTGTCGAGTTGGTGAAGAAGAGGTGCACTATTTTTACGTGTTGTTTACAGAATCTATGTTGCGGGCCATTTTCCACTTCCGATTCATCAAAGAGGTTCAAGTGTAAGCAGTGAGCATTAGTCACATCTACAGCTTGAGGTAGGACTTACTTGCACTAGGGTCTATTGTGTCTTAATGAACATGACCAATTAGACCTGTATTAACTGACATGTTGGCTGTGTGTAAATGAACATGATTCGGTCACACGAACCAGTGTACATTGATCTTAACAGTACACGCATTAATTTTTAATTTGTCTGTCTGTCTGTCTGTCTGTCTGTCTGTCTGTCTGTCTGTCTGTCTGTCTGTCTGTCTGTCTGTCTGTCTGTCTGTCTGTCTGTCTGTCTGTCTGTCTGTCTGTCTGTCTGTCTGTCTGTCTGTCTGTCTGTCTGTCTGTCTGTCTGTCTGTCTGTCTGTCTGTCTGTCTGTCTGTCTGTCTGTCTATGTCTGTCTGTCTGTCTGTCTGTCTGTCTGTCTGTCTGTCTGTCTGTCTGTCTGTCTGTCTGTCTGTCTGTCTGTCTGTCTGTCTGTCTGTCTGTCTGTCTGTCTGTCATTTGTTTGTCTGTTTTTCTGTTCGTTTGTTCGTCCGTCCGTTCGTTCGTTTGTTTGTTTGTTTGTTTGTCTGTTTGTTTGTTTGTTTGTTTGTTTGTTTGTATGTGTGTTATAGATTGCACCACAGAGCATCTATAATGCAAAACTTTTCGGGCCATTAGGCGGGCCCCGGACCCCACGACGTAAAGTCTTCGCGCTACGCACTCCTCGCATACTCATCTTTCATCTTTGTTCTGAAGTGCCCGTCCCCCCCCCCAGAAAAATGTGTGTTTTTATGGTTGTTTTTGTCCTTTTACGCACGATTAAAGCAATATCAACACGGATCTTCTGTTTTCAAAAAACTGCATGTTCTTCTACAGTTGCCATATAACTTGTCAAACAGGAATAAGTACCCAAATGCGCCCAAAACTTGCACCTCAGTGTGGCATGCATAACGCCATTTTGAGAATAGGTTTCCCGAGAACATGTAGCGTAAAAAGCAAACCAAACTGGATTGGCCTTGTATTATCATAAGTCAAGTGGTTTAGACTATTTCATTTATTTGCATAACAACAAACACGATATTGGAAATTGAAAGGTCACGTTCAATGCACACAGTTCATGGCGTTATGATGTATAGGTACGGAGACTAAAGTCAGAAGGTACGGTGTTCTAATACCACGTGCACAGCAAAGATTAAAAGCACACTCTAAATGCGGTTTGTTTGAGTGTTGTCGGTGTGTTTGTCTGGGTTATTTTGTGGTGTTGGCATACATGTTGTTTGTGCATAATATTAACAATCTACAAAATGCATACAACATCAATACTTCAGTTTAAAGGCAGTGGACACTATTGGTAATTGCTCAAAATAATTATTAGCATAAAACCTTACTTGGTAACGAGTTAATGGGGAGAGGTTGAAAGTATAAAACATTGTGAGAAACGGCTCCCTCTGAAGTGACATATAGTTTTCGAAAAAAGAAGTAAGTTTCCACGAATTTGATTTCGAGACCTCAGATTTAGAATTTGAGAAATCAAGCATCTGGAAGCACACATATTCGTGTGACAAGGTGTTTTTATCTTTCACAATTACCAATGGTGTCCACTGCTTTTGAAGAACATAAATAAATCACGAAGGGTAAGGTTCAGCATAATATGCATTAAAGTCACCTGGAAATAGATTTGTTTTCTTTCAAACATAAGAGTATATGCTTACGAACAATAAAACAATTTTTTTAGTAATTGTTTGTTACGATTAATATGTTTAAAAAATATATAAAGTTGTTTGGGGGGCTGACTCCGCCTACCCCTTTTGTGACGCCATTCAAGGCAGACTTTGCCTGCAACGCGTATAGTAAACACACGTGCAAAGTACATGTACGTCCAAGTCGTGAGTTGGTACATTTCAAAAAGTGTTTTTCTGCATTCAGCAGCAATACACCTGGTCGGCATTGCCGGAAAAAAAAAATTGCTCATTTGCTTAATACAATCTACACTCGTAGACAAACAAACAAACAAACAACCAAACAAACAATCCCATTAAGCTTCCACCGGTAAAACGACAAAGTGTGTGTATCCATCTCAACACCAATTCAATTAGTTTTCATACGGATATTAATTTAAGTTTTGAGCCATACAGGGTATAATCAAACATCCTCGTATAGATACACGCGTCGTTATTTGTGTATAGACATGACGGGGTTCACACAAGCAAAGCAGGTACTATTTCTGATCATGTCGGGAGTTGTACGAGAAAATTGATCAAGAATTTTAACAATTCATCCGTAACCCTTGCCATATTGTTCCCTTCTCTTCGCTCACAAAGACCAGGGTGCCTATGGTACAATCATAGAGCAAGGAATGAACCCGTGATGACCTTCGGTCACCGAGCTTTTCTTTCACCAATAGTCAACAGATGACGTGACAGCGGTCCATACAACCCAACGTGTCGGCACTTGTTCCCCGGGTTGTGTACCGTCATCGCGCGGACGGGGTGACGTCACGCGAGGTGTTGGGACAGGGTCTGTTTATGCGCGGTAGTTTTAAAAGCAGATTGTTATAAAAGCGCTTCGCTGTTTTGTGACAACATTGCCACTGAGAACCTGGAAATCATAAATTGTATGATTTTTTTTCTATCGGAAAAAGGTAAGTTGTCAATAATATTATTGTACATAAACAAGTTGACCGTTGTTGTTATGTAGTGTAAAACCCGATATAATGCTGTGTCGTGTGTCTTGAGTTGATTGCATTGTCAGTGTCTTTTTTGTTCTCTCCGTCAATGATATGACTTCAAAAACCATTTTGTTTTGCTTTTCTTTAGTGTGGATACAATTTTATTTGTTTTAACTATGTTTTTTCTCTCTTCAAAATCTGCGCTAAAAGTGCGGTGATTTATGAGACACATTTAAAAACGAGTGTTCTTAAAGCTCAGTTTTACTTTTATAATTTCCAGTATTCAATTTAATTTGTCCGAGTATTGAACATTGGTTGTTGAAAGGCATGGACCACATCAACCATACAAATATCAAATAATGGATTATGGTGATTGATTCACGCGAAAATTAAACATAAAACCAGCCGCCACACTTTCTCCTAGAAGACACGCACTGTCAAACTATATATAAGGCGTTTTTGCTATAAAGAACGTTCCCAATAGACAGTTGGTATTCAAGAGAGCATTAAACAATAACCAGTGACACTTATTTAGACCCTTGTCAAACTTAAAGCAAGTTGAATAAGTCAACTTGTTCACTCACTTTTCATATTGACGAAATGGCTAATGGTTATAGTGTCGTATAAATATTTCAGAAGATTGGAAATGTGTGATACATACAAAACCGGACAGTTTGATTTAAATAACACTTCGTACGGCTTCTAAAGTGAAATAATATAAATATAGTGTTATGTTTGTGTGCGATATTTAGCAACCACAGTCCGTGATGTAGAAGTGGCAATTCCTCAGAAAAAGAAAAGAAAAAAAATAAACAAACGGATCCAACCCAGAGCAGGACTAGGATGTTGTTTTTTGTGTTTTTTTTTGTTCTTGTCTTTTGTTGTTGCTGTTGTTGTTGTTGCTGTTGTTGTTGTTGCTGTTGTTGTATACATAAAGCATGCCTCTGAAGAAGGTTCGATTTGTATCGAAAGCTAAGGCCATCCCTACTCATAATAATAGATACCCCTATATGAAGGGATTTATTGGATGACTGATGACAGTATTATAAGGTGTATTTGATACGGTTGTTCCTTGTCCTCCATGCTATATACACACAATAAGGAGGGTTTGGTTAGTTTAATTAGAGCCACCAGAAATTTGTCGAAAATAGTCCCAGATCACTGTCTGGCGGGGTCATATTTATTGCGACCCAAAAATAAACCAAAACCAATAACTTTAAAGAAGTTCCAAAGTGGTGTCTATATAAAACGGGGATTTACGATCCTTGTGGATCATTGTGCATCAGAGCTGGTTGGTGTCACATCGCGCTCTCTAAGCTAGTTTTGAACAGTGCACATCCGAACACTGACCATAATTAATCGGATTGTACCATCTACTTCAACAGATTTCACACGAAGGCCTGCGTACCAATAGTTGGGTTCTACCAGCACCACGAATCCAGATATCTCTCTATCGTTGACTGGAGGTCTATCCCCTGAACGAAGTCGAGAAGATATTGATAGTACTATAATGGTAAGAGCACTACTACTACGACAGTTTGTCTTTTAGGATATTTAATTCTAAGAAGTTAATACCATCAAAACAACTGTAAAAAATAAAGCACACGAAATTCCGTCTTTGTTAAATTTAAGTCTCCGGACAGTGATATTTTGACCCGGAGTAGTCCAAACATTTAAAAACTTGTTTTGCACTGTGGGGTGGGCGTGTGCGTGGCTAAATTTGTACCAACATGAAAGCATTTTTACAAACACAATCACTATCTCTTTTTTTTTTTCTTCTTCTTTTTCGTTTCCCTATTTGTACAGGATGTTGACATACCACAAGACCCGAATGAGAAAGGAATACGAAACAAGACAGATGATCCGGCTACTAGCAGACGAGTCCAAGAACGGTTTAAATGTTCCACGTGTGGAGAGTTATTCCGTCACCTTACAAACCTCAGTCGACACCCAAGGATGCACAAGAAGACTCTGACTAATGCATCATGTCAAATATGTGGGAAGATGTTCGCCCGTTCTGATAGTAAGTATGAAACGACACCGTAAGAACCACCCCATTAATTCTCCAGCACCATTACTCTCTCTGACCGAGAATCTTGCCCTGAATTGCAACGAAGTGGCCGATAATCCAAACCCAACCCATACTCCCCCAGCTGATTTGGTCCCAGAACAATCTCTCTCTGTAAGCAGTAATCCACCGCCAAGAAACAGCAATACGACCACACCGATAACCAAGACGGCTGCATGCCCGGCATGCGGGACAATTTTTCCAAGTGTTAATCGTATGCTGAGCCACCTGATGAATGATCACATCGATGATTACCCATCGTCTCCAGTACCGCCGAAACAATTTTACGAACCCTTGGACGAGATGATGGATGGATGGGAGGAAAATAATCTCAATGTAGAGGAAGATGATGAGCACCAACAATTAAACACGGGTCAAGGAAACTCGAGTGCCCAGTGTGCCAAAAACAGTTCACTCGAGCTGATAATGTGAACAGACACATCAGGGCAAGTCATGGAGGAAATGTGGGTTCAGCAGCATCGGTACTGAACTTACCAACCGTCCACCAGTTCATTCCTCAACAACAACCCCCACTTCAAGAAGACCCCTTGGTGAATCCTACGTCGACAGACGGTGATGTTTTCAATCTCCAACCCGAGGCCATTATCGACACTCTCCGTAAGAACTGGGGAGCCATCCGCACACATCACTGTGTTCAGCGCCAAATTCAAGATGTGTACAACTTTAGACTCATCGGACGCTCCATCGAAACTGTTGATGAGGCGCTTATGACACTATTTCACCGCCTAAAATGCAGGGCAAAGATGAACATCTCCTTCGGTTTCCTACTTCGCCATTCGGAGACGGGAGAACACCGCTATTTTCACTCTAGTCAGAACAACGGGCGGGTGTTTCCGGCTCCGGCAACGGTTGCCTCTCAAGATGACATGGGTCGGCTGATAGAGAAAGTCCGCGAGGTGGACGTTTTGAAGATAGGTTTTCATCGTCGCCCAGATACGAAATGGACGGTGGCGGCCATAAAGAATATGACCGTCTATGTCAACAAGCTGAGACAATTTCCGATTGGTTCACCCATTGAGAAACTACCACCCTACGTCGCCGAAAATGACGGCTTGTGGAATTTGGTCGTAAATGGGAACACCGGCGAAAGGTATGACGATAAGTTATGCTTCTTTCGATGTCTAGCCGTGCACAGAGGGGAAAACAAGAACTCAAATGAAAAATCAACACGTTAACTGGCTGAAACATTTCGCCAACACACAGGACAGAAGCACATAGTCGGAGTCACTTTAGATGAACTTTCTATAGTCGAGGAACTTTTCAAAGTAAGAGTACACGTGTACATGCTGCTACCAATAGACGACAGCGACGAAGACGAAATGACCAACGTCCATGAGGTTGATACTAAGCAGGACGAGAATGTGGCAAGTATCAAAAACAACAGAGTTAAAGCAGAATTGATCAGGCGTTCCCATCACGACTATGTCGACAAACTGGACCTGAATTTGTGGGGAAGGCACTTTTCCTACATCCACGAAATTGAGACGTACAGCCAATCCTACGCCTGTTCCAAGTGTTGCACGGTTTTCACTCGATCAACCGATTTAGTACGTCACGAACCGACCTGTGATGTCAACGTCAAACATCGGTTCAGCGGAGGGGCTTACCAGCTTCCGTTAACGGTCTTTGATAAATTGTCTGAGTTGGGAGTGGAGATTGAAGATAATATGAAGTACTACCCGTACAGAGCAACATACGATTTCGAAACCTACTTTCACCAATTACCACAGACCGATGAAGACAAAGAGAAGAAACTTAGATGGGAAGCTCAACACGATCTCCTGAGTGTCAGTGTAGCAAGTAATATTCTTGGTCACGAGCCACCACAATGCTTCGTGAGTGACGGTAGTCCGGCTCAACTGGTTTCGGGTATGGTGGACTACCTACATATCATAAGTCAAACTGCGTATACTTCACTTATGGAACAATTTCAAGGTGTTTTTGAAGAGTTAGACGAGCTGCTGGATGCATTGAAGGACAACATGGAAGAGCGCAGAAAGTACAACCACACCAAAAAGGTTAAACAGCAGCTGGACGAGTACCTCAAAGAGTTACCGGTGCTTGGTTTCAATTCGGGAAAGTACGACATCAACGTTATAAAGCGGTATCTCTATCCAGTTCTACAAGATACTGACCCTTTGAAGTTCATCATCAAACGCACCAGCACCTACATGGCCCTGAAAACCGAGAAGTTGAAATTCTTAGACATAACGAACTACTTGGCACCCGGCTATAGCTACTCCAAATTCCTGAAGGCGTACGAGTGCGAAACGACCAAGGGTTTTTTCCCCTATGAATGGGTAGACGACCTGCAAAAGCTTGACTTTCAAGAGCTTCCACCCCACCAAGCGTTCTACAGTAAGCTGAAGGGGTCCAATATTTCTAAGGAGAAGTATGAGTTCTGTCAAAGAGTCTGGAAGGAGCAGGGCATGACCACCATGCGGGAGTTTCTGATATGGTATAACAATCTTGACATCGTTCCCTTCCTGGAAGCCCAGGAGAAGATGTTTACATTTTACAGAGATCGCAATATGGATATGTTCAAGTCCGCCATTTCTGTACCGGGTCAATAAAGACCAATAAAGACTTGTTCTACAAAATTAAAGAGAACATCGTGGGAGGACCGTCTATCGGTGTGAAAACCGTGTGAAAACATCGTGGGGTTCGACGCCAACGCGTTATATCTCTGGTCAATAATGCAAGATATGCCGATAGGGACTTTCATCAGGAGGAATGCCGAACGGGAGTTTAAGCCGGTGAGAAGTCACAAGTTCGGTGTCATGGCAACAGAATGGTTGGACTGGCTGGCATTCTCGCAAGGTATTCATGTTCGACACCAATTTAACAGCAAGGAGAAACGTGTAGGTGGTCGAATGATCCCGGTGGATGGTTACTGCAAAGAAACCAACACTATTTTCCAGTTCCACGGTTGCTACTGGCACGGACATCCCTGCCATTTGAACCCTAACGAGTTTAATAAAGTCAGACAAGCGAGTAGAGACGAACTAAGGCGCCAAACGGAAGATACCTCTGCGTACATAAGGCAGCAAGGTTACAAGCTGATAGAGCTGTGGGAGTGTGACTGGCGCGAAATACAGAAGACTGACCAGACCGTGAGAGATTTCTTACGGACCATCCGACTCTCTCACTTCAACAAGAAAACCATGACCCAACAGGAGGTATTGGGTTGTGTGGTGGACGGATCCATGTTTGGTATGGTCGAGTGCGACATCAGAGTTCCTTCTGCATTGAGAGCCCACTTTGCAGAAATGCAACCCCGTCTTTAAGAACACCAACGTCAGTCGTGAGGATATTGGAGATCACATGCGGGACTATGCTGAACGAGAAGGTGTCATGAGGCAACCACGTCGCACTCTCATTGGTAGCATGTTTGGTGAGCGTATCTTGCTCACGACACCCCTCCTTCAGTGGTACATCAATCACGGATTGGAAGTCGTGCACATCTACGAAGTCATTCAGTACGCTAAAAGTCCATGTTTTGAATCGTTCGGTAATAATGTCAGTAATGCAAGAAGAGTCGGTGATCGTGACCTGACAAAATCCATCTTGGCTGATACCATGAAGCTTCTTGGTAACTCTGCGTATGGTAAAACAGTCACCGACCAGGAGCGCCACATGAACGTCCGAGTCTGTACCGATGCCGATGCTCCACGTTACGTTAACAATTCTCATTTCCGTGCGCTCCATTCTCTTGACGACGGGTTGTATGAATGCGACATGACAAAGAAAGTAATTCGATTCAACCTCCCCCCACAGATTGGCTTTTTCGTCTATCAGTACGCGAAATTGCGGATGCTTGAATTCTATTACGACTTTCTTCTAAAGTTCATCGACCCCTCCGACTTCCAGATGTGCGAGATGGACACGGATTCGGCATATCTCGCCATCTCGGGGGAAAACCTGGACGATGTCATCAAGCCAGACATGAAGCAGCAATACCTGGAGGAGAAACACCAATGGTTTCCTCGAGAAGATACTGCTGAACATCGTTCTTACGATAAGAGAACTCCAGGACTATTTAAGGTGGAATGGGAAGGGGACGGTATAGTAGCCCTTTGTAGTAAGACGTACTACTGCTTCGGTGCTAAGAACAAAAACAGCTGCAAGGGACTTAACAAACTCGGGAATGACATCACCAAGCAGCGATACATGGACGTACTCGAGTCACAGAAAGCGGGAGAAGGTGTTAACCGAGGATTTAGGATGAGAGGAGCCGGGATGTACACCTACGAGCAAACCAAAACTGCCTTTACTTACATGTATCCCAAACGGAAAGTAGCATCAGACGGTGTGACGACTACCTATCTGGACTTGTAAATACTTTAGAGACGGCAGATTACCGCCACGGATTGTAATTAATAATGATAATAATAAGACATTTGTAAAGCGCCTAATGCGAAAAGCCTCTAAGCGTGTGAGAAAAGAGAGAGAAAGATACAATTAAAAATAAGCAGATTAAACAAATACCAGCATTAAACATATGAGTTTTCAACAGAGAACTTGCCTGGTGAATATGCACAGAGAGACTGTTCCAAAGAAAATTTGTGGATATAGAATGTTAAATAATGAGTTTCGTTTACGATGGCAAGATACACAATTTGCGATAGTCCTTTACCCGACGCAGTATTCTTCTCTCTTTTTGAAAAACAAATTTAACTTTTCATTTTATTATTGTATTTTTCCTTCAGCGATGAGTTACGCGTCATTTGAATTCAAGTTAATGAATAAGAAAAGAAAGAAAAAAGAGTAAATAACAGAGATGACAATCATGAATCATTTACTTAATATTCTCAAATTTTCAACACAGCAGTTTTTTCCCTAATAGCATTTCAATCAACAAATTTGCTCGAATGTTCTAACCTTAAAACAAGTTAAAGCATTGTATATTATAGCAAAAAAGGTTAATATATAGTGGTCGATAATTTTCAATATTGTTGTATTCAATTCTTTTTTTTTTTGCTTTGTCTGCATTTACTTGCGGTGTTTCCAATATATGGTTTAAAAATACAATTTTTACTGATACTGCAAAATCAAAAGTGTGTAATCAAAGGCATCAATCGACTTGAAATGTTTACATGCCGGTTTCTTAGGAAAAAACATTAACTTTTTGGTATTAACTGTTATACAATTATTGCACTTAACAAATGCTCCATTTTTACAGTAAACTTCTAAAAGTAATCAGCCGATGTTTGAAACGCTTTGTTAAATATTACCTAGACATATACCTAGATATTTTACTAATAAGCATGCAGCTGTATGATTTCTTGGTGACGACAAATAAAATACTTGAAACCGTATAATTGCCCGTTGTTCACTCAAGGAATGTTCTTTTTATTGTTGTATGTGTTTTACTATGCATTTAAAACATAAATTATGAAAACCATAGGGTAGGGGCTTAAGTTGCTCTATGTCCTTTTTGTTAACAGGCCTCTTTTAAACTAAGAGTTTGAAATGAATTGCTTGTTTTATAAACGGAGAAAGACTTTGGCCTACAGAACGAATTCAAACGTGGTCACCATACCCCAATGGTCAGCAACACAAGTATGAGATAACAGGTTGGACTTGTTTGGGTTTGTCGGCTAATCGGCTATTATGGCGTCATCTATTGACTATCACGATAGCTCGGTAATTATCTCTGATAATTGTTCATGCTTTGTATTGATGTGTTGGTAAAAATTGGCGATTTGTTTTTAATTATGCGTGCTCAATGTTGAAACTTCACAACACACACGGATAAGTTTAAATCTTCCTTTTAGGACCGTGAAAAAAAAAAAAAAAAAAAAAAAACGGGGGATACTGTCAATGTTTGGAATCGGACAAACGAAGATGTTTAAACGTTACCTTGTAAAAAAAAAAAAAAGAGCAACAACCATACGTTTTCGTTCAACTGTCCTAAACACGTTGTATTTAAGTTGACATTTCAAGTTTTGGAAGTAACGTTTCTCAAGTTTCTGAAGATAAACAGGAATATATCGCTTGACGTCAGCCCGTCAGTGTTCGACGACGGTACACAACCCGCGGAACAAGAACTAACACGTTTGGATTGTATGGACCGCTGTGACGTCATCTGTTGACATCTACCGTGAAAGCAAAGTTCTGTGACCGGAGGTCCTCGCGGGTTCAATGTAACTATGCACCCTGGTCTTTGTGAGCGAAGAGAAGGGAACAATATGGCAAGGGTTACGGATGAATTGTTAAAATTCTTGATCAATTTTCTCGTACAACTCCCGACATGATCAGAAATAGTACCTGCTTTGCTTGTGTGAACCCCGTCATGTCTATACACAAATAACGACGCGTGTATCTATACGAGGATGTTTGATTATACCCTGTATGGCTCAAAACTTAAATTAATATCCGTATGAAAACTAATTGAATTGGTGTTGAGATGGATACACACACTTTGTCGTTTTACCGGTGGAAGCTTAATGGGATTGTTTGTTTGGTTGTTTGTTTGTTTGTTTGTTTGTCTACGA
Source organism: Asterias amurensis (assembly GCF_032118995.1). Classification (NCBI taxonomy): domain Eukaryota; kingdom Metazoa; phylum Echinodermata; class Asteroidea; order Forcipulatida; family Asteriidae; genus Asterias; species Asterias amurensis. The sequence goes on from NC_092651.1 coordinate 6,677,128, forward strand.
GTGTAGATTGTATTAAGCAAATGAGAATAGAAAATTATCTGTTCGTATTGCAATCTGTTTAATTAACCAAAACATGATTATGCAAAACAAACTACCTGAGCATTCGATTCTTCCTCGAAGGCTACCTCGGTTGCACCAACACTTTGGGGCTCGTATTGTTTAAAATTAGTGTAGATCACTCGTGTTGTCATTAATTAAAGTTTCAAATTGTTTGATGTTACTACTATTGCGTCGGTTTGTGGATGCAAATTAAGATTGCTACAGCACCTTTTATTCGTGTGTTATTATAATTATTAGATAGGCCCAAGTATATTACAGTATTATTTATTTGACATTTTCCAACACAATATTAAACTATATTGAATATGTTACTATTAGACCTACTCTATTAATATATGTATACTGTATTTAAACCTAAAATAAGAGGGTGTACATTTAAAACTAAAATGATAGTTTGTAGGGGTATTCTCGTAGAACATTTTTAGAAACCCAGGATGGAATCAACACGGGGCAATTTGATTATCTTAGTCCGGTCGCTACCTACGTATAATTGGGCCTTCCGCTCGGGTCTTTGTTGGTCGGTCCGACAACTGAGGGCAAGTTCGAACACGATGAAAACGTAGCAGACGACAACAGACGTACTGGACTCGTACACTCTTGGTCGAGGGGTGTTATTTACGCTAGTTCTTTGGGTCGAAAAATATAAGATTCATACACGATCTTATAAAATAAAAAAAAGATTTAAAAAAAATTCTTAAAACTCAACAATGTATCGTCTTACTGTGATGTCTTACCCTTTGACCTCCCCGCTTGCTGCCTGTGCTGGTAAAAAGAAGAAAGAAAAAAAAAGGGGGGGGGGTCTTCATCACACCCCTTTACACAGGCATCCTACATACAACGACCCACCCGAGCCATGATCCACCTCTCAAAAACGGGGTCATAATATACGCCTCTCATACTACTGGCGCTTCTCTCGAATGATTAAATAATTTATACAGGTTAAGAAAATGTTACATAATAAATAAATGCAATAAAAATAATAGTGGGTACCTAATGTAAGAACTTACCCAGTTATTGTGCTGCCACCTAGCGTCCAAAAGTCTCCATCATTGTTTACTCCCTGATTGTAAAACGAACACGTCATTGTTTTATTTCATCAGGTAACAGGAGCCCATTCTCATCAAGATGGCCGAAGCTGCTTTACAAACTGAGACCACTTGCAAGATTAGACATGTACACATCGAATGCCCAATCTGCCTGAGTCGGTTCACCGATCCGAAAATCCTGGACTGTCTTCACAGCTTCTGCTTAAAATGTCTTCAGAAACTAATAGACAAACAGGATCCGAAGACGGATTTTATTATTTGCCCAATGTGTAAAAAGGAAACATCAATCCCAGATGGGGGATTGTCAGATCTTCTTAGCTGCTTTTTCTTGAGCTCGCTTATCGATGACGTCATTAATCTTGAAGGTCAGAAGGAGGACATTAATCCTGTCTCTACTTGCGAAGGTTGCGACGAAGGTATTGAAGCCGTCTCACGGTGTGTTGACTGTGATGCGAATTATTGCAAGACATGTCTGGAAAACCATGCGAAGCTTAAAGTCATCAGACATCATGAAATCGTTAATGCGGTCGGCTCATCAAATGAGCGACCCAAAGACAAAGACAAAACTGAAACACAAAAGTGCCGGAAACACACTGACCAGGAACTGTGCTTCTATTGCGACACGTGTGAATTACTTGTGTGTCTCAAATGTGCGGTGTTCGATCACCGAGCGTCCAACCACAATCTCTCTGAAATCAATGATTCCATTCGATCTTATCGTCGGGCTGTTGATGAAGCCTTGCAGAAGTTTGATGAGTGTCGCAAGCAATTCAAAAAAGTGGACGACTCTATCAAACACTCACAGCAGAGTTTACAGCTCATGGTCGACCGGGCTCTTCGAGATATTGTGGCTAAGGAGGAAGAGGAAATCACTAAGATAAGAAACGCATCTCACCTCCTTCAAGAAACAGTCACCCGAATCGGTCAAGAAAGAGGTGAGGGATTTGAGAGCATACAGAGCAGCAATCACGATAAGATGAGCCGTGCAGAGCAGATCGTAGCTTCAGTCAATGACTTAATGCAACATGCTGATAACTTTGAGCTGCTGGACCTCAAGCCAAAAGTTATGCACAACTTAGACTTCCACAAAGAGCTTCAGTTTCAAACAGTGCAGCATAGCAAGTCATTCATCGGGTTCAAAGGTCATGGTATCGTCACTGATGCAGATCTCGGTGAAATACTAGAGAAAGAGAAGTGGGAGGTTAAGACAGAGTTTGGTAAATATGGGGAAGGTGATGGGGAGTTCAAGTCTGCCGTGGACGTTGCTTGTTTTAGCAATGGTGACATTGTCGTTACTGATTCAACACGGTGTCTATTATCCACATTTACATCAAAGGGTACTTACAAATCTACAGGTGTTCAAAGTGGAACAGGCAGGGACGGTAAACTTAAACAACCTTTTAATGTCGCCGTGACCTCTGATGACCTGCTTCTGGTTACAGATGGACAGGATGTAAAGGTTTATGATAGAGAACTGAGATACATTCGTCAGTTCAGACCCTCACAGAATCAAGTCGAGGGGCAGTCAGAGAGTCTACTTCGTGGTATTGCTGTGGACAACAAAGATCGTATTGCAGTGGCTGACAGTAAGAGTAAGGTCATATCTCTCCATAATATGGATGGATCCATCAATTCCACAATACATCATGACGATATTAGTAGCTTCTGCTTTCTATCTGTAAGTAGCAAGGAGCGTCTGATTTTTACAAACTACCAGAAGATGAAACTAGTTTGTGTGGATTTCATGGGAAACGAGGTGTTCAATATCAGCACCTCCATTTCCGGCAAACCTTTAAGACCGTTTGGTGTTTGCTGCGACGATGCTGGAGACATCTATGTGTCTGTTTATTGCGGTGGCTTAGTGGGAACCAATGAGATACATCATTACGATGCATCAGGTGAGCACATCGGCTGTGTAGCTCGTGGCTTACAGGATCCGTTAGGCATAACGTTAACTCCTACCAATTACCTCATCGTGGCTGATACGCACTCGGTCAAGGTCTTGCATCGTTTGTAAACAGTCGATGGCGTCATGGTCGAAAATGATACAATAATGTGGATGACAGTTGGAGAAAAAAAAACATCCAACAAGAACCAAGGCACTCTCATCAAGAATATGAATAATCTGTCATTCCAGCAAATCCACAGTCAACTATTATTCTAAACGTATAGTTAATTAATGAAAAAATTGTTCGACTTTCGCTTTACTTTGAGTCACTTATGATTTAATCTCCTCTAGGCTGGTTTACCAACGTAAAAGGTGGTATGATGTAAAATCATAACACTTTTTATGAGGTACATCACAGCCAGAGACCGGTCAGAGGAAACTCTAAGCTTCATGTTCAATTATATCCAGCTAGGAAAAAATAACAAATGTGGTTTTAAGAGTCAGTTCAGGTAAATAATTGACATAGTTGCTCACGGTCAAAAAATGATTTTTTTTTTATACTTTGTGGTTGGAAGGGCCTTGGGGTGCAAGTAAACAAAATTGCATTTTCAATTCCATATATAGCCCGTTGCCATGGTTACGGCTCATTTTTTTGGGGGGGCCATTTTAGGCCGATTTTGGGGTCTGAAAAACTGGATTTTAGCTCATATTTACAACTCCACCCCACCAAAATGCAAAATTATTTCAAAAAACCTTTTATATCACTACAAAGTATCATCCTTGGCCTTCCTTGAGACAAAAAAAATATTGCTTTAAATATCACCCTTGTGCTATTTTTGCATCATGCATTACAGTATGTTTTTAGAACTTGCAAAATCGATATTTTTACCCTATTTTTGGACCCCAAAATGTCAACTTGCCAGGGGTCTCAGAAAATTCTCCTTTCGGCTGTGATTAGGGCAAACATTGGTCTTTCCATATCTGGTGTCAAAAACTTGGGCAATTGTATCATGTTGTGACAGTACTGCCTCAAAACTAGACTTTTTTCCCAAAAACGTGAAAAATGCCTTTTTAAGGGTCTTTTCACATAGTATCGATAAACGTGTCCACGGTAAAAAATAAGGAACATTTTTGTTATACTTTGTGGATGGTAGGGACCTGGGGTCCAAATAAACAGCGTTTACATTTCAAATAATAATATAACACGTTGCCATGGTAACAGTTTATTTGTTTTTAGGCCACTTTAGGCCGATTTGGGGGTCTGAAAAACTGTGTTTTAGTTAATATTTACAACTCCACCCACCCCACCAAAAAACAAGCATATTTATGAAACCTTTTCCATCACTATAAATTATCATCCTTGGCTTTACTTGAGACAAAAAACTATTGCTATAAATTTCACCCTTGTGGTGTTTTAAGATCGTGCATTATAGTATGTTTTTAGAACTTGCAAAATCAACAGTTTTACCATATTTTTTGCACTCAAAATTTCGTTTTTGCAGGGGTCTCAGAATATTTTCCTTTCGGTTTTGATCAGAGCCAAAACTTGTATTTTTATTTCTTTTAAGAAAAACCCGGGCAATTGCATCCTGATGCAACAGAACTGTTTCAAAAATAAACCCTTTTCCCCGAAAACATAGAGAAATGCATTTTGAAATATTTGCTTCATTTTGAATTTATAACATTAAGAAGTTAGTAATAATTCCATCAATCTGGCAGCTTTTCATAAGCACTCTGTAGGCTTAGTGCATTACCAAACATTGATCAGGACTTTCTAATGACCTAAATCTTAGAATTTGCCCCGGCCCCACCCCGGCCCCGGCCCAATCATATTTATTGACATTGCATAAAGAAATAAAAAAGTTTTGTGAACAGCGCCTCTTTTTTGAAAGTCACATTTTTTAATTTCCCTTGCACATCAAGAAAGTTTGTACTGTCTTAATTTATTATTGGTCCTCAGAATATTTCCCCTTTGGTTGTGATTGGGCTATCATTATGGTTTGCATGTCTGCTGGGGAGAAACACTTTGGTTTATTGTATTCTATTGTGACACTTCTGCCTCAAACATGGTAATTTTTCCAAAAACAATAAAAATGCATTTTGAAGTTATCCCTTAGTTTGAATTGATAAAAAACAAAAACGAGCATGCTTGTTAAAAAAATATGGCACTGTTTCCATGTTCTTTAAGTAACATATAAAAAGTTTATAACCATGCTTTGCCACTGAGAGTTCTTGTTTTGTCATGACTACTTTACCTAGTTGTACAGGTATGATTCACATTGCAAGAAGAGAAGTAGTGCGATGAGCATTCTTTACTATTCTTGTCTATACATTTGTACATGGCCTTTTAACAGTCTTCTTGGTCCCCTGCCCGCTACCAAACTAAACATTTTCATCCCTATCAGAACAAAGAGGCTCTAAAAGTGAGTAAGTACTGTGTCCAAATTCAACTGCTTTGGCCTTCTGTAAGCAGTTCCCCCAACGATGGTGGGGTTCCTTTCAATTGTACTGTTGCAAACAATAAAAGAGTTCAGCAGGTAATGTTTGACAATGTTTTTGTTGATCGTTCTCAGAGACATATATGCTAATTATGAACTAGTAAGATAGTGAATGGAAAAAATAATCAAACTAGCCCGAATAAACTTTTGTCACTGCAAATGCATCTTACTTATTTATGTTGAGCAGGTGCAAGTATTTACAACTTCTATCCGTGTTGTTTCATTAAAGGAACACACGTTGCCTTGGATCGGTCGAGTTGGTCTTTGAAAAGTGTTTGTAAACGTTTATTACAAAATGCATATGATTAGAAAGATATTTTAAAAGTAGAATATAATGATCCAGACAAGTATCACTCAAAAACATCTTTCTAGCCATGCATTTTATAACAAGCGGTTACAAACGCATTTCAAAGACCAACTTGACCAATCCCTGGCAACGTGTTCCTTTTAAATGATCTCTTACGCTCGTCATGCAAATCGTTAGTATCATTGTTTTTAATAAGATCTTGGCAAATTTTTCCAACACTTTTAAGCAGGCTTTTTAATTTCCCGCATTTGTGTTGGACATGATTGGATGCTCCAAACCATCTGCCTCAAGCACAGAAACTACATTGTTTATGATCTCTATCTCTATGAAAAGTTTTACATTTGGTAGCAGGCAGGGACCAAGGTGAGTAGGCCCTGTATTAAAGACAACCAGTAAAGAATGCTCATCGCACTCTACTTGCAATGGGAATCATACCTGTACAATAGGTAAAGTAGCCAAATCAAGAACTCTCAGTTTCAAAGCATTGGTTATGGTTTGGTTGGATACCGTTATATACAAACTTTGTATTCATTACTCAAAGGGCATGGAAACAGTGCCAGATTTTTCACAAGCATGCATTGCTTTTGGAAAAATTACTATACTTAAGGCATGATCAGTCACAACAGGATACAATAAACACAGTGTTTCTACCCAGAAGACATGAAAATACCAATAACAACCGAAAGGGAACACTTTCACAAAAAGAGGCGCTATTCACAAAACATTGTTTTATGCAATGTCAAGAAATATGATTGGGGCTGGGCCTGGCAAGATCTAAAATTAAGGTCATCAATCGTTCCTGATCAATGTTGGGTAATCCACTAAGCCTATAGAGTGCTTAGGAAAAGCTGCAAGATTGATAGAATTATTACTTTTGAATGTTCGAAATTCAGTATGAAGAAAAAACAAATTCAAAGTGTATTTTTCTGTTTGGGGAAAAAAGTCTATTTTTGAGACAGTACTGTTAACATCAGGATACACTTGCCCAAGTTTTTCTACTAGAAAAAAAGACAAATTTTGGACCTGATCAAAACCGAAAGGAAAATACTCTGAGACCCCTGAAAAAAATGACATTTTGAGGGCCAAAATATGGTAAAAATGTTGATTTTGCAAGTTCTAAAAACATATTCTAACGCATGTTCTAAAAATAGCAAAAGGGTGAATTTTATAGCAATATTTTCTTGTCCCAAGTAAAGCCAAGGATGATACTTTGTAGTGATGGAAAAGGTTTTATGAAATATTTTTGATTTTGGTGGGGTGGAGTTGTAAATATTAACTAAAAAACAGTTTTTTCAGACCCCCAAATCGGCCTAAAGTGGCCTAAAAACAAATAAACTGTTACCATGGCAACGTGTTATATTATGATTTGAAATGTAAACGCTGTTTATTTGGACCCCAGGTCCCTACCATCCACAAAGTATAACAAAAATGTTCCTTATTTTTTACCGTGGACACGTATGTCGATATATGTGAAAAGACCCTTAAAATGGCATTTTTCACGTTTTGGGGAAAAAAGTCTAGTTTTGAGGCAGTACTGTCACAACAGGATACAATTGCCCAAGTTTTTGACACCAGATATGGAAAGACCAATGTTTGCCCTAATCACAGCCGAAAGGAGAATTTTCTGAGACCCCTGGCAAGTTGACATTTTGGGGTCCAAAAATAGGGTAAAAATGTCGATTTTGCAAGTTATAAAAACATACTGTAATGCATGATGCAAAAATAGCACAAGGGTGATATTTAAAGCAATAAATTTTGCATTTTGGTGGGGTGGAGTTGTAAATATGAGCTAAAAACCAGTTTTTCAGACCTCAAAATCGGCCTAAAATGGCAACAACAAAAAAATGAGCTGTAACCATGGCAACGGGCTATATATGGAATTAAAAATGCAATTTTGTTTACTTGCACCCCAAGGCCCTCCCACCCACAAAGTATAAAAAAAAATTCATTTTTTGACCGTGAGCAACTATGTCAATTATTTACCTGAACTGACTCTTAAGACTCCATGTTCTTGCATTTCATCAGCAACCACCTAGATAACAAAGAAAGTAGAGCTATGCGTAGTGGTTAATGATTAGCAGCTCGTATGTAACATGTAAATACCGTACTATGAGAAGAATGTAGAGCTATGCGTAGTGGTTAATGATTAACAGCTCTCATGTAACATGTAAATACCGTACTATGAGAAAAATGTAGAGCTATGCGTAGTGGTTAATGATTAGCAGCTCTCATGTAACATGTAAATACCGTACTATGAGAAGAATGTAGAGCTATGCGTAGTGGTTAATGATTAACAGCTCTCATGTAACATGTAAATACCGTACTATTAGAAGAATGTAGAGCTATGCGTAGTGGTTAATGATTAGCAGCTCTCATGTAACATGTAAATACCGTACTATGAGAAGAATGTAGAGCTATGCGTAGTGGTTAATGATTAACAGCTCTCATGTAACATGTAAATACCGTACTATTAGAAGAATGTAGAGCTATGCGTAGTGGTTAATGATTAGCAGCTCTCATGTAACATGTAAATACCGTACTATGAGAAGAATGTAGAGCTATGCGTAGTGGTTAATGGTTAGCAGCTCTCATGTAACATGTAAATACCGTACTATGAGAAGAATGTAGAGCTATGCGTAGTGGTTAATGGTTAGCAGCTCTCATGTAACATGTAAATACCGTACTATGAGAAGAATGTAGAGCTATGCGTAGTGGTTAATGTTTAGTAGCTCTCATGTAACATGTAAATACCGTACTCTGAGAAGAATGTAGAGCTATGCGTAGTGGTTAATGATTAGCAGCTCGTATGTAACATGTTAATACCGTACTATGAGAAGGCAACGGCTCCGGTATAAGAACCGTAATTTCATTTTTTTTTTTTAATTATGTAAAGTTATAAGAGTTGTTAAATTTACATCGGGGAATTTAACATCCCTTATATCGTCGCGGTACCCGCTGCCAAAACATAGGTTTCGAACTGCCTCTAGCTACCAGGCAACCTCGGTAGTCTAGACACTGCTCTAGAATTGCAAAGGTCGTGGGTTCGAATCCCACCCGAGAAACATGCCTGTGATATTTTTTTTAAAGTACTCGGGAAAGTACTGAGTATGCTAACACACATCGGTGTATGGGTAAAAACCAAAGTGTATAATGGAAAGTTGTAATTCAGCCTTTGTGCTGCGGGGACAGTATTTTAAAATAATCCATTTATCTTACTGTCTATCTATCATAAGGCTATCAGCCTCACTTGTAGCCTTTAGTCAAGGCGCACGCGGCACACCGGATGGCACGCACAACCCCAAAAATGTAACGCACGAAAAAAGACTAGCGGTGATAGTCTTCTTAATATAGTTGCGACCCGCAAACTGTTAAAAAACTTACTTAAGAATCATTTGCAGCTTTTAAATTAATGAGTAATTGCCCTTCAATTGACTTATTAATGCTACACGCTCGATTGCCTTATTGTTATAATCACGCCATGTTTTAAAATATAACAAAAATCTTTACTTGATTAGTGAATATTTAACAACTGATTTACCTGCTGATATCATTCTACGAAATGTCGATATTTATATCTTTGTGTAGTTTTACATGCCGTTGGTTACAGGTGCAAAGCTATAGGGCGCCACCTACAGACATGATGGTAAAATGTTGATATAATATAATGCTACCCATTATCAGCTATTTTAATCAACTCTGTTGTAATATCAAGAGCTTGTAAATTGCTTTTTCTTTGCGCTTTTTTGTTTTGACTTACTATTCAATGTAAATCACTCAATCGGTGATTAAGAGAATTTTATTTCAAATCTTTGGTTTGACTTAAAAATGGTGAAATGAAAATAGTAGCTGTTTACACTGTTTTTGGATGTTGATAGAGTATGGTATTCTCCTTTCTTCTCCAATGTCAAATCATTAAGCATACTGTAGTTATTTGTAAATTGAAAACATTTGTAAGATTCAATGGCAACTGTTTGGTTACTTAAAGCTTTTTTCAAATTGAACTTAAGTTTTTTAGGAATAAACCATAAAAAACTTTAAAAAGTTTTTTTTTTCAATTTCCTAAAGCTTTTTCATGGTTGTCATAACTAGGGTCAAAATAATCAACATTTTTGTTTTCTAATACACATAGTGCGCTGATGAACCATTTACGAGTACGTTGCATATATCTTGACCGTTATGGTTCACCAAATTTGTAAAACAATATTAAAACAATTCCCCGGGGAAACCAAAGACACGCACCACCAACGTACATTATTGTCTTTATACCAAATCTTCCTCAAAATGATCAACTGCTTCTCTATACGTGGATTCTAACCCCAATAGGTCAGCAGAAGCCCCCCCCCCCCCACCCCCCCCCCCACATTACACATAAACCTGACATAAACAGGGTTGGTTAACCACTTAGTCCGTCACCGTCCACCAGTGCCACTGGACACCCCTCCCCACCCCTCCACACCCACCCCTTTGAACAGCCCGGTATTACTTTTTCTCACAAACTAAAACAAAAACCATGGACTCCCGCACCAATATTGGATGGAGGAGAACGATTCAAAAGAGGGCGCCATTAGAAGAAGTTTCTGTATGACTATATAAACAATGCATCGTGCATCAACTGTACCTTTCGGATGCAGTTTTCCATTCTTGTAACAGAAAATTACTCAAAACGACCGACTGAAGAACAGGTTCTTAAAAGCAGTGGACACTATGGTAATTACTCAAAATAATAATTAGCATAAAACCTTACTTGCGGGCGAGTGGGGAGAGATTGATATCTAGTGCGTTCGTTTAGCTTCCCTGGGTCGACCCCGGTGTGAGACGGTTTTTTTTTTTCAGGACGAACGTTTGCAGATAATTACCCACGTTCGTCCTGGAAAAAAACGCCACACACCGGGGTCGGTCGACCCAGGGAAGCTAAACGAACGCACCCAGTATAAAATATTGTGAGAAACGGCTCCCTCTGAAGTGACATAGTTTTCGATAGAGAAGTAATTATTTACATCGAATTTGATTCCGAGACCTTCGTGTGACAAGGGTGTTTTTTTCTTTCATTATTATCTCGAAGTCGACGACCAATTGAGCTCAAATTTTCACTGGTTTGTTATTTTATGCATTTGTTGAGATACACCAAGTGAGAAGACTGGTCGTTGACAATAACAAACAGACTAGTGTCCACAGTGTCTTTAAAATGTGCATGTTCACTAGATGTGTTTGTGCACATGTGCTGAAAGGGATCGGAAATAAAACACACATACCAAGGCCCATTATTGGAGTGCAACCAATTGATCATTTGCCTGGCCGCACGGTGCCTGGCCCACATCTTACCTCCCGTGTTCATCCAAGGGACACGACCTAATTACCAGGGGAACCCCTGATGAGTAAGTGAGGCTTCCAACAGGGACCCACTTGTTCTGATCCTACCAGAATCAAATGAAGTATTTCTAGTCATAATATTTGTATAAAATGTAATCTTTGAGGAAATAATAGATAGACAAGGAAGGCAACAAAGTGACAAATTATGTGATAATTTTGTTCTATACTTTTTCTTTTTTTCTTGCTATATTTGATTTATTTACAATGTCAAATTGTAGTTCAGCTTTAATGTTTAATAAGAGTCTTACATATTATTAATTGAACTCACAATGATGTTTTTAATAAGTATTCAACTGTCAAAGTTGTACTCATACAAAGACAGTTTAAATGACTTCCCGATGGGATTGTATGTATTACTTTACAAATCAATATGTTGTAGTGACACCGTCTTTCGCAACTTTTCGCTTGGGGTAAAAGTATGTGAATGCAGTTTTAATTTGCCGATATGTGCACATTTTTTTATCCCGCATTCTAAACCCTCGAGTTCTTCCAACCCCACCCTTCTTTGAAGTAAGAACAGAGAGATATCTTTCTTTTGTGATGGCAGTTCACGAATTGCATAGATACTACTGCACGGTACTTGATACCGTGGGGTCGAAGAATGTTTTTTTGAGATTGTTGTACCTCGTACAATGAGCTCGTTGTAACCTCGTTGATACCTCGAAATGCCATGCTTCGACCCACGGTATCAAGTACTGTTATGTATGGTGGCCCTGAAGGGACACAGCCAGTCGGGAATATTTTCGCGACGTCGTATATTTATTCACGACAAGTCGCGAATATTTTCGCGACGTCGCGAATATTTTCACGACTAGTCGCGAATATTTTCGCGACGTCGTATATTTATTCACGACAAGTCGCGAATATTTTCACGACTTGTCGCGAATATTTTCACGACTAGTTGCAAATATTTTGTACGACGTCGTGAATAATTCTGCGACTAGTCGTGAATAAATTCGCGACTAGTCGTAAATATTTTTTCAGTAGCTTGAGTGTGTAATTCTTACACGGCACGCGTAGAGAGCCAAGCTATGAAGATTGTAGCCACTCAGCTATGTGTATGGGGCCATGTTTTATCCAGTAGAATTGTTATCGAAGTTCGAAAAAACAGTGTCTGACTTTCATCAATATTTCGGGGGTTTTCAAGGTTGAATTACTCCAAACCCAAATAATTCTGAATGCCAAAGGATTAATCTTTCAGTTAAACTTGGTGGGGGATTACGTGATGCGTTGCACCCTGCCGTGACGGAACGAACTCGCGTTTCAAGTTGGAAATAACAACGCAAATTGCTCTAACATTTCAGGTAAAAATTGTCAAATTTATTTGCTGAAATTGTCAACACATTATAATTAAACTTATCATTGGGTTGTTTGTAAAATTTACCTCGGGTGACATATAACGTTATGTTTTATCTGAAGAGTGAAAGTGCCAACGTTTATTGCCTAGCATAGGATAGCCTACTCCTACTAAAGTACTAGTAAAACTATAACGTCAGGCCCCGTAGGCCTACCGTAAGGGCCATACGTCAACGTTAGTTTTGTTTAAATAACCCACCATCGATTTGCAAGAGTCGGAATTCTCCTCCGGATCCATCATCGTACGGGACAGCTTTCAGATTAGTCTTACTAAGCCGTCAACGTGAATACAGTAATTACACACTCAAGCTACTGAAAAAAATATTCGCGACTAGTCGCAGAAATATTCACGACGTCATGAAAATGTTCGCGACTAGTCGTGAAAAAATTCGCGACTAGTCGTAAAAAAATTCGCGACTTGTCGTGAAAAAATTCGCGACTAGTCGTGAAAAAATTCGCGACTTGTCGTGAATAAATTCACGACGTCGCAAAAATATTTACGACGTTGCAAAAATATTCGCGACTTGTCGTGAATAAATTCACGACGTCGCAAAAATATTCACGACGTCGCAAAAATATTCACGACTGGCTGTGTCCCGTCAGGGCCACCATAGTTATGTGCCGTGCGGTATCGTGAATTCAGAGCAGGTCGGTGCTTGCGTAAGAGCCTTGGACAAGGCTTAACGTTTCCTTGTCCCTCCCACTCTACTTTGAACAGGAAGCCGGGGTTCTTTTGCTTGTCATACGCCATAGTGTCTACGCAAGATTTGATCCATTTCGTCGTCGTCATCGTGTAGTCAGGATCGAGGATTTCAAGGGTTCTTCTTGCAGAGGGTCGTTGATCAAGGTTTGAGGAGCGGGATCGTTCTGGTCATTTAGATGGGAGAGTGGTGAACCGTTTACGTCGTTATCTTGGATATGGCGGATAAACAGGTCAAGTGTACCAAAAGACTCTGGGCATGAGGGACACTTAAGGAGACCGTTTTTGACATTGGTTGTTGAGGTGGTGATGAAGGTTGAGGAGGTGGTTGCTGCGGTGGTGGTTGTGTGGTTGATGTAGACGGTTGGTCTTGTGGGTTAGGTCCCCTCGGCTGTGTTGTTTTTTAAATGCCTCTTCAGTGCGTCCTGTCGACTGAATGCTTTCACAGTGACGACACGTGTGATGAGTGAAGTGGCTGCTGAGCCCGATCATTAACATGAACTCTAGGTGGCGCTTTAGGTTGGCTCTACGCTGCATACAAAACGCAATAAAGTGAAAAACCAGTTAAATATAGCTCAAGATAAACAAATAAGAACAAACAAACAAACAAACAAACAAACAGATCTCTCCTTTTGCAATGTGTTGAATCTGAAAAGAACCGTTTGGGTCGACGTTCACATATACATGTCAAGCGATATTAATATAAGTTCTGAAGACGTTAAAACAAAGTCTGTTCCAAAATGAAAGCTCTTGACAACATAAAATACGTTTAGTCATTGGTTATAAAATAACACTGTTAAAGACTTGGCTCGGCAGGTAATTTAAAGTCACCTGTAAATATATATTTTTTTAACTATAGAGTACCTGAACAATGTTGAGTAATTATTTTTAACGATTATGTTTTAAAAAAATTAATAAAGTATTGTGGGGGTGACTCCGCCTGCCCCTTTTATGACGCCAATCGAGGAAGACTTTGCCTCGATCGAACATCGAACACACTTACGTGCCAGTTCATTCAAGTCCTAGTCGTGAGTTCGTACGTTTCGAAAAAGGATTTTCCTTGCATCTTTTCCGGCAATGTCGAGCAAGTGTGTTGCTGCTGGATGCAGAAAACAACAATTTGCAAAGTGGTCCGGTCCGACGTCTTTTCCAGCGCTGTGCAGCAAACACTTCTAGCCGTCGTGCTTCGAGAATCCAGAAAACACTACACATTTTGACATAAAGAGAAAATATCTTTTTCTAAAACATGACGCCATCCCCAACAATTTTTCCAGCTATAGTGGGGAAGTCGAAGAAGGTTCCTGAAAGACGCAACGAACCTAAAGGAGCATTTGCCAAACGTGAAAAAATCAGGTATTGTTTCAACTTTGAGGGCATGTTTTTAGCTTGCGCCAAGCGTCACTATTATCGTTTCATCGCGCCTTGATTGACGTCACGAACAGCGCCCTCTCGGGTCGGGCTTATTTTCAAGTTTATAAATAACATTTAACCTTAGTTAATTGTTTATTCATATTCCACTCATCAAAACACATATTTTAGTGACAAAAACTTTATTTTGACAAAATACCACTTCTAGGTGACTTTAATCAATTTAATTATATGTGTGTGGTTAAACCATGAACTCGAACACATTACATGTATATGCAACTAGTCTATCTCTCTCAGGTTGACGTTAACATATATCCATATACATGTAGATACATACACAAAACCACACTTGATAATCAAAAAAAAAACTGACCCCCCGAAAATAAAACATTCTGAGGTAGTTCTGAGCGTTAACGCTAATGTAAAGATTTTTCTAAATGATGACTCAATAAAACTTTTGAAGAAAGTCAATAATGTACGGCACAGTTTCGTTAAACGATCAAAATAAAAGCTCTTGAAAACATTAAAATAAATATTGTCCGTGACTATTAAACGCGGTTTGAAGATAACAAAGTGGAAACAAAATTGCCCCTTACCTCATCATTTGTAGTTTCTTCCTTGAAGTTGAGAGGTGTGTCTCTGGAACAAACAAACGGTCGGAGTTCGTGGATGTTACACGAACTCCGACCGTCTGTATGTTCTGACCAGGGCTTCCTACCCCCATATGGACGTTTTGAACTAGCTGGCTTGCCTACCTCAAATATGCTTCAATCGAACAGCGGCGTCAGACTGTAGTGGATCAGGTTGTGGACCGCACTTCAATACCCCCACAACCTTGCAAAGGGGTCCAGGGTTCGCACTTACATGGGATTGGGTGGGATGGAATTCATTCAACACGACGAGCGAGCAAGCCAGAGTCAGTCACGAACAAAAAAACCTCAAGGGGTCCAGTGTTCAGACTTGCACCTAGCTGGGATTAGGTGGGATGGAATTTATTCAACATCACGGGCGAGCGGACACATGCCGTGAACAAAACAAAACAAGGGGTGACATGAATTTTTTCGTAGGAGGACTCTGAATAGTGTTCATGCGTTTTGCACGTACGTGCAACGTTCATTAAGCTCCTGGCCAATAAAAAGGTCTGCTTTGAAGACTCCATCCCAAGCCCCTCCCTCTTCAACGGTCGCACAACAGGCGGCAGATGGTCAAAATGTGAAGCCACTCATCATATCAATTGGCTTGAGTTAAAGGCTTGCTCATTAGCATTGCAATCATTCTTCTCAGAAGAAAACGGTGTTTCAATCCACCTTAAATCTGACAACATCACGGTGGTTGCTTTCCTAAAACACTTTGGTGGCTCGGGATCCGAACTGCTACATTCATTAGCTAGGGAGATTTGGCTATGGTGCATGGCACGGAAAATTTGGCTGTCCAGTTCACACCTCCCTGGTGTGCAAAATATTCTGGCAGACACGGCATCCCGACAATTTCGGGATGATCTCGAGTGGAAACTTAACCCCACAATTTTTTCAAAGATCATAACAGTTTTCCCTAAGCCTGATGTGGATCTTTTCGCATCGAGGTTGAACCGCCAATTGTTACCGTATGTTTCATGGCGAGCTGACCCAGCCTCTGTTCACACAGACGCATTCACTTTAGACTGGTCAACGTATGACTGTTTTTATGCATTTCCGCCATTTAGCATAATAAACAAAGTACTCACTAAGATTGAGCATGACGAGGCGATCGGTATACTGATCGCGCCTTTATGGCATACGCAATCATGGTTCCCGACAATGCTTAAACTACTTGTCAGAAACCCCATTATCTTGCCTTTTCAACAAGATTTGCTTTCGCTTCCCTTCTCAAATAGACTCCATCCGCTACGGGATCGTCTGAGGTTGATGGCATGTTCCTTATCAGGGAGGCGCTCCGACAGCAAGGTGTATCGGGACCAGCTTCCCAAATTATCATCGCATCATGGCGGTCTGGCACAAAGAAGTGCTACAAGTCGGCATTCGACAGATGGATTCAGTTCTGCACTCGGACGGAAACTCATCCGATTCGACCAACTTTGGTGAAAGTGTTGGATTTTTTGACAAAACAATTTTTGTCAGGCAGCCAATACAGCAGTTTAAACATTACTAGAAGTGCCTTGTCGGCAGTGCTCCCGACGCTTGAGGGCGTCACAGTGGGCTCTCATCCATTGGTTAAGAGACTGATGAAAGGGGTGTTCAATCTGAGACCACCAAAGGCTCGATACTCACATACATGGGATGTGACTGTGGTGCTGGACTATTTAAGAACTCTCGGTCCTAATGAGGGACTCTCGTTGAAAAAGCTTACTATGTAGTTCTTACTGCCCTTACATCGGGGCAACGTTGTCAGACACTATCTTTTATGAACATTAATTCAGCCCAAGTTAGGGCAAATTCTGTTAAATTTACTATCGAGGCACTTACCAAAACAAGTAGAGTTGGTAAACCTCTTGCAGAAGTTGATTTAATTGCTTACCCTCATGATCATTTACTTTGTGCTATGAGTGTTTTAAAAGTTTATCTTGAGAAAACTAAATCTGTCAGAGGTGGAGAAAAGAAACTTTTTCTAAGTTATGTACCACCCCACAAAGCAGTGGGATCAGAAACGATAGGCAGATGGATAAAGCTAGGACTTTCAGATGCAGGTATAAGGACGGACAAATTTACCGCCCACAGTACACGGGCAGCTGCATGTAGTGCAGCTTCAAGGAAAGGTGTACCACTTGCAACAATCATGAAAGCTGCAGGATGGTCGAGATCATCGACGTTTGCTAAGTTTTATGATAAACCTGTAGTGGATACAGGGGAGTATAATTGTTTTGCTGAGAGTATACTCAGTCATTCTGCTTTTTCACAGAATAAGTAATGTTTTATTTGAAACGGACGATCAGCTTGTAATGTTTCACTGAATAAATGATATGTCATTGAGACGGTACGTTACGTTGTTACCTTTTGTTCTTTGACCTTTTTGTGATGGCTCCAAACATCTCACGTAAGGCCGAAGTGCTAGGTGGTTATGAGGTAGAATTTCTCAATTAAACGAAATGTAATAGAATGAAATTGAAGTTTAATTTTGATTCTACCGAGTAACCACTAGCACTGAAGGACTTACGCTCCCTCCCTCTTTAGGGTGACTATTGTCATTACAAATATTAATATTTGACACTCCCTCCCAATGAACTGCAAAAAGCTCATTTGTATTGTCTACAAAAATGCTCTGGGGTGTGAACCTTGGGGCTCACTTATATAGGGAGAGGTTTCCTTTTAACAAAGAACTCTCTCAAGTGTGACGACGAAATACCGGTGGCAGGTGCAATCTCACGTAAGTCCTTCAGTGCTAGTGGTTACTCGGTAGAATCAAAATTAAACTTCAATTTTATTCTATTACATTTCGTTTAATTGAGAAATTTTCCTGGGGCTTACACATGCCTCCAGCTCTCCTGCCTCTATAGTCTTGGTTCCAAGACCATTGGTGTTGCGCGGTCACACACAACCAACGTTCCGATTATGCACGGCAAAAACTGTCCACGCTTGTAATGAACGAACGCTAGCGGGCGCTGTTTCTCTGATTTACGGATCTCACCATGTCCTGTGCTCACCATGGTCTTGGATATTTGCAAATTGAAGGCGTGGCCAGACTATGTAAATTACTTTTAATGTATGCAATATTCATATCACGTGACGAATTGAAGATGACTATTCAAACTAGATCGAGTCAAAGGTCAATATGGTCGGCGGTCTATTTTTAATAATCTTTGCTCAAAGAGTGATTCCGTGGTCATTCTAGGCCTATTAAAAGGAAAACAGTGAAATTTTAAGTATAGGTACCTATTCAGATTATGGATACGTGACGATTTGAAATCGTAAATAATGGTCAAAATTCGAACGTAAAATTAGCATTCAGAGAGTCCGTGTATCGGACGCTGTATGGCCCCCGACGGCGTGGAGCAATCGGAACGTGAAATAAGCCTTGCGGAATATCACGTACCGCCCATGCCGTGTCTCGTGGGGGTTGGAGGTGTTAAATCCCAGGCGCTATGAACTCCCAGCTTGCAGGTGTCGAATCCGTTGTTTCTTATGATCGCAACGTTCCAATATGCTCCATTTTAATTCATGGCCCCTAATTTCTTTTTGTTATGAGTTTTCAGGTAATTTTGATGATGTCAAAACGTAGGAATATCGCATATTGTTATATTGACAGTGTTATTGTGTGAGTAGCTTAAAAAAATTATGAGAATTTTTTATAAAAGGTTTAAATAAAAATAATGCTAAAACAAAATTCCCTCAAAGCATAATTTTGTCAAAGTATTATTTTTTTATTTCTGTGAATGAAGAGTTATTTTTGAGGTAATGATTAAACTGGGCAACTAGTGGAATTTAATGACCCGACTATTCGCCTCAAATAACTGGGAGTTGAATAGCAGTAGTCGCCGCTGGACAAACAATCAAAACTCGAAATTTCTCATGAGTTATTCAAAAAGATATTGTTACGACTACATTCCAAAAAAATGTTATATGGTTACGTTCCAAGCTACGCAGCTACTCGGCTACGTTTACGTTCCAAGATACGCTTAGGTCTACGTTCCTTCAAGTTACACTATAATATCAAAAAGTACGCTTCCAAGCCCGAGTCAAGCTATGCTTACGTTCAAAGATACGCAGCTGCGTTTATATTCCAAGATGCTACGCTTCAGTCCAAGATATGCTTACGTTCCAAAAGATGTCAACGTTCCAAGCTACACAGCTACTCAGCTGCGCTTACAGATCTGCTTACGTTCCTTCAAGTTACGCTATAATATCAACAGGTACGCTTTCAATTCCATGTCAAGTTACGCTTACGTTCCAAGATACGCAGCTACGAATTACGTTCCAAGATATGCTTACGCTCCACCAAAAGATACTGTTACGTTCCAAGCTACGCAGCTACTCAGCTATGCTTATACACTCCAAGATACTAATAGGTTACGCTACAATATCAAAAAGTACGCTTTCAATCCCGAGTCAAGCTACGCTTACGTTCCAAGATATGCAGCTACGGTTACGTTTCAAAATACGTTCTCACAAAGACGCTTTTGAATCCCTCAAGATTTCCTTCCCCCAAGATTAAAAAACTTTCACTGTGAATAACACTACAGGGCCCACCAGTTAATATCTGTTTGGCAGAAAATACTGTACAAAATTTCTTTACTATCCAAAAATTTACTTGGGCACTACAAAATTTCAAATTTAATTAAAAATTGGCTGGCAACCAGTTTCTGCTAAGCAATACTATTTTGTGCTAACTATAAGCAAATTGTTTAGCCAATACAGGCTTCATCAGTGTGGGCCCTGGCACGTCGGGAGCATAACGCCACGATCGCATTTCAAGCTGCATATCATGGCAATGCAGTAGTCTGGATCTGGACATTATACATATAAATGTTTGTGCTGGTACCACAAACCTTTCTTTATCGTATTTCCACCCTGTGTCAAAGTTTCAAATCCTACTGATCTGGACATTATTATACTCCGATAAAAACATATATACCCACACACAGAGTAAAGCAAAAGTCATGCAACGGAATTACTGCATGCATTGTACACTACATACACAACACTGATGAATTATTCATGAGCCAACCGCAACGCAGCCTCTGATTGGCTCCACCGGAAAGTCGGGGGAGATTTGCCGAAAAACAATAAAAAAGTTAAGACCCGTCGCTGCAAATATTCAAGACCATGGTGAGATCTAAACCAGAGAAACAGAGCGCCCGCTAGCGTTCGTTCATTACAAGCGTGGACAGTTTTTGCCGTGCATAGTCGGAACGTTGGTTGTGTGTGACCGCGCAACACCAATGGTCTTGGGACCAAGACTACTGCCTCTATTGAATAACGTATACATGAATATGTATAGCGTTTAACAAAGACAACGGTCTGAATATAGGGTGAGCCTTCAGTATCGAGCATGTGATTGGGCATTGGCAAGATCTGGACGTGCGACGGTGCTTTGAACGTGTAAAACGAATGATCACTACTAAACCCATCACTCCATAACAATGATTTCATCAAACATTCAATAGCTTCGGTAAAATATCCTAAATTACCTAAACGTGGGAAAGTTATCTTATGAAAGACGATTAGCGTAATGACGTACCATGTTGACATAACTTAGAATATCCAAAGTTTTATATCATCGCTAGAAAAAGACTACGGGTGTATTTATCCTTGAAGATGTCAGAGAAGGGGGGAACGTGTTACATGAATAAATTACTTACAAACTGGTAATTTTGATTTTAACACTGACTCATAAATACCTCAGACAGTTGCACTATTCCTATTTTGGTGGAGTCGAGCGCGTCACGTGGGGGTGTGGATAATAACACGCTGGAGCACATCCGATTGTTTTCGGATACTTGGTGCAAGACGTTTTTTCGCTTTGTTTTTTATTCAAACAAAAAACAGACTTTTGAAGACATTTTTAATCAAGGCGGTTGTGCCCCACTCGACACAAGTCAAACACATACAAAGATTTACGCCTTTTCAAGAGGGCGGCTGTAAACAACTTGAAGTAGCCTGGCCGAGAGGTTAAAGGCAGTGGACATTATTGCTTTACTCAAAGTAATTATTGGCATAAAAGCTCACTTGGTATTAACGCGAGTAATGGGAGAGGTTGATAGTATAAAACATTGTGAACAAAACGGCTCCCTTTGAAGTAACTAAGTTTTCAAGAAGTAATCCACGAACTTGATTTCGAGACCTCAGAATAAGATGAGGTCTCGAAATCAACTTGCATTTGAAAGCACACAACTTCGTGTGAAAAGGTTGTTTGTTCTTTCATTATTATCTCGCAACTTTCGACGACTAAATTGAGCTTATATTTTCACAGGTTAGTTATTTTGTGTATATTATGTTGAGATACACCATGTGAGAAGACTGGTCTTTGACAATTACCAATAGTGTCCAGGGTCTTAAAGAGAACGAATTCAAACTCTTTGTTTTTTTCTGATCATCATAGTGTGGGTTCGAATCCCCAGCCTGGACACTTGTGTTCTTAAGCAAGACATTAAACCATTGCTTCGTCCGTCGGACGGGACATAAAGCCGTTGGTCCCATGTATTGTGTAACGCATGTAAAAGAACCCAGTGCATGCACTTATCGAAATAAGGGATTCACCCCGGTGTTCGTAGCTGCTGTGTGCGCTGTAGGACCTTGTAAACTAAGGTGCTAAATAAATGGGTCTAAAATTCATCACTGCTATTTACCATCTTTCTGAAAGTTTGTATATACTCAGCGCCTTGAGAACCTTGTTTGGTAGATACGTGCGCTGTATATGACTTCGATATTAAAGTCACCTGGAAGTGGTATTTTTTCAAAATAAAGCTTTTGTCACTAAAATATGTGTTTTGATGAGTTGAATGTGAATAAACAGTTAACTAAGGTTTTAAAAAATCAGTTCTTATGTTATTTACAAATTTAAGAAAAAACTTTTTCAAACGTACAAACTCACGTCCAGGACTTGAATGTACTTGCACGTACGTGTGTGCGACACCATAATGTAGCCCGAGCCCTAAATGTAGCCCGGACCTAAATGTAGCCCCAAACATGTACCTAAATGTAGCCCGGACCTAAATGTAGCCCCATTTTCGATGTTCGATCGAGGCAAAGTCTTCCTCGATTGACGTCACAAAAGGGGTAGGCCGAGTCATCCCACACAACTTCATTTAGTTTGTTAAACATATAAATCGTCAAAAAACAATTACTCAAAAAATTAATTTATTGTTCAGGAACATATACTGTAATGTTTGAAGGGGAAAAAATCTATTTCCAGGTGCCTTTAATATTATTAGATATTTCTCAAAGTAAAGCATACAAATAACTTGGTTGCAAATTGCTTTCTTATCAAGATGTGTAATAAATCAGTGGTCCAAACAAATTTTAAGTAACAAATTGTGATGACGTCATCATGACCCACAATAAGCAGACAGTCGCAGGTCAAAATTTTAACTTGGTCCAACGCATTTATTTTTCTTAGATTTGGAAATGTCATTCAGTGTACCATTACCTTTGAATCCATAACGACATTTTGCTTGCACTCAACGTTTTCATTCCATCATGGAGGAAGAAAATGTTTTTCCTCCATGATTCAATCCACTTTTGGGGTGAGTTTATGGGGCTCCTCCCTCACAAGCGCACGGCCACTGGGTTGGTGCACTAAAATGCTTATTGAAGTTCCCCCAGTGCTGCAATCCCACACTTCAAATCTTTTGCAATAAATATTTGCAATAAACCCCGCTGGGCTCCCAGGCTAAAAGGAAAACTCTAGAAGATTAGAGTAAAACATTATTTCACCTTCTGTAGAAATCTGTGTCCGTCCCACTGTGTTTAATCCGATGCATGAATCGTATACTTCATTAGGACAGAAGGGACAGAAATTGATTTTAAAATGAAATATCAACAGAGATTTACGCACCATATTTTCCTTTAATGTAAACTTACCAGATAAAAAAACAAAACAGAAAGCTTCCTAAATATCTAGTTTAACCAGTTGGTTTGTTCACATACAATAGTATATTGAAGACTCTAGACCTTTCTTTTGTTTATAAACAAATCTCATTGATGGCAGATTTGTGTCGTATCTTTCGTCAGAGGCCAAAATAAACTTAAGCAATTAAACTTACACAACAAATACCACATCAAATTCTACACCAGCTAAAAAAAAAGAAACTTCAACAAAGTCATAGAAAAATACTCTTACAAAACCCAAAACTTAATTGGTAAAAAGATTTTAAAATGTAAATGTTTTTAATTTGCTATTTTTAAGCTTAAATGAACACGTTGCCTTGGACCATCGAGTTGGTCTGTAAAAAGCATTTGTAACCATTCATTACAAAATGCATATGGGCGGAAAGACGTTTTAAAAGTAGAATACAATAGTCCACACAAATTGATCCACGCAAACTAACATGGTCGACCATTTAAGGGAGTCAAAAATGTTAATCCCATTAAAAGTCGACCGTGTTAGTCAACGAGGTAAAAGGAAAACCACGCATTTTTCGAGGCATAAATGTTTAGATCATTGTATTTTACTTTTTAAAACATCTTTCCAACCATATGCATTTTATAACAAATGGTTACAAACGCTTTTCAAATACCAACTTGACCGGTCCAAGGCAACGTGTTCCTTTAATTACCTGTTGTTTAATATACTAACAAACCCATACCTGCCTAACTTACTATGTGATTTCCCATAGAACACATTGTTACATAGCGCCTAACTTTGTGAAAACTGTAAAGAATCAAGACGTGTATGTAGTTTTTTTGTACTCTCATTACTAGTGATATGAGTCAGGGACATGGGAAAATGAACATCACATTAAAGGAACACGTTGCCTTGGATCGGACAAGTTGGTCTGTGAAAACCAGTTGAAACCGTTAGTTATGAAATGCATATAGTTAGAAAGATATTTCAAAAAAAGAATATAATGATCCACACAACAAGCACAAGTATCACTCGAAATTGCACGGTTTTCCTTTGACAAACATTGCAAACTAACACGGTCCGCCATTTTATTGAGTCGGAATTCTGACTATAAAAAATAGCCCACAGTGTTTCTTTGCGACGTAAAAGTAAAACCACATTATTTGGAGGCATGTTTGTGTGGATCATTATATTCATTTTTTTTTTTATATCTTTCTAACCATATGCATTTCATAACGAACGGTTTCAACTGGTTTTCAAAGACAAACTCGACCCTTCCAATAAGGCAATGTGTTCCTTTAAACAGTGTTATGTACTCTTTCCAACAGTATACAGTTTGCTGGTTGATGTTTAATTTGCAAGGCAGTTAATAATGAATATTTATTGTACTGCAACAGTAAGCCGTACATGGGCGTTGGCAGGAACAGTGTTTGTACTTTCCAGTCAGGCGGATATGGGCTAATACAGGGTGTCTAAAAAAAGCTATACACTTTTGAAATGGCTGCCGAATAAAAAGTAAATAATTCTGGGGGAAAAGTTTTAAATGTATGGATAGCTCATGGTCTCAACTTTCATATTACACCAACAAGTCTGAAGATTATTCATGATTCGGTGAGCACTGCTCACTTTTGTAAATGATAGGACAATTAGGTTGCCCAGGAATTAGCCTTCAAATTTGTAGGTGCTTGGAAGCTTACAAAATTCAATCCAAGATGTCAGCTACTTATTGTTCAATGAGCAGTGCTCAACCAAGCATGAATTATTTACGGACTTTTTGCAACATGAAAGTCGAGTCCATGAGCTATCCATATTTTTCCCAAGAATCAAATATTTTTTATTCGGCAGCCATTTCAACAGTGTATATTTTTTGTTTAGATACACAGTATTCTGGAATTATTAACAGGTAGGACAGTGTTGACATTTTTAATGACGTCTTTAATCCCCACACTACATGATAAAAAAAATATTTCCAACAATTAGTTACAAAGAATATGAAAATCACAAAACTATTACATTATTTTGGTGAACATACACCTAAATACTCAGAGCTTTCCAAGTTGAGCATAGTAAAGTTTGGTAAAATCAAAATAAAACCCTCAAACCTACTACATCACAATATAAAACTGTTACATTCTTACCAAAGTTCAATAGTTCAATATTACAGTATCAACCAGTTGTCCAGTATTTTATATTTTGAAAAAGATGTTATCAAAACTTATTGTTATTGTCGTTGTTTTTGAAGTAATTTTTACATGCATCCTGAAAGGTCCTTTTATGCAGCAACTTGATGTATATTTAATGACAGTGGACACTATTGGTAGTTGTCAAAGACCAGTCTTCTCACTTGGTGTATCTCAACATGTGCATAAAATAACAAACCTGTGAACATTTGAGCTCAATTGGTTGACAAAGTGGCGAGATAATAATGAAAGAAAAAACACTCTTGTCAAACGAAGTTGTGTGCTTTCTAATGCTTGACTTTAAGACCTCAAATTCTAAACTTGAGGTATCGTAATCAAATTCGTGGAAAATTACTTCTTTGTTGAAAACTACGTCACTTCAGAGGGAGCCGTTTCTCACAATATTTTATACTATCAACCTCTCCCCATTACTCTTTAGCAAGTGAGGTTTTATGCTGATAATTATTTTGAGTAATTACCAATAGTGTCCACTGCCTTTAATTAAAAAAAAAACATAAATCATATTACTTCTATACCCTGTAAAATTTGTGCACAAAGTGATTTGATATTGAAAAACAACATTTCAGGAGTTGAAAACTAATCAAAAAAATTATGCAGATTTTGTAGCAAGTTTTCCTTTGACCACAAAATCAGATCACTTAAAACACTGTTTCACACTCTACCCTTCAAGATGTTTTTGTCTTTTTTCTAAGAAGGAACCAGACTTTCGTAACTGCAGAAAATTCCTTCGGTTTTTCTATCCGTTTGATTCTTTTCGTTCTTTATAAACGTGGATATTTTTAATAAATTTAACCTATGTAAAGATGGTAGAATTTTTTAGATATTCTATGAAAGGCTGGAGTGGTTATGTCTACTCGGGTATTATAGTACGTAATTTCACAATCTGTGAAATGTTTCATTCATGAACGATTTCTCAGCGTGAAATTTGTTTGAATCCTTTTTCAAAACCGTTTCTTAAAATGTTTGATCAACAGCTGTAGCGCTTTTTTCCAAGTAAATTGTTATGATCATTATTTGTTGTAGTAAGCCCAAACATACCTGCCTTTGAGTAAACATGTAATCAAAGTGTAGAATGTTCAATTTAAAATATTTCAGTTCATTAAAATGAATAAACACTGACATTAAAAATGTGATTGCTGGGCCCAAATACAGGCTTCAAACCTTAAATGTATGCAATAATTTCTGCCTTGATTATGGTTAAAAACAGTCTTAAAAAGGAAAGCTCACACTAAGTTGTATAAAAACTTCCTAAAAAAATAAGTGTTTATAAAGTAAACATTAACCACCAATGTGTTGTAACTACTGGTCAGTACAGGACATTCAAGCAGTTTTGACATGTGTTGTGACTTCAATAGTTAAGAAAGTTTAAAAAGACATTCTTTATTACAGTTTACAATTCATAAAACGTGTAGGCACACAGTGTGTTCTGCATATATGCAAATGATTTTGCCTTACTTACTTACATGAAGTGTAGCATGTCCCTTGACACCAGTTAGTTCTGCAGATATGAAACTAATGATCAACTCACTTGATCCAAAGTTCTTTGCTGTTAAGTGCACTTCATGGTGCATTTCACCGTTCTTTGCCACAGTTCTGTAAACAAGAAAAAATAGTTGTCTAGTTTATATACATGATAAGACCACGAAAACAAAAACAGTTGATCTTCTTGATTTTTTTTTAAAAAGGAGGATGCAGGCCTTTTGATTTTTTTCCAAGATTGCCGCCAAGTATTTCAATTCATACAGGCCACCAAATTTTCATATCTATTTGTTGCATGAGAACGGGGGTTAACAGGGATTATTACACTTAAAAAATTTGCTCCAAGGTACCATGAAACACAGACCGGCTCGTAATCACACAAAACACAACACACACAATCAAAAAATGAAAATAAAAAAAAAGTCAAAATAAAAAGATGCTGCCTCAAAAAAGGAAAAGGGCGTGGAAGATCAGCTGGAGTTTTTTTTATTCGGCCTAACTTTTCACGTTGCATGCACTAGGTGAATGGTAAGGTCATTTCATACTACAAATATAGTTGATAAATTATTGAACTTTTCCTGTTCCAAATCACAAATCTGTGATGAAATTTACCCTTTCTCCATTAAATGTGTGAGAACAAATTGGAAATTCTCTAACTTCCATCTGTCTTGTCTTTCTAAAATGGTCCCGGTTTATTTGTTCATACATAACAAATATATTAATTCATTTCCCCAAGTTCAATTTAGTTTTTTAGTTTTGAGTGTTTTTACTTTTTCACTTTGGGTCAGAGGTCAAAGGTCAAATAAACAGTCACAGATCTTAAACAGGCCTGTGAGTGGGTCATGAAAAAAAAAAGCGGAAAATAGTTAGCAGGATTTTGGACCATCGGGAAACTTGTCCGGATTTTGGGCCAACACTACAAACATTAACATCCTCGTCGTCGACTGCCATATTTTTTACTTGTCGCAAAAAGAATACAAACACACAACGAACATCGTGTGGGAAAACCATGTGTGCCTAATCTTGTCTCAAGGTATTGGCTTTTTAATACAGCTTTTAGTAGAGCTTTTAGTTTACAATTGTTGCAAGCTGGGACGGGGTCCATGGCGTTTTGTACACCCTCGGAGAAAAATTGCCCCCGGCTTCGCCTCGGGTGCCATTTTCCCAGAGGGTATACAAAACCCATAGACCCCCGTCACAGCGGGCAACAAATGTTGGGAACGGTACTATTCCTCTTTTCGGGATTCTGTCACATCTTCAAACATTATTACGATGGAGTATGCATAGTCTAATGAGCAGACAAACAGTTGTTCAAATAAGAAACAATTCTTCACTGTTCCCTCGAACATCAGCTGTTACGTACAAAGCGCTGGAAATCGACCAACGGTGGGAACGATCAAAGTGATGTACACCGGTTAACAAAACCACATGTACCATGGCTAAGGATGTGCGCTATGCATAACACACACATCCTTAGCCATGGTACATGCGTTTTTGTATCACATCACATGATTGGTTTTCGACCAATCAAAATTCACAATTTGTAACCGAGGTATAACAATTGAATTTGTTTACACCGCATGACTGAATTTTCAGTTTTATGTTGGAACTACTATGACACTGACCAACTTAAAAGAGCTGAAAATGTGTATTGACAAAATGTAAAGTAAAGATACATGATGACTGATCGTCTTTACAAACAGCCATTAGCCAAATCAAATTTCACATTAAAAACATATTGCATTATAAGTTGAGCAGAAATATACTAATGTTAACTTACGGAGCTTTGAGCTGCTTTACTCCTGCAATACTGTGTCCTTCTATCAAGAACTTACAACCAGTCAATGGGTATGGCAGCGGGTTTGTCAACGAAACCAACACACTAAATGGTTTGCCTTGTTTTATGGACTGGTTGATCTGCATCAAAAGGAAACATCAAAAGCATAATAATTAGATTCAAAAGAAAACTACTCTTTGCAATTTGGGAAACAATTCAAATGATACAATTCTGATTAATTCTTCTTTTTTCCTAATAAAACCTTGCTTAAAGGAAGACGTTGCCTTGGATCGGTCGAGTTGGTCTTGAAAACATGTTTATTATTAAACCATTATGGTTAGATAGATAATTTAAAAGTAGAATATATGATCCACACATTCAATAACATGGCTCAAAATTGTATGGTTTCCTTATACGTCGTGAAGTAACACGGTCGGCATTTTGTGGAGTTAAACTTTTGAGGCAGTGTGCTCCTTTACAGTCGAACCAAATTCATTTGGGGTGAACAAGATGTTATGAACCTCTGACATTGTTATCAAAGGTATCCATTTCTAATTAATTTGACTTTTTTTGGTCTCTGTTGGGTCTTTTTAAATTTGTATTGCTTTTGAAACGGCAAAAAAAATTAAGCGCCATCTAGCAAGGAGGTAGAATTCAGCCATTCAACATTGTTCACAACAACTTGCTTATTCACGACTTGTTGTGAAAGAGAGTGTTTAACTTTTAGCAGCCTTACAACTAGACTATGGACACAAAACTTGCAAGTTGCAGCTCTATTTTTACTCAACCGGCGCAGGCCTACGTGACAACAGAAACACAGGTCACATGTCCCATTGACCACTGCAAGGAGGGCCCATATTACAAACAGGGAGGTTTAGGGCAATCTACCACCACTTTCCGAGACCATACTGCAGAGCGCCTCCAGTTTGCTGGCTACTATTTGCGAACAGCGGATCAACCTATATCGCACCTGATCTTCTGGAATCCTCCTGGCCGACATCAAAATCGCGTCAGGAGAAAAATTAGCAACACAGACAGCATCACCAGAGACACAAATCTCAATCATAACGAGACCCAAGCAACCTAGCACCGCTTCATCAAAGCTGCTTCTACTATTTCGTTTAAGGATGAAGGATGATGATGATGATTGGCAACCCAAGCAGCAAACTCAAATTAATAAAGAAACATACAAACCTCAAGGACAAGATCCGGTTTTTCCAACACTGTGTCAAGTTGTTTGCTGAAAGGCTGTCGAGTCTGTTTGACTGAACCCATGATGAAGAATGATATACCAGCATAATCTGTCAGGGCAGGTAGGTAGTCTTTAGCTAGTACAGTCACAGGAACACTCTTAGCTGCTCATGTTCAAAAGACAATCAATCAAGCAAATAGTCAACATTTAGAATCGCATCAATATATTATGATAAAGCATACATTTCAAATGTCATATTAAAGACACTGGACACTATTGGTAATTGTCAAAGACCAGTCTTCTTACTTGGTGTATCTCAACATATGCATAAAATAACAAACCTGTGAACATTTTAGCCCAATTGGTCATCCAAGTTGCGAGATAATAATGCAAGAAAAAACACCCTTGTCACACGAAGTTGTGTGCTTTCAGATGCTTGATTTTAAGACCTCAAAATCTAATTCTGAGGTCTCTAAATCAAATAAGTGGAAAAATACTTCTTCCTCAAAAACTACATTACTTCAGAAGGAGCTGTTTCTCACAATGTTTTATAATATCAACAGTTGCCCATTACTTGTTACCAAGTATGGTTTTATGCAAATAATTGTTCTGGGTTATTACCAATAGTGTCCACTGCCTTTATATCAGTGAAAATCAATAAAATTCAAATTCTTTTTGTTACAGGTGACAGTTCTGTCTTCATTATTTTAACATAAAGATACTAATTACTTACTAAAATGTGTCCACGCCCTGTGAAGACATTCACTCACATAAACTCTTTTTGCTCATGAGAGATATATACCTTTCCCAAGTGAAATCAAGACAGATAATTATACTCAACAAGAAAAGGGACCTTTAGAACAATGGGGATATCAACAGTGTTGGTCAAGGAAAGGTTGTTTGCAACCGGCTCCATCTCAGCAGCATCAAATCAACATTCCAATTGAATCAACCAAAGAAGTATCCGGCCAATCAAGAACTCGTCGCTACCCTTTTATTGCCTTATTTGTGAACTTGAAATAAAATAGTTACATTGTTTAGGCTTCAGTTCGAGGTCAGTAGAGTGTGAGACTATCTTTCCCTTCTTCACTCCGGTGTAGTATACACTGTTACCATTCATAGCCAGATACACATCACGAACCTGTCCAAAAAACAAACAATCAAACATTCATATAATATACAACTGTTGCACGCTGTGACTGGGTCCATGACGCTTTGTACACCCGAGGGGGGAAATGGCACCCAAGGCAAAACCAAGGGTACCATTTGCCCCCCCCCCCCCCCCGAGGGTGTTCAAAACCCATGGACCCCCATCACAGCGTGCAGCAATCATTTTGTTATACCTTGGTAACATTGTTATTCCTCTCCGTGATGTTTTGTTGTCATTTTCAAACATTATTACGCATAGTTTAATACAGTCGAACAGTTGTTTAATTAAGTAACAATTATGAACTGTTCCCTTAAATCCTTATTGTTTTGTACTAAGCGCTGGAAATCGATGAATGATGGTAACGATCAAGTATAATGTTAGACCGATGACATCACTCATATCTGCCACGCTGTGCAGTCTTGGTCCATGCATTTTTGTTTGGTTGCACGTCACATGATTACATGTAGTTCTCATGATTAGTTCTCATTCAATCAAACTATACACTTTGTTACCGAGGTATACCAATTGTCTCTCTTTGATTTACACTTAAAACAAGCTATGTGTATTTTGGGAAACTAAGTTTGCATAGAAGCACAAATATATGTTTTAAAACTGATCAAGTGGAATTAGTTCAGCTATTATTTCTACAACACATGCCAGGCTTTAGAATTCTGCCTTACTATGATTCAATCAAAATGGCTGTAAATAACAGACCATCAAAAATAAGATAAGAAAGTTTATTAACTCAACCTTTCATTGGTAAACTCAACTTAAGATTCAAGTCAAGTGATGACAAACTCACCTCATGTGTTGTCTGATCCTATTTAGCAGCTATACCAACTTCTGCTACATTTGAAGCAATTTACTTTCCAATAAAAATATTTAAATTAAAGGCAGTGGACACTATTGGTAATTGCCAAGGACTAGCCTTCACAGTTGGTGTATCTGAACATATGCATAAAATAACTAATCCTTCTCACACGAAGTTGTGTGCGTTAAGATGGTTGATTTCGAAACCTGTAGTTCTAAACTTGAGGTCTTTAAATCAAATTTGTGGAAATTACATATTTCTCAAAACTACGTCACTTCAGAGGGAGCCGTTTCTCACAATGTTTTATACTATCAACCTCTCCCCATTACTTGTAATCAAGAAAGGTTTTATGATGATAACGATTTTCAGAAATTACCAATAGTGTCCACTGCCTTTAAGTCTTACGTG
The DNA here is from genome assembly GCF_032118995.1 of Asterias amurensis. Taxonomy (NCBI): domain Eukaryota; kingdom Metazoa; phylum Echinodermata; class Asteroidea; order Forcipulatida; family Asteriidae; genus Asterias; species Asterias amurensis. Next base: position 6,709,235 of record NC_092651.1, read on the forward strand.
CACTTCATGAAAGTTTTTTTCTGGAAGCAATACACTCCACATCACAGCAGGGGTCGATTTCACAAAGAGTAAGGACTAGTCCTAACTTAGGTCTCCAGTTTTAGGAGATATGAAAAACGTACGGCTAGTCCTTAGTTAGGACGAGTAACGTGTCCTAACTTGAGATAAGACTAGTCTTAACTCTGTGTGAAATCCACCCCAGGCCAGTCAAGTTTTCAAATGATTTCAGCATGAACACTGGCATGACTGAGGATTTGTTTATTGTGTTTAATTGAGGTATTATTATGTGGTGGTGTATTTATGACCCAAAATCATGTATGTTGGCATCATTTTAAATGGTTCACTCCGCTAAGCATCGTTTGCTCACACCATGTTTATAGAGACTGCAATACGACAATAACAGTACATCAGTGCAACAGGTACTGGGTTTTGCCCTTGTTTTGTCATATTTGTTAAAGACAGTGGACACTATTGGTAACTGTCAAAGACTAATCTTCACAGTTGGTGTATCTCAACATATCCATAATATAACAAACCTGTGAAAATTTGAGCTCAATCGGTCATCGAACTTGCGAGATAATAATCAAAGAAAAATAACCCTTGTCACACAAAGTTGTGTGCGTTTAGATGGTTGATCTCGAGACCTCAAGTTCTAAACCTGAGGTCTCGAAATCAAGTTCGTGGAAAATTACTTCTTTCTCGAAAACTATGGAACTTCAGAGGGAGCAGTTTCTCACAATGTTTTATGCCATCAACCTCTCCCCATTACTCGTCACAAGAAAGGTTTTATGCTTAACAATATTTTGAGTAATACCAATAGTGTCCACTGCCTTTAACATAAAATCTCAAGAAAACCTACTCTGATGTCAAAATGGGTAGAACGTCTGCCAAGTATGAACTTATCATGTCTGACACTGCCCTTTATTGAAAGTAAAACCATTTTAACTCACATCATACAATATGTTAAAATAAAATATTCCGCTTTGTCTTAACCCTGAAGATAATTTCAACCTCTACCAAATAAACTCAACTTGTAACAAAAGAAAATAATCACACAGACAGTTATCCGATGGTTTCTGGGTACGACTGGAAGTGGATTGATTTTTCATGGCGCAGTGAGGAGTGTCATGGCGCAGTGAGGTGTGTATGACGCTATGTTTAATATTGCGGGCGTGCTTAAAGGTTAAATTCTTACCTTGTCTGACGTATTTTTGACGGAAACAAAGAACTTGATATCTTTTCCAAGCAGTGGATTCTCAGGCATGTCTACACTGAACTGCACATCCTTAACAATATTCTTGAGAATCTTCTTAGCTTTTCGAACATGTGTACTAGCCTCACGAACAGCAATGCGTTCCAGTTCTGATCCTGAAGAGTCAATTATCAAAACGTTATACTTTCTTAAGCTGTCAATATCTGTAACCATTAGTTAGAATCTGCAACTAGGTCTCTCTTAAGCGTTTCCAATACATTCAGTACCTCGTACAATATTGGAAATAAAACATATTCACAGCAGTGAAGTTAGAAGTATGAGCCTTTTTTATGGTGGACACAATGCTACAACATTGGGTTATTTGGTGTGTATACACCCAACCCAAACAGTACACTCCTATCACGTCTACCATACCTCAAAAAGGCTTATATAGGCAAGAAATTACATCCATGTACTTGTACATATGGGAAATGAGATGTACATGTAATATTAAACTACTAGCATTTGGAATCAAGGGGAACAGTTGGCAAATTAAAATATATTAGGAAAGGAGTCTTAAATTTTCAACAATTTTAAATTTATCCAAACCTGAATTATGTGAGTATAAGTGCATCAACCAAGTACAGCACAAGGAATAGGTTACCAGAATTCAAGCTTTTCTGGGGAATTCATTATAAAATGAAAAGTCATAGCTTCTTTGACACAATAATTTTTTTTCAGCAATTGAAAAAGATATCGAAATTGTAGTACAGTCATTAAAGACACTGGACACCTATTGGTAATTGTGAAAGACCAGTATTCTCAATTTGTGTATCCCAACATCTGCATAAAATAACAAGCCTGTAAACATTTGGGCTGAATTGGTCATTGAAAGAAAATGTTTTATTATTTGAGTGAGAAATTGCCTCTTTCTCAAAAACTATGTGAGTCGTTTCTCAGAATGTTCTATACCATCAATGGCTCTCCATTGCTCGTTACCAAGTAAGTTTCTATGCTACTAATTCTTTTGAGTAATAACCAATAGAGTCCAGTGCCATTAAATTAAACCAGCCACAATGTGCTGTAATTTTGACCGCATGAGGGCACTCTCAATAGTATTTGTATCACTTCCAGGGTATACACTTCCGTCACTTTTGTTGCATTGTAGTTTCAAAGGGTCTATGTAACTTTTGTCGGACAAAAAACACAATGTTCTCAGATTTACACTAAACTTACACAGTTTGAAGATAATGATAGTAGAAAGCTTCCCTGAAAATATTACGTGCTGAGGCGCTGTAATTTTTGGGAAATGAGTAAAACATTGTCATGAAAACAATTTTCGTCTCATGAGACGCAAATTATTTTAATCATTTATTTTAAAGCTTTCCACTATCATTATGTTCAAACCCTGTAGGTTTAATGTAAATCTATGGACATTTGGAAAAAGTACCCAAATCCTTTAAGTTGCTTTAGAGGTGGATTATAACGGCTCCTTTAAAGGAACACAGTGCCTTGGATCGGTCGAGTTGGTCCTTAAAAAGCGTTTGTTATAATATGCATATTGGTAGAAAGATGCTGTAAAAGTAGAATACAATGATCCACACAAACATGCCTCGAAATTGCACGGTTTTCCTTTTACCTCGTCGACTAACACGGTCTGCCATTTATGGGAGTCAAATTTTTGACTCCCATATGGCCGACCGTGTTAGTTCGCACAGTAAAAGGAAAACCACGTAATTTCGAGGCAAACTTGTGTGGATCATTGTATTCTACTTTAAAATTTTCTTTCCAACCATATGCATTTTATGACAAACAGTTACAAACGCTTTTTTATAGACCAACTCGTCCGATCCAAGGCAACGTGTTCCTTTAAAAGTCTTATTGTTCGTGATGGATTAGATGTCTGTGGTGGTAATGTGTTCCAGTCTTTAATAACTGTTTTGGGTATGAATGAATATACCCCATGGAAGAAGTGTGGTCATCTTCAAATATTACGCAAGTAAGCTATGCAGAGTTTAATAAGCAGACGAACAGTTGCTCAAATTAGAAACAATTCTTCACTGTTCCCTCATATCTGTGGCCATTTCAAACCAAGTGCTGGAAATCGACCAACGCTGGGAACAATCAAGGTAATGTCAACCGGTTAAAATCACTCCATGTTACCCGTGCAACCATGGTACAATGTACATACGTGTATAGTTCATGTGTATTCTCGACTCAATCAAACTTCACAATTTGTTACCGAGGTATAACAAACATGTTTGTTATACCTTTGTGCAAATTGTGAAGTTTGATTGGTTGAGAACCAGTCATGTGACACGCAACAAAAACGTATGTTACATGGCTCGCAACGCGCCGGTTAACATGAAAAGTGATGAACACCGGGTGTACACCATCTTGATTGTTCCCAGCGTTTGTCGATTTCGCGCTGTGTACGAAACAACTGCGGGTTCGAGGAAGTTGTTTCTCGTTTGTCTGCTTATTAAACAATGAATAGTCCGTCGTAATAATGTTTGAAGATGACAACAGAACTTCGAGAAGAGGAATAACAATTATACAAAGGTATAACAAAACAATTGTTGCACATTGTGACTGGGGTACATGGGTTTTGTACACCCTCAAGGGAAAATGGCACCCTCGGTTTCGCCTTAGGTTCCATTTCCCCCCTCGGGTGTACAAAACGCCATGGACCCCGTCACAGCGTGCAACAATTGTATACTCTGATACTAACCTTCCTTGTATTTATATTGATCAGTGATATCTTCTCGCTCATACTTGCCAACCGCCTTAGTGCTAATATGGAATCCAACCTGAGATGATTCAACATCGATCACTGCCGGGGGCTATTTATTCAAAGACAAAACAAATGAAACATAACTATTATCAGATACATAATAATACATACAAAACATGGTGACAGGCCTTATGAGGCCAACCATACATTTTTGTGGATTGCTTGCAGTATTCTGACCTGCAGTCGTTTTCACAAAGAGTTAGGACTCGTCTTACCTCGAGTTAGGACGAGTAACTCGTCCTAACTTAGGATTAATCTTAAGTTCTGCATGCTACAGTGCAGGGTTGGGACTCGTCCAAAGTCTTAACATTAATCCTAAATTTAGGAAGTGTTTTGTGAAATCGACTGCAAGTTCAAAACTTTATTTAAAGGGACACGTTGCCACTGATCAGGCAAGTTGGTTTATGAAAAGCGTTTTAAACCGTTTGTTATAAAATGCATATGGTTGGAAAGACAATTTACAAGTAGAATATAATGACCCATACAAATATACCTGAAATTTGTGTGGTTTTCCTTCTTTTCATATTGTGAACTAACAAGACCATTTTGTGGAGTAAAATGATTTACTTCACAAACTGGCATCCCGTTTTGGTTCACATTGTATACGGACAACAGTGCACGTTTGAGTCATGTTCATGTTGATCATTATATTCTACTTTCAAAACATCTTTCTAACCATTGCATTTCATAACAAACAGTTTTACATGTTTTTTTCTAGACAAACTCAAATCAAGGCAACGTGTCACCTTAATTGATGACGAGGATTATAGGTCCAGTCATTGAAGGCTCTCAGTGAAGTTTACATCAGATGGCCAATGAATGAGAAATTAATAAGCAATTCAGAGAACTTTCACACAAACTGGTTTCCAAGACAAATTCCTCTACACAAATACACATCCAAACAACAACTTACCTTTCTGCTCTTAAATACTTTCCAGTAAACCTTCTCAGCATTCACCTCCGCAAAGGCAAACTTTGTGTCATAATTGAGCTGAACGTGTCCTTGCTTTATGGCAGTCAAGGAGGCAGGACCCAAACAGTACACACCTATTGTAAAAGATTACTAGTTAATATCAATCCTAACACTGCAATGTCATCAGGAATTGTACACTGACAAAAACAGGAATAAAGTCAATGTCCATCTTGGGTTTTTTACTCATATACATCGATGTGTGTTAACACTGTATACTCTGTATTTACCCCAGTTCTGTGAAAAAAATCATAGGCATTTTACTCGAGTGGAATACGAACTCATGACCTCTGCAATTCTGAAGTCAATGTTAATTATTTCTTTGTTGGACTCTCAAAGGTAACATTAAGGGGGGGGGGCAATGGGTGGTTGTTGTTTCAACCCGTTTGGAACTTTCAGTAACTATGAAGTGTATATGCCCATAATTATTTGTTAATTTTCAGTTGATCAGAGACATTCGAGTTGGGGACTTGGGTCTTTTTTGGAACCTTTTTAATTAGGGGCTATGTACTTGACATATAGTAATGTTCCCAAATTGACTTGAATAGCAACCTCCAGGATGAGCAAACCCTGGTGTCATTGTGCCAAACACATCCATTCAGAATTGTGTATGGGTGTTCACCTGATCACGCGGCGTAGCAACTGTCTCGATAGTTTGAGGAATTCAAATGTAAGCGGTACATTGTAAGTAAGAGAGTCATGGTACCAGACATTATTCAAATCTAACTCGCAAATGGCTTATTGGTTAACAAATTAAGACCTGATCATGTGGAATAGATATTAGTAGTTGGTGTAGACTGAGTGTGTATTATTTACCATGACTTGTTTCTTGTGGAGTAGCGTCTACGGCTTGCCAGCCTCCATAGCCCTCGTCCAGGTCTGGCCGCGCCATCCAACAATCATTCCACACATGAAAATTCCTAGAAGAAGTTTAAATATACAACAAATTGCTCACAAATGATAAAAACAACCGCTGGTTTGACCTAGAAGCCAGATACACTAAATATAACTATATACAAATTTTGCATAGATTAATAAAAAAAGGGTATTGACCATGGCAAAGTCTTGTCTAAAAGGCAGTGGACACTATTGGTAATTACACAAATTAAATGTTAACATAAAAAACTTACTTAGTGGAGAGCTGTTGATAGCATAAAACATTGTGAGAAACGGCTCCCTCTAAAGAAATGTAGTTTTTGAGAAAGAAGTAATTTCTCACTGAAATATTTGAATGGAATTGAGGCTTTCTTTTTCTTCCAATATTCTCTCACAACTTCGACGACCAACTGAGTTCAATTTTCACAGGTTTGTTATACATGTATTATGCATATGTTGGGATACACCAAGTGAGAATTCCCAAACATGTCCAGTGCCTTTAAAGGCTAAATTGGGCACAAACACTTATACAGATATTAGTGTCAGGTGACAAAGTGAAAAGAAAAGAGCAGTGAGTGGAGAGAACAGGATGATGGACCAGGACAAGTATATAACCAGGAAGAAGACAAAGAAGTTAGCTGGTGACACTGAATGTACAGGGGTTGCCCTTAACTTTTTTTTCAACTGGCCAGCAGGACCAGTTGGCTTGATTTTTCACTGGTCCGCAAGGTTTTTGACTAGTTCGTCAATTTTGTATTTTATTTTTTTATATACTGTTGTATAACCAACTGCTCGATTTCCGATCGTCACTATTTCAAAATTCAACATGACAAGAATGTTTTCTTCTTTCATTATTATCTCGCAACTTTGATGACCGATTGAGCTCAAATTTTCACTGGTTAGTTATTTCATTTATATGTTGAGATACATTGTACACCAACTGTAAAGACTAGTCTTTGACAATTACCAATAGTGTCCACTGCCTTTACAATAATGTCAGCCATTGTTTGTTGCAGTTAACATGGTTAAAGGAAAACAATTGCAATAAGAATTGCCACAAGATTCTTACCATATGCTGTCCTCGTCATAGTCATCTAGTGGATTGAGTTTTTCATCATAGTGATAATCAAGGGTGAGGTTTCCGTCAGTATCATGTGCTGAACCAAAGTTGGTTATAGTTCGTGTTGGTAATCCAAGGCTCCTCAATACTATATACACAAAAGCAAAGTTTTAAAATGGCTGTGTGAGCAATATCTGCCTAAAAAACCAAAGATCAAAGCCCAAATTCATGGCTCTGCTCACCATACGTACATAATCGGCGTTTAGAGAAGCAGGGAACTCTGTGCTTATGGCAAGCGTATTTCACAGGTTAGCTGGGAATTTTGGCTTCTGCGTGTGCATACTCCATGTTAATTGGCATTCTATGCTTACAAGGCTAGCGCAGAAATTCAGCGCTTGCATGTCAAGCAGGGAATCATGATCATAAGCGTTAAGTTCAGCGGTAAGCAGAGCCATGAAATTGGGTCCCATTAGGGTCAAGCAATCTGACACTAACAGAGGTAAATTAAGGAGCTGGTTGAGTGAGTTAAGACTTAAGATAAAGGTTTAGTAAATACCGCAAATTGTTCCTCACTGTCATACTCACAGGGCCATTGCACCTTTTTGGTGGTGTGCCACCCAATGAAATCTGCTACAGCACTGCATGGGCATTACATGTGCCAAATTTATTCATGTTGGAGGGCCACACAGAAAGTAGACTTTGTTTCAATAAGTAAAATTACATGTACTAGGGCCCTGCACTAGGTGTAAATTGTGTACCAAAATGCAAATCAGCTCTAGTCATCCAAGAGTAATCCATTGCATGTTTGGGGAACTTCTTTTTTTTCCAGATTCTTTCTTACTAAGATTTCTGACATGTTTATTTCCTTTCATACCTGTTAAATTTATTCTGAATTGCCCCAGTTCTCGAAAAGTTTTTCTTCCATTTGAAAACACCTTTCTTCAGTAAATGTTAAGGGCTCTACTTGTTCTTCCCTTAAAACTTGTAAACAGGAATAGAGAGAGCCAGTTCTTTAGTGCAGGTAACCTGCTCTATAGCTGTGTAATTCGTAATTTGGATTGAAATATTAAATGAAAATCACATTTAAATGTTTACAAAAATAAGTGTAGATGCTAACATCACTTTAGTCAGGCCTTAACTAGCCACATATAATGTGAATTGGTCTGCAAGTGAGGTCAAGATAAAAGATAATGTTTGAATAACTTACGTCCTGTAAGTAGGCTTCCAAACACCCAGCACTGACCATAAGCCACAGGTTCACGTTTCTTCATGTACTGGGACAAAATAGCAATACTTCCTGTCCATACAGTTGGAGCTATACCATCGGCGTATTCACCATCCCATCTACCTTCCAGTACACCATCATCATCTTGGGAGTTTACCTTTCAAGAAAACAACCAATTCTTTTAAACTACTTACATGGGTATATATACATGTATGTAGGCCCTTATAGTATGTACATGTAGTAAGGCTAAACACACCGCAGAAATATTTTCTGAACAAGTGTGAAAGAATACGTACTTTACCACAAATCCAATGCAAACCTGGCAAAGCCTCCACTTTCATTCCTACACATACACTATAAACTTGCCTTAGTATTGGTGCTGTGCCATTGCCACAATGCCCTTCAAATCACAAACATTGCGGTGCCCTTTTATCTAACTGTTGTTAATGCAAACTGTCAAAATCCTCACTACAAGTTTTTGTTAACAAATAGGCAAACCAAATTTTTTTTTTTTAATCTTGTTAGTAGATTTTCAAAAGCTGACATGCGAGCTGCTGATCGCCCATAGAAAAACAATGACTATATTGATACAGGTACATTGATTTGTCTAAGCTCTTAGAGACTTAATCTGATTTAAGCAGCATTTTGTTTGCTTCCAATGATGTTGATTTGGTTCCTCACTTGCTTGATGGATAGTTTCTTTAAAGGACAAATGAACACCAATTTGTTCAATTTCTTTACCACTACAAGACTCCTCCAAACATTCAGATTTCATGAATTTTAGTTGTTTAACAAAAGTTACCTTTAATAGGTCATCCAACCTTTGGCGTAACAAGATCAGTCGGCCTGATGATGTGGCCGGATTAGGGCATGAAATCATTTTTTCACAATTTAAGGGTACATGTAAGTTCAGTTGACTTGATTACAGAATTCATATAATAGTTCATAGTCACTTTACTTATATTCCGGGGCCCTTTTGCTTTTATTCAACAATGTGCCAAATTTAAGTATTGCATTATTTTACTGAAAAATAGTTGTACATAATATTTGACTGTGACAGGCAGTGTGATGAAATAGGTTATTAATGAGAATGGCTTAATTGTGAATGTTGTTTTAACCTTTAGCAGTTGTCCGCTGGCCAAATGCCAGTTAAAATGGTGGAGGACCAGCTGAAACACCTTGCCATGTGATACGGACGACCAGTCAAAAATTTTCACAACTATTTGTTTATTGTTGCAATTACTTGTTGTTGATTGCAAGGATTGTATGCTTCTGCCGAAAGTAAACTTATTAAATGGTTTTGCTTTTGTGACATTTGACAAAGATCTCACAGCTTTTAGGTACTGGCAAGAGATCTTGGTCCAATTTCATGGCCCTGCTTACCGCTGAATTCTAATGCCAGTTAAAATGGTGGAGGACCAGCTGAAACACCTTGCCATGTGATACGGACGACCAGTCAAAAATTTTCACAACTATTTGTTTATTGTTGCAATTACTTGTTGTTGATTGCAAGGATTGTATGCTTCTGCCGAAAGTAAACTTATTAAATGGTTTTGCTTTTGTGACATTTGACAAAGATCTCACAGCTTTTAGGTACTGGCAAGAGATCTTGGTCCAATTTCATGGCCCTGCTTACCGCTGAATTCTAATGCCAGTTAAAATGGTGGAGGACCAGCTGAAACACCTTGCCATGTGATACGGACGACCAGTCAAAAATTTTCACAACTATTTGTTTATTGTTGCAATTACTTGTTGTTGATTGCAAGGATTGTATGCTTCTGCCGAAAGTAAACTTATTAAATGGTTTTGCTTTTGTGACATTTGACAAAGATCTCACAGCTTTTACAATGTAGGTACTGGCAAGAGATCTTGGTCCAATTTCATGGCCCTGCTTACCGCTGAATTCTGCGCTAACGATCACAATTTCCCCCTTATGTGCAAGCGCCAAATTTTTGAGCTAGCCTTGTAAGCGTAGAATGACTAAAAACATGGAGTTCGTCGCGCAGAAGCCAAAAATTCGCCGCTCACTCATGAAATACACTTGCTGTAAGCACAGAACTCCCTGCTTACGTAAGCGCCGATTCTGTGCTTACGGTAAGCAGAGCCATGAAATTGTGCCCTGTTGTGTGTATGAATCAAGCGGTTAACTAGTATTCATGCAAGTTGGAAGTTATGCATATAGGTTATCTAATGTTTGGGCATTTTTTTTAATTAGTAGAACTGAACTCACCAGAGCAGACATGGACCTGGCCACATGGACAGCACTCTTACGATTGCTATCAAGCAAGCCAGACTTCTGTAACAAATACAGCGCACAGTCCAAGGAAACTTTCTCAAACTACATGCAGGTCAACAAGAGAAAAGAGAAAGAAAAAAAAGACTCTTAATAAAAATTAGTCTCCGTTATACACGCAATATTTTGATGTACGTTCCTGCACTGTATCGTCCTATCTGTCCGCTAAGTTTTTTTTAACTACTTTCTGATATTATCTTTAAATCACACAATTATGCATTTTGGGTGGTTTGCCAATTAATCTTGTAATCATACCTTTTTAATGTGCTAAAGAAAATATTAATACTTCACCTACCAGGATCTAACTAGACATTGTACTGGTTACAGCTGTAGTTTTAATCTCTTTGAAGGCAGTGGACGCTATTGGTAATTACTTGAAATAATTAGCATTATAATGTACATGTATTAGCATAAAAACTTACTAGGTAACAAGTAATGGGGAGCTGTTGATTGTATAAAACATTATGAGAAATGCCTCCCTCTGAAGTAATGTAGTTTTTGAGAAAGAAGTAATTTCCCACGAATTTGATTTTAAGACCTCAGATTTAAACTTTGAGGTCATGAAATCAAGTATCTGAAAACAAACAACTTCATGTGAAGAGGGTGTTTTTTCTTTCATTATTATCTCACAACTTGGACGACCAATTACGCTCGAATTTTCACAGGTTTGTTATTTTATACATTGGTTGAGATACACCAAGTGAAAAGACTGGTCTTTGAAAATTACCAATAGTGTCCAGACTCTTTAACCCTAATTTTTTTGTCAATGGTTCTGCCAGTCAAAAAACTGTTTCACAATGTGTGGGTGTACGTGTGTGTAGTCAGTAGCGTGTAAACTATACCATCAGAGCCCCATGCGTGTGCCCAGCACAGAGGATCCAAGATTTGCTGCACAAACGTAGGGCAAAGTTGTTCATTAGGTTTAAAATGATTTACACCCGGTAATTTGTATCCTTTATTGTGTTGAATCGTTGAAGATGAAACCATACACATATGAACAAAGATTAGGAAACTTTGTTTGTGTATGGCAGAAACCTAATTGTTACAAGGAAACACGTACAAAGAAGTTTGATCAACTCCTCAAATAAACTGTTCAAAAGCTGATTGAAAATACTCAGAACATACTTTTGTAAAAAGTTTAATGGGCATCTCCAAGCAAACATGGACATGACACCAACAAAGCAATTTTTGGACAAAACTTTCTTTCCACTTAGCTGTTATAGCTAACATATGAAATCAATTTATTTTTAGTTGTTGACAAGGAATTAACCAAAATTTGCCAAATAAGAACTCAGCTTGGGCTCCATGTAGGTTTGGCTTTATTGACTGGAAAACAGTATGCGACTGACCGTTGTGCGACTGACCATGGGTTTGTCATGTATAATCTAAAAGTTCAAGTTGCTGACCAGAAGTATCCTGTTGGATACTCATGCACTATAACATGTATAAGAGTTGTGTAGCATGGGTGGAGGTAGAAATGTAGTAAAATTTAGTTTGAGGAAATTTTTGAATTGTGACTAGTGTATTTTTTCCATGTCCGTTTTGTGTAATGCTTTTTACAACGTTATAATATCCAGAGTACAAAGCCCACAACATTTCTAATATCATCACTTCAAAGCCTTGGGTCTCAAGTACAAGTCTATAAACTTAGTGGAAAGAATATCTCACATAGAGTTACTAGCACCAAGATCAAGAAATGACACAGAAAAGTGTAATGCGACTAACCATGGAATTGCCCATATACTTCAATTACTAACTTGTTACATAAACTCTCTGAAATATCCCTTACAAGTTAACCATGAAAGCAAGTACAGTGCCTACTGTGTATAGTTTACCATAATTACTTTGTCCTTCAGATAAGACATTAAAGCTGTATGGTATAATGCAATATCCTGTGTACTGCATAGGGTTGACAGGCAGCACTGTGTTCTGGTTCACAAAGCAAGTATCCTTATTTACAGGTTTCCTCAACCTTGTGACTTATTAACAGAAATAAATCATATTATTAGTTCAACAAAAATGGTGGCAGCCTGGTCATTTGTGTATCACGTTTGTATCCAAGGAAAGGACCAAGGGCAGGATTCAAGGGTAAGGCAATTAGCCTAAGAGACACTGAAAGGGATATTATGTGCCTTTTTGATAGTATGAGTGAAGTTTTTGCACAGTCACAGTAGGTGCATGTCTGTGCAAACTAGACAAAGGAAAGTCCAGGTGGATATTCACTTCAGTTGTTTGTCCCACTGACTACTTACTAACCCTCCCAGCAACCCATGCAAAAAAAAGAAATGCTGAACCAACATGACCAACTGGGCCAGATTGGAAGGCAGATTGATTACTAGAAACTGTGTTTGGGGACAGAATTCTTGTAATGGTCTGAACAGATGCATAGATGTTCCCAGGGGTGGATTTCACAAAGACTAAAGACTAGTCTTATCTTGAGTTACTTGTCCTACATGCAAGTCCTTAAAAACACTGGACACTATTGGTAATTGTCAAAGACCAGTCTTCTCACTTGGTGTAGCTCAACATAATGCATAAAATAACAAACCTATGAAAATTTGAGCTCAATTATTTGTCGAAGTTGCGAGATAATAATGAAATAAAAACAACCTTGTCAAACGAAGTTGTGTGCTTTCAGATGCTTGATTTGGAGAATTCAAAATTTAATTCTGAGGTCTAAAAATTAAAATTTTTAAAACCAACCAAAATGGTTAAGAGATTTAAGATATCTAATGCCTCGAATAATATTACCCTACCTGTCCATAGTTCCAGGGTGAACTACCTATTTGATTTTCAGAGCCATAGAAGTACATGCCTGTTTCATTCAACACATACTCCTGTCGTTTGTCTTCATCCTCCATGTAAACATCATCATCTAGTATAAACAAAATATTAATCATATGTCAAACTTTTGGCACCTTTTAAAATATGTTTTAAAGCCATTGGACCCTTTCGGTTCAGAAAAAAAAATAAAAGTTCACAGATTTACACATAACTCACAGGGTTTACAGAAGGCAATGGTAAAAGACTTCTCTTGAAATATTATTCCATGAAATGCTTTACTTTTTGAGAAAACAGCAAAACAATATAAATTCTCGTTAACGAGAATTACGGATTTATTTTAAACACATGTCATGACACAGCAAATCGCGCGGAAACAAGGGTGGGATTTGCCGTTGTTTTCTTCCGACTCCGATGACCGATTGAGCCTAAATTTTCACAGGTTTGTTATTTGATATAGAAGTTATGGTACACAAAGTGTGGGTCTTGGACAACACTGTTTACCAAAAGGGTCCAATGGCTTTAACTCAAAATTTTACCTGCTTTAAAGGCACTGTACACGTTTGGTAATTGTCAAAGACCAGTGTTCTCACTATAAGCACAAAATAATAAGCCTGTGAACATTTGGGCTGAATAGGTCATCGAGAAAATGATGAAAGAAAAAACACCCTTGTGGGACGAATTTGTGTGCTTTCAGAGCTATAAGAATAAAAGACTTTATTTAAGGGCGAAATTTACCTCTTTCTCAAAAACTGTGTTACTTCAGAGGGAGTCGTTTCCCACGGTGTTTTATACTATCAACAGCTCTCCAATGCTTGTTACCAAGTGAGTTTTTAAGTTAATATTTGTTTTGAGTAATTATCAAACGTGTACCTTTCCTTTAAATGCAAACTTAGTGTCACACAGCAGCCATAACTCAAGATTACAGCTCTGAATTGAACCTTGGAACTTTAAAGGTTTTAAAGTTGAAAAATTATCAATTGTATGAATTCCCTATTATAACCACCAGACCCAGAAGACAGACAGAGATTCTCCGAACAACCATCACTTCAAACAGATTTATCTACATGGTGTCACCGAACAATATTTCTTATTAATTTACAAGAGACCATTCCCTTTTTAAAAACATTCAGCGGTCCTTGAATAAGTGGTGCTTAATTGTTTCCAATTACAAGCCATTTGTATGGTGTAGCCAGATCTTTGGCTCATTCCATGTCAAATCAACCAGAAGGTGACCCACTCATATTCCCTTGAAACTTTGTCAAACTGTTCCCCCCTGGCTAAAATGAACACACACCACAAATTTATCATATTGTTTCTGAAATTGACATTATGATAATACGAATCATCAGTGCCCGCCCTTTATAAATTGTTAATTTCAAAGCTCATTTGATTTTGGTGATGTCTGAAATGGATGGAGTATGAAATTCATTTTTGGTGTGTGTTCGTTTTGGCCTTAGTGGTACAGTTTGACAAAGTTTCAAGAAAATCTGAGGGTGTCACCTTGACACAGAATGACGCTAATTGTAGTATTAAGCATACAACTGCAGTTTATCAAAAAGAGTAAAGCACCCCGAGGCATACAGCACATGTACATGTACAGTACCTGTTAATATTCTTTATCCCCGATGCAAATTTAACATCTATTATATCGTTGTGGTACCGCTGCCAAAACATAGGATTCCAACTGCCTCTAGCTACGTACCAGGCATTCTCTGTATTCTAGTTGGTAAGACACTGCTCTAGAATTGCAAGGGTTGTGGGTTCGAATACCACCCAAGTAACATGCCTGTGATATTTTTTCACAGGACTCGGGAAAATACTGAGTATACAGTGCTAACACACATCGGTGTATGGGTAAAAAACAAAATTCATATTATGTACCATGTACCATGTACTTGTACATACAATAGCAAGACTGTGCAAGAACTGTGTTAATAGTCAATTGACATTGTTATACCTTGGTAAAAAACTGTGAAGTTTGATTGGTCGAGAACCAATCATGTGAGGCGCAACAAAAACGCATGTTACATGGCTCGACGGGCCGGTAACATGAAAAGTGATGTACACCGGTGTACATCAGATTGATCGTTCCGAGCGTTGGTCGATTTTCAGCGCTGTGTACAAAACAACCGCGGGTTCGATGGAATAGTTTATTGTTCGTCTGCTTATTAAATAATGAATAGTCCGTTGTAATAATGTCTGAAGATGACAACAGAACTTCATAAATAGGAACAACAATTAAACAAAGGTATAACAAAACAATTGTTGCACGCTGTGACTGGGGTCCATGGGTTTTGTACACCCTCGAGGGGAAATGGCACCCTCGGCTTCGCCTGGGTTGCCATTTTCCCCCTCGAGTGTACAAAACGCCATGGACCCCGTCACAGCGTGCAACATTTGTATAATGACAGCCATTTCTATCAACCACCTGGTACTTCCTCTATGGTACATGTATGTCAGACCACAAGGGAACAAAGGTCTGGAATTGGGATAAACACATAACCCTGCTACAGAGTCAAGTCAGTGGTTGATTCTTATTGTCCTTGACTGTAATATAGTGTAACAGATCATCCAAGCATGACACTCTGAGCACAGACTGAACAAATGAACCGTTCAAGCGAGGGAACAGTGAGCTGGAGCTTTTGTCAACCACCCACACTGAACATGACATACCTGTATAGGGTCAAGTCCATATACATAAATCTGGATATAAATGTTTTCATATCAATTTTACACACAAACATTCTGTACACGTATCATAAGAATTATATTTTCAAGAGACACATTACATCGTAGCACAAAAGCATTTGTTCACCACCTTTGGTGGGGTTAAATATTTCTAAATTTCATTGTAAAAATTAATTCAGACTGGACTCTTACAATGGGAAATTATAGTAAAAAATAGTAACAAAAAGAGACCTAACAAGGAAGGTATTGGTAGCACTTAAAGACTAACAAAATAACAGACGCCGGGACTTTTTAGCTTATTTTCGAACTTGGACATTGTTGAATATTATTTTTTGGGGGGAGGAAGGGCACGGCGGCAATGATGAGAAAAGGGCACGGCAAACATTGCCGTGAACAATTTGTTTTTTGTAGGCCATTGCGGCAATCGTTAGGGGCGTATCATGAAGTATCAAGGCTACTTGAGATAGGGCTGAGACTTAACTTATTTAAGATAGAAAAAAAAAAAAATACAACAGAAAGGCAACAAAGCTCCTGCACTAATTCTTGACATACCTTTGCACCAAGCATTGAACAGCATAATGACCTCTTCTGGATATTCAAATTCATCTTCATCTCCACTGGCAGTCGTACAGATGAACAGATTGTAATAACCAATCAGTGCTTCAGAACTGCTGAATACTTTCAATTCAACTTTGGGTCCTTTGGATTTCAGTACTTGAATCCCCCAGTCATTGTGATCAGGAGCTGACTTGACCAAAGGAGCTACACAACGTGTACCCTTGGAGACAACTGCACGGGTACCTACAGATAGTAATTAAATAAGGACAAATAAACTTTAAGAAACATTACAGAATTGGTTTTGCTAGCAAAAAAGTTGCTGGCAGTGTATCACTTAATGTAATTCACCATACATAAGACTGCCATACATAAACTGCAGACCTGTAGAAGTTCAAGATCGATCGGCCATCTGGGTCACGAGAGAATAGTGAAAAACCGATTACAAAGTTTGCATTGCATCGATGCCAAAACAAAAATGAATAAAACGCTGACTGAGCGATGAACTCCAAATGAGAAATTAGATTATTTCTCATCAAATATAAAATTTCAGACAGAAATATTTTAAGGGATGTTTTCTACTATCATCATCATTACACCGTGTAAGTTTTATGTAAATCTGTGTTTCTTACCAACTCTATAACGTTCAATTAACTAAGAACAAGTGTTAAAGAGATTAAAGAGAAGGCGTGTGCTTGGTAATCAATTAGTGGCATCAAAAGCTTACTGTAGTTCTTCGATAGTGAAGCTTTTTGATAAACAATTTCACTTCGAACTAATGGTTTTAAATGTAAAAAGTTCATGGCCCAAAAATTTGATTCTAAGAAGCGTTACCACGTAAAGTTATTCAGATTGTGTTATCCTATTTGGGATTATTTTTCCTACGTGGACATAATCGCTCCAGATTTTAGCCGCTAATGTATAAAAAACGCAACCACAAGCTACTTGTACATGTGATAGGGACAAATATGTTAAACAGATAAATAAACAAAATTAATGGGGCAAATCAATCTCAGTAAATAATCTTTGTTAGGGCCTATAATTTGACTTTGAGTATATTCTAGTTAATCTTGGTCAACAATCCACAAAAATATTTCAATGATATTCTTACCCATTCGTAGTTCCAAAGATATTTCATCATGGCCAGGTTTATAGTCTCGATTGAACTCAATGTTCAAAAGAAATGGTTGACCTCGACGAAGAACAAGATCTTCTTCCTTGAAGTTCTTCGTTTGGTGCTTTACTTTATTAAGCTCGAGACAAAGGTCCAAAGATTGAACTTTCAATTGGGTGTCTATATTCAAACAAAACATACATAAATATATTAATCACATAATAGATTAAAATAAAACATACAAACAGCTCATTATATACAACACCATAGTATACAGCAAGGTTGTAGCTAGGGCAAATTGGATGCCGGCTAATTTTGTCGAGAGCATGGTCGAGAGGGTGGGTGTACATGTAGGGGCAGCGTAGCGCCTCACAACCCGGTGGGATCAACAGGGGCAGCGTCTTTGGAAGCTGAAGATTTTTAGGTTTTGTTTAAGCTTTGATGGGTTCCCCAGGCTCTCTCTTGCCTATTTGTGCCTTGAAATAGCCATTGTCAAAGGAAAAAACATGTCCAGGGAGCCATAGAAAATAAATACTTACTAAGTTTTAAAGTAAAATGTTAGGGTAAAATAAATAAAATTAATATTCTGTTTACGATTTAAATCCCATCTCAAAATAGGGTAGGTAGACTACTAGGCAGAATTTTTGAGTGTTGAATTTATCAATTGAAAAGCTTGCAGTTGCATATATTCATCAGAAGGCAATGCAGAGTGGAGAGACAAGTTCAGAAACACAGGATGACGGGACACATGTCCGATCACTGTCGCAAAATCTAGATTATTCCATTTCAAAAAGGAGCACATTAATTAGTAAAATAGAAAAGCCATGTTTCACCGAGTTGTATTCATTGACAATTTTTCAACGAAGTGCATTCAATAAACTCAAAAATTGATTCTTGTCATTTCATTTTTTTTTTCAACAAGTATTAATAGACAGGAAAATCATCTAAATAAAATTCTAAATAAAAATTTAATGCAACTTCGACGACTCCACCAACATTGTCCGCCCATCAGAATAACTTTGTTTTCAACCGCCCGCAGGGCGAGTCAACCAAAATTCTTGATCGCCCGCAGGTTTGTTCACTAGCCTGTTGCATGTATGGTAAAAAAAAAAAAAAAAAAAACCACGGAAGTGAAGTCCCTATAGTTGGACGACTTTATCTCTTAATTTATGCCCTAAATTATCAACAACCATTTGAATGAACTTGTTGTTTGAGAATTGTTTGTTTTGAACATGTTCTGATCTCCGTTTGCAACAAAATCTTCGTGAATCAACGATCGGTCAACAACACACATTGAGAAATAATTCAATGAACTTTGGCCCGCAACGCCCTCTGTTGGCAGAAGTTGTCCATGTTACTGGAATTCCTCCAAGGCTGTGCATTGTGCATACAGTCTGAAGGCGTGATGCACAACGTTCGCCAATTCTTTACTCCGTTCGTGAGCGTGTGTTGTGAAGAAGGCTAGCCAAGAAGATCATGAATATGGATTTATTAACAGCCATCAATGGCCAATCACAGCGTGCGGAATCTTGGTTAAGATGGACTTCGGACTGTGTGTGTTATGTGCTGTGCATGCTGCATGAACCAGTGGGTGACCGTGTGAGTATACCATGTGGTTTTGTGCATCATGGATACTACACGCACGCCGGAAATTGTGCGTGCTTTTTTTAGTACTTGTACTCCATGAACTCGCAGCATTCAAGCGGCTTATTTTTAAGCAACAATCACGGAGAAGATCGCTGTTTTGGAGAGAAAATTGTTTTGATTGTTTTTACAGAAATAAAATACACATCTAATTAGGAGTTTTACATGATTGTTTTCTTTATTTTTCACTTATTTCAATGGCATTTAAAACAGTTTTACATAAATTTATGCCGGTCGGAGTTTGATATTTTTTGTTGGATCCCGGTCGGCAAAAGCTGGGGCCGGTGATAGCCGGCCTATAACAAATTGATAATTTCTATAGAAGTTACAGTATGCCTGTTTTACTGAAAGCACCCATGGGTGTAGCTTTCCATGGAATGTTAATGGCGATGCTTGACTGAATCTTAACATCTGAGTAAATAGCAAAGGGTATTAAAAAGTCATTCATTTGTTTCATAAAGTATTCCGTGGACAGCTTGCAAAATGAGTACTTTGATTAAAACAGACATAACACCACTTAAGAATTAGAATGATTAATTTCTTTCATTCTTTTTTTCTAATAAGCAGGAGAGTGCCTGTTAATGCTTTACTGAACTTTTGAGTGTCATTTGTTTGTTTTGAAAAACATCACCAATCCCAGTCAACTTCTTTTTGACTCTCCGGGTATTTTACATAGTTTTGTCATGCTGGCCTGTCGAGGCAAGTGTGTAAACAGTTGAAAAAGACACTTAATTCGCATATAAAGTAAACAAACTTTACAAAACATTGTGCTGTTACAGTGTTCGCGCTTGGGCCTAATTGGTTAGCACCCAAGTAATGGCGACCCATGGGTTGGTCTATAGACGTATTTTTAAAGGCACTGGACACTATTGGTATTTACTCAAAATAATGATTAGCATAAAACCTTACTTGGTAACAAGTAATGGAGAGCTGGTGATAGTCTAAAACATCGTGAGAAACGGCTCCCTCTGAAGTAACTTAGTTTTCGAGACATTAGTTATTTTCCACGAATTTGATTTCAAGACCGTAGAATTAGATTTTGAGACCCTCAAAATCAAGCATGAATGCATACATTTTACAACTTTGTGTGTCAAGGGTGTTTTTTCTTTCATTATTATCTTGCAATTTGATGACCAATGAGGCTCAAATTTTCATAGGTTTGTTTTTTTACGCTTATAAATGTTCAGATACATGTACACCAAGTGAGAAGATTGGTCTTTGACAGGGTTACCAATAGTGTCTAGTGTCTTAATGCACTTTGGAGTGTTCAATTAAAATGCCTAATACCTTTCTTTTCTAACTCCGGGTAGACAATAGGATCTTCAGGAACATGACGTCGCCCTTCTAGTCGCACTGTTTTCTTTCTATTACTGCGAGAGTATGGCTGGAAAGAAGCATTGTAGCCAAAGTGACTGGTAGGCCTCCGGGAACGAGTTGAACGTCGAACCATGGCTGAATTTTAGTCTGAGTGAAAACAAAACATAAATAAGGTCTTTTTCAATATTGAAGTCTACACAGTTTTCTTGTCCAGGTTCATTGTAACTATGTGCCTAATACGTATAGTAATACGTAATTATAAAATAAGTTATCACACAAGCGCGAGTTGAATAGGGAAAAATGTAGCGCTTCTGCATCCCATATATCCAACAAGGCTGAAGGCCGAGTTGGATGTCCCATATATGGGACGCAGACGTGCTATTTTTCTGTATTTCCACGAGCGCGTGTGATAACGTATTTATCTTCAAGCAAACTTGGCGCTTGACATAGAACACACAAGACGCATGGTAGTGATATTAGCCGTGCAATATAGGTTTATGTCACCACTCCATTCTGCAAATTTGATGGGAAGATTAGAGCGTACTTGAAGATAATACATTTTATCTTCAAGTACGCGCTAATCATCCAATCAGATTGGCAGAATGGAGTGGTGATAAAAACCTATATTGCACGGCTAATATCACTACCATGCGTCTTGTGTGTTCTATGTCACGCGCCAAGTTTGCTTGAAGATAAATACGTTATCACACGCGTGCTGGTGGAAATACGGATATGCGCTATGCATCTGCGTCCCATATCCAACTCGGCCTTCGGCCTCGTTGGATTTGGGACGCAGAAGCGCTTTATTTTTCCGTATTCCACTCGCGCTTGTGTGATAACTTATACTATATCAATAACACTGCATGTGGTCACAGAGCCTATAGATTTAAAACTTTACATCTTATGTTTTAATGCTTTAAAATGAGAGAGTATAAAATGTGTGCCCTGATATAAGTAAAAAACAAACAAAAAAACAGTTGATCGCCTGGATTTTTCAAAAAAGAGGAGGATGAGGGCCTTTTTATTTATTATTATTTTTTTTTTTTTCAAGATGGCCGCTGAGTATTTCAAATCAAACAGGCCACCAGGTATTCAGTTTGAACTACACTAAAGTAACCAGATTTGCTGACAGTGCATTCACTAATATTGTTTCATGAAACAGACGGTTACACGTGTTCGAGAGCATCACATTAGATTCTAAAAAAGATTTTTAAAAAGGATGCGGGCGAGGACGATCAACTGTTTGTTTTTTTCATTTGGCCTTACATGACAGCTTCACGTCCATTTCTTCAAGATAAAGAGAAGAGTAACTTTTAAACTCTTTGTATTCGAACAAGTTATTTTGTTCATGAACTTCAACGTGCAGCCAAAAGTAGACAACATGAGATCAGTGGGTAAGGAAAGAGTGGGAAAGGAAGAATGAAAGGAAAATTGGGAGTAGCTGAAGAATGGAATAAAGACAAGTCTTTGAATAACAGACCACATAATTATCTTGAGCTGATCCATTTGTTTGCACTGTATAGCGTCACACTTTAAATTAGCACTATGTTAAAGGGGCATATTGCATTGGACGAGTTGGTGTCTAAGAAGCATTTGTACAAAAAAGGCATAGACAAATTTGACTTCACAAATTAGTTTGCTGTGTTAGCTCACGACAAGGAGACCGTGCAATCTCGAGGCAACTATGTGTGGACCATTATATTCTACTTTTGAAACATCTTTCTAACCGTATGCATTTCATATCAAATGGTTTCAAACACTTTTCATAGACCAACTCGCCCAATTCCAGGAAACATGTCCCTTAGTGAACCTGATTTGTTTTAGAAACTGTGGCGAGCCAATTTTGTGGTATATGTATGACTTGGCTTCGTCTATAATTTTATACAGAACAACTACAGTAGCTATAAAATGCCATGCAATTTTTTTGCTTTTCTGCAGCCTTTTCAGAAAAGTAAGTCACTATATTGTCCCATCAGACACGCTGGACTTAGCCACAATACATTTAAACATCTGTATACCAGGCAATGACATGTACAGACAATAATATGCACATTATTTAAGTCACTGAAAATCTTATCCTTTCTCTACAGATGTATTGACTGATGCCAGCTTCTTTAAATTTAGTGGGATAGATCCCAACAGAATCACCTTTCAATTCCCACATGACACAAAACTGGAGTTGCATCCTTTGTCAAAGTTTCCCTTAATCCATTCTCAGAAAAGTTCCAAACAACCACTAATCCTCTTTCCACCAGATCTCACAACCCTTATATAAACCTGTTTATGAATGTTCCTTTGTCCTGAAGCTTTACTTATATCCCCCAACCCCACTGACCTGATGACCCCTCTGCTCTCCCCCTCTTCTTCTGTGCTTTTATTATTGCCCATCCATAAGTTCCCAGAAGCAAATCAATATTGTAAATTCCTGACTCAATCATGCTCATAGAAATTTGTCTCCTGCATGCTCCTAAAGCCCTTTTAACAAAACCTCAGGCAAAACTACCTGGCTTTAACTTAATTTGCATTGTGCTGCAAATAGGCATACAAACTGCTTTCCTGCTTGAAACTGAATTGAATCTTGAAACTCATCAGACAATTGAACCTTGATACAAGGACAGCACAGGTTGCAAGATGACATAATGATGACATCGAGTTACAAGGCTTTAAAGTTGAAAATGACCATTGATACTCACTGTATTTTATTTTATTTAAAAGCTGGGAATGTGATAGTTCAAGACTGGGGTATCTGAGCAAAAACAGTTTGACAACCGGTCGTCCTGGAACTCGAAGGGTTATGTTTGCTTAAAAAATGTTTGTTCACAAACTAAATTCCAGTTGAACATTGACACTCAAGATGAACACAAACTTGCAATTTTTTATATGATGTCAAAAAAGTTTTGAAATTAAACAAAGTAACGAATACAAAATATATTAGGGAAAGCTGGAACATTGTTTAAAAAGCAATGAGAACAGTTTACACTCGGACCAAGTCGACTTAGAACTGAGTGACTTCGGACCGAGTTGACTTCAACCGGGCGACTTCAAAGTGGAATGCATGCAGGCATTGGAGCGACGTCATATGTTTCCAAGACTTTTATTGGTTGGTATAGATTATTGAATATTCAGAAGCTAGTACTAGTATGGTGTGCAAAATAAATCAAAAATCTCATAAAATTTCAATAAATATTATAAAGGCATGACAGTATACAACACGTAGGCCAACCCACCCCCTTGAAGCACAAACATTTTGTTATTTATAACATTATGTTTTTTCCCAATTTCAGACCAGCCATGTTTGCAGGAGATAAGAAACCCTCTGTTAGGAGATAAGAAACCCTTTTTTAATTTAGACTATAATTTAAAATATTTTAGTTTGTTCCTTTAGCTTTCGAATAGCTTTTGACATCATTTCAGGGGCTCACCCAGGTCAGCCCCCATGCAAGGCCCTGCTTGTGGAGTGGGTCACTTGGGGGCTGGCCCTAGGTAAAAAACGTCACTACGAGGCGGTGAGTGGTTGTTCGTTTAGCTCTTGTCAGGGGCTCATCCGAGTGAGCTGCCGGGGTACGACCCAGGGAAGCTAAACGAACGCACCCATCCATTGGCAGGCCATAGAATTAGAATGTTAGGCTTGTAGGTACTCATATAGGAAGAAGAATGAGAAGCATCCCAAATAGCAACCACATCATGTGAGATCTATTTGTGACTGAGGGAGAATTGAAACTTAATCTAGCACTTGGCAGATGATAATTTTGTTTTGAACTTTCGAGGTTGGATGTTAATTGTTTATTTGACTCATTTGATTGTTGGTATAATAATGCTCTAGAGTCTAGTAGGAGGTAGAAATGCTCTAGTTAGTAGAGTCCAGTGATTAATACCAAAAATGAATCATTTGATAAATGTTTGAGCATCCATGGAGGAAGATTTGGTGGTCTTAGTTAAGTAGCAGGAAACGATGTCGGTCACTTCGTACCCAGGTCACTTCGTACCCAGGTCACTTCGTACCCAGGTCACTTCGTACCCAGGTCACTTCGTACCCAGGTCACTTCGTACCCAGGTCACTTCGTACCCAGGTCACTTCGTACCCAGGTCACTTCGTACCCAGGTCACTTCGTACCCAAGTCACTTCGTACCCAGTATTTGAACGTTGAAACCAACCTTCGTTTAAAGTGTCCTGTTGTTACTGGGTCCTCCTTGTTCGGTTTTTATGATTAGCAAAGATCATAGGGCGCTACCTCCATTATTATAATTATACGCTCTTTGGTTTTGAGGTATTGCACGTTTTTTTCATGGTTACTGTCCAACAAATGAGGGCGCCCTTTGCATGTTAAATATAATATTGTTTCTGTGTTTTGCAATTTTAATTAATGGTTATTTTTGGACGAGTTTTCCCAAACAACTTGATTGATTCGTGTTTTTGGTTTTAAAAATAAGTAAGGATGAATTGTTGAGTTTAAAAATTGAAAGGATTTCAGTATAACTATTCCCCTTTTGTATGCTGTCTTTAAAAATAAAGATTAAAAGGATTTAAAATGTTAAAATTATTTATTTCCGTTTTTTATCAGAACTGTTGTTGAGTTTCCGTTTGTTGATTTTAAAAATGATAAAGAGTATACCCATTTTTTAAGGATGCATTATTCTCAGCATGATCAGGCCTGACGGAAAAAACCCGTAAGTAAACAGCATGCATCAGACTCATAGCGTCTGTCACTGGTGGAGCTTGCACAGTTTCGCGGTAAGCTGGAATTAAAGTTGGGGTCGAAAAATAATATGTGACTATCGAAAACATATTACCCTGGGGCTTGATCCAAAACACTGCGGCAAAATCACCACTGGACAACGCCAACGGTCTGTGAAAACTTCACACTTTCTCCCCTCAGCCTCAGTCATACTATTAATTAAACTGGATTATATTTACCAGCATAGGTGGGGGTCCTGCTAGAGCTAGTCTGGAATACTTACAGTCTAATCACGATGATGATTCTGAAAAGGCACTGATTTTCCCTTCCTCCTCCATGCACTGAAAGGTGTCAGTGTTCTTCCCGAAGCGGTGGTGTAGGGGGAGACAATAACAAAAGTATGGTGTGTGTTGGTGTGTGCAGTAGTAGTACAGTGTACACGATGCCTACACAAAAAAACAACTCTCCGCGCCGCGTGGGTCATTAACTTCCTAATTCCTAGCTCGATCGATTATCGACACAACTTCCCGCCCACCACGCGGCCGACCTACGAAAGCCCATTAGTGCCATCGCATGTATAATTTGCAGGTATATTTTCATCAAGTCTTGATTTCAAAGGGCCTACTTTATTGAGCAAGTCTTGTTTTTTTAAGTGCGCATACTGTGCTTTTTGTACTTCCAAAAACCAAGACTCGTAATACACCTACCTGCAAGTGAGTTTTGCTTGCGATGGCAGCTAGCCAGCCCCCCCCCCCCCCAAACACACTTTTGCACTTTGTAGTGGGAGGGGCAGCAGACGAACAACGTGGACGATTAACATAATGGGCGTGTTTAAGAATAATGGGCATAGTTAAAATAAAAGGTGTTTTTCAAGGACTGGTTGAGCGCGGTTGGATAGAATAGGAATTAAAGATGCTTTGTCAGATTTTTGGCCCCAAACATTAAAAAATAGTTTTTTTGAGTGAATGGTATTTCAAAGAGTATCACCCGCTCTAACGACTTTTTTTACTTTTACTTTTAATGGTCAGGAAAATTTAAAACGTTTCTTATGAATTGGTCACGTGATATTGTCGGGATCCCAACAAAAACTAATTTTGAGCACTTTGATTCACTGCTTTTAAAAATTGGCGGAATTTTTCGAGCAATGGCTCAAAAATGAAAGCTTGTAACTTTCTCGACCCCATCATCACTATCTACTGGATTTTAAATCAAGTCATGGGGGGTCAAATCAGCCAAAAATCTGATATAGCATCTTTAAATACTTGCTTATAATAATTCTAAAACCACTAGCTAAAATAATAATTGGGAAAGTTTAATATTTGGACCTCCGGACTAACGTGCCGGTGCTCTAGCTACCAAACTATCTAGCCCGTAGGTTATTGGTCTTCCTCTGATTTTGTCAATAAATTATCTTTGGTCGGGATGCCAGCAGCCAGTCAGAAGCCGTAAAACAGTTAACTGATGTTTTGGGGGGTTGAACAATGACTAGAGTGAGATTCGAACCGTGTCACTGTCAACAATAATTTAATTCTGTTGCCTCTAATATTATTGGAATCTGCTTCCTGATGATAAGCATACAATCTCTCAGTATTCAACTTTCCAAGTTATAATACATTTCATTACGTTAAACTCGTAAAATATTTTTGTTATGCGTGTTTTTGTTTCTTGTCCCTGTTCCGAGCCCTGTTTGGCAAGTTTATTATCTCTTCCCCCTTCTCAAACGCAATTAACTGCCTCTCTGGGTCTGCCTCAGTTTCCATATCGACTTTAACCCCCCCCCCCCCCCCCGCCAGTTAAATAGGAACTTGGGAAATAAAAATGTATCAAGAATTAATTAGCCTTTGTGGGGTTTGGCGCACTGTTTGGTTTGGCAGGCAAATTAACTCAAGCCTATTATAGTGTCTTATTAGTGAGTGTGTCAATCATCTCAAAATGGCACACCCGTTTCAGACAGGCGCTCAGAGTTGCGCCGAACCAAAATAATAGGCTCTATTGGGTTATGGGTCGACCCAATAAGTTTATCAGGCGAACATGTAGGCCTGCTATAGCCGAGTACTAGGTTCGGCTCATGACAAGATCATCGTCTAAATACCAACAAAAATAATGCACTCCAGGGTCGTTCCTACCAACTGCAACAGTCTACCTTTCGACTCTTTTGCCTAACTTTCAGACGTCGAACTTTTTATGTACTTAAAGGAACACGTTGCCTTGGATCGGTCGAGTTGGTCTTTGAAAAGCGTTTGTAACCGTTTTTTATAAAATGCATATGGGTAGAAAGATGTTGTAAAAGTAGAATACAATGATCCACACAAACATGCCTCGAAATTGCGTGGTTTTCCTTTTACCTCGTCGACTAACATGTCGGCCATTTATGGGGGTCAAAATTTTGACTCCCATAAATGGCCGACCATGTTAGTGCGTACAGTAGAGGGAAAACCACACAATTTCGAGGCAAACTTGTGTGGATCATTGTATTCTACTTTTAAAACATCTTTCCAACCATATGCATTTTATAAAAAACGGTTACAAACGCTTTTGTTTTGACCAACTCGTCCGATCCAAGGCAACGTGTTCCTTTAATTCAGAAGAGTGGCACACTCCTGTCTGAATTGAAACGGATGTACTAAAAAAAAATCGATCACCAAACATAATATCTAGCGCCCCCATGCGGTTGTCACATCAACAACAAACTGACGTTGGTGTCTAGACGACTTGAGAGTACCTAACATGCAAACTAACCATTACTTTGAGAGGCACCCGACTAGAGCTAAACTTGAGAGCCGGCCATGTGGGTAGGATCGCTGTGTGTGGAACTGTGTGTTTTATAATGTACCTTTTTGACTTTTGACTTGAATTTGTACTTTGTCGGGTTGGTTCGGTACGACAAATTTCAACCCTCTTTTCAAAGCCTCAAAATGCGAAAGTCTGAAATTCTAAAATGGCTGCCGCTACTTTCTCTTCACGACAAAGTGAGTTGAGTGAGGGGTGACGAACCGGTAGCTCACGATGAGCTGGAGGACTCACGGACTGGAACTTGGGTTGGTTGGAAGTGGAAGAAAGTTCACACAGAAGCGGCGACCGCCCTTCGTGCCCGGGATTTCTCAATGTTGCTGCATTGTGGGATGTCCGCGAAGGGGAAGAACAAGGGTGGGAATTTCTGACACAGTGACCAAGCAACTACCTCCATGGACCCAGTGACCTGTAAGTAATGCAAGGTAGGTGAGTTTCTGACTGAATTTCCATCGTATCAGCAGAGACTGGCTCATGGCTGATGTGATAGTTTCATGATAATAATGAAACTATCATGAAACTTACGGATCTAATACTTCAGAAGTTGCAGATAGCCCTACACCACTTGGAATCGTTCACATAGGTATCACAGATTTTGAGTAAAAATCAAGTAAATTTTACGTGTGAATTTTCTCAACTAACGCTCCTTTACCGCTCATGCCGATATGCCGATTGTCCCCCGACCGTGCGCAGATTTTTTTCCCAGGGCAAACGTGTGGAATCATCTGCACACGTTCGTCCTGGGAAGAAAAGATACTCAATCCGCGCTTCGTGTACAAACATATGGACACGCGTCTGGGAACTACAAAGAGATCCGTAAGTTTCATGATAATGATGCGGAGAGTTTCAGATGAGGAAAAGTTTCCGTATGGCGCCACCACTTTTTCATTCGAAATAAAATAATATAGTATCTAATTTACCTGATTGATATATCCCTTTTTGTAAAAATGAGTGAAAAAGTGGTGGCGCCATACGGAAAGTTATCCTCAGATGATTTTCCAAAAGGTTTTGATATCAGTGGTGCTGGGGCCAAGGATACGGAGTGGATTGGACCGATTTATGGGGCTACATCATATCTAGACATGGTGGTCTCTCTTTGCAGCGCTGAAGCATGACCAACGTTCTTGAACCGTTTATGTGCTGTGTGAATACGCGGAGCAGTATCTATCACCTCGATCTCACGGTTATTATGGTACTTTATTATTAGGGGATGAATGAACCGAGTGTTTCTGTGCCCACGCGTGGGTGCAAAGCTGTAGGGGAAATTCCCTTGATCAGAAATCGCCAAAAAGAGTCATAGAAATGTAAAGTATTAGCCAAAAGAGAATTTTTACTAGTTTTAGTTACATTTCGGTGATAAAATGAGGGTGTTTTTTTTATTGTGAAAAAATTTATCTTGAGGCGGCAAAAGCGTGCGATTGAGCAATTGTTGTCCCCATCTGAAGGGTACTTTCAATTTTCAAAAATCTTCACGATATATCGTCATATCGGCGATATTTACCTGACGATATATCGCCAGTCAAAATTTTTAATATCGTCCAGGGTTAATCGCACATTGCAAACATGTGCGCATACCTATGCGATATCGTAAGCGATATCGTGACACAAATCGTGAATATGTGCGCATACGTATGCAATGTCGTGAAAAAAACGCAAATATGTGCGCAGACGTATGCAATGTCGTGAAACAATTCGCGAATATGTGCGCACATGTGTGCAATGTCGTGAAACAAATCGCGAATAAGTGTAAACACATCTGCGATTTGTTTTGCAATGTCGTGAACAAAACGCATACCTTGTTGCATACCATTAGGGTGATGTTATAGTTGTGGACAATTTGTTAGTGACCTAGGTAGGGCGTACACTGGTATCTACCAAAGACATTCAACGCAGGAGTTTGGGTACCAGCAGGCAGCAGGTACATTTGTGTGGCCATCTCTAATCTAGCCGCCAGCCAGCCACAGGTTGATGTTCAGCAACAACAACAAAAAACAAAAGGTCACGGTCCATGCAACTAATCATCGGAGTATTTTCAAAATGAGCACTGGTACAATGGTTAGTAGTAGGGTGTTTATGTCAAAATTCATAATATTGTCAGATGTGTTGATATTGATTGGTATCAAATTAAAGAGCTTGCTTGGTGATTGTTGCGATAACGTAACCCTCCTCCCGACGGCCGCCAGGCCGGAGGGTTACGAGATTGGTTCGAGCGGCAACGGTTAATCTGGTCCAACACGTACAATTTCGTACAATTTTGACAGCTAGTCACCAGATTTGCCCCATTTTTACCACTCTCATAAATCATGACACAAACTCTGAGGGTATGAACTTGGATGCATGGTATTGCAGATTACTTGTATTGATCTGCACATTGTCAGTTGTGATATTATTCATTTCAAGAATGGATATTAAATTTGATAACAGTTCATCCTCAGTCAGAGCTTTCTTGTTAAATGCGATTTATAAAATAGATTTGGGCTGCCTTTGGCATTCAGGACTTTTTTGTGGTATTGAATCTGAATATGGAGTGCCTGAAGTTTGTCACTGGCTGCAATTCCTGATAATTTGGCTTGTACATCATCCAGTGTCCAAACTCCACCTCCCAGTGACACCAATGCATCAGTTGCAGCAATTTTGTTAAGCCGGCTCCGGTCATCTTTCTGTTCTTGCTTTTGTTGTTTTTTACTTAGCGCCTGGACATGTTGCTGCTTTAACTTACGTGGGTCATTCCGTGTCAATTCAACACGCTTTTGGACCTGACCCTCACGGATTTAAATGAAATTCGGTGTGCTGATTGGACTCCCTGAGAAATGCCCAAATCCCAAATTGTATGTAATTCGGATCATTATTTTGGGAGATACGGCTTAACAAACTTTTGACTAATTAGCATGACCTGCTACGTTTGGACAATCATATCTCCAAAAGTAAAACACCTACCAAGATAATATTTACATCATTTTGAAGCTCTTGACATGGCCCACATTTGATAACATAAAATCAAAAAATTTCCACGCACCACCGAAAAAATACGCGAAAATTTGACCTTTGACCTTGATTTGGGAAAATGAGTATTTTTTAAAATGCGTAATCTTTTTTTAAATGCAAGTTTAAGATGTAAGCAACAATATTCTGAAAAATTGTGATGGGCACTCTTACAGTTTTTTTTTAATGATTTTTTGAACATTGGCTATCAAGACAAAAACCATAAAAACGCATTGTCCAACATACACAATGTACAGTGTTATCCAATGTTATCCAATAGCGTAGTACCATCCTCTACAGCAACAGGTGAACCCCCCCCCCCCCCCCCCCCCAATGTCTGTCCCGTGTTTAAGGTTACCTGTTGACCGACTATTTTGTTCCCATCTCTTGAAGTACCATCCCCATGAAGGTCCCACCTCTCGGAATTGAGCATACCCTCGGCAACTTGAACCTTACTTAACACATGAGCTCTACCATATTGTTGGCTGTTGAAGCAGATGGCAAACTACGTATCAACACTTGCATTATCAAAGATCCACTTGCAAACTGTTCCCAGAACACCCCCCATCTTTGTAGTTGTTGGTATTATTATACTCACAACAGAGTTCCATGACACATTTTTCAACATTTTCTTTAAATGGTCGGCCTAACCCCTCTCCCCTCAGCTCAAAATTACCGGAAACAAACATTGCATGGTCCAACTCTATCCTGCATATTCTGTCTTTAGATCCTTTAGGTCACTCTGCATTTTCTTTTCACTTCTAGTGAATGACATCACCAATTTCTTCTGACCACTCATTTTCCTCTGTAAGCCTTTCATCTTATTCTTCAACCTTTTAACTTCCTTTGATTTGGCTTGCTCTTCTTTGTTTTAAATTTGTTTCTCTTTTTGTTTAATATACATCTTTTTTTCTTCTTAGGCTTTGATACATCACACTTCCTCTTACACTTCCTCTGTTTTTTCTTTCAATTAGATCTGTCTCAAGATTTTGCAAGAGTGCTTCAGGTTAATTGTATGTGGCTTCTCCTTACATAGCTCTGTTAAAATGTCAACCTTCTCTTTAATATTTTAATTTTCCATTGTAGATGCTAGTGCCACATCTTTCTTTTTGTCTTCCTTTTTACTTCTTTGACTTTCTAGAAGAATTCCTCGGGTCAGTGGGCGCACGTCCTCTCGCACTGGTGGATGGTCAAAGGACAGGGGTGGGGGGGGGGCTTATACCAACTGCTTCACATCTTGGACCTTAGAACAAACAAAAAGCAAGAAAATATTAATTCAACAACAAAACAAAAACCTACATACCTCCTTTTTTTTCTAAAATGTTTTCACATGATTTGATATAAAGCATTAGAGAATACACATTTTCTTACGAGAAAAGACGTTGATCCATGGTTGATCTAGTACTAGTATTGCAACGACGGACGGACGTAGCGTGTGTGTGTAGTAATATATCCGGCTGGGAGATCGCTGCATGCATACACATGCATGCTAGCAATCTGTTAATTGCGCTGCTCAATCTCGAGATTGCACGACAGATGTTGATTGAGCGATGTACGCCGACGGGTTGCGCTTCGCCCTCGCATTTGCGCCGCCTGGAAATGCGCTAAAATTCCCATGTGACATGTCGAGTCTTGTCTCAATGCATTTATTGCTGGTTCGCGTAGATTTTACCAATAAAGGGCGTGTAATCTCTCGCTTGTACATTGTCCCAAAACCACCTCTAGCGTTCAATGTTTCTGGTATTTTCTTGTCGAACGCAAAGTAACAACGACTACATGCATGAAAAGTGGTTTTGGGTTTTAAATAAAATACACCATAATAATTGAGGAGGAGCTGATTGCGCACCTGAAGACAGTCCCAGGTGCTCGGTAGGAGCGCGAGCCTCCTCAAAAACGAAGGTCTGCTACCTCTTCATAAATAATTGACAAGTGAACTGAACGTCGACATGTACATGTACAATGCGAAATAGAGGACTGAGTAATGATTTGAAAATAAAACCATGATTTAAAATAAATATTAGTTAACTCTTACATAAATACTACGTACTCTTCATGTAGATGGAAATGCAACCAATCACTAGTGTTCAATTAATCATGGAGGTACCCACGCAACAATTTTCAAACTTACTGATTTTGAGTTACTTTCTGCTCCGCTGGATTATAGGCCTGATTATATTCCCATAATGCGGTTTCCCAAACCCATAAATTTAGCCATACTGCAGAAAAACCTGGGCGCTCGGTTATGCAATCAACATCCAAGACGAATTCGTCCATCTTGGCAACAACCCTTTCGACCTAGCAGCAAATGCTCTCCCTGACTGTTGGCATTGCCACACAGCATTCGCACAGGCACCTGTTGATATTGATTGAAATAAATTATTACATCAAGCATGTCAAGTGCTTTTTGGTTTGTGCAAAAATAAATGCAATGGGAACATACTTGTAAATGCGATGGGAACATAATTATCACTGTTGCTATCGAAGCCACGTTCTGGGCTCGTACGTGTACGGCTGCATAGCACGGACTCCCCCGACTTCTCCTACCTCCTCTTCAGCAATATCATCGCCCGATGATAATCCCGATGATTCAGAAAATAAATGGCTGGAAACTTCGCTTGTAATGCATTGTGATGTTATGTTTTGTTAAAGATGCATTTTGGCAAACTTGACAGTCAAAAATTTTCCCTTTTTAATTTTAGGATCAACAATGCTATGCCCTCGTAATATTGTCAAATGTTAGGCCTACTGATTTTCTTTCTGCCTGATGACAAATAAAACAGAATTTAGATTGAAGTATTTGAATCCCATACTACATGTAGTTGAGGTGCCTATATTCACTCAATTATTTAAGTCACTTCCGTTTTCATGGTTGTTTTCCGTTTTTACCATCTAGGAAAATCACTTCTTCTATTCTTTGAACACATTTGTTGTAGTTTAGGTTGGGTTCCATGTACATACAAGTTGGTTGTACCACCGCCCTTTATTTTTATGATAATCCTGATGATTCAAAAAATAAATCGCTGGAAACTTCGCTTGTAATGCATTGTGATGTTATGTTTTGATAAAGATGCATTTGGGCAAACTTGACAGTCAAAATTTTATTTCAGTTTTAAATTGTAATTATTTTCCTGAGTAGGAAAAGTTATTAATTTTCATTTGATACCTCTGAGAACGAAAAACCCATGAAGGAGTAATGGCAGTATAATCAGAACCCGAAGGCCCACATGACCTTGAACACTGAATAATTATCAGCAAGTGTGTGCCTAAGTACATTAAGTAGTGTTTAAACAAAAAGGTTGTGTGCACAAGTCATCAAAGGATTATCGAGCAGCTTATGTTTTTATTTCATTTCATTTCATTTCATTTCATTGTTCTAGCCCTTAGGCATTTAAAAGGTTTTTTCCCTTTACAACAGCTGATGAACATTGAAAATTTGCTCATTCTTGAAGCTGAAATTTCTGTCAAAATTTGCCCAAAAGGGACAATGTTTTGGTCCAAACTCTGTAAGTTTAATCTGATTTCTCAACACTGTCATATTGCGTTATTCAGTCACTCTCACCACTATCATGACTATATTGTATTCCCAGTTCTGCATACTCGCCACCAAACTCATCTTCCTCATCTGATTCCGAAACACTAGAACCTGAATTAGTATCAATATTAGAGTTAGTGGCTCTGTCAAGACTGTCAACATAGTTAATACACACGTTTTGACAATGTTCCATGCTGCCTGTGAAACATCCTTGCGGGAGAAGTGTATCGGTCATCGAATTTGTCAAAGGGAAACACAATGTTACATTCTGTGATGATTGCTTTCATTGTGTCCAATGAAAAGCAACTACTCCTGTCTGTCAAGAGGCTCACCCTCAGAGTGTCAAGCTGCTCAGTAACCTCCTGGATATTGTCATCTGGGACAGACACGACTCTCATTCTGATGATGTAGTAACTCCATTGGTCAGGGTGTCCCTGAACTTCAGCTCGGCGAAAGGAGATGGCATTTTGCATTCTCCTTCCTGATATGTGCAATAGAGCATAAATGTCACAACAATTGTGGTAAACAACCCTGCCTTCCTTGTTGGCTGGGAAGCTTGCTCTAATCACCTCCCGTCTGCATATGTCCCCCTTCAAGAACGCTTTTATATCATCAGTGCTAGCACCAGGGAAATCTATCAACATGGAAACACTCTGTGTTCCATCCCGCTCGGCTCTTCGCTCAGTTGGATCACTTCATCCAACTCAAATAGGTGTCCCACCATAACTATTTTTTGTGCATTCTTTACATGTACATTGATACCCAGTCCAAAAGCAATGGTTGCAAATGGTTTACTCCGAGGTGTACATTAATTGAAGAATTCTGTATTAAAGAGGATAAAAACGGAAAACACAGTAAGTATAGCTTCACGGTTTTAATTGTCTAATGCACTCACTGAGCATCACATACATGTACATCTACATGACATGGGATGGCATGTCATGGTGGCATGCTGTGTGTGTGGTGCACATTGTGATCCCATACATGCCATAATACTGTTGCGTTCCTCGCATGAGGCAAGTGTGCTGGCCTATCACATACGAGGAAGACAATAATGAAGTTGCAAGAGTCTGACTTTACTGACAACATGAACTGGTAATTTATTTACAGCTGAATCACTTATGACATTACAACATGTGATGTGGTAGGGCAATAATGCCACTAGTGTTACTATTAGGTTTATAAGCCATTAATCATAAAAGGAGAACCGAGGTACTGAGTTTATCATGGAGTAATTATCTGGAACATAATATCTGGAATGTGGTTGGAACATTTACTCGGAGTATACATCGAGTTATTGTCTGGAGTTATTACTTCTCAACATCATAACATTTCCTTTCTGCTTTTCTGCCCCGAATGAGGAAAATCTTGGGCTTTTATAGAAAGCAGGAGTATAGAAATGAATTAAACATAAGCCAATTTGGGGTCTTGACCAATGGAAGACTACAATGCTGGAAGGTCGGTGGACGTGGCGAGTTGATAACCCAAATAAGGAGTTGTGGGTAGTAAGGTTAAAGTAATTGACAGTTGAGAGTAAGACGGGCTTCCCATTGCTTGTGTACAATTAAGAATGTGCATGAGGATATTTCATTCCTGGGAATTACACGCTAAATCACCTGTGTACAAAATGCAACTACATAAGGAATACACGCAATCGAGTGTGTGTACAAGGACGCGGCATGGTACTTATGTACAAATGATTACGCACATTGGCATGGCATTGCACTTCGTGTACAAATGAATACGCACATTGGCATGGCATTGCACTTCGTGTACAAATGATTATGCACATTGGCATGGCATTGTATTTCGTGTACAACAAATACGTGCGTGAGGCTATGGCTTCCGCTAGCACGCAAGCTTATGGCATTATGGCATTAGGGTTCGTGTGCTATCATTACGCACGTCATTATGGCATTGCTTCTTGTACACAGGCAATAGACCGATCACTGTCAGTGCAAAGATCACCAAACGGTTCAAATGGTGATCAGATTTCGCGGTTGTGATTGGTCAATGATAATTGGGCCTGGCTTAATGGATAGGTGTATTGGTCAAGCACAAAGTTTGCGTCGTGTGCGGTGGGAGTGGTTTACTAGGTTGCAAACAAAGCTTTCACTGAATATGCATGAGTGGGAGAAGCACTGGCCCTCGGATGATCCAGGGTCCGACAACAAAATGTGCTGACTGGACAGAGGGTCCTTGTGACGTAGGTGGAGGTAACAGCTAAGCAATCCTAGATTATATCGAATCGAACATTGATCTCAAGTCAATACATTGATTAGTTATTGGGTCAAAAGAGGGCGCTAGTAAGGCACAGGGATCAATGTGAGGTTCGTAACACTGCCCCCCTCTTTGAATTCAAAGCGTCCCGCTTTGTGTTTAAGAAACAGATTTAAATACAATCAAATGAGATAAAACAAAATTAACGTTCGATAAGAGTTCAGCCAAGGCGGCAAAGGTTTAATACGATGCGAAGTATCCTCAATGTAGTTGTCAGTTGTTTCGGGCTACGCACTACATAAACAAAATCTACAGACTATAGTCTAAGTAAAAGGTCCAATAAATGAGAATATAAAGTAGAGTTGAAAATAATGGTATTTACAAACTGTCAATTTGATGATGTCTTCTGGTGTAGTACGTTAGCGACGTCGAAGATGTATTGTTTAACGTCTCCCGTTTGTTGGTCCACCTTGTCGCCCAATTCCCTTGACACCATGCCAATTTTGGCAGATAAATGGCGGGACTGCTGCTGGGCTATTTTGACAATTTTTGTCTTAAGATGCTGTTCGAGTTTTTCGATTCGTGTGTTCTGCGCCAGCAGCAGTGCCTTGATTTCCCGAATTGAGTTATCCAATGGGTATCCGGGAGGGTCGTTTAGATGACGTGGGTCCATCCTCCTGCTGTGGTGGCATGGTATAGTCGGGTCTTGTCGTCAGAAAGAAGCGCTTAAGCGGGGGCAATGGAGGGGCAACTTGTGTGGTTTCCTCCGCAGCACACGGCGGCGGAGGGGTTGTCATAACTTTTGTTGGTGTGACCACTGTTGAAGAAGT
Organism: Asterias amurensis; assembly: GCF_032118995.1. NCBI lineage: Eukaryota > Metazoa > Echinodermata > Asteroidea > Forcipulatida > Asteriidae > Asterias > Asterias amurensis. The sequence continues at coordinate 6,746,777 of NC_092651.1, forward strand.
TGGCTCGTCCGGAAGTTCGTCCAGTAATGGGGTACAACACCCCAAACAAGCCGGCTGAGGGTGTTGCAGGGCGGTTGCAATGTTGAATATTTAAGTCGTCCGTGCTTACGAACTCCTGGTTTGAGATTGTTGAATCACTTCTCTGGGGAGGGTGCCGCTGTCACGTTGCTGGGTAAGCCAATAAGCTCGCCGCTGTATCAGCCTCTGCTAGGCGGTGGTTTCTTGGCTGAAACTAGTCTCCTTCAACTCGTGTTTTATCTTAGACATGTGTGACGATAGGCGTGACTGGCTGTCATAGCCCGTATTGCAATAGCCACACAAAAAATGCTGCATGAACCACGGCCAATGGTTGTTATGGCCATGGCGATCAAACGAAAATATATCTTTCATAACTTTATCACAACTTGTACACTGCATGTTGGCGCTTGAATCTTTCAGGTGCTGCTTTCTGATGAAAAATAGTGGAGTGAGTTTGGATGGTCAGTTTTGTGTGTGTCAGTGGACACTGTGGCGGATAGTGGTCCAAATGATTTGGGTTTTTCGTTGTTTTGGGAGGGGGGGGGGGTCTGGGGGAGTTCATTTTAAAACAATTAGTTTAGCGTCCCTCCGGTTGCCGTCAGAATATGCCCAATAGAGGTTACTGCCTTGTGATTGAATACCCCTTGACAACAGCAGTTGTATTTTGTTACAGTTTTTTAATAGAGTGCAGAGGGCACTTGGAAAGCAGTTTTTAATCCGCACAGACCACAGTGCTCTGAGATTGGTTATGACATTTAAAGACCCAGTAGACCAAATGGCCCGATGGCTTGAAATTATGGCTCAATTTGACTTTAAGATTGAACATCGTGCAGGGAAGAAACATGGCAACGCAGATGCCCTCTCTAGGGTGCCGTGTGATCCTGACGAGTGTCCGTGCTACGACGGTAGGACAATCCTCACTGAATTACCTTGCGGTGGTTGTGACAAGTGTGTTGCCAAAAGTGAACTAGCATGGCTAGCCAAGTGTTTTGTGTTAACCGTTCGGCAAATCTGCTCTGTAGAGCTTCGACCAACTTGTCGAAGTCTTCCATTGTAGAAGGGTCAAGTTGTTGAAAAGCAAACTCTGCCGCTTTTCCTTTAGACTGCTAACCAAGCGAAATTTCTTCTCAGCTGCGGACCATTCACATGCTTCGGCTAGGCCCATGAAGGGGCGGATGAATCCTTCCCAGGCCCTCGTGCCATCAAATTCACTTTGTCTAGGTAGGGGAACAGTGAACGTGTTCTTTGATGTCTTATTAACAGAAGGTGGTATATATGAATTGTTATTGTCGGGTTGTTCACTCTTTGCAGGTGAACTAGATGTATGAAGAGTACAAAATGTATGAACGAATAAAACAATGTTACAAGTTTTTTGGAATAATTTTTGTGTGTGATGGTTTTGGGATAACAACCATGTTTTTTTTCAGGTTTAAGCAATGACATCTGGATAAATAAAACAAAACTAAATTCAATTTAAAATCTTAAAGTTTTAAATAATTTGTCAAAACAAAAATAAAACCCTTTGTCACTTTTTCCAGTTGTAGCTGAAACAATGAAAAACATAAACGGTCATAACTCCTGATTGCAATGATGTACTGACTTGAAATTTAATTCAAATATTGCTTCTTCCATGTAGATTCATATGAAAAGATAACACTCAAATAATTATAATTATTTCAGTTGAGTGAGCAAAAACAATGAAAAACATGAAAAGGCGTAACTCCTTGTTTCCATGATGTACTGACTTCAAACTGAAATCAAATATTGCTTTACACATGTACACGCATAACAGTCACATGAAAAGATAGACTCCAAGAATGTATCACTTGTTCCACTTGAACAAGCTAAAACAATGATCAGTGTTATTAGGTGTAGTAAAATTTTTGAATAACATTTTTATAGGTAACCGTAATTTGCAAGCAGTTAAACAAGTAGAACCATGAAGATGAAAAGTTGACTACATCCCATATCAATCAAACAATGTGTATACATTGAAACTTACAAACATGTGAACAAAAAAGATCATATTAAACATCACTGTCCAATTGCTCTTTTTTAGAGCATAATTTAAAAATTGTCATGTGTGGTACCAAGGTGCATAGTTTGTTGTAGTCAACAAGGGTATGATAGCTCTTAAAACATGGTGCTTGGCACATCAGCAGGTTGTACTGCTTGCAAGCAAATTCATTTTGGTGGCACTTTGCTTTACGGTGTGAGCAAACCACACATTCCAGTCTTGAATGACGTCCTGCTGTAATCTTCATACATATTAAGGGTTTTGGGGAAGTGGCACTCAATGAGCCTTCTGGGCTGGTCTGTGGATCTCTGTCCCGGTCGAGCATCAGCTTTTGCTCACCATCCAAAAGTCTATAAATTATTGTGTACCGAAACTTGTCCCTTTTCAGCCGCATACCAGGGTGAAGGGACTTCCAAACGGTCCAGCTGTTGACATAGGTTGCCCCGCGAAGGTAAATTAATACCTTTTTCCACCATTTCAAGATTGTATGTAAGTTTAGCATGTACCACATGCCTTGGTCAGCGTGATCTACACCACCCATGTATTTTGTGTAGCATTGAATGACCACTGGCTTTTGAACCTTCTGTGACTCTCTCTGTCCTCATGAACGGCAATTTTTGGAAAATGTCATTGAATTGTGAACACTTGAGACAACGTTTACCTGTCTTTTGTCATACCATGACAAGAATAGCGACTTGTCGTCCCGTGGTTGACTTGATCTCATCAATTCAATTCAATTTCAACGCAATGTACATTTATTTTCTATGTCGACAATAACAATTAAGCATACAGTAGAAAAAAAGAAGAAAAAAAATGAGTATAATAATGAAGGATGGATGCCAGATAATTTATTAGTAATGCAATGTACAGAAATTTGAAGATAATAACTACAGATAATAAGGGAAGTTGGCGTACCTATGCGATTGACACACGGAGTTCTGCCCAATTGATGGGTGGCAAGATCTGAAAAAGTGCAGGCGACGAAAACAAATTGTCCTTATAAATGTGGTGCCCTCTATCAAATAGTGGCTGGCACATACGATTGACCAAAGTTTTGTACATGCCAACTTCAGTCTCAATGTTCCGTTTCCCTTGGTATAGTTCCGCATTTCAAACATTCTGTGGTAAACCCTGCAACGTTCGACAATTCAGGCCCAAATTGTGCGGCTTGTTGGGTTGTACACCTTTCATCAATGGCAATTTCTCTGGATTGCCAGTGTCGAACGATCAAATCCATGATTTCAGTTATCTTTCTTTGGCGGTCCAGGTTACCAGCATGGGCTAGTTGTGCATTGTCGGTGCAGTGAAACATCTGTAAAATGCTGTAGAACCGATCCCATGACATTATAGATTTGATGCCAGGGGCCTGGATTGTCCATTCAGTTGTCTAGTATGAGTCGTAGCTGGGACGACGGTCAACCCCCATCAGTAGCAAAAGAGCAAGGAAAGCTTTCATTTCTGCCCCATTTACATCTGTCCATTTGCGAAGCCTAGAATGAGTGCTTAGCCCATCCATCCCACCTTTAGCTGCAAGAGTGGGCAAACATTCAGTTGGACCAATTCATCCAGGCATAAAATTTGCACTCTTTGGAATTGTCTTGATATCATGTAGACTCATGCCAACTGTACCTTCATCAGTGGATGCTAGTACGGTTGTGTAACCCTTTCTCTTTTTGGTTGTTCCATCTGTGTGCATGGTCACTTCAGTTTCTGAAGCTTGGATTTTGCCATGCGCACATTCTTTATATAACATGGATTGCTCTACCGGTAAATATCGTATGAGTGTACATGTAGGTTTAGGGAGCCTACCAACATTCATTTTACGTCTACTCTTAACACAATTCTTATTACATTCAACACATTCTTATGATATCCAACACATTCTTATTATATCCAACACATTCTTATTATATCCAACACATTTTTATGATATCCAACACATTCTTATTACATCCAACACATTCTTATTATATCCAACACAATTCTTATTATATCCAACACATTCCTACTACCAACCCCGTGCAGTTAATTCAAAACGGGCACTAATGTCATTACTGTACTTTCCGTTTCATATGCACGCACTTCTTTATCGTTCATGATGTCAACTACCTTACATTTGAGGTTTTCGTTTTCTGCCTCCAGATTGCGAAATTGTTTAGTCAAGACTTTTTTGGCAGTCTTACATGTACTTGCCTATGTACCACTATTTTTAAAATAACTTATTGAATCACCTTTGCTTTTTTCTATCTGTAACTGCTTAGTGTTTTCTTCCAATTTCTGGATTTTCTTGTTCAGTTTCTGCTTTTCTTTGACCCCTTCAGGCAGTTCCTTTTCCTTTTCCTCCAGGTCTTCATCTCTTTATTGCAACCTTCTCACTACATTTGTCTTAGACAGGGTACTTAGTTCTATTTTCAGATCAGAACTAATCTAAAGAGCCTCTACCAAAGCCCATTCTAATTTCTTAAGTGTCTTGCTTTTCTTTGTGCATTCCTCTTTTGTCAATTGATGGCTCAGCACTTCACCCTGCCAGAGGTCAGTCAAATACTTCATGCAGTCACCAAAATGATCTAGCGTTTAATCCCAAAAGGAAATCTGGACCAGCATGCACCTCACTTGACAGTGTGCGCTTGCGCAATGGTACTTGTGAAAAGGTCTATGTTCGTTGGGGAACAAATGAGTGACTGCAATATCCATGAGGACACCTCAGTATTTCCTTCTGATGATTAGCCATGTTGCACCTCTCGATGCCTCTTGAGGTTTGACAGTGAGCTGCATGCCTTCGAAGATACCTGGCACTTGTAGAATCTGTTTGGGCTCTTCTGGTGGGCCTGTCCAGACTCGCCACTTTTCAAGTGAGATGACAGCTTTGACATTTTGACAACTTGTAGGATTGCGGATGGGACTTGGTAGTATTCTCGGTGCACTCTCAGATCATGGCCCATGATGCGAGTACACTTAGTTGGTTTTCAGAGAGTGCAATCATCTTAGATGATGTGGCAAACAGTTCTCTTCTCTATCACTTCATCACAAAAGCAATCAAAGGATTGTGACAGAAATCGACTGCATGTGGGCTTACCCTCCTAAGCACATTTTGTGCAAAGTTTGTAGCATGATGCATGGTAGCGGACTTTGATGCATACTGGGTCAAGACCCTTCACTTGCAGCAGTATCCGCTGATCATTCTTTCCAGATGCTGCTTCCGAAAGCTTTGATGCATTTGTCTCACATGTGACAAGACGCTCAAGTTTCCTCATTTCAGCGATAGTTTTGTTCTGAAGGCATATTATACACACTTCAGGTAATACATATTCTGACCTACAGGGAACGTTACGGTGAGCTTTAACTTGAGATACAAAACCATCTTTGTTGATTTGTCAAAGCATGGGTGTAGAAATACAAAGTAAGTCGACTTGTACATACTTGGAATTATCCTACTGAGTCGCAGCGCCGAGAAGGGCCTCTTCTTCCCCTTGCCCTTCCAGTTATAGGTCCTGGCCAGAGTCGGACATTACGTGCCTGAGCACCCTCCTCGTACAATCTTTGACGGTCGACCCGCCAATGGTTGATAGGTGGCTAATCTGTAAATTATAAACTGCACCAAAACAAATGCGATTAGTTTCCTTATGACGTCACATGTCAATAATAAGATTAAGAAGATGCGGTGTAATTTAATGTAGGGTCGCTATTAAAGGCAGTGCACACTAGATTTCGAGACCTCAAATTTAGAGGTCTCGAAATCAACCATCTAAAAGCACACAACTTTGTGTGACAAGGGAGTTTTTTCTTTCATTAGTATCTTGCAACTTCGACGACCAATATTGAGCTCAAATTTTTACAGGTTTGTTATTTTATGTGTGTGTGAGAAGACTGGTCCCTTTGACAATTACCAATGCATGTACATTTACATGTACTATCTTTAAACATCATTACATGTATACCAATCATGACCAATTTGCTTGCTTTAATTATTTCAAGAAGGTAAATCTTACCAAACATTCTCTCGACTTCAGACTGGATGACGGCTTCGTCGTCGGTTAACAGGAAGACAATGTGCTTGGGAGTTCGATGGGCATCGATGTCGTGGCTCCCCGACCCTTGATTAAATGGTCCAGCTTCTCTGACATCTGGGTTTGGTTTTGTTGTATGTCACACATGCTGGCCTTCAGCTCCTCCAACTTTTCCAATACAGTTTTTTCAAAGGCTACAAACATAAAGGTAGGTATAGCACACCAAAATAAAGTATACATGGCTCAGACCTTTTAATATTTGCACATGAAATATCTATAAAAAAGCTCAAAAAAAACAGAAAAAATTATAGAAATCGGTCAAGGCATTCAAAGTTATGATGATTTAAAGATGTCCAAAAAACGTCGTAAAACCTGCGACAAATGGAAAAAATAGCAAACTCCAGTATTTTGACAGCTTTATTGAGGTCTTTGGTGACTTTAAACCATTAAAATGAAGTACATGTATGAGGTACTGTATATTTACCCATTATGCCACGGTTTCAACAACAAAATTATACAAATTTACCATCGCATTGATGTAACAAACATGCAAAATATGCCATTTTTTTCATTTTTGAAAAACCTGCAGATTTTAAAAAGGTGAAAAAAAGACGTAGTCCAGCTAATTTATATGCGCATAGGTAACAACTACAAAAACCATGGAATTTGGTATACATATTAGGCGTGCAAAGTTCTTCCATTTGGTATGAAAAAATTCCACAAAAGTAATTAACTATGCAAATTAGCTAATGAAAATGAATTAATTATTCAAAAGGTAATTATGCAAATTAAGTGTGTAAAAAAAAAAATCACACACCATGTATGTGCCAAATATGAGCTAGCAGTTACATTGCCAACGATTTTTACAGTTAATCACTTTCATGCAATGAATACAATATGTGGCATAAACTAGCAGCTCATCATTCAACCTAATTACATATGCGCAAACGTCATCAATGGGGTATCCTATACTTGACAACAATGAAATTTGGTACACATGTTTGTTATTCATAAAGCTTCCATTTGACATACATATAAGTGTCATCATTATGTACAGGAAGGATTAGAGCTTGTTTTACATGTTGACATAAATGTCAAATATTCAAAGATTCCTTTTAGCTTCGCTATTTTTCAAATTCACAAGCATGTCCTAGTAAACTCATTAATTCTGAGTCCAAGGTGATTAACATAAATAGATACAAAATAATATGTTTGAGATTGCAAATGCTGACTTGCCATTTGTACGTATTAAAACTTTGCTCAACTTACGAAACAAAAAACAATGACCCTTTAACCAATCCGCGATTAACCGATTTATAGTACTTGATCTGGGTGAGGAGAGCTTCCTTGACAGAAGAATCACCTTCATGTTGTTTGCTTCTAAACAAGTCATCCACCTCCTCTGCTGACTTGCATATTGCACCGCAAATTTTAAGGACATTGTCAGTGGGTGTATGTTTGGAAGTCGACATCTTGCTGTGGTCCACTGTACATGTGTCACAATCGGCTCAAATCAATCAGTTCTTTAGGCGTTCTTTGTTTACCAGAACTCCGTATTTGGAATCTCCCAGGTTTGCAAAATCTGTAAAATTTGAAACAAATAACTAAAAACTCACCTTGGTACGAGTGTCAATTGGAAAACATTATGTGGATGTAGCAGCCCATCTAGTTGATGACCAGGGCAGGGTGAAAAGACTTTATTTTACAATACGTTTTGCTCATTCTTTTTGGTTAGATGAAACCATGTGCGAGACACTGTCAGTATGTCCTTGTATTATATGTTGCAGGTTCCCCCAGTTAGTGAAGATGACCTTAAGGTTTCAGCAGAGAAGGCTGCTTGAAGAAGGTCATTAATTACTTTCCTTTGGACCCTTTTCAAGCTAGGCAAGCTAGGATGAGGACACCATAATTGTACCATCTTCCAATTTAATCTGTAGCCTAAATAGCAGGTGTTATCTTTTTTTTTTTTGACAGTTCTGTAAGGAATGTGTTTTATAGATTTGTAACGCACCGTCGCGTTGTCCATGGACAGGAATAAGACAACACAAACGAATAAATAATTGTAAGACGGAAAAAGTTTTCTCTATAGATTCTCTTGATTCTTCTCTGAATCTCTTTGGTTCTCTTCTTCAATTATAATCAGTAATCACAGGTACAAAATGTACTTATGTGGATAGGGTTTGTATGGAGATAATTGTCTACAGTTGAAATAAACAAACTCACCACACCATGGATTAGGAATAGTCCGTTTATTGATCTGAAAATAGTGAAGATGCACAGGCAATGACAAGGGATCTCCATGGGTTTATATCTCCATGGAGAATTTGGGGCTGCAATTCTCCACTTGTTAATGTCTCATCGTAGGATGATCTTAGATATTGGAGGGCCTTGTCTACTTTGACGTCTGCCGCCAGTAGGGACCTAACTTCCGTTTTGTGTGTGTGCAGCAGATAAAAAAAGTGCAAAAGCTAAATAAAACCCACTCGCTTATGGTTTGGGGCACTTTTTTATTGACTGGCATTAAGCATAAAGACTTTTCTCCACTTATTATTTGTTGGACAATAATTTTGGAATGAACTGCTTCTGAAGGGTTTAGCAGATGTCCAAACTTAATGTACTCATTGTAACCAGCCAAAGATTGAATATTTACCACAAGATGTGTAATGTCTTGTCTAGTTCACGGTGGTGCAAATCTTATGCACTCACCTATTGTAGTTAACCCAGAGTGAGGGTGTTTCAGCTAACCAGAATACAGAACTTAGTGTGTTTTATGATGAAGAACAATGCCTCACTGTGTAACATCTTGAACAAAATAATATTTTCAAATGTTGACTTTCATCTGTTGAAATATCTGTCAATTGTACTTAGTAATGACTGTAAGAAATAGCCTGTGCCACAACTGCGCTTTTAACTGTTTCCATCACCGTTAATGTACCTGTAACTGTTTCAGTGTTTAGTCACATCAAATTGAATCAGGGAATTTGAAACCTGCATAAATAGAAGAAAAAAACATGATGAGAAAATAAATATTATAAATGTAAATGAAGCTTTTCCACAACAATTGCAAATAATATACTTAGACTTAGAGTTTCCATGTGAATTTATCAAAAGAAAATGAAATTCAACTTACACTGTTTGGCGTCCAATTCTAATCTAAAAAAAACACAGCTAATCTTAAGGGTATGCTTCTCAAAGAAGAATGAATAGTAGTCTCTAAGTAGTCTGTTTGTTTTCCACTGTGCAGGCATGAACATTTGTAAGAAAGTCATGAAAGTATGTGAATGAGTTAAGGGAGTGTCCCTGTTCCAATCATCCCAAGAACGCTTGATGTGTTCATTTCCTCTTTGGTGACGAGGGAGTTCATCAGATCCCTAGTCATTTTCTTGTAGTCTCTATTTTGGCACTTTCTGATGACCTCAGCAGTAATAACCCCTCTACCCTAAAACAGAATAAAACAATAAATGTATATGTACATGTGACACTCATTAACTAATGGGTCGTGTAATAGACTTCTGAAGATTCACCTTCAAGCCTGAAGAACTTTACTTGGATCTTCTTCATCACTATTGCACCAGGAGAGCTTGCTGGTCTTGTCTTCACCCCTATTCATCAGGAATGTGTTCACAGTACAGCAATGCGCCTGGTTTATCGATATTCATCGATACGTTCTGTGATAACAGCTCCATGGTGGTTTTTCTTATACTGTCCATCTAACGCTCGCCATTTTTGAAGTTGTCACTTCTTTGTCTTAGAACAGAATGATTTATTCCTCCAATTTTTTATTCCTTTGGACAAAAAATGTTGTTTTCTCATCTACAAGAGAGAGATTTTTCTCAAGGTATTGTCTATGCCTCCTTATTCTGTACCAAATCTTGTTGCTTTTGCTTTTCAGTTGATTTGACACTCATTTGTTCAGATACTTTCAGCTTTTTGCGGACACTTCTTGCATAACTTAGCTGAGCCTTTTTTTTCCTTTGCCATTGAACTTATAAATGATATGAACACTGCCCTTTTACTCCATTGTGTGGAGGTTATAAAGTAACCAGAGTTTTTCATGAAAAATAACTCATCTTTCCTTGTTCTGAAGAACTATTTTCAGAATCTACATATTAACCTTTGCCTACTCTTCTTGTAATAATCAAGCTTTTCTCTGATTGTTGAAACAATCTCTCGATTGCAAGATGCAAGTATTGGCAGCTCTGGTATGCTATAGTGCAGAAGGTATGTTATGTTGACTAGATGTAGTCAACTGAGCATGCCTAAATTATTTAAATAGAGGTGGAAATCTTGGTTTGGCTCGCATCGTTCTTGTGAAAATCTTTCAAGTCTTTACATGTATGTTAGCCATATAAGTTAAGGTTATGTACAATCCCCAAACATCTTCATCAATTGTTTGCTTTTATCATTTAACTACACTAAGTAGGATGGGGTTTTTTTAAGTCTTGGATTTCAGATTTGTCTTGCCCTTTGGAAAAAAAGAAGAAAAAATTGTGATTAAATAGCTTGAACAGTCTATTAAAGGCGACACCAAGTGTACTTGTACATGTGGGTCAGAAAATGTAATCAATAAAATGTTCCTATTTTGTCCATGGCCCAAATACATTGCCTCATGTATGTGAGTGGTGTGCTATGTAGGCTAGATGTAGCCAACTGAGTGTACCATTACTATGTGATAGACACCAAATCCCACTTACTGTAGGCACCTGTCATAGAGAATATAGTGGGAATTCTAATTTGGGTCCTACCCAACTGACCCAACTGAGAATGCCATTCTAGGTTCGTCAAAATGGTTTAGGAATGGTTTTAGTGTTTTGCTACAAGTAGACAGATCAGTAGACTAATTTTCCTCAACGATCATACATGTATGTCATTAATACAAACCTTGGCTGCATGCAAATAGAGTTATATGTACATGTAACCAATCCAGCAAGCAATCCAACATATCAGGAATGAACAAGAGTGTTCAACTATGCTAAAGGGGCACGTCCCTGGTAAGCTATCGTGGCTAGATGTAGCCTCTTGAGTTTGCCAAAAGTATCTAGTAGTAGTACATGTAGTAGGTTGTCCATCGTATTCGACGATGACGTCTTTGTGCATTCAGTGTGTTCGCATGTGACTATATAGTCCAATTTGAGAGCGGCACAGCCGCCCACAGTTGGGGCATGGAAATTGTCCAGGTACAGCTGACACAGCTGCAGCCTTTCTCCTCTCTCGGGCGGTGATCAGGCCAGCTCTTCTCTGCTCCTCGAAGCTGACAAGGGCCTGGCGGTTGAGGGTGCACCAATTTGTGTGATCTTGAGCACATTGTTCCAACTCATTGGGAGGGATACCAGCATGTGTGATGTTGTCTTTCACGCTGTCCTTGTACCTCTTGCAAGGTCTTCCTCTTTTTCTCCTACCAAGAGAGAGCTCTACCAGAAGTATTTAGTGGACACCAAATTCCACTAAAGATTCAAATAATGATAATAATGATTCACTCTTTGTACATGTATAGCGCATCTCACAGTGAAGTCCCTATGCACCATCTATGCTGTACTGTAGTGGTAGTTCTAATTCAGCTAGATGTAGCTGATTGAGACTCCCATGCTTATTTCAGCCACTCTAGTCAAAAGGATGTGTAGTTTATACACAACAACATCCTGAAATCGCACGCCATGGTCTGAATCAGTGGCTGTGGCTTAATCATCATGTACGTTTGTAAACAAGGGTTTGAAGTATAGGTTGTCCATAGCAACACCCTAAGCCACATCATAGCCACAGCCATCAACTCAGACATGCTCGTGTTGTGGTGGGATATGTACATGTACATTGTACACATACTATCACAAATGTGTGGACACCACTGTGTTCCCTTCTGCAATGTAGTGGTATACTAGTTTGGCCAGGTGTGGCTGAATGAGAATGCCAATAATACATGCAAAGAAATTGCTTGCTGGATCATTTGGATGTTTAATAGACTAGTGAAGTATCTATAAATTACATGCTAGTTTGGCTAGATATATGTAGCTGAATAAGTGTGTCATTAAAGATAAGGACATCAAGGTTTGTTAATTTGCAGAATCATTTAGATTAAAGGCAGTGGACACCATTGGTAATTACTCAAAATAATTATTAAATTAAAACCTTACTTGGTAACGAGTAATGGGGAGAGGTTGATAGTAAAAAGTTTTTTCTTTTTCTTTCATAGTTATCTCGCAACTTCGACGACCATTTGAGTTCACATTTTCACACCAGACACAAGTTTGTTATCTGTTGCCTTATTGGTGAGAAGACTCGGGTCTTTGACATTTACCATTAGTGTCCGGTGTCTTTAAGAAGGTACAGGTGCAAAATACAATTATTACTAAAAAATAAAATCAATGGATGTTGACGAGAACTGAGTGTCCGTCCATATACTTGCTGCTTTGTTTCCAGGGATTTTATTCTAGAGAGAATGCCCTCTTGGTAAGAGAGCGCTGTATGACACCAACTTTTGCTAAAACTATACAAATAGAGGATAACTATTGGTTCAATAAAAATACAAGTTTGGTAGGTAAGCCCTTAAAAAACATTAACTGGTTCTGGAGCTTCTCTTTATCGTCTCGCTCCTTCTTTAAGTCACGTTGAAGCCCTGCAATGACGTCTGGTAGTTGTTCTCATCGCCAGGAGAGATCTCAGCAGCTTCTTGCACCTGTAAACATGAAAATGTTATGATATTACCATTTATGATGTGAGTCTCTACAGGAGTTCACTATGCTGTACACCCCCCCCCCCCTTTTTATCCTCGGGTAAAAAGGTTCAAACAAAATGGAACAAATATACGGACAAATGAAAGCACTCATGCCAGCAGTGTACCATACCTCAGTATTGTGTGAAGTTGACTGCAACTGCTATCGCAGTTCCCTTGCAAGAATTGTCCCTTCCTGCACTGTGCCTTTGTCTCTTGGCCTAAAGAAGAAAAAGTATAAGGGACTGTATGAAGAAGGAAATATGATTGCACATGTCAATACATGTATTTGAAGTAAATATTAAGAGACCCTACAGTTCATAAATATGTACACAAATACCATACATACCATACCAAATACTTACTTTCAAATAATTGTGCAGTTGGTGGTGCTGCTCAAAGTCAAAGTGAGGTTTTGTAATTAGTTTTTTTCTCGTGAAAAAAAAAATCCTTTTAAAATAAACAAATGGTTCTCTCATGGAGTCATGCTCTGCAAAAAAAAACCTTTAACAGCAAATACTACCAAAGTGAACTCGTGTGAACTCCAATTTTTCGATAAAATTGATTGTTTTGTCAGCCTATCAAATTCAATCCATTTGCACTGAAATATGTCACGAAAAACATAACGTTATATATAAAAGGCATTGACGAAGTGGGTAAAACTTTCATAAAAAATCGTTTACTTTAATGTTGGTAATTTAAATTGAAATTATGTCAATACACTTGTAAAGAATCCATTATGCCGGTTAATATTAACTCTCGACTGTAACCAGTTTTCCAGAGTGAATTTTACATGTCCGAGAGTTGGCCGAGTCAAATGGGGATAATTATCTCTGCTTGTGGCCAGTCGTCACGGGATAATATTACCCAAGTCCGAGAGTTGGCTAAGGCTGAATTAGGGATAACATTATCCCATAATAAACAAGCTCTCATTAGATAAAAATAATAAGTATCAGAGAGTTTTCGAAAGCTGAATGTGGAAAAGTGTTTAAAAGTGTGTGGAACTATTTTCTGCGTAAAAATATTATCCAAGTTCAGGAGTTCACGGAGGGCTGAATGTGGGACATTATCCCGATCCGTGAAAAGAATAGTTTCTCACAAGATAAAATCATATATGTCTGAGAGTTGGATAATGCTGAATGGTGGCTGATGAATACCCAAGATTGGAACAAGTTCTCATGAGATAATAGTATCCTAGTTTGCTGTTGCTGATTGTGGGATAATATTATCCCAGAATGGAACACGTTTCCATGAGATAATATTATCCCAGTCTAAGAGTTGGCTGGTGCTGATTTGGGGATAATATTATCCCAGTCTGATAGTTTGCTGGTGCTGATTTGGGGATAATATTATCCAAGATTGGGTAAAGTTCTCATGAGAACATATTATCCCAATCTGAGATCTGACTGGTGCTGAATGGGGATAATATTATCCCAGTCTAAGAGTTGGCTGGTGCTGATTTGGGGATAATATTATCCCAGTCTGAGAGTTGGCTGGTGCTGATTTGGGGATAATATTATCCCAGTCTAAGAGTTGGCTGGTGCTGAATGGGGATAATATTATCCCAGTCTGAGAGTTGGCTGGTGCTGATTTGGGGATAATATTATCCCAGTCTAAGAGTTGGCTGGTGCTGAATGGGGATAATATTATCCCAGTCTGAGAGTTGGCTGGTGCTGATTTGGGGATAATATTATCCCAGTCTGAGAGTTGGCTGGTGCTGAATGGGGATAATATTATCCCAGTCTAAGAGTTGACTGGTGCTGATTTGGGGATAATATTATCCCAGTCTGAGAGTTGGCTGGTGCTGAATGGGGATAATATTATCCCAGTCTGAGAGTTGGCTGGTGCTGATTTGGGGATAATATTATCCCAGTCTGAGAGTTGGCTGGTGCTGATTTGGGGATAATATTATCCCAGTCTGAGAGTTGGCTGGTGCTGAATGGGGATAATATTATCCCAGTCTGAGAGTTGGCTGGTGCTCATTTGGGGATAATATTATCCCAGTCTGAGAGTTGGCTGGTGCTGATTTGGGGATAATATTATCCCAGTCTGAGAGTTGGCTGGTGCTGATTTGGGGATAATATTTTTCAAGATTGGAACAAGTTCTAATGAGATTATAGAAGTCCAAAAATTGACGGTTACTGAATTTTGGATATTATTGTCCCATAATAAATCAAGATCTCACGGGATATTGTTATTCATTTCCGAGAGCTGTCTCGGGGCAGAATGTGGGATAATAGTATCAAAGAATTGAGCATGTCGAAAAGATGACTCTTAAGGCTCTAAGAAGAATCTGAACAAATAATTAACACCTTAGTGGCCCATCCACCGGGTGAATTTGTTGTATGGTGATCATTGGTTACGCGATCATTATTGTTATCAAAGCGTAATTTGGACAGTTGTGTCAATTTGGATTCAAAGAAAAACAATTTAGATTGTGTTATCCAGCACTGGAAAAAATGTTTAATCTCTGTTACTTTTTATTTCTAAGTAACGAAGAGTGGTTTGTTTGTGTTGACCATGGGTCAAAATGCATCAGGCAAGGCTTGTCACATTTTGTTCTCTGCTCAGTGTGGAGTGTATAAACACAATATAGGGGTTATAAATAAGGCAAACCTTGCCCAAGTTCATCCTGAAATAATTTTAGAGTTTGCTGTTAAAATACATTGGGAATAATCACTGTTAAAGTATTCTTTAGGGTTATAAGTAACCATGAAGTAACATTGTCAAAAGATAGCTTTTCGATGTAAACTAAATTCCATTAAAAAAGTTATTTTCCTTTTGAAGGTGTTTATTTGTTTTGCTATTCTCTTATAATAACTCTTCTTGTTGTAAGAGGGTCTTTGTCCAGTTCCAGCGATCTTGTTACATAGAGAGTCGACTTTGTATTTTTCTCTGATAAATTCAAGAAACTACTATTGAGAATCATCTTCCATTGAACTAAAATTAGTATCAGAGCCTTCAGAATCCTCGTCCTTCTCATCCTGCGCCCTTAACTGCATAAGTGCAGCCACCTTGGCTTTTACCTGCCTCTGCAGGACTCTGTTAGGTTGGACACAAACCACATTCATCTCTCCCCTCACTGCATGAATAGCAGATTCACCTGTTAAAAAGGGGGAAAAAAAACTCCCATTGTTTCAACCTGAAAGGTTATATGTGCCAACTTTCTCCCCTAAAGTTGTATTACGGTATGAAACGCTGACCCCTTCATTCAAGGAAGTTATAAATAACTGCCCCCCCCCAAAAAAAAAAAACAAACAAACAAACAAACAAATTTTTTTACCAAGATGTTGATGTGTGAACTTTAATAGGTTGGTTTATTTGTGTCTAGTTTGAAAAATGTATGAGTAGAATGTATTAATTCGTCCCCAAAGCTCATTATCCACTCTTATCCAGGCCGGTGGTCGCCACTGATTTTGTTTGTAGGTGGCGATATCAGCATAGCAAAATTGTACTAGTATTCAGCAAATTGAAAAACGCATGACCTCTTCATATCTTCACCAGGGAGGTTGGGAATTTATTTAGTTTTAGTCGCATTCTTTTCAGAGGGGTAGGGTGGGGTTGGCTGCTATAGTGCTACTTGAGTAAGGCACTTACCATTTGCTGTCAGATCATTCACCCAATCACCATGACTGATGCCTTTGAAGACTTGTCCAAGTATATTATCATGAACGAAAATATCAGACATGTCACCTGATGCAACAGCCCCATCTCTCCTCCAAGTTGCTTTCACCATTTGTGTCATTGCTGAGGTAAAAGACAATCAAGTCAAGTAACATTGGAATTAGGACACAATTATATACCGTACCTGTACACGGAAGGCCGCTACTTCTTCCGGTTTCGTTTGAAACAATGTCGTGGTTATGCTTGTTTTAAAAATAAAAGGTTCATTTGAACGAACAGGTTTCAACAATTTCAGTGGCAAGTTCAGCCAAATGCAGTGCATTAGTGATGACCTTTTTAAAATGTCTGTAGTCCCCATGCCACCATGGTAAGTAAATGCTATTGACGTAAAGCAATTCAAAACCCATGGACATCAAGTTAAAGGAACACGTTGCCTTGGATCGGTCGAGTTGGTCTTTGAAAAGCGTTTGTAACCGTTTTTTATAAAATGCATATGGGTAGAAAGATGTTGTAAAAGTAGAATATAATGATCCACACAAACATGCCTCGAAATTGCGTGGTTTTCCTTTTACCTTGTCGACTAACACGTCGGCCATTTATGGGGGTCAAAATTTTGACTCCCATAAATGGCCGACCATGTTAGTTCGCACAGTAGAAGGAAAACCACGCAATTTTGAGGCAAACTTGTGTGGATCATTGTATTCTACTTTTACAACATCTTTCCAACCATATACATTTTATAAAAAACGGTTACAAACGCTTTTGTTTTGACCGACTCGTCCGATCCAAGGCAACGTGTTCCTTTAACATGTTAATGAGTGTGTTGTGACGGGACCACCCTGCCCAAACTGATAACCTCAACTAAATGAGCTGCTATGTGAAAATTGTAATCTTAAGCAGCCACTTTGCCTATCATCCATTTAACATGACACACCTTGTTTACACCTGGTGTGCGTGGGTGAGTAGGTGTTGAACTCTAAATGAAAGGTATATATTATTTACTCTTCTTTTGTGCTTGTTACATGTAGCTGTAGAGGTTGGTGAGCCTCTGGAAGTCCTTGGCTTTTAAATACTTCCTAACGTTGGAGATCGTGTCTGGAGATGTCTTAAGAAAAATGCTTCCCTCGAGCTGTCCGTACATTATGTCTTAGCCACAGTCTCGATGTCCTCTAGCATGTCTAGGCCGGATGTACTCTCCTATAGTTCAAACGAAACAATGGTTCTTTATAGGCGCGTGTTGATTTTTTGTTGTAAGCTCTAGAGAGTTGTTGGGCAGGCAGTTCGTAAAATTTGGATTTTTAAGAGGCCATGCGAAATCATAAAAAACAAACTTTATCTACATATGTAGTGCAGGGTAGATGGCCTTATAAGCTATGGGTCCAAACCGGACCTTCTTCAGAGACAAAAACAAGTACAAATAAATACACATCAATTCATAGAAAAAGAGGGGATAGGAATTGAGGGAAGGATCCAGAAAAAAACGGGACAATTAAAGCCAATCAAAGTAACTTTTTGGGGAACAATTTGCGCTATTTTTTTTACAAATTGAAGGTCCACCATGTTTAATGTACAGTGTATATCACGTACCTCCATATCTGCTACCAATGCCACCGCCCCGGTAAAGCCTTCTACTTGCTGCAACACACTCTCGTCAAGTGCAGGAAGAAAAACAGCGCAGCATTCCCCATTCCTTAATGATTGTGGAGGTTGCCCGTTTGCATCTGCTGTTGTTTCAAGCTTTGCCCTCCACTCCACTGCGTCACGCACAAACGCCATGAAGAGCCTCGGAGTTCCCTGTTTAAAGTTGCATCCTATTGGAATTATTGTCACCCAATAAATTGATTCACAAAAGCATACGAGGTCAAACATGTTTCCAGATTGATCAAAACAAAACTTTACTTGGCAAAACATGGCTCCAAAAATATGAATGAACTAAAAGTAGTAGACAAAGTTTCACAAGTTTAGAATTTTTTTTTGATAAATCGATAGTGCTTATGTTATCATCCATTACCAAATTACCCTTTATCTAATAATTATATTAAAAATAAGCAAAACAATTTTACATGCCCTTCATGCAAAAGGAAAACCAAAAAAAATTGTGTTACATATTATGGCTTTTACAATTTCGGTTTCACTCTATAGACTTTTTAAACAGGTTTTCCAGATTCTGTTAATTTTTCTTTATTAACCTGTCCACATTCTCTTGAAAATAAACATACTATAATTGTAAAAACAAATTACCTATGAAGGGTTGGAGGGCACTCTCTTTTGCATGGACCGGGCAAATCCGCTCGGCCTCCTCCCATGATGGTACAGAGAGCTGTACCATCATTTCACTCTGGACGACCAGCAGCTTCTTTACCCGGTCCGCTTCCAAACCCATCCCCTTCAGTGTCAGACTCTCACTAACAACCTCCGACAGAAGTTTGAACTTTGTTGCCTCCGGCAACCCCTGCAACTTCATAGAGACCTATACATTAAAGATAAAGAAATCAAAACAATCTAGACATTAGGTGTTTGTGAATAAACACAAAGCTGTTCCGTGTTCTTTTGCTTGGATTATGTGCTAAAACGAGCTTGAAAGTAGTCTATAACTGGAACCAAGTTTGAATATGTTGAATAGTATCTTGAGTTATGGTGTCACTTCCGGTTGACCCGGAAGTAGAGGTCGACAAGAGGTAATGGTAACCTAATGCTAATCTCCAATGCCAAAGGAGTCTCTAACTGAAAAAAGTTGATATTGTCCCACTTTGGGTTGACCCGGAAGTAGAAGTTAAGTTGAGGTCACGGTTTTTTGCAATTTATCTCCAATCCCCAAGGAGTCTATAACTACCAACAGTCTTAAAACAGCCGTGTACTTCTTGAGATATGGTCCCACTTCTGGTTGACCCGGAAGTAGAGGTCAACTTGAGGTCACGGTTTTTCAAAGTTTATTTTTAATGCCTTAGGGGTCTAAAACTTTATAAAGTTTGAAAATCAGTTGTACAGTACTTGAGACATGCTCCCACTTCCGGTTGACCCGGAAGTAGAGGTCAGCTTGAGGTCACGGTTTTTCAAAATTAATCTAATCTTCAATCCCTCAGGAGTCTTAAACTACAAACAGTCTGTTAAACGGCCGTGTACTTCTTGAGATATGGTGCTACAAAGATTTCCCAATTAAATATGGAAATATGGGTCACATGGTTAATTAGTTATGAATTTTAACATTTTTTTGGTCGGTGGTTTGATGTTTGATCTTGTACAAGTTGATTTCACAGAACTCTTAACACCAAACTCTGTGCTTACGATCACCATTTATGGCTTACTGTGTTTTTAAACATGATCATGTCATGCATGCACACAGGTTATGCCATGGTTAGGGCTCATTTTGTTTTTTGGCCATTTTAGGCCGATTTTGGGGTCCGAAAAACTGGTTTTTAGCTCATTTTTACAACTCCACCCCACCAAAATGCAAAATTATTTCAAAAACCTTGTATATCACTACAAAGAATCATCCTTGGCCTTCCTTGAGAAAAAGAATTATTGCTTTAAATATCACCCTTGTGCCATTTTTGCATCATTTATTACAGTATGTTTTTAGAACTTGCAAAATCACCATTTTTACCCTATTTTGGTGAGGGCCAACATTGGTATTCTCATGTCTGATTTTGATCAAGCCAGTCTAATTATTCGTTCTGGAATTCAAGTTTGGGCAACGCAACATTTAACCCTTCGTGTTTTTTAATGAACATGTACCAGAAAATGCAGAAACTGATCCAAACGCGAGATGTTCTACCCCTTTTAAACATTAAAAAAGCTCTAGGGGGGTGGGGGCTTCGGTTCCTGGATTCACACCGGCACCCCACCACAATATTACATAGCTGTTTCCAGTAGATTTAGAAGATTGATATGGATTTAAATTGCTTAAAAATGTGTGACCATTTCTCTTTGTTATGCATGCGAAGGCTTCATTTGGTACCACACCAAACACCACGTAGAGATAGTGCTTCGCCTCTCTGTCACTAATTTCCGTCCAGTTTCCCAGTCATGCTGTGCATCTTTTGTCTAATAAAGCTAGCACGAACACCCGTGTTTATAGGCAGTGTTGTTCGACTAGTGGAAAAAAACTATAGCCGCGGCCTGCATGCCTAAACCATGGTCAATGTTCGTAAATGAGTGAATGGACAAAAAAAAATAATATTTCAAGCCAGTGTTTGAATTGAAGAACAGTTGAAGCTTGTAAAATACAATGTGTAGCACTCATGGTCGGTTATCTTTAAATTGTTGTAAATAAATTTAATTGTTGTGCTGTGTCTTGTTTGCAACATCATTTCTCATGGAATCTGACACCATGCTGATTTAAGTTATGTCAGCCGCGAGCAAAAGGTGGTGACACCCTCAACCGCTACCGGGGCTTTGCCCCCCTGCACACAACCAGGGTCCAGTATTGAAAGTATTGGATCCCGACCGGTTTTGTTTGTTCACAATCCTGCGCCGTTGTGACACTCCTCCCCTGGTTATTACCTTCTACTTCACGAAGGTATCGGATGAAGTGACTCATCATGGTTTCCTCATGCATTCGGTTGTTGCTGCCTGCCTCTGAAAATGTTGGCTCAAATGAGGCAATCACACCAGCCGCTGTTAGTTTGGGTCGCTGGTCTTCGTTGTTTAAAAGGCGTTTGCATTGGGGAAATGTCTTTATCACCTGGTACAAATATAGATAATAAAAAGTGTGATTGGTTACAAATACATTGCTTTATAATCAAAAATCAACCTAGCCTTGCTCAAGGCAGTCGCATTATTCGCTCCGAAAAGATGCAGCTGTAAACCCACCCGCCGTATACCCTGTGCATGGTGTGTGCGATCACACCGAATGACCCACCCGTATACACACTGTCACATCGCACGAATACTGTTCACACAAGTCATCGCACTCGTACACCACTAACCGCATGCGGAGGCTGTCAGGCCGACAGCCTTGTCGGGTCTGTATCTTCCCGTTTTAATGTGTTGTATTGAAAAAATTCCAATAGTGGACGAAATTGGGGGGGCTCTAGGATATGCTAGTATGCAGCTCATGAATATGTATATCGTTCGTCAGACCTATCAGACAACACAGGATGTGAGGCAAATGAATTATTCATTTTGACGTCCAATCACGCACTTCCCTTATCACGACCTTTGGACCCTATCATGCGTCCGTGGTGGTGGTGTGTGAGGTAAACATGTCTCGTCTTTCGCGGGCATTATGGTAATGAGCTGACCGTGGGAACTCCTCGCTTATTATAGTAATGAGGTCAGTGGCTTCAACACAGACCCTACAAGGCTGTCGGCCTGACGGCCTCCGCATGGGATGCGGATAGTGTACGGGGGCATCGTGTCGTGTGATGTTACGCACAGTGAATACGGGTGGGTTTTACGCACAGTGAATACGGGTGGGTTTTTATACAGCGGCGGTCTTTTTTCGGAGTGAATAATTCGACTGCCTTGAGCAAGGCTAAAATCAACCCTTTGGTGTACATTATTTGTAATGAATCAATTACTGGGGTATTTCAACTATACATTTTTTTACCATAGGCCTATTATGTTCAACTCCATTCATACTTGTTAAAATGTAAATGCTGAAACAACTTCTTCTTGGGGCTTTCACTCATTGATGAATGTTCCTTGTTATGTGCATTAAAATATTTGTTTATTATTTAATAGATAACAAAGGTGATTGTGCTTTTGTATTTTTCCTGAAAGCATGTGGTTCAATTTTCATAAAGTATTAGATATTCTTTATCATCATAAACTTAGGCACTAAAATAAAAAATGTCTGCAGTTATTCTGAGTCGAGTGAAAATATTATACAGCTCTAACATTTTAGCATCTTCAATTGTAAAAGGCGACACAGTTGTTCTTTTGTGTTTTACCTTTTTAGTGACAATTCCTATACAGAAAAGTAAAAAATTTGTGTTGTTCTTTCAACTGAGTAAAAAACTACAGAATTGGAAACTTCGTAGATCAGTGGATGGCAGCATACAGCAATAGTTTTCCATTGTTTGAAATATAATGCGCAGGTTCAAAATTATGCCAACAAGGGGAATTTTTAAAACCTGACACTGAGGGTGGGTGGTCAGGAATGTGAGGGGGGGCTAAAATAGTGGGAATAAATCCTTACAATATCAACCTCTCCCCCTTACTCGATACCAAGTAAGGTTTTATGCTGATAATTATTTTGAGTAATTACCAATAGTGTCCACTGCCTTTAAAGGGAATGTTTTAGTCAAGTAATCACTCTAAAAGAGTGAGAGGGCAAATCCACAAGAGAAAATGCACTTTATGTTGTATGTGATTATAGTACAAGCCTTGTATCGGTGTCCATTTTTGATTAGTGTTTTTTTTTACATTATTTGACAATGTTTTAATTTGTCCTTTTTTGTACAGGTTTTTATTTGCGTCATTACAAGTACGTTATAATTATTATAGTTATGACAACTGCATCCTGGAAGTTACCTTGTATAATTTTTAATGTGAAAAATGTTTCACTCACATAGGGCCTAAGCCGATATGTTTATCATAATTAAATTTTAAATTGCTTGTATACTTATACTGCAGGCTAATCTCTGTCAAAGATGAACATAACACGCATTTTACAGTTTAAGTGAACTAACCTATTAAAACTCCTGCCACAAAAAAAAACTTTCCGGTTGAGGTATCCTTCTCCTAGTTCTGTAGACAGAACGGATCTGGAAGTAGCTGGACCATGGGTAAGTCTCTCATACACCTCTTTCAGTGCAAGGCGGAGGAACTCCTTCTGTGGTCCTCCTAGATCTGATCCCCGCTCCCCCATAAAATCAACCCCCCCCCCCCCCCTACAGTACATGTATTATGTAAAAATACTGCGATACACAATGTATTGAGGAGAATACACACTGTGGAAAGTATTACATTCATCACCGTCAGTACATTAGGCTATACATATGTACTTGCAGATAGGCCTATATTGTATGCACACAGCGCGATGGGTGCTGGAAGAAACAGTAACAATTATGTCCAAAGTTTTTCCAGGTTTTCTGTGTCCAAAAGTTATTTTGGAGCTTGTTCAGTTGACTTGGTTTTCTTCGTTCTCTTCCCTCGTGTTGTGCTTTGTGGCACATCAGTACCTTCCCCATTTCCTTTCTTTCTCTTCGTACTCTTCTTGACTTGTGTATCTGCTACCACTCCCGGTGTGGCTTGAAATGATGCAGTGGCTAATTCCTGCTGCATGGGGGCAGCTCTTGCAACTGGTTGTGTTATTTTGTTAAACCTTGAAACAAATGATTGTACCGCAGTGTCTTTATTGGGTCTGGTCAGTGTACTCGATATTGGCCCAGGATTGCAGACAAGTTGAGGGTACATCTGCCTGGAAGTCTTGTCTCTATGTTGACACAGAAGAACGGCCTTTTTTATTATTCTCTTGACGTAGTCTGAAATTAATAAATATTAAAATATGCACTCTATAAAATCCAACAATGAGACATGATTCTCCAAATGGGAACGCGAAGCAAAGTTTGATGCCACATGGTTGTTTTCGCAGTGAATGTTTCACTGCAGTTGCCCACAAATCAACTTGGATACGCACCATTCCTTGCAAATTGGGAAAATGGCGTTATCATGAGTGTGTACGTTTAACAGATGGTTGTGAACACTGTCAAATTTGGCAAGCATTAGTTCTTTATCCCTGTCTAGTGTGGAGGCAGCGACCCAGTACATGGCTAATGGCAGGCTGCAGGAACCTATGATTTGGTTACATGCCAAGACAAATACAAATGTATCTTTGAAAATATTTTGATAAATGTTAAGATTAAATTCATTTGCATAAAATATCCTTAGAATAAACAAAATCTGATACACATGAACAGGGTGATTTGTTTGAGGAAACCTTACAAATTGGTATAATGATTGGCTACTTTTCAAATATTAAAAAAAATGTTTCTTCAGTGTATGTATATTCATTTGTTTTATTTCATGAATGCATAAAAATTACAAAAATCACCTTAACATGAACTTATTTGTAAATCTAAGGAATCTCTAGTACTTCACTTTAAAAAAACTCTGGATGTTACGACAACTCTCTTCAGAAAATTAAATTAATAACAAAACTCTTCACACTGGTAAGATATTGCTCATCAACAAAAAATGAAACTCTACCATATCAAAGTGCAACTCATGCAGATTTTGGATTTAAAAAACATGCTTCAATGTAAAAAAAAAAAATAAACTCACCATTTTTGATGATTGAAGAAGGATGCATAAGAAATGGTGGCAATGTTCAAGGATGTCAAGGCCCGCAGGAATTTCTTAGGACTACATCCTGACGTCAAGACAGCAGCAGAAAGAAGGTTACCTGCTGCGATGTTCCCTATATAAGGCTGACTCCTCCATTTCTTTATCTGACAGCAGCCACGCTTCCTACAAATTTGTTGCACTTCAATGAGGGTACCAGAGTTAGGACGAGTGATCTTGACCTTAGCCACAGTGTCACATTTGTGGCATTTCTGGAACAGTTGTAGCAGACTGGACCCAAACACAATATACTTTGAATCCTCTAAGACGTCATATCTAATCTCTTGACCATCAGAACTGTGGGCGAGAAACAGAGAGATATCTATGTGTGAATGAATCAATGAGTTGAATATAAGCAACATATTAACGTTGGTTTTTACTCATACACCGATGTTCGTTAGCACTGTATACTCTGTACTTTCCTGTGTGTGAAAAAATATCACAGGCATGTTACTCAGGTGCGATTTGAACCCACGACCCTTGCAATTCTAGAGTAGTACATGTCTTTATTACCAACTAGACTACAGAGGTTGCCCGGTAGCTAGAGGCAGTTTGATTCTTATGTTTTCTAGCCTCGGGGCAACCTCGGTAGTCTAGTTAAGACACTGCTCTAAAATTGGAAGGGTCATGGGTTCGAATCCCACCCGAGTAACATGCCTGTGATATTTTTTCACAGCACTAACACACATCGGTATATGGGTAAAAACCAAAACTAATATACTTTTTAAGCAACATGTTATTCGAACATCATCCTTCTGTTACGCAGACACCTAGATCATAGATGTGACTTGTCCAATCCAGCTTTAAAAGATACAATGTAGATCTTGTAATTTCAATCAATTATGCTTTGATGTCATTAAAAAAAAATTAAGCTGGATTTTCATTAATATTTCCCAAATGTATAGAATAAATTTTGATGAAAACTATTTCTGTGTTTTAATTTACCTTGGGTTTGT
This sequence comes from Asterias amurensis, assembly GCF_032118995.1. Lineage (NCBI taxonomy): Eukaryota > Metazoa > Echinodermata > Asteroidea > Forcipulatida > Asteriidae > Asterias > Asterias amurensis. The sequence goes on from NC_092651.1 coordinate 6,772,394, forward strand.
ATCGTCACTGTCAATGCTTGAAGGCACATAGTCACTTTCACTAACAGACTCTGCAATATGATCATCGAACACGGGTTCCTCGGGCAATGTAGCAGGTTTTGCTGCTGGTTGAATAGTTGCGGTATGTGTTGAAGGTTGCAACTTTGTCAACGGCTTCCCCTTTACGAGGGAACATTCAGTGAACTTGTTGTTACACTTCAGCAGTCGCTTTGCTTGAATACCTAGTAAAATAATATTATAAAGGATACACAATAACAGACGTAGACAATGTTTGCAAATGCACATCATAATAGTTTGGTTTATTCTTTTTCAGCTACCAATAAATAGGTACTTTTGTTTTTGTAGAAAAATACTAATAACTTGAGCCCAAGTTGTGATTCATACAAGGGGATGGGGGTCTGCCAAGTACCCCACATTAGCATTTTGCCTAATATCTCAACTGCATGAGGACACCGGACATACAAATCTGAAAATTGTTAAGTTTGTTGAGCACATTTACCTTTATTAACTGGGTGAAACATCTTGGGCTTAGTTTGTGTCCGTTTAGACCTCACTGATGTGCGATGGGCTTCCCTTGGAAAGATGTTTATTTGGCTACTGGCAATGTGATGTATGGCACAACGCCATCTTGAAACTGTTTGAGTTGACTGATCAATCCCCTGATGAAATAAAATTAAATAATGTCAAAGATAAAGTTAAGACCACCGCTAAGAAATAAATACATATATTTTTAACAAGGTGTTACTCGTGCTTAAGGGGTTTCCACACCAGCATGGGAGTACTCCTCAACTGTACTCAAAATTAGCCTATGTTATCTTTTGTGACTCCATTTCTACCCCATGATTTGACCTTTCATGACACTTGCATTCAGGTTAACATGTTAAGATTCTGCGCTGTTCATCAATGTTCTTCATGTCTTTATAGACATAATATTGTAAAATAAATATAGATTTTGTTATACATGTACATGACAGGGATATTTAAATTGAAGGCCTTCAGGCTACAGTTTGTTGGCAAACTTATTTAATTCCAGGCATGTCCCTGACTTTTGTTTTTGGTTTTTTTTTTTTTTTACGTGCTATTATGCCAAATATATAGTTATAATAATAATGACTAAAACGCTATTCTTGATTGATAAAAAAGTTACCATTCCTCTCTTATCAAGGTATTGATTGGGCAAGTCTTGCCATAGAATACATTGCTAGACTAGCATGGGGGTATATTGATGCATTATATATGGTCCCTTATCCATTAAGATAATGTATCAAAAGAGATGGTTTCAATTTTTCACCAAAACATGCACAATGAATACTACTTACCATTGTTGTGGTTGTAGTAGTTGCACTTGTTGCATTGTCACCATCAGGCTCACTGGAAGGCGCATCTGGATGATGAGGCACAGTCTCTGTGACCATTTCCAACCCCCTGGTAAATCCTCTTAAATAAAAATGGAAATAGTCAGTCTTGGCCCACATTGTTTGGACCATTTTTGTTTTCCTGAAAATGAGCACATTACATTACAAAAAAATCAGTGACAGAATAAATAGTTGCTTTCTTATTTAAAGCAAATCTTAGGAGGGTTACCTCTTGCACACTGGAATGTTCTGGTCCGACACTGGAGGTATCACCATACTTCAAGTTATATTCGTCAAGTGCTTCTTGCAAAATCTATAAAAGGAAAGTACATGAAGATTTTGTTCAATTTTGTTTTAATAAAAAAAAAAAATTGCTAGTATTAAGCATTATTGATATTCTGCAATACTCTAGTTCATTCACCAGGAGTAATTACATACATGTATATGTAAATCACAAGAGTATTATTTTAAACCAAAACATAAAATACGCAAAAGGAAAAACAATGCTTGCACCACCCCCACCCCCCCCCCCAAAAAAAAGGGGGGAGATAAATGATAGTTCATTCATGATTCAAGTTAATTGCCCTTTCCTGTTTACATTCTCCTTGAACCTTTTTTAGCACCCCTGTAGTTTGTTATTTCTTAAAGTCTTTGGTATGTTTTTGGTATGTCCAACGCAATGTATTTAGTCAGAGCAGCATACAAGGAGCACAGGTGTTCAAGCTTTCTTTCATTAGTTTTCATTTTTATCATGTCAAAGTCATGCCTAAAATATAAAGTGTTTACTCTGCTGTATAGACCCGGTTTCCTAAAGCCAGTTAGTATGTTTTATTAGTTGTATTCATCGTTTTTTTCTGACTGTATCGTTTTCCGTGTTACACTTGCACTGTTCATGCTGGTCGGTTACTACCTCCAATCATGGAGGAATAATAAGAACCATGCTTTGCTCAATCCTTATAAATTAACAATCTAATTACCACCAAGTGATTGGTCATACTATTAAATGGAAACTGTCTAATACAAATCATCCCTACCCGGCTTCTCTGGCGTTTCTTGAAGGCTGCACCAGAATGCTTTGTCGGCCGTGTCACATCGGCGTCAACACTAACTCTTTCATGGCTATCGTCCGCAGCCGACAGCGGAGGTATGGTTGGGGCCTTCAGGCTTGGCACAGAGCCTGGCTTCAGCTTGAAGTTACGTGTGATCCCCATATGCTGCTTTGTAGCATCGTAGAGTCATCCAGGCAGTCTTCTGTAAAGTGTGCACTGCAAATCATTGACCATTTATTTTGGTCTGTTTGAAATCCGACCGAGTGTTACGCACAAAATGCACCCATTCTTTGCTGGTTGAAGGATTCTTTGGGAACCTGAAAAAATGTATCTCTGGATTCTTCGAAATAGTTCTCGTACACCCACCGACGACACAAGATGCAGGCATTTTGCCTACAGTAGATACTTTTGTAAATCCAGAATTATTTAGCTGCGGCGCGAGACACGTTAAATACACAAATCATGGAGGTACGTTAGCAGCGTGTGGTGATTTGTTTACCTGGGCTAACTCCCACACATGACGTTACCATATCAAAATCATGGAGTGCGCCGCCAACGGCAGAAGTGTTTTAAGTTTTTTTAAATCATCAGATTCGCGCCTAAATTTTTGATTGATTATTACGAAAAATTCAGAAGTGCAAAAATTTCAAAAAAAAACAATTTAATGACAAACAAACACTTTATGAACAAGAATAAATATAATTCCCGCTGGTTTATCGCCTCGTTCAGCTGGGACTTTAAAATAAACAAAGGGTAGATGTGTTTGTGCGATTCCCCTCTCCCAGAATTTGCATTTTAAGTCAATTGTATCATTTGTCAGTATCTTGTAAAGACAAAGTGTTGAAAAGTTATTTGATTGTGCTTCTGAACAAATGAGAGATTAAAGTTAGCCCAACCATTGGCCTGATGTACCGTGGCTGTATGCAGTGGTGGTGCTTTGACACAGTGCACATGTACATGTGTACAATTGTCTCCAACGATGCATGCTGTACTTGTATTGTGTGCACAATACGGGGACCATTTGATCAGACCTACGTATGTATTTGTGATTATTCAAGTCACTGTTCAAAAGTTTTGTCAGTCAAAGTATGACGTTCAACTGCCCCTTTATCTGTGCTAACGAGTTGTGTATAGTCTATCACTACAGATGATAACATCAAAACAGCAATCTGTTATAGTACTAACCTTCAAACGTCTCAACTAAATGAGGGAAGTTCCACTCAAGAGGTTTTTCCTTCATGAGATCCATTTCGTTGTGTGTGCGGTTACACTGTTGTACTGCAGAGCGCGACCCCAGCAGACAAGTCACACGCTGCGTATTTTGCACAATACTTGAGTAAAACATTGTGGTTTACTAAACACCATGTAAACTTTTACAATCAGTTCAGTAAAATTTGCATAATATGTGTTTAAAGTTGCTAAGTTATGTAAACTTTTAGTTTTACTAACTATTTGAGCAGTTTTTTATTTACACAAACATTTGTTTAAATTTTTCATTAATTTTTACTTAGGTTAAGTATTTTTTTACTTAACACATTTAACATAACTTTTTTTTTACCATTCTTTTTCTGAGTGTAGAGGATTATTTGAAAAAGGGACAGAAAGCCCGAATTCCGTACAACTATTAATATTGCTCTCATACACTTGACCCCATTAGAGGATTATTTAAAAAAAAGGGAAAGAAAGCCCGAATTCCGTACAATTATTATTATAGCCATAATACACTTCGCCCCACTAGAGGATTATTTCACCAGGGGAAAGAAGCCTTTACGATTGCATCATATGCCCGTCTTCCTAAAAACGCCCTCTATCGGCCATTGCCAACACCGCGACTCAGTGCCTCCGCGCCTCCACCTTCCCCGTCTTCACGATTGCATCATATATGCTCGTTTTGCTAAAAATGCCCTCTATCGGCCATTGCTAACACCGCGACTCCGCGCCTCCGCGCCTCCACGTTCCCCGTCTTCAGGATTGCATCATATGCTCGTCTTCCTAAAGACGCCCTCTATCGGCCATTGTGAACACCGTGACTCCGCGCCTCCACGCCTTCAGCCTTCAGCTTCCCCGTCTTCACGATTGCATCAAATGCACGTCTTCCTAAAACGCCCTCTATTGTCTGCTTCACCTACCTCACCACTCACGTCACACTTTGACTCCCTACGACCCTAACATTTTATCTGTTGTATTCATCAATCGCACTCAATACAATCAAGTAGTATAGTACGACAAGCTATTTTCTTCCTCCATGCTATGACCAAGTTACTTAAAACGTACGTGACCGCGACTCCGCGGAGACGCAGATAGAGCTCCGAGTGTACCTGTATTCTATAGTTACTCCGCTTTTTGAAAACGTTGAGAGTGCGTTCTGGTTCAACTTTTTTTGCACAGCCTTCTCTAGAAATATGTGATGCGCATATTGAAGATCATAAAAATATTTTTGTGGTCATACCTATTGTCTCATCTCAAAGTTTGCCTATTTAAATCGAAAGAGGAAGACTTTGAAACAAATAATTAATGATAAATAAAATGGAATTTCTCTAATAAATACCGCTTTTGGGAACTCGCTTGCAAAGACAACTTGTTTACCTAGGATCGAGTGAGCAGAAAATTGCGAGGCATTTGTGAAAATCACACTTTTGTGCTTGTTCTTGCAATCGTGTGTGAAAGTCACTCACTGGTTCAGTAGCAGACTGCTTCATAGATCTGAATGTGAATATCCCATCCTCGTCGCCAATTGTAATGTTTAAGCCTGGATGATGATCGATGAATATGAGTATTAATGCAGTGACCAACACCAGTACTTTTGTTGCATGATAGAACACCTTTGTTTATTTACTTGACCTCTGACCTTAACATAAAGTATGGAGCCCCTGTAACAAAGTAATACGATGCATGAACACTACAATTTCCTTTTCAATAAAGGCACTGTAAGCAAGTGTGTAGAATCGTGATCTTCATAGGCTATTTGGGATTGAGATTGTACACAAGGGATGTTTGCACATAGTAATACAACACAGGCTGGTTTGGGACCAGGGAAAAACCTTGTTTGATGATGGGGTCATGAAAGACTCTTCAGTTGGAGTAGGAATGTCTTTGCAGGTTTTGGCAGGTTGGTTTGGTAGCTTGGCTTGATAGGCGACCTTGTTATGTTCTGTATCATATTTCTTGAGATTGCTCCTACTTGTGTGCAAAGCAATCAAGAGGGTGATTGTTGCATTTTAGTTCCAACAATTCAATGTGGAAGTCGTCTTGTATTTTCTCTACAACACAATGGTTTACTGCAACCATTCTGACAAAGTGTTTTTAAGATGAATTATTACCTTTACTTTTGTGACAAGCTCATCCTTATCTATAAACAAAGCATAGGTCTGAACAACATCACTGATACAGTTCATTATGTTCTGTATAATCCTCTGTCATTTTTTTGCATTTTTTTGCATTTTTTGACTTTTTTACTGACCTTTTTAGCATGGTCTTTTGCAATCTTCCTTTTTTGCTTCTTTTCATTTTCAATCTCATGTAGGATTTTTCTTTTCACACCCCCAGGTTTAACTTGTATATATTTTGTTCCTTAAATGCAGACACTTGCCTGTGGCTGCCTTGGCATTTACTTAAACACCAAGGAGTTTCGTCATACTTTTAAAGTCTCTAGAGTCCAAAGGATTGAATATTCATAACCAAACAACTTATAACTGAAGCAAATGAAGACACTTGTCAAACTGAAGCTTGTGTTGCAATGGTCAAGATACAATCTGAAATTTAATGCCAAACATAAACAATAATAAGATACGTGGAAATACATGAACTGGCATTTAACAATAGAAATGTGTACAAATGTAAACTTTGTCAAGAACAAGATCATAATAAAGTGTTCAAACAGAATGCAAAACTTTGTCTAAAAACTCTGATTTTGCCTTGTAAACTGTAACAATAGAAATGTGTACAAATGTAAACTTTGTCAAGAACAAGATCATAATAAAGTGTTCAAACAGAATGCAAAACTTTGTCTAAAAACTCTGATTTTGCCTTGTAAACTGTAAGTCAAACTGTTGCAGAATATAAAGAGAAAAATATGCTTACCAAATTGGGCTTTCTACACTGGATGAAATTATAGAGAACTTGAGAAATACTTTTGAAAAGCTGGAACTATCATGTTAAAACAACCACATGTAATGTAAAAAAGCTGCACAATGGAATGCTGTGGGGGCAAGCATGGGCTGCATGTACTGCATGTAACATAACCCACACATGTACTCTGGTGTGGGGCTATGGGGGACGTTGACCTCATTAGCATACACAGGATGACCTTAATGCACTGTCACTAGGCTACTTGGCTGAAAGGTCATGCACTGCAAAATAGGTACATATTAATTACAACTTAAAGGTAACACACATGAATAAGCGAAACTCACTGCACAAACTGCTGCAGTGACATGGCTCCTCAACTGTGCGCAGCATCAGTTATACACTTAGCGCAGCATCAGTAAGGAAATTTTTAAGCCATGGCTTATCAATCAATCTTACGGTAAACAGTTCACTTAGTCAAGGTAGTGGTCCGTGTTGGCTCTTCGTCGGGGACGTATCTGGTCTTCTGAAGTAGACATTTGTCCTGGGTAGGAACCAAGAGTACCAACTTGTGAATTGGTCTATCGAGGATATATGGAGGGCGCTTACGCCTTCCTTGGCTGTCTCGTTCACCATCTGCCATCAACAGCTTGACGGTCCTCACCTTGTCGTCTTTACTAGGATAAGTATCGATCACTCGAGCAAGGGGCCACTGGTTACGGGTTGTGTCGGTCTCCTTGGATATGACAACGTCTCCTTTCTGGATGTTCCGCTCGGGCTTGGTCCACTTCTTGCGTTCCTGTAGGTTGTGCAAAAACTCTTTCCTCCATCTCACCCAGAATTCGTTGGCCAGATACTGGACTCTTTTCCACCACTTGTGCGAGTACACGTCTTCCTTCTGGAATCTCCCGGGCGGGGGCAGTACAACCTTGGGCTTCATGGTTAGCAAGTGATTTGGAGTTAGCGGTTCGGGGGCGTCTGGAGAACACAGATTGGCAGTCGTGAGAGGCCTTGAGTTAATCATGCATTCTATCTCGATCATAAGGGTTCGGAAGGCTTCATCGTCCAGCTGACTTCCAGACTTCAGGAAAAGAGATAAAAGTATACTACGTACCGTGCCTATCTGCCGCTCCCATACACCACCCATGTGGCTCGAGTGCGGAGTGTTCATTTTGAAGGGGATCCATTCACAGTCAGACTCCAATAGGTACTCTCTTACTCTGTTTTGGTCCATGTCTGCTAGTGCATTCTTCAATTCATTACGGGCACCGACTAAGGTAGTTCCTTGATCACAGCGCAACTGACGGATGGGCCCTCTTCGGCTTTGAAATCTGCTCAGGGCGTTGATGAAGGAGCTAGCAGTAAGGGAATTCGCTGTTTCTAGATGGACACTTCGGGACGCCATACAGGTAAACAGTGCACCCCAGCGTTTCACTTCGCTTCGTCTCTCCCTTATGTAGAATGGACCAAAATAGTCCACAGCACAGTACGAAAACGGGGGCGCAGGTTGAAGTCGGTCCTCTGGTAACTCAGCCATTTTCTGCTTCTGCATAGGTCTACGGAGCTTTCGACATGTTACACATGAAGCGATATAGTTTGAAACTGCTGCTGATCCGCCGATTACCCAGTACCCTCTCTGGCGCATCTCGTTGTGTGTAGTACATCTACCCATGTGATGCACTTTCTCATGGTGATGCCTTATCACTAACTCAGTGATGTGATCTTTGCGAGGCAAGATGACTGGATGTTTCAACTCTGATGACACATTGGCTCTTTCAATCCGTCCACCTACTCGAATCAAACCAGCATCGTCAAGGAATGGGTCAAGTCTGAAGAGAGAACTAGTCGCTTTGAGACTCAGGTTACGTTTCCGAGCTAACTCTCTCGTTGTGAACTCTCCTCTTGTTTCGAGTTGTTGGAGAATTTCAACTTCATTCTTGAAGTGCTCATACTGGACTTTCTTGAGAATTTCTATCTCTGCTTTCTTCATCTCAGACACCTGGATGATTACTCTCGGTGATGGATGAATGTCAACCACCTTAGACACACCTTGGGAATTTCTTTGGTGAAGCCTCGTCTTGAACTTCAGACATATAGCAACAGCCTTCTTTGCACGATGCCAACTGGAGAACCGATTAAAACGTGACTTCTCCAAATGGTCAGGGAATTTGTTGATTGCATCCAAAACACGGGTCGCGTAGACTACAGCTTTCTTCACCTCGGTATCTGTCTCATCGAGCTTTGGCATTTCTACTTGTGGGCTTTTGTGGGCACCGCCTTGATGAAGAAACTCCGGTCCAGTCAACCAAGTAGATTTATTCACCAACTGTTCAGCAGTCAAACCACGGGAAGCTTCATCGGCAGGATTGCATTGTGTGTCAACGTACTGCCAGGAACTTGGGTCGGTTGCGTTGCGAATTTGCTGTACACGGGGTTCAACATACACGTGGAACCTCTTGGATTCATTGGTCACATATCCCAGAACAATTTTGCTATCAGTCCAGAAGAACTCCTTCATGTTCTGATAAGAAAGCTCGGCTCGTAAAAAACTCACCTGTTTTTGCAGACATGGTTGCTGCAGCCAATTCCAGTCTTGGGATGGCCACATGCTTCAGTGGGGTCACCCTTGCTTTTCCCATGACGAAGGAGCAATGAACGTTTCCAGTTTCATTCACAAGACGGAGATAGGAACATTGGCCGTATCCTTCCTCGCTAGCATTGGAGAAGTGATGAAGTTCGGCATCCATGATACTACCAAAGTTTTCTGGCTTGAAGGATCGTTGTATCTTCAACTGTTCAATGTGAACACACTCAAGACGCCATTTCTCCCACTGCGGACGAAGACTCTCTGGGATTGGGTTATCCCATCCAAGCTTATCACGGCACATCTGCTGAAGAATCTGCTTACCCTTCAATGTCACGGGTGCTACATAGCCATTGGGGTCGTAGATCGAGCTGACTGTTGAAAGAATACCACGACGAGTGAAGGGGCGATCTCGTAATTCTATACGGAACTGGAAAGTGTCGCTTTCAACGCACCATGTGACTCCAAGTACTCGCTCTAGAGGGAGTGGATCTACATGAAGATCAAGATCTTTAACTCCAGTTGTTCTTTCATCAGCGGGAACAGATTCAAGCACTTCCTTCTTATTGGACAGAATTTTGTGCAGCTTCAACCCTGCACTTGCACATAGACTTTTGCTGGCTTGGATCAGGTCGATTGCTTCCTTCACTGTGGCTACTGACTTCAGGCCGTCGTCAACATAGAAGTCGTTTCTGATGAAGTTGGCAGACTGCTGCCCAAATTCTTCTTCACCATCATCGGCTGCTCGCTTGAGACCAAAGTTTGCACAACCAGGGGAACTGACTGCACCAAACAGATGAACTTTCATCCGGTAGTCTACAACCTTGTTATTTGGGTCACCATCTTTCCACCACAGGAATCGAAGGAGATCTCGGTTATCTTCGGATACGAAGAACTGATGGAACATTCCTTTGATGTCAGTCATGATGGCTACTTCTTCCTGGCGGAATCTACACAAGATGCCCACCAAGCCGTTCATCAAATCAGGACCTTGCATCAAGTGGTCATTGAGGGAAACTCCCTTGTACTGAGCAGAACAATAAAAAACAACACGGATTTTGTCTGGTTTCTTCGGGTGGTACACACCTGTAACATATTTTTAGTACATTAAATGTACATTATTATTACAGTTTTAATTCAAGTTTGACATACTTCCTAATGAAGTTTAACTGTAGTTTCATTATAGTTACAATGTAGTCTTTTGGCCGTTTGCCATAGGTTTAATATGCTTAAACTACAATAAACTTCAATTAAACTTTATAATTACTTTTTTTTCTTCAATGTTTTCCCTTGACCATCACGTTATTTACTGTAGTTATAATATAGTATAACTACAGTGTGACCCCAGTTTTATTGTATTTTAAATATTTTTTGTTGTAGTTTGTCACACTTGTTATAGTCTTTTTTCTGAAGTGATCACGAAGTTTTATTACAATAAAACTGTTTCAATAATTCAGTTTCAATACACTATTAATATAGGAAAACTAGTTTTGGGTGGAGGACCTTACCGTAGTGTTTTTGTAGTGCAAGCGTATTAAAACCGAAGTCTCATCGTGAAAGCGATTTTAGTGCATTTTAATTGTATTATATTTATGATGTAAGTGTTATAAAAGCACCATAATAATACAGATCAACTACATTTTTAAAGTATTTTTTACAGCAATATTAGCGACATTTATAGTTTACAGTTTACAGTTTAAATGTTTCAATTCACAGACCCCATGCATGATTGTCCCAACATAACGGAAAGCATTTCATAATGCTGACAACAAAACTGTAGACTAAAGAGCCAACAATTATTAATGATACAATGGGACAGGGTTTTTTAGTACCAGTTTTATGTATCATTGGTTTTAAGAAGATCTTATCATTACAATCCTTCTGTTTTGAAAACTTATGATCTTCAGTTAATTTTAATTACAAAACTGTCTATCGTCCACTCTTATGAAATAACGTGAGTTTTTGTTAATGTGATAACCGACCGTCGGACATTTCCCAGAGAGCAAAAAATAACGACTGAATTTTAGTCATTTATTTGAAAAAAACCTCGGCTACTTAAAAAGCTTTCAAAAACATCATAAAACGTCTAATCAAATCCGATATTAAAAAACAACAACATAATGTCAAACAGTGTAAATTTTTGTTCTGCAATAATCTCAACTGCTTAAAATGCTTTTACGAATACACATCGTTAAAATTCGTCAAATCCGATGTTCACATTTTGCTGGAAACCATAATAATTACAAGTAGTTGAAATCTTTGGTTTGAAATAACCAGATTTTGTTCTTCTTCTATTGGTCTAAGTAAACTGTGAAGTATTCTAGTCTGTATATTGGAGAAGAAGAAAGAATTGCAAAAGTACTCAAAGTTACAATATAGTTGTGGCTGTTAGCCTTGCAATTAGAAAAAGAAAAAAAAAAAAGACAAACAATATTCACCATCTACATGTTTGCCGTTTGCTTCTTCAAGCGGTTGGAAACGTTATTTAGCTTGGCCCGGATATACATTTTGATGTCACTCGGTCTCCGATCCATGAAGCGGGAACGGACACTTTCTATTTTAAGAATTGGAGAGAAAACAAAGGAATACTTAGTGCAATATTCACTTTGTCACAGCACAAAATTACATCTCCAACTGTTCTCAGTGCATTTTCAAAGGGGATTGACAATTAATTAGGGGATGATTAATTCAGAGATAATAGTATTGTTAGCCAGAGTAGGGTTGGGCACCATCAACTATTACAGAGAACTGTAATTGGCTGGAAATTCCAACAACAATCGACTCCTACATTACTACCGTAGTAACAACTGTTATGAGACCCTACGTAATGCATGTGCACACGCTGTCAATCATTCTATGTGTGTAAGTCCGTTGACCTATTGTGGGCGGCGCTTATCTGTTATAAAGGATCTAGAATGATCTAGTGTAGTACTTTCTAGAAAACTACACACAAATCCTTTAAATACGGGCTGAACTATTTTCGATAGTACACAAAGACGCAAGACTGGTTGAAGCTACGACTTCTGTGATTGTGATTCAACTCGTTGGAGGAGCTTGTGATAGAGTTCGCGTTAGACCGAGTGCAGTTAAAGAGCTTTATTAGATTCCGGAAAAGACATTTTCGAACTTAATCTACAGTTAGGTATTTTGGGGCCTTTTCCCCATACTTTGTGGCGGGTGTCAGATTGTGTACCCGTTGTTGTTTCGTCTTCTTCTGGACATTTTATCGGAGTGAGTTTACCCCGTGATAGCTCATAGTCACATCGGCAAAGAACTAATTTATCGCCCCTGGAGCTGATCGTTTGAGAGCCAGTGTATGTGTTCCTCGCCACCGTATCTTCTGTCGCTTTATCTTCGACGTATTAGCCCGTAAGATACTTATTTTGTATAAGAACCATTTTTAATGTACACTTGATTTAATCAATCATTGTATATTTGTTAAACCGAATCGGTAACTGAAGTGGTTGATAGGTTTATCATTAAATCGCTTTGTTTCTGTGTTCTTATACATCAGTGTCACCTTGTTTGATTTCTTTGTTGCATCTGAGGAAATTCAGGCTTTTTGAGTGATTTATATTCACGGATAGTTTGGAGTTTTTTGGATCGTAACACAACCCTGTGTGATTGGATTTCAACTAATCAAATTTCAACTGGCAGAGGCAATTATGATTTGGCAGTGAACTCACTCATGTTGTAAATAACATGTGATTTATGGGATTTTTTTGTGGGGCCATTCAATTTTGTGTCACTCTGCATGAAGTATTACAATGCCTTCTTTAGTTAAGACTAACATGTGAATGTATTGTCGTATTTGGAACATGCAAAACACGTTTGCATCACTTCATTGTTTTTGCTTTTTTTCACTCTCGATCTTTAATATTCCCCAAGTAATCTTGAAATTCTTTGCAAGATCAAGGTTGAATTTCAAGTTTCTTTTTTTTTTTTTATAATAGTGTAACGCAGAGATTTTTTATGTGATTATGACAAGACTGGTTAATTAGAACTGAAGAAGAAGCGTGTTGCGAGCGGACTGGAGTATATAGAGTGACGACGACTGAAGAATACACATGAAACAATTGACTGGGTCTGGTCTTGGTTTATTTTCAAGTTGACTTATAGCGGTACAATTGTTACAGAGGTGCTGGACCTAGCTCGTAGGTTATGGAGAGGCGAGTCTCTTGTATAGAGAAAGTTGAAGGAGTAGTCGAGGCCCAGAGTGAATGTTAGGCAGAGGTTATATAGGATTTTGGTGGTGGGGGAACTCTAAATTTAGAAATGCTGTCACACAGAAATAATATAGGATTGGGTACATCATTACCTAGAAGTGGGATGATGTAATGGTCAACAGGGGGGGGGTAAGGGTGGGTGGTCAGGAATGTGAGGGGGGGCTAACACTGGACATGGGCTGACAGAGGATATGGGCCACCTGTTGAAGTGTAAACGACTATTTTGGGAATTGTACTCTAGAGATAAAATAGTGGGAACACATCCTTACAATAGCATTAACTACTTCTGCCTCCAGGGCAGCAGTCTTCTTTTTCGTTTCGTCTTGAGTGACCCCCTTGCTGCCAGTTAAGGAATGATTTGCCATGTATAAGTCATCAGTAAACAAACACGACAGCAAATCATTCGTGAACTTTTGGGGGTCACGGGTGTTGCAGCGCAAAATCATTTCGTGCGTCACGATTGACTTTTCCATCTAAATTGTACAAAAAATAAATAACAAAAGTACAGTTGTTTAACATTTAAAGTTTTAACCATGGACAGTGGACTTGCACAAAAAAACTTTTGAAATGGAAAACATTAGTCATTGTTTTCTTGAAAGCATGAGCTGAGCACAAATTTACATAATGTACATTTTGAAGACAGTACTAACCTATGTAAAGACTTAAGTTTGGTGATAAAAGTTGAAGATGCTATTTTCCAAGGACCTAAAATACAATTTCAGACAACTTTTTAAAATTTTAATACTTGATTGTTTATTTGGAAATTACAAAAAGCAACTTATGGTAAACAGACAGTCTCTAAACAAAACAATCAGCGGTCACAGGGTTTCAGTCCGGACCTGAAATGCTTGCCTTTAGTTTTGGTGATGCCACTGTTGGTGATGCCACTTTTGGTGATGCTACTGTTGGTGACGGACACACTGAAGTCACTGTTGGTGGAGAGTTCAGGTCGGGCAAAGAGGGCTGGTATGCTTTGAGGATGGGTTGCTGTACCCTCTTTAGCAAAGATGGCAAAGCTTTACACACGAAAACAAAAAAGAAAATCAAAATGTAACCAATAAAGTGCATATCCTGTAATTTTAGGTGACAAAATAAATGTAGATTCAAGGAAGATCACAACCAGGCAGTGGCCCATTTCAGGCTGAAATGTTTAAGTAAAAAATATTCAGGTGATAACATTAGTTTACATTTTCTTGTCTTCAGCTTTCACAAATAAATGTTTTTTAAATGTTGGTTTGATGTCTTTAGGTAAACATTTCTTACATTCAATGGGGCCAAAGTCCTCACAAGGGCCTTCTGCTCTTTCTTAAAAGTGGACACCTCATTCTGAAGAGAGACCACTTGTTTGCTGGCATTGCAGCAGGAGTTCTGGAGATAGTAAAATAAATATTTAGGTATATGTTCTCAAATTAAGAGAGATGAACAATATTGTTAAGAAAAACATCAGCAACTGCAATCATTACAAGACTAGTACTGTCTGAAATTAGACAGTAGATGTGATTAAGTACATAAAACAATTTGTAAACACAACAATTATAAAATCAGAGCATGATAGACACATGCAGTTACGTGACCCATAGTGAGTTTATAGCGTAAACAAACCAAGCAAGCAATGCGATGCATGAATGGAAACGCATGCTGCTTCCGAGTGCTGCTGCTGAAGGTGGGAAATAGGACCCTATCCCTATGACTCTTCAGATTCAGTTTCTCGGCTTCTGTCGCAACTTCTTGAATTTGGTTGTGCATATCCTTAGAAGGGAGCGTGAGAAGTCCATGAGGACTCCTCTACCCTTTGCCGTCATTCAAAGAGGGCCTTCTGAAGGGCTTGTACTGACTCCTCTGCCCCAAATCGGCGCCGATGGAGTTTTGTTAGCGCTTCATAATCATCTGTAATATCCTCATTGTGGCACTTGATCTCATCACAAGCAACTGCCTCAAGGTGGTGAACAACCACTCTAGCCTGAACCTCTGCATCTTCAAGCCATTCAATAATGGTCGGATCTCTCAGTTGTCTAGGCCTACCATAGATTTTGCTCAACTTCAAGGGCTACTGAATGACATTCTTTGGCTTCCCGAAGTGCCTCGATCAGCCCTGCCACCACGAGCGTCACGAGATCAGCCTCTGGTATGGCCATTGTGAGTCAAGAAAATCTGATTCAGCTTTTGAAGGCAAACCAATTTGTACAATCAAAATAAATCACACAACTACACCCACATGAATTTCTACTAAAATGCTTCAACAGGATCAGTTGGTTTTCACTATAAGTTAACTACACATTATCAGGTAGACAAACTATCCGCATACTATCTAAATATTAAACCATGTGCGAATTAAATCTCCTAATCCAAACTCACTGCTGATGTTTTCGTATAACACATGTATACGTGCACTTGTCCAGATTGAGGTTGTACCTCCAAGAGTGACTGGGTAGGAAAATTGGCAACTTCATCAAATTAATTTTCTTAAAGTCACCTGGAAGTGGTATTTTTTTTTAAATAAAGCTTTTGTCACTAAAATATGTGTTTTTATGAGAGGAATGTGAATAAAAAATTAACTAAGGTTTAACAATCTTAGTTTTGATTGTATTTACAAGTTTACGAGTAGGCCCCGACCCGAGAGGGCGCTGTTCGTGACGTATTTCAAGGCGCGATATTTGGAGAGAAAATTTGTAGTCGGGCCCCCGTACATTACGTCTGGGAACATGGCACGTCAAAACAAATTTAGACACGATTTTACACACATACGTACATTGAAACTTGAACATGTTGAACGCCTAGTGGTTTTTACAAAAGCTATTGCTGCTATTTTTATTTAACTATGCACCTTTTAGTGACCAAATGGGTTGTAAGATGTGGGTCTGCCTACGTATTATTATAGAAATACGGCCACGGAGCAGACTGCACGCATGCACTGCGGCTGTTGTATAATGGGCGGATGGTCACATAGGAACTTGCACGCACGGTGAATAGCATGCAGTACCAACAAAAAATCGTGTCACTTGGCAAAAGCTAAACACATACCCTCAAAGTTCAAACTTACCCGATTTTTTTCGCGTTTAGCAAATGCTCCTCTGAGTTCGTCACGTCTTTCAGATACCTTTTTCGACTTCCCACTAGCCAGAAAAATTGTTGGGACGGCGTCGTGTTTAAGAATGGCTCTTCTCGTCATGTCAAATGAGTTGTGTATCCAGGATTCGAAGCACGGCTCTAAGTGTTCGCTGCAGCGCTGAAAAAGACGTCGGACCGGACCACTTTGCTCTAGTTAATCTGACTTTCGCAGCCCACAAACCGCCTATACTTGGGATCTGCAGGAAACAGATGAAGACTGACCCCATCTTTAGTTGTTTTGCTGCATCCAGCAGCAATACACCTGGTCGGCATTGCCGGAAAACTGCCAGAAAACAAAAAATGTTTGCAGCGTACAAACTCAGTCACGTCTAAGAATTACATGTACTTTTGCACGTGTGTTTATCTACGCATCGAGGGGGGTCTATGTTTGATCGAGGCAAAGTCTTCCTTTTCCCACGTCACAAAAAGGGGTAGGCGGGGTCAACCCCCCTAGTCACTTAATTAATTTTTTAACATATAAATCGTGACAACAATTACTCAAAAAACTGTTTTATTGTTAATAAACATATACTCTTATATTTAAAAGAAAAAATCCTATTTCCAGGTGCCTTTAAAAGTAATTAATATTGTAATTTTGTAAAAAGAAAAATACTTTTACCTTTGTCTATATTTTCTTTATGCGTAGGCCTACAAAGTTAACTTCAAAGGGTGATTTTACCCTAATTGGACAAAATCCCAATACCTGAAATAAAATTTGAGTGTATACCCAATCATTTCACAAATAGTACAGCTGCAGTCCTTTTTGTATTTATAACCATCAAAGGATTTATGGTTTTGTTAAGATAAAAGCCCCCCAAAAAAGCAAAGACAAAGCAAACATGAACTCAGTTTTTTAAAATACATACACATCCATTTTGACCGGCACTTCTGATACATGGATACTTCTCACACATACTCCTCCAGATGCCATGATATGCAATTCTCACCAGTCCATCAGACGCAGGTACATGTATGTCAGGCAGGTAGAACATTGCACATTCCCACACAAACGTATGCCATTCTTGAGAAATACAGCCCTTTTGAAGTGCTTGGTGAAAAACCTTTGAAAAGCGAGGTAGTTCACATGGGTAGACCAAGCTGACAGATGAAGCAATCTGTTCTTCAATCCTGACATTACTGTTTCTTCTGTTTCTATCCATAAATCAAACATGAAACTTGAAGATAAATTATTTTGTTTTGAGTAAAAGCAAAAAAAGCAGAGACAAAGCAAACATGATCTCAGTTTTTTTGTTCATACTTATCCATTTTAACCGGCACTTCTGATACATGGACACTTCTCATACATACTTCTCCCAAAGCCTTGATATGCAATTCTCGCCAGTCCATCAGGCGACGGTATGTCGGGCAGGTAGAATATTGCGCATTACCTTTATATACAAATCCCATTCTTGGTGACAACCTTTGGAAAGCGAGGTAGTTCACCCAACTTTGGTGTCATTTAAAAGCATTTCTAGTGCTGTTCTTGTGCAGGCGGTTTTTTTTTAATTGGTGTACACCAAAACTGCACCACACTTTAATGCTGGTGTTCTTTTGGTGGAGCTTATGGGAAAATTTGTACATGTTGGTGCAGTTTTGGTGCGTTCCAATTATTTAAATTAGCACCAATATTGCACCAGTGGTGTCAAATTGGTGTATAGCAAATCGGTGCAGTTTAGGTGCGGTCTATAATTAAAACTAGCACTAATTTTGCACCAGTGGTATCTTTGAAATTGAAGTTACATACAATAGTGTTATATATATATATGTTGCAGTAAATTGGTGGCATTTTGGTGAAGGTTGCTATGGGCTGGAGAATTGTTTATTTTTAGAGATCAAATATGCAATTTTTGCTCATAATATTTAACCCTAGAAAATGTTCTCATTAAATAGTACATACAATAAGAGTATCGTTCGCAAAACTTCTGCCTCTGCTTACGTGGATAAATGTTTGGCCCATTGTGTGAGTCGGTATGAATAGGCTATAATATTCACAATACAGGAAGAAATTCACGTTATACATAAATTTGCAAGAACAAATTGCAAGTGGTTTACTTCCACTCAAACTATCCAAATAAAGAATGTTAAACCAGAAAGTATTTAAAGTGACTCTAAAACTTCATCCCTTCAGTGCAACAAGTCCATTCAAGCAACATGGTTGTGTCTTGCACGAAACTGCTCTGTGCAACAATCTCGTGCCTCTGCATCCGTTGACGTTGTGTGTACATTCAGGCTCTTTTAAGCAAGTTATGACAGGTCGTCATCCAACTGAAAACTTGCATTTCACAAAGATGTTAACTTCAAAGATAAACAACCAATTGTGGCACCGCCACAAGGTTATAAAATGACGTAGAGTAAACATACACAATACAGTTTTAATAACAAGAGTCATCATTACTAATGACACTTCAATAATCTTATAAAGCTTACCGGTACATCTCCACCGCCAAGCCCCCTCCACCCCCCCCCCCCCCCCATTTACCGCTGTTTGCTCTATGGTTTGCTTCAGATGTTTCTGGGCCATGTGGCTGGTGTAGAAAAAGGCTGTGTTTCTGTTGATGTTAAAGTTAATAACCTATCCACTGTTTTTCCCCCACCCATTTGGTCAACTTCTTCGAAATCCATTGTAAAGTTTAAACAATTAACCCTCGTGCAATCCTTGTTATTGACCTCAAAAAAAGATAGCAGCCTTGCAGTGGAAGGAGCATCAAATTTGTTTGCGTTCTCTAGTTGCATATTTCTTAAAGGAACACGTTGCCTTGGATAGGTCTAGTTGCATATTTCTTAAAGGAACACGTTGCCTTGGATCGGTCGAGTTGGTCTTTGAAAAGCGTTTGTTATAATATGCATATGGGTAGAAAGATGTTGTAAAAGTAGAATACAATGATCCACACAAACATGCCTCGAAATTGCACGGTTTTCCTTTTACCTCGTCGACTAACACGGTCGGCCATTTATGGGAGTCAAATTTTTGACTCCCATAAATGGCCGACCGTGTTAGTTCGCTCAGTAAAAGGAAAACCACGCAATTTTGAGGCAAACTTGTGTGGATCATTGTATTCTACTTTTACAACATCTTTCTCGAAATAAAACAAAGAACTGTGAATTATAAATTTGTTTTTCTTTGATTTGCACTTCGACCATAATTTTTATAGCTATATACCTTATATTTCATCGCAGGTTCTGCATCAACAAATCCTGCCTGAGGTCTGCTGTATTCTGTGATTTTGTCATTGACTGCAGGATCGATCAGCTCAAAGCGCTGTTGTAGATCAGCTGTAATTAAAACTAAATACGTCACTGTTTGTTTTTATTGAGAGTCTACTCAATCCAAAACAGTTAAAACACATAAAAAAGATTGGTTATATACAGCGCTTGGTTTTTACTTTTACCTGATTTGAACCGTTGACCTCTTGATATGCTGTCTCTCATCTGTTTGGATACATCATACCAGATTGTTTTGCACATGTATAATTATTACATGTGTTTTCTACCAACAAAAACTACTGTAAATTTGATGTTTTCAGCAAAAAGGACTTACCCAGTTGTTGATTGAGGGTGGTGATTTCAACCTCCAATTCATCAACTCTTTCTCTGTTTGACACACATCTTGGATTGTGGCACCTGGGCGTTTTCCCTCCCACAACTGGATGAGCTTGCGTGTCTGATGAGACAGAAGAATATGGTGACTAAGGATTTTTAAATTAGGCATAGCAAGAGAGCGGAGAAAGTATGTACAAATCTGAATTGCCAGTTTTGTAATACTCCAAATCACATATGGGATCATATCACCAAAACCATGATGGCATATGGTTCATTACATCAATAGCACCCCCCCCCCCACAGCAACTGACTTTTAACTCATTAGGGTATTTATATTTGTGAGTTACTCCCACTTAAGTGTTAAAAAAACTCACCGTGTGGTTTTGGCAACCTTGTTATTTCTGCAATGATAACAGGTGGAGGTGGACTGAAAGGCCTTTCTGGTTCAGTAGTTGTCTCTACGGCAGCAGGAATGGCAAAACCCATCTCTTCGAGCATATGGGCCCTTGCAGATTTTATGGCTCTTTGGTGCAAGTTGACCGTTTCTTTACCTTGTGTAGATTTACGCTTTTGGGGTCTTTCTATTGGTGGCTCTAGTTGCTGCCCTTCATTGAAAGGGATAAAAAAAATTGATTTGGAATCAATATTTTGTTCAGTCAAAACAATTAATGCAGTTTAAGAACTAAAGCTCGTGGTTTGGAACGTGGAAGTTTATGGGATGGTGAAGTTATGCCTACATGTGTACTACTTACCATTTTTTTTTTCTGAGTCTTGCGTGCCCTTTGGATCTTTGCCTGAATACATTTTTCTTTGTCCTCTGAAAATTTAAAAATACCCGTCTCTTGATAATAAAGCGAACAATTCAGCTTCCCCCCCCCCATCAAGGCCCATCTACGAAATATTTCTTAAAAAGTAAATCTACAAATCATCACATATTGTGTCCTTTCTTGACTTTTGTGAAACTTTTATTTAACACTTGCACTTGTTGAAGTGATGCATTGAAAGAGTTGCAGTTTTAACAGGAAGCCAGACTGAGCTACTAAAAAAATCTAATAAGAATTTTCTCAAAAAATTTGATCTCAGTAACAGTAACAAGAATTAAGCCAAATAGGATGTCAATTAAAAACGAACAAACCGAAAGGAAAACAAAACTTTGAAGAGGAAAAAAAAAACTAGACATGATTGCATTTGTGCACAAATGTAGAGCTGTTTCGTTAATAACAATTTAAATTTTGTCAACTGAATTTGAAATTTATTCTTTTTTTAAAGCAGTTATGACTAATCCAGGCTATTAAAAAAAAAAAATTGGATTATACCATGTTCGGATAGCAATTTATTCGTTAAAGGTGCAAAAATTGAAAAAATCATAAAATATCATGTGATGACGTCACTATGACGTCATTTCACAATTCACGAGAGCTTGCCAATATCTAACAACCTACCAAGTTTCAACATAATCGCATAATTACTCAGAGAGTTATATTAGTTCAAAAAGTGCACCTTTAAGGCCGCGTCACGTGACCCCCAATGACGTCATTGATCTGAAACTTCACACATATGATGGCTGCCTGACAGTTAACGTGTGTGTAAAATTTGAAGTGATTACAAAAAACTTCACCACACACATCTTCAAAAAGTCCATTTTGATGAGTTTTCAACCTGCCGCTAGAGGGCGCCGTTGCATTTTGTGACGTCATTGGTATTTTTTTTGAACTGCCCACCCTTGCCACGCACTAACATCGTTATAAGCAACTTCATATCTTTTTCCAATTTTGAATTAGAGGGCCACTTCCGGTTTCGACCGGAAGTAGAGGTCATGTGAGGTCACGCACACAAAACAAAATGAAGACCTTATTTATCCCTCCCCAATCCCGCAAACAGAAACCTACGGTCTCTTGTGGCTGATTTGTTATAAATTTTCAAACATTTAAAATACAACACCTTTAAGATGACGTCACGTGACTTCTGATTATGTCATAATGACATCCTTGTTTCGCACTGATCATTGCACCAATACCTTTCATCCCTGAAAATTTCATTGCAATTGCTCTTTGGGAACATTGCAAATCAGCACTTATATGAAATTTTTCTGAAGATGACAAATAAAAAAAAAACTAGACATGATTGCATTTGTGCACAAATGCAGAGCTGTTTCGTTAATAACAATTTAAATTTTGTCAACTGAATTTGAAATGTATTCTTTTTTTAAAGCAGTTATGACTAATCCAGGCTATTAAAAAAAAAAAATTTGGATTATACCATGTTCGGATAGCAATTTATTCGTTAAAGGTGCAAAAATTGAAAAAAAATCATAAAATATCGTGTGATGACGTCACTATGACGTCATTTCGCAATTCACGAGAGCTTGCCAATATCTAACAACCTACCAAGTTTCAACATAATCGCATAATTACTTAGAGAGTTATATTAGTTCAAAAAGTGCACCTTTAAGGCCGCGTCACGTGACCCCAATGACGTCATTGATCTGAAACTTCACACATATGATGGCTGCCTGACAGTTAACGTGTGTGTAAAATTTGAAGTGATTACAAAAAACTTCACCACACACATCTTCAAAAAGTCAATTTTGACGAGTTTTCAACCTGCCGCTAGAGGGCGCCGTTGCATTTTGTGACGTCATTGGTATTTTTTATGAACTGCCCACCCTAGCCACGCACTAACATCGTTTAAAGCAACTTCATATCTTTTTCCAATTTTGAATTAGAGGGCCACTCCCGGTTTCGACCAGAAGTAGAGGTCATGTGAGGTCACGCACACGAAACAAAATGAAGACCTTATTTATCCCTCCCCAATTCCGCAAACAGAAACCTACGGTCTCTTGTGGCTGATTTGTTATAAATTTTCAAACATTTAAAATACAACACCTTTAAGATGACGTCACGTGACTTCTGATTATGTCATAATGACATCCTTGTTTCGCAATGATCATTGCACCAATACCTTTCATCCCTGAAAATTTCATTGCAATTGCTCTTTGGGAACATTGCAAATCAGCACTTATATGGAATTTTTCTGAAGATGACAAATAAAAAAAAAAATAATAACTAGACATGATTTCATTTGTGCACAAATGCAGAGCTGTTTCGTTAATAACAATTTAATTTTTGTCAACTGAATTTGAAATTTATTGTTTTTTTAAAGCAGTTATGACTAATCCAGGCTATTAAAAAAAAAATTTGGATTATACCACGTTCGGATAGCAGTTTATTCGTTAGAGGTGCAAAAATTGAAAAAATCATAAAATATCGTGTGATGACGTCACTATGACGTCATTTCACAATTCACGAGAGCTTGCCAATATCTAACAACCTACCAAGTTTCAACATAATCGCATAATTACTTAGAGAGTTATATTAGTTCAAAAAGTGCACCTTTAAGGCCGCGTCACGTGACCCCCAATGACGTCATTGATCTGAAACTTCACACATATGATGGCTGCCTGACAGTTAACGTGTGTGTAAAATTTGAAGTGATTACAAAAAACTTCACCACACACATCTTCAAAAAGTCCATTTTGACGAGTTTTCAACCTGCCGCTAGAGGGCGCCGTTGCATTTTGTGACGTCATTAGTATTTTTTTTTAACTGCCCACCCTTGCCACGCACTAACATCGTTAAAAGCAACTTCATATCTTTTTCCAATTTTGAATTAGAGGGCCACTTCCGGTTTCGACCGGAAGTAGAGGTCATGTGAGGTCACGCACATGAAACAAAATGAAGACCTTATTTATCCCTCCCCAATCCCGCAAACAGAAACCTACGGTCTCTTGTGGCTGATTTGTTATAAATTTTCAAACATTTAAAATACAACACCTTTAAGATGACGTCACGTGACTTCTGATTATGTCATAATGACATCCTTGTTTCGCAATGATCATTGCACCAATACCTTTCATCCCTGAAAATTTCATTGCAATTGCTCTTTGGGAACATTGCAAATCAGCACTTATATGAAATTTTTCTGAAGATGACAAAAAAAAAAACTAGAGCTAAATTGCATTTGTGCACAAATGCAGAGCTGTTTCGTCAACAAAAATTTCAAATTTCTCAACTGAGTTTTAAATTTGTTGGGTATTCAAAGCAATTTTACCCAATGTGGCATAAATAAAAAATAATTTGGATTATACCATATTCAGATAGCAATTTATGTGTTAAAGGTGCAAAAATTGAAAAAATCATAAAAAATCATGTGATGACGTCATCATGACGTCCTTTAATATTTCATAAGAACTTGTCAATATCCAACAACCTACCAAGTTTCAACATGATCGCATAATTACTTAGGGAGTTATATTAGTTCAAAAAGTGCACCTTTAAGGCCGCGTCACGTGACCCCCGATGACGTCATTGATCTGAAACTTCACACATATGATGGCTGCCTGACAGTTAACTTGTGTGTAAAATTTAAAGTGATTACAAAAAACTTCACCACAGACATCTTCAAAAAGTCCATTTTGAAGAGTTTTCATCCTGCCGCTAGAGGGCGCCGTTGCAATTTGTGACGTCATTGGTATTTTTTTTGAACTGCCCACCCTTGCCACGCACTAACATCGTTAAAAGCAACTTCATATCTTTTTCCAATTTTGAATTAGAGGGCCACTTCCGGTTTCGACCGGAAGTAGAGTTCATGTGAGGTCACGCACACGAAACAAAATGAAGACCTTATTTATTCCTCCCCAATCCCGCAAACAGAAACCTACGGTCTCTTGTGGCTGATTTGTTATAAATTTTCAAACATTTAAAATACAACACCTTTAAGATGACGTCACGTGACTTCTGATTATGTCATAATGACATCCTTGTTTCGCAATGATCATTGCACCAATACCTTTCATCCCTGAAAATTTCATTGCAATTGCTCTTTGGGAACATTGCAAATCAGCACTTATATGAAATTTTTCTGAAGATGACAAATAAAAAAAAAAATAATAACTAGAGCTAAATTGCATTTGTGCACAAATGCAGAGCTGTTTCGTCAAAAAAAAATTCAAATTTCTCAACTGAGTTTTAAATTTGTTGGGTATTCAAAGCACTTTTGCCCAATGTGGCATAAATAAAAAATAATTTGGATTATACCATATTCAGATAGCAATTTATGTGTTAAAGGTGCAAAAATTGAAAAAATTATAAAAAATCATGTGATGACGTCATCATGACGTCCTTTAATATTTCATAAGAACTTGTCAATATCCAACAACCTACCAAGTTTCAACATGATTGCATAATTACTTAGGGAGTTATATTAGTTCAAAAAGTGCACCTTTAAGGCCGCGTCACGTGACCCCCGATGACGTCATTGATCTGAAACTTCACACATATGATGGCTGCCTGACAGTTAACGTGTGTGTAAAATTTGAAGTGATTACCAAAAACTTCACCACACACATCTTCAAAAAGTCCATTTTGACGAGTTTTCAACCTGCTGCTTGAGGGCGCTGTTGCATTTTGAGACGTCATTGGTATTTTTTTTGAACTGCCCACCCTTGCCACGCACTAACATCGTTAAAAGCAACTTCATATCTTTTTCCAATTTTGAATTAGAGGGCCACTTCCGGTTTCGACCGGAAGTAGAGGTCATGTGAGGTCACGCACACGAAACAAAATGAAGACCTTATTTATCCCTCCCCAATCCCGCAAACAGAAACCTACGGTCTCTTGTGGCTGATTTGTTATAAATTTTCAAACATTTAAAATACAACACCTTTAAGATGACGTCACGTGACTTCTGATTATGTCATAATGACATCCTTGTTTCGCAATGATCATTGCACCAATACCTTTCATCCCTGAAAATTTCATTGCAATTGCTCTTTGGGAACATTGCAAATCAGCACTTATATGAAATTTTTCTGAAGATGACAAATAAAAAAAAAAACTAGAGCTAAATTGCATTTGTGCACAAATGCAGAGCTGTTTCGTCAACAAAAATTTCAAATTTCTCAACTGAGTTTTAAATTTGTTGGGTATTCAAAGCAATTTTACCCAATGTGGCATAAATAAAAAATAATTTGGATTATACCATATTCAGATAGCAATTTATGTGTTAAAGGTGCAAAAATTGAAAAAATCATAAAAAATCATGTGATGACGTCATCATGACGTCCTTTAATATTTCATAAGAACTTGTCAATATCCAACAACCTACCAAGTTTCAACATGATCGCATAATTACTTAGGGAGTTATATTAGTTCAAAAAGTGCACCTTTAAGGCCGCGTCACGTGACCCCCGATGACGTCATTGATCTGAAACTTCACACATATGATGGCTGCCTGACAGTTAACTTGTGTGTAAAATTTAAAGTGATTACAAAAAACTTCACCACAGACATCTTCAAAAAGTCCATTTTGAAGAGTTTTCATCCTGCCGCTAGAGGGCGCCGTTGCAATTTGTGACGTCATTGGTATTTTTTTTGAACTGCCCACCCTTGCCACGCACTAACATCGTTAAAAGCAACTTCATATCTTTTTCCAATTTTGAATTAGAGGGCCACTTCCGGTTTCGACCGGAAGTAGAGGTCATGTGAGGTCACGCACACGAAACAAAATGAAGACCTTATTTATTCCTCCCCAATCCCGCAAACAGAAACCTACGGTCTCTTGTGGCTGATTTATTATAAATTTTCAAACATTTAAAATACAACACCTTTAAGATGACGTCACGTGACTTCTGATTATGTCATAATGACATCCTTGTTTCGCAATGATCATTGCACCAATACCTTTCATCCCTGAAAATTTCATTGCAATTGCTCTTTGGGAACATTGCAAATCAGCACTTATATGAAATTTTTCTGAAGATGACAAATAAAAAAAAAAATAATAATAATAATAATAATAATAATAATAATAAAAAAAACTTTAACAAAAACAAGAGCTGTTTCGCTGCGCTTCGCTACGAAACAGCTAATAACTAGAGCTAAATTGCATTTGTGCACAAATGCAGAGCTGTTTCGTCAACAAAAATTTAAAATTTCTCAACTGAGTTTTAAATTTGTTGGGTATTCAAAGCAATTTTGCCCAATGTGGCATAAATAAAAAATAATTTGGATTATACCATATTCAGATAGCAATTTATGTGTTAAAGGTGCAAAAATTGAAAAAATCATAAAAAATCATGTGATGACGTCATCATGACGTCCTTTAATATTGCATAAGAACTTGTCAATATCCAACAACCTACCAAGTTTCAACATGATCGCATAATTACTTAGGGAGTTATATTAGTTCAAAAAGTGCACCTTTAAGGCCGCGTCACGTGACCCCCGATGACGTCATTGATCTGAAACTTCACACATATGATGGCTGCCTGACAGTTAACGTGTGTGTAAAATTTAAAGTGATTACAAAAAACTTCACCACACACATCTTCAAAAAGTCCATTTTGAAGAGTTTTTAACCTGCCGCTAGAGGGCGCTGTTGCATTATGTGACGTCATTGGTATTTTTTTTGAACTGCCCACCCTTGCCACGCACTAACATCGTTAAAAGCAACTTCATATCTTTTTCCAATTTTGAATTAGAGGGCGACTTCCGGTTTCGACCGGATGTAGAGGTCATGTGAGGTCACGCACACGAAACAAAATGAAGACCTTATTTATCCCTCCCCAATCCCGCAAACAGAAACCTACGGTCTCTTGTGGCTGATTTGTTATAAATTTTCAAACATTTAAAATACAACACCTTTAAGATGACGTCACGTGACTTCTGATTATGTCATAATGACATCCTTGTTTCGCAATGATCATTGCACCAATACCTTTCATCCCTGAAAATTTCATTGCAATTGCTCTTTGGGAACATTGCAAATCAGCACTTATATGAAATTTTTCTGAAGATGACAAATAAAAAAAAAAATAATAACTAGAGCTAAATTGCATTTGTGCACAAATGCAGAGCTGTTTCGTCAACAAAAATTTCAAATTTCTCAACTGAGTTTTAAATTTGTTGGGTATTCAAAGCAATTTTACCCAATGTGGCATAAATAAAAAATAATTTGGATTATACCATATTCAGATAGCAATTTATGTGTTAAAGGTGCAAAAATTGAAAAATCATAAAAAATCATGTGATGACGTCATCATGACGTCCTTTAATATTTCATAAGAACTTGTCAATATCCAACAACCTACCAAGTTTCAACATGATCGCATAATTACTTAGGGAGTTATATTAGTTCAAAAAGTGCACCTTTAAGGCCGCGTCACGTGACCCCCGATGACGTCATTGATCTGAAACTTCACACATATGATGGCTGCCTGACAGTTAACTTGTGTGTAAAATTTAAAGTGATTACAAAAAACTTCACCACAGACATCTTCAAAAAGTCCATTTTGAAGAGTTTTCATCCTGCCGCTAGAGGGCGCCGTTGCAATTTGTGACGTCATTGGTATTTTTTTTGAACTGCCCACCCTTGCCACGCACTAACATCGTTAAAAGCAACTTCATATCTTTTTCCAATTTTGAATTAGAGGGCCACTTCCGGTTTCGACCGGAAGTAGAGGTCATGTGAGGTCACGCACACGAAACAAAATGAAGACCTTATTTATTCCCCCCCAATCCCGCAAACAGAAACCTACGGTCTCTTGTGGCTGATTTGTTATAAATTTTCAAACATTTAAAATACAACACCTTTAAGATGACGTCACGTGACTTCTGATTATGTCATAATGACATCCTTGTTTCGCAATGATCATTGCACCAATACCTTTCATCCCTGAAAATTTCATTGCAATTGCTCTTTGGGAACATTGCAAATCAGCACTTATATGAAATTTTTCTGAAGATGACAAATAAAAAAAAAATATCGTGTGATGACGTCACTATGACGTCATTTCGCAATTCACGAGAGCTTGCCAATATCTAACAACCTACCAAGTTTCAACATAATCGCATAATTACTTAGAGAGTTATATTAGTTCAAAAAGTGCACCTTTAAGGCCGCGTCACGTGACCCCCAATGACGTCATTGATCTGAAACTTCACACATATGATGGCTGCCTGACAGTTAACGTGTGTGTAAAATTTGAAGTGATTACAAAAAACTTCACCACACACATCTTCAAAAAGTCAATTTTGACGAGTTTTCAACCTGCCGCTAGAGGGCGCCGTTGCATTTTGTGACGTCATTGGGATTTTTTTTGAACTGCCCACCCTAGCCACGCACTAACATCGTTTAAAGCAACTTCATATCTTTTTCCAATTTTGAATTAGAGGGCCACTCCCGGTTTCGACCGGAAGTAGAGGTCATGTGAGGTCACGCACACGAAACAAAATGAAGACCTTATTTATCCCTCCCCAATTCCGCAAACAGAAACCTACGGTCTCTTGTGGCTGATTTGTTATAAATTTTCAAACATTTAAAATACAACACCTTTAAGATGACGTCACGTGACTTCTGATTATGTCATAATGACATCCTTGTTTCGCAATGATCATTGCACCAATACCTTTCATCCCTGAAAATTTCATTGCAATTGCTCTTTGGGAACATTGCAAATCAGCACTTATATGGAATTTTTCTGAAGATGACAAATAAAAAAAAAAATAATAATAATAAAAAAAACTTTAACAAAAACAAGAGCTGTTTCGCTGCGCTGCGCTACGAAACAGCTAATAATAATAATAATAACTAGAGCTAAATTGCATTTGTGCACAAATGCAGAGCTGTTTCGTCAACAAAAATTTCAAATTTCTCAACTGAGTTTTAAATTTGTTGGGTATTCAAAGCAATTTTACCCAATGTGGCATAAATAAAAAATAATTTGGATTATACCATATTCAGATAGCAATTTATGTGTTAAAGGTGCAAAAATTGAAAAAATCATAAAAAATCATGTGATGACGTCATCATGACGTCCTTTAATATTTCATAAGAACTTGTCAATATCCAACAACCTACCAAGTTTCAACATAATCGCATAATTACTTAGGGAGTTATATTAGTTCAAAAAGTGCACCTTTAAGGCCGCGTCACGTGACCCCCGATGACGTCATTGATCTGAAACTTCACACATATGATGGCTGCCTGACAGTTAACTTGTGTGTAAAATTTAAAGTGATTACAAAAAACTTCACCACAGACATCTTCAAAAAGTCCATTTTGAAGAGTTTTCATCCTGCCGCTAGAGGGCGCCGTTGCAATTTGTGACGTCATTGGTATTTTTTTTGAACTGCCCACCCTTGCCACGCACTAACATCGTTAAAAGCAACTTCATATCTTTTTCCAATTTTGAATTAGAGGGCCACTTCCGGTTTCGACCGGAAGTAGAGGTCATGTGAGGTCACGCACACGAAACAAAATGAAGACCTTATTTATTCCTCCCCAATCCCGCAAACAGAAACCTACGGTCTCTTGTGGCTGATTTGTTATAAATTTTCAAACATTTAAAATACAACACCTTTAAGATGACGTCACGTGACTTCTGATTATGTCATAATGACATCCTTGTTTCGCAATGATCATTGCACCAATACCTTTCATCCCTGAAAATTTCATTGCAATTGCTCTTTGGGAACATTGCAAATCAGCACTTATATGAAATTTTTCTGAAGATGACAAATAAAAAAAAAAAAAATAATAATAACTAGAGCTAAATTGCATTTGTGCACAAATGCAGAGCTGTTTCGTCAACAAAAATTTCAAATTTCTCAACTGAGTTTTAAATTTGTTGGGTATTCAAAGCAATTTTACCCAATGTGGCATAAATAAAAAATAATTTGGATTATACCATATTCAGATAGCAATTTATGTGTTAAAGGTGCAAAAATTGAAAAAATCATAAAAAATCATGTGATGACGTCATCATGACGTCCTTTAATATTTCATAAGAACTTGTCAATATCCAACAACCTACCAAGTTTCAACATGATCGCATAATTACTTAGGGAGTTATATTAGTTCAAAAAGTGCACCTTTAAGGCCGCGTCACGTGACCCCCGATGACGTCATTGATCTGAAACTTCACACATATGATGGCTGCCTGACAGTTAACTTGTGTGTAAAATTTAAAGTGATTACAAAAAACTTCACCACAGACATCTTCAAAAAGTCCATTTTGAAGAGTTTTCATCCTGCCGCTAGAGGGCGCCGTTGCAACTTGTGACGTCATTGGTATTTTTTTTGAACTGCCCACCCTTGCCACGCACTAACATCGTTAAAAGCAACTTCATATCTTTTTCCAATTTTGAATTAGAGGGCCACTTCCGGTTTCGACCGGAAGTAGAGGTCATGTGAGGTCACGCACACGAAACAAAATGAAGACCTTATTTATTCCTCCCCAATCCCGCAAACAGAAACCTACGGTCTCTTGTGGCTGATTTGTTATAAATTTTCAAACATTTAAAATACAACACCTTTAAGATGACGTCACGTGACTTCTGATTATGTCATAATGACATCCTTGTTTCGCAATGATCATTGCACCAATACCTTTCATCCCTGAAAATTTCATTGCAATTGCTCTTTGGGAACATTGCAAATCAGCACTTATATGAAATTTTTCTGAAGATGACAAATAAAAAAAAAAAAAATAATAATAACTAGAGCTAAATTGCATTTGTGCACAAATGCAGAGCTGTTTCGTCAACAAAAATTTCAAATTTCTCAACTGAGTTTTAAATTTGTTGGGTATTCAAAGCAATTTTACCCAATGTGGCATAAATAAAAAATAATTTGGATTATACCATATTCAGATAGCAATTTATGTGTTAAAGGTGCAAAAATTGAAAAAATCATAAAAAATCATGTGATGACGTCATCATGACGTCCTTTAAAATTTCATAAGAACTTGTCAATATCCAACAACCTACCAAGTTTCAACATGATCGCATAATTACTTAGGGAGTTATATTAGTTCAAAAAGTGCACCTTTAAGGCCGCGTCACGTGACCCCCGATGACGTCATTGATCTGAAACTTCACACATATGATGGCTGCCTGACAGTTAACTTGTGTGTAAAATTTAAAGTGATTACAAAAAACTTCACCACAGACATCTTCAAAAAGTCCATTTTGAAGAGTTTTCATCCTGCCGCTAGAGGGCGCCGTTGCAATTTGTGACGTCATTGGTATTTTTTTTGAACTGCCCACCCTTGCCACGCACTAACATCGTTAAAAGCAACTTCATATCTTTTTCCAATTTTGAATTAGAGGGCCACTTCCGGTTTCGACCGGAAGTAGAGGTCATGTGAGGTCACGCACACAAAACAAAATGAAGACCTTATTTATTCCTCCCCAATCCCGCAAACAGAAACCTACGGTCTCTTGTGGCTGATTTGTTATAAATTTTCAAACATTTAAAATACAACACCTTTAAGATGACGTCACGTGACTTCTGATTATGTCATAATGACATCCTTGTTTCGCAATGATCATTGCACCAATACCTTTCATCCCTGAAAATTTCATTGCAATTGCTCTTTGGGAACATTGCAAATCAGCACTTATATGAAATTTTTCTGAAGATGACAAATAAAAAAAAAAAAAATAATAATAACTAGAGCTAAATTGCATTTGTGCACAAATGCAGAGCTGTTTCGTCAAAAAAAATTTCAAATTTCTCAACTGAGTTTTAAATTTGTTGGGTATTCAAAGCAATTTTGCCCAATGTGGCATAAATAAAAAATAATTTGGATTATACCATATTCAGATAGCAATTTATGTGTTAAAGGTAAAAAAATTGAAAAAATTATAAAAAATCATGTGATGACGTCATCATGACGTCCTTTAATATTTCATAAGAACTTGTCAATATCCAACAATCTACCAAGTTTCAACATGATCGCATAATTACTTAGGGAGTTATATTAGTTCAAAAAGTGCACCTTTAAGGCCGCGTCACGTGACCCCCGATGACGTCATTGATCTGAAACTTCACACATATGATGGCTGCCTGACAGTTAACGTGTGTGTAAAATTTGAAGTGATTACAAAAAATTTCACCACACACATCTTCAAAAAGTCCATTTTGACGAGTTTTCAACCTGCCGCTAGAGGGCGCTGTTGCATTTTGAGACGTCATTTGTATTTTTTTTGAACTGCCCACCCTTGCCACGCACTAACATCGTTAAAAGCAACTTCATATCTTTTTCCAATTTTGAATTAGAGGGCCACTTCCGGTTTCGACCGGAAGTAGAGGTCATGTGAGGTCACGCACACGAAACAAAATGAAGACCTTATTTATCCCTCCCCAATCCCGCAAACAGAAACCTACGGTCTCTTGTGGCTGATTTGTTATAAATTTTCAAACATTTAAAATACAACACCTTTAAGATGACGTCACGTGACTTCTGATTATGTCATAATGACATCCTTGTTTTGCAATGATCATTGCACCAATACCTTTCATCCCTGAAAATTTCATTGCAATTGCTCTTTGGGAACATTGCAAATCAGCACTTATATGAAATTTTTCTGAAGATGACAAATAAAAAAAAAAATAATAATAATAATAATAATAATAATAATAATAAAAAAAACTTTAACAAAAACAAGAGCTGTTTCGCTGCGCTTCGCTACGAAACAGCTAATAATAAAAAAAACTTTAACAAAAACAAGAGCTGTTTCGCTGCGCTTCGCTACGAAACAGCTAATAATAAAAAAAACTTTAACAAAAACAAGAGCTGTTTCGCTGCGCTTCGCTACGAAACAGCTAATAATAATAATAATAATAAAACTAGACATGATTGCATTTATGTGCACAAATGCAGAGCTGTTTCGTTAATAAAAATTTAAATTTTGTCAACTGAATTTGAAATGTATTCTTTTTTTAAAGCAGTTATGACTAATCCAGGCTATTAAAAAAAAAAAATTTGGATTATACCATGTTCGGATAGCAATTTATTCGTTAAAGGTGCAAAAATTGAAAAAAATCATAAAATATCGTGTGATGACGTCACTATGACGTCATTTCACAATTCACGAGAGCTTGCCAATATCTAACAACCTACCAAGTTTCAACATAATCGCATAATTACTTAGAGAGTTATATTAGTTCAAAAAGTGCACCTTTAAGGCCGCGTCACGTGACCCCCAATGACGTCATTGATCTGAAACTTCACACATATGATGGCTGCCTGACAGTTAACGTGTGTGTAAAATTTGAAGTGATTACAAAAAACTTCACCACACACATCTTCAAAAAGTCAATTTTGACGAGTTTTCAACCTGCCGCTAGAGGGCGCCGTTGCATTTTGTGACGTCATTGGTATTTTTTTTGAACTGCCCACCCTAGCCACGCACTAACATCGTTAAAAGCAACTTCATATCTTTTTCCAATTTTGAATTAGAGGGCCACTTCCGGTTTCGACCGGAAGTAGAGGTCATGTGAGGTCACGCACACGAAACAAAATGAAGACCTTATTTATCCCTCCCCAATCCCGCAAACAGAAACCTACGGTCTCTTGTGGCTGATTTGTTATAAATTTTCAAACATTTAAAATACAACACCTTTAAGATGACGTCACGTGACTTCTGATTATGTCATAATGACATCCTTGTTTCGCAATGATCATTGCACCAATACCTTTCATCCCTGAAAATTTCATTGCAATTGCTCTTTGGGAACATTGCAAATCAGCACTTATATGGAATTTTTCTGAAGATGACAAATAAAAAAAAAAATAATAATAATAATAAAAAAAACTTTAACAAAAACAAGAGCTGTTTCGCTGCGCTGCGCTACGAAACAGCTAAAAAACTTTAACAAAAACAAGAGCTGTTTCGCTGCGCTTCGCTACGAAACAGCTAATAATAATAAAAAAAACTTTAACAAAAACAAGAGCTGTTTCGCTGCGCTGCGCTACGAAACAGCTAATAATAATAATAACTAGACATGATTGCATTTGTGCACAAATGCAGAGCTGTTTCATTAATAACAATTTAAATTTTGTCAACTGAATTTGAAATTTATTCTTTTTTTAAAGCAGTTATGACTAATCCAGGCTATTAAAAAAAAAAAATTTGGATTATACCATGTTCGGATAGCAATTTATTCGTTAAAGGTGCAAAAATTGAAAAAAATCATAAAATATCGTGTGATGACGTCACTATGACGTCATTTCACAATTCACGAGAGCTTGCCAATATCTAACAACCTACCAAGTTTCAACATAATCGCATAATTACTTAGAGAGTTATATGAGTTCAAAAAGTGCACCTTTAAGGCCGCGTCACGTGACCCCCAATGACGTCATTGATCTGAAACTTCACACATATGATGGCTGCCTGACAGTTGATGTGTGTGTAAAATTTGAAGTGATTACAAAAAACTTCACCACACACATCTTCAAAAAGTCCATTTTGACGAGTTTTCAACCTGCCGCTAGAGGGCGCCGTTGCATTTTGTGACGTCATTGGTATTTTTTTTAACTGTCCACCCTTGCCACGCACTAACATCGTTAAAAGCAACTTCATATCTTTTTCCAATTTTGAATTAGAGGGCCACTTCCGGTTTCGACCGGAAGTAGAGGTCATGTGAGGTCACGCACACGAAACAAAAAGAAGACCTAATTTATCCCTACCCAATCCCGCAAACAGAAACCTACGGTCTCTTGTGGCTGATTTGTTATAAATTTTCAAACATTTAAAATACAACACCTTTAAGATGACGTCACGTGACTTCTGATTATGTCATAATGACACCCTTGTTTCGCAATGATCATTGCACCAATACCTATCATCCCTGAAAATTTCATTGCAATTGCTCTTTGGGAACATTGCAAATCAGCACTTATATGAAATTTTTCTGAAGATGACAAATAAAAACTAGAGCTAAATTGCATTTGTGCACAAATGCAGAGCTGTTTCGTCAAAAAAAAATTCAAATTTCTCAACTGAGTTTTAAATTTGTTGGGTATTCAAAGCAATTTTGCCCAGTGTGGCATAAATAAAAAATAATTTGGATTATACCATATTCAGATAGCAATTTATGTGTTAAAGGTGCAAAAATTGAAAAAATTATAAAAAATCATGTGATGACGTCATCATGACGTCCTTTAATATTTCATAAGAACTTGTCAATATCCAACAACCTACCAAGTTTCAACATGATCGCATAATTACTTAGGGAGTTATATTAGTTCAAAAAGTGCACCTTTAAGGCCGCGTCACGTGACCCCCGATGACGTCATTGATCTGAAACTTCACACATATGATGGCTGCCTGACAGTTAACGTGTGTGTAAAATTTGAAGTGATTACAAAAAACTTCACCACACACATCTTCAAAAAGTCCATTTTGACGAGTTTTCAACCTGCCGCTAGAGGGCGCTGTTGCATTTTGAGACGTCATTGGTATTTTTTTTGAACTGCCCACCCTTGCCACGCACTAACATCGTTAAAAGCAACTTCATATCTTTTTCCAATTTTGAATTAGAGGGCCACTTCCGGTTTCGACCGGAAGTAGAGGTCATGTGAGGTCACGCACACGAAACAAAATGAAGACCTTATTTATCCCTCCCCAATCCCGCAAACAGAAACCTACGGTCTCTTGTGGCTGATTTGTTATAAATTTTCAAACATTTAAAATACAACACCTTTAAGATGACGTCACGTGACTTCTGATTATGTCATAATGACATCCTTGTTTCGCAATGATCATTGCACCAATACCTTTCATCCCTGAAAATTTCATTGCAATTGCTCTTTGGGAACATTGCAAATCAGCACTTATATGAAATTTTTCTGAAGATGACAAATAAAAAAAAAAATAATAATAATAATAACTAGACATGATTGCATTTGTGCACAAATGCAGAGCTGTTTCGTTAATAACAATTTAAATTTTGTCAACTGAATTTGAACTTTATTCTTTTTTGAAAGCAGTTATGACTAATCCAGGCTATTAAAAAAAAAAAAATTGGATTATACCATGTTCGGATAGCAATTTATTCGTTGAAGGTGCAAAAATTGAAAAAATCATAAAATATCGTGTGATGACGTCACTATGACGTCATTTCACAATTAACGAGAGCTTGCCAATATCTAACAACCTACCAAGTTTCAACATAATCGCATAATTGCTTAGAGAGTTATATGAGTTCAAAAAGTGCACCTTTAAGGCCGCGTCACGTGACCCCCAATGACGTCATTGATCTGAAACTTCACACATATGATGGCTGCCTGACAGTTAACGTGTGTGTAAAATTTGAAGTGATTACAAAAAACTTCACCACACACATCTTCAAAAAGTCCATTTTGACGAGTTTTCAACCTGCCGCTAGAGGGCGTCGTTGCATCATGTGACGTCATTGGTATTTTTTTTAACTGCCCACCCTTGCCACGCACTAACATCGTTAAAAGCAACTTCATATCTTTTTCCAATTTTGAATTAGAGGGCCACTTCCGGTTTCGACCGGATGTAGAGGTCATGTGAGGTCACGCACACGAAACAAAATGAAGACCTAATTTATCCCTTCCCAATCCCGCAAACAGAAACCTACGGTCTCCTGTGGCTGATTTGTTATAAATTTTCAAACATTTAAAACACAACACCTTTAATATGTCGTCACGTGACTTGTGATGATGTCATAATGACATCCTTGTTTTGCAATGATCAATGCCCCAATACCTTTCATCCCTGAAATAAAAAAAAAATAAAAAAAAATTGGATTATACCATGTTCGGATAGCAATTTATTCGTTAAAGGTGCAAAAATTGAAAAAATCATAAATTATTGTGTGATGACGTCACTATGACGTCATTTCACAATTCACGAGAGCTTGCCAATATCTAACAAGCTACCAAGTTTCAACATAATCGCATAATTACTTAGAGAGTTATATTAGTTCAAAAAGTGCACCTTTAAGGCCGCGTCACGTGACCCCCAATAACGTCATTGATCTGAAACTTCACACATATGATGGCTGCCTGACAGTTAACGTGTGTGTAAAATTTGAAGTGATTACAAAAAACTTCACCACACACATCTTCAAAAAGTCCATTTTGACGAGTTTTCAACCTGCCGCTAGAGGGCGCCGTTGCATTTTGTGACGTCATTGGTATTTTTTTTTGAACTGCCCACCCTTGCCACGCACTAACATCGTTAAAAGCAACTTCATGTCTTTTTCCAATTTTGAATTAGAGGGCCACTTCCGGTTTCGACCGGAAGTAGAGGTCATGTGAGGTCACGCACACGAAACAAAATGAAGACCTTAATTATCCCTCCCCAATCCCGCAAACAGAAACCTACGGTCTCTTGTGGCTGATTTGTTATAAATTTTCAAACATTTAAAATACAACACCTTTAAGATGACGTCACGTGACTTCTGATGATGTCATTATGACATCCTTGTTTCGCAATGATCATTGCACCAATACCTTTCATCCCTGAAAATTTCATTGCAATTGCTCTTTGGGAACATTGCAAATCAGCACTTATATGAAATTTTTCTGAAGATGACAAATAAAAAAAAAAATAATAATAATAATAATAATAACTAGAGCTAAATTGCATTTGTGCACAAATGCAGAGCTGTTTCGTCAACAAAAATTTCAAATTTCTCAACTGAGTTTTAAATTTGTTGGGTATTCAAAGCAATTTTACCCAATGTGGCATAAATAAAAAATAATTTGGATTATACCATATTCAGATAGCAATTTATGCGTTAAAGGTGCAAAAATTGAAAAAATCATAAAAAATCATGTGATGACGTCATCATGACGTCCTTTAATATTTCATAAGAACTTGTCAATATCCAACAACCTACCAAGTTTCAACATGATCGCATAATTACTTAGGGAGTTATATTAGTTCAAAAAGTGCACCTTTAAGGCCGCGTCACGTGATCCCCGATGACGTCATTGATCTGAAACTTCACACATATGATGGCTGCCTGACAGTTAACTTGTGTGTAAAATTTAAAGTGATTACAAAAAACTTCACCACAGACATCTTCAAAAAGTCCATTTTGAAGAGTTTTCATCCTGCCGCTAGAGGGCGCCGTTGCAATTTGTGACGTCATTGGTATTTTTTTTGAACTGCCCACCCTTGCCACGCACTAACATCGTTAAAAGCAACTTCATATCTTTTTCCAATTTTGAATTAGAGGGCCACTTCCGGTTTCGACCGGAAGTAGAGGTCATGTGAGGTCACGCACACGAAACAAAATGAAGACCTTATTTATTCCTCCCCAATCCCGCAAACAGAAACCTACGGTCTCTTGTGGCTGATTTGTTATAAATTTTCAAACATTTAAAATACAACACCTTTAAGATGACGTCACGTGACTTCTGATTATGTCATAATGACATCCTTGTTTCGCAATGATCATTGCACCAATACCTTTCATCCCTGAAAATTTCATTGCAATTGCTCTTTGGGAACATTGCAAATCAGCACTTATATGAAATTTTTCTGAAGATGACAAATAAAAAAAAAAAAAATAATAATAATAATAAAAAAAACTTTAACAAAAACAAGAGCTGTTTCGCTGCGCTTCGCTACGAAACAGCTAATAATAATAATAAAAAAAACTTTAACAAAAACAAGAGCTGTTTCGCTGCGCTTCGCTACGAAACAGCTAATAATAATAATAATAAAAAAAACTTTAACAAAAACAAGAGCTGTTTCGCTGCGCTTCGCTACGAAACAGCTAATAATAATAATAATAATAACTAGAGCTAAATTGCATTTGTGCACAAATGCAGAGCTGTTTCGTCAAAAAAAAATTCAAATTTCTCAACTGAGTTTTAAATTTGTTGGGTATTCAAAGCAATTTTGCCCAGTGTGGCATAAATAAAAAATAATTTGGATTATACCATATTCAGATAGCAATTTATGTGTTAAAGGTGCAAAAATTGAAAAAATTATAAAAAATCATGTGATGACGTCATCATGACGTCTTTTAATATTTCATAAGAACTTGTCAATATCCAACAACCTACCAAGTTTCAACATGATCGCATAATTACTTAGGGAGTTATATTAGTTCAAAAAGTGCACCTTTAAGGCCGCGTCACGTGACCCCCGATGACGTCATTGATCTGAAACTTCACACATATGATGGCTGCCTGACAGTTAACGTGTGTGTAAAATTTGAAGTGATTACAAAAAACTTCACCACACACATCTTCAAAAAGTCCATTTTGACGAGTTTTCAACCTGCCGCTAGAGGGCGCTGTTGCATTTTGAGACGTCATTGGTATTTTTTTTGAACTGCCCACCCTTGCCACGCACTAACATCGTTAAAAGCAACTTCATATCTTTTTCCAATTTTGAATTAGAGGGCCACTTCCGGTTTCGACCGGAAGTAGAGGTCATGTGAGGTCACGCACACGAAACAAAATGAAGACCTTATTTATCCCTCCCCAATCCCGCAAACAGAAACCTACGGTCTCTTGTGGCTGATTTGTTATAAATTTTCAAACATTTAAAATACAACACCTTTAAGATGACGTCACGTGACTTCTGATTATGTCATAATGACATCCTTGTTTCGCAATGATCATTGCACCAATACCTTTCATCCCTGAAAATTTCATTGCAATTGCTCTTTGGGAACATTGCAAATCAGCACTTATATGAAATTTTTCTGAAGATGACAAATAAAAAAAAAAATAATAATAATAAAAAAAACTTTAGCAAAAACAAGAGCTGTTTCGCTGCGCTTCGCTACGAAACAGCTAATAATAATAAACTAGACATGATTGCATTTGTGCACAAATGCAGAGCTGTTTCGTTAATAAAATGTTCAAAATTTCTCTCTTAATTTGAAATTCTCTGTGCATCAAAGCAGTTATGACAGTCCAGCCTAATAAAAAAAATAATTTGGATTATACCAAGTTCAGATAGCAATTTATGACTTAAAGGTGCAAAAATTTAAACAAATCATAAAATATCGTGTGATGACGTCATCATGACGTCATTTCACAATTCACGAGAGCTTGCCAATATCCAACAACCTACCAAGTTTCAACCTAATCGCATAATTACTTAGGGAGTTATATTAGTTCAAAAAGTGCACATTTAAGGCTGCGTCACGTGACCCCCGATGACGTCATTGATCTGAAACTTCACACATATGATGGCTGTCTGACAGTTAACGTGTGTGTAAAATTTGAAGTGATTACAAAAAACTTCACCACACACATCTTCAAAAAGTCCATTTTGACGAGTTTTCAACCTGCCGCTAGAGGGCGCTGTTGCATTTTGTGACGTCATTGGTATTTTTTTTGAACTGCCCACCCTTGCCAGGCACTAACATCGTTCAAAGCAACTTCATATCTTTTTCCAATTTTGAATTAGAGGGCCACTTCCGGTTTCGACCGGAAGTAGAGGTCATGTGAGGTCACGCACACGAAACAAAATGAAGACCTTATTTATCCCTCCCCAATCCCGCAAACAGAAACCTACGGTCTCTTGTGGCTGATTTGTTATAAATTTTCAAACATTTAAAATACAACACCTTTAAGATGACGTCACGTGACTTCTGATTATGTCATAATGACATCCTTGTTTCGCAATGATCATTGCACCAATACCTTTCATCCCTGAAAATTTCATTGCAATTGCTCTTTGGGAACATTGCAAATCAGCACTTATATGAAATTTTTCTGAAGATGACAAATAAAAAAAAAAATAATAATAACTAGACATGATTGCATTTGTGCACAAATGCAGAGCTGTTTCGTTAATAACAATTTAAATTTTTTCAACTGAATTTGAAATTTATTGTTTTTTTAAAGCAGTTATGACTAATCCAGGCTATTAAAAAAAAAAAATGGATTATACCATGTTCGGATAGCAATTTATTCGTTAAAGGGGCAAAAATTGAAAAAATCATAAAATATCGTGTGATGACGTCACTATGACGTCATTTCACAATTCACGAGAGCTTGCCAATATCTAACAACCTACCAAGTTTCAACATAATCGCATAATTACTTAGAGAGTTATATTAGTTCAAAAAGTGCACCTTTAAGGCCGCGTCACGTGACCCCCAATGACGTCATTGATCTGAAACTTCACACATATGATGGCTGCCTGACAGTTAACGTGTGTGTAAAATTTGAAGTGATTACAAAAAACTTCACCACACACATCTTCAAAAAGTCAATTTTGACGAGTTTTCAACCTGCCGCTAGAGGGCGCCGTTGCATTTTGTGACGTCATTGGTATTTTTTTTGAACTGCCCACCCTAGCCACGCACTAACATCGTTAAAAGCAACTTCATATCTTTTTCCAATTTTGAATTAGAGGGCCACTTCCGGTTTCGACCGGAAGTAGAGGTCATGTGAGGTCACGCACACAAAACAAAATGAAGACCTTATTTATCCCTCCCCAATCCCGCAAACAGAAACCTACGGTCTCTTGTGGCTGATTTGTTATAAATTTTCAAACATTTAAAATACAACACCTTTAAGATGACGTCACGTGACTTCTGATTATGTCATAATGACATCCTTGTTTCGCAATGATCATTGCACCAATACCTTTCATCCCTGAAAATTTCATTGCAATTGCTCTTTGGGAACATTGCAAATCAGCACTTATATGGAATTTTTCTGAAGATGACAAATAAAAAAAAAAATAATAATAACTAGAGCTAAATTGCATTTGTGCACAAATGCAGAGCTGTTTCGTCAACAAAAATTTCAAATTTCTCAACTGAGTTTTAAATTTGTTGGGTATTCAAAGCAATTTTACCCAATGTGGCATAAATAAAAAATAATTTGGATTATACCATATTCAGATAGCAATTTATGTGTTAAAGGTGCAAAAATTGAAAAAATCATAAAAAATCATGTGATGACGTCATCATGACGTCCTTTAATATTTCATAAGAACTTGTCAATATCCAACAACCTACCAAGTTTCAACATGATCGCATAATTACTTAGGGAGTTATATTAGTTCAAAAAGTGCACCTTTAAGGCCGCGTCACGTGACCCCGATGACGTCATTGATCTGAAACTTCACACATATGATGGCTGCCTGACAGTTAACTTGTGTGTAAAATTTAAAGTGATTACAAAAAACTTCACCACAGACATCTTCAAAAAGTCCATTTTGAATAGTTTTCATCCTGCCGCTAGAGGGCGCCGTTGCAATTTGTGACGTCATTGGTATTTTTTTTGAACTGCCCACCCTTGCCACGCACTAACATCGTTAAAAGCAACTTCATATCTTTTTCCAATTTTGAATTAGAGGGCCACTTCCGGTTTCGACCGGAAGTAGAGGTCATGTGAGGTCACGCACACGAAACAAAATGAAGACCTTATTTATTCCTCCCCAATCCCGCAAACAGAAACCTACGGTCTCTTGTGGCTGATTTGTTATAAATTTTCAAACATTTAAAATACAACACCTTTAAGATGACGTCACGTGACTTCTGATTATGTCATAATGACATCCTTGTTTCGCAATGATCATTGCACCAATACCTTTCATCCCTGAAAATTTCATTGCAATTGCTCTTTGGGAACATTGCAAATCAGCACTTATATGAAATTTTTCTGAAGATGACAAATAAAAAAAAAAATAATAATAATAATAATAATAAAAAAAACTTTAACAAAAACAAGAGCTGTTTCGCTGCGCTTCGCTACGAAACAGCTAATAATAAACTAGAGCTAAATTGCATTTGTGCACAAATGCAGAGCTGTTTCGT
This sequence comes from Asterias amurensis, assembly GCF_032118995.1. NCBI lineage: Eukaryota > Metazoa > Echinodermata > Asteroidea > Forcipulatida > Asteriidae > Asterias > Asterias amurensis. The sequence goes on from NC_092651.1 coordinate 6,815,946, forward strand.
CAACAAAAATTTCAAATTCTCAACTGAGTTTTAAATTTGTTGGGTATTCAAAGCAATTTTACCCAATGTGGCATAAATAAAAAATAATTTGGATTATACCATATTCAGATAGCAATTTATGTGTTAAAGGTGCAAAAATTGAAAAAATCATAAAAAATCATGTGATGACGTCATCATGACGTCCTTTAATATTTCATAAGAACTTGTCAATATCCAACAACCTACCAAGTTTCAACATGATCGCATAATTACTTAGGGAGTTATATTAGTTCAAAAAGTGCACCTTTAAGGCCGCGTCACGTGACCCCCGATGACGTCATTGATCTGAAACTTCACACATATGATGGCTGCCTGACAGTTAACTTGTGTGTAAAATTTAAAGTGATTACAAAAAATTTCACCACAGACATCTTCAAAAAGTCCATTTTGAAGAGTTTTCATCCTGCCGCTAGAGGGCGCCGTTGCAATTTGTGACGTCATTGGTATTTTTTTTGAACTGCCCACCCTTGCCACGCACTAACATCGTTAAAAGCAACTTCATATCTTTTCCAATTTTGAATTAGAGGGCCACTTCCGGTTTCGACCGGAAGTAGAGGTCATGTGAGGTCACGCACACGAAACAAAATGAAGACCTTATTTATTCCTCCCCAATCCCGCAAACAGAAACCTACGGTCTCTTGTGGCTGATTTGTTATAAATTTTCAAACATTTAAAATACAACACCTTTAAGATGACGTCACGTGACTTCTGATTATGTCATAATGACATCCTTGTTTCGCAATGATCATTGCACCAATACCTTTCATCCCTGAAAATTTCATTGCAATTGCTCTTTGGGAACATTGCAAATCAGCACTTATATGAAATTTTTCTGAAGATGACAAATAAAAAAAAAAAAAATAATAATAATAATAAAAAAAACTTTAACAAAAACAAGAGCTGTTTCGCTGCGCTTCGCTACGAAACAGCTAATAATAATAATAAAAAAAACTTTAACAAAAACAAGAGCTGTTTCGCTGCGCTTCGCTACGAAACAGCTAATAATAATAATAATAATAAAAACTTTAACAAAAACAAGAGCTGTTTCGCTGCGCTTCGCTACGAAACAGCTAATAATAATAATAATAATAACTAGAGCTAAATTGCATTTGTGCACAAATGCAGAGCTGTTTCGTCAAAAAAAAATTCAAATTTCTCAACTGAGTTTTAAATTTGTTGGGTATTCAAAGCAATTTTGCCCAGTGTGGCATAAATAAAAAATAATTTGGATTATACCATATTCAGATAGCAATTTATGTGTTAAAGGTGCAAAAATTGAAAAAATTATAAAAAATCATGTGATGACGTCATCATGACGTCTTTTAATATTTCATAAGAACTTGTCAATATCCAACAACCTACCAAGTTTCAACATGATCGCATAATTACTTAGGGAGTTATATTAGTTCAAAAAGTGCACCTTTAAGGCCGCGTCACGTGACCCCCGATGACGTCATTGATCTGAAACTTCACACATATGATGGCTGCCTGACAGTTAACGTGTGTGTAAAATTTGAAGTGATTACAAAAAACTTCACCACACACATCTTCAAAAAGTCCATTTTGACGAGTTTTCAACCTGCCGCTAGAGGGCGCTGTTGCATTTTGAGACGTCATTGGTATTTTTTTTGAACTGCCCACCCTTGCCACGCACTAACATCGTTAAAAGCAACTTCATATCTTTTTCCAATTTTGAATTAGAGGGCCACTTCCGGTTTCGACCGGAAGTAGAGGTCATGTGAGGTCACGCACACGAAACAAAATGAAGACCTTATTTATCCCTCCCCAATCCCGCAAACAGAAACCTACGGTCTCTTGTGGCTGATTTGTTATAAATTTTCAAACATTTAAAATACAACACCTTTAAGATGACGTCACGTGACTTCTGATTATGTCATAATGACATCCTTGTTTCGCAATGATCATTGCACCAATACCTTTCATCCCTGAAAATTTCATTGCAATTGCTCTTTGGGAACATTGCAAATCAGCACTTATATGAAATTTTTCTGAAGATGACAAATAAAAAAAAAAATAATAATAATAAAAAAAACTTTAGCAAAAACAAGAGCTGTTTCGCTGCGCTTCGCTACGAAACAGCTAATAATAATAAACTAGACATGATTGCATTTGTGCACAAATGCAGAGCTGTTTCGTTAATAAAATGTTCAAAATTTCTCTCTTAATTTGAAATTCTCTGTGCATCAAAGCAGTTATGACAGTCCAGCCTAATAAAAAAAATAATTTGGATTATACCAAGTTCAGATAGCAATTTATGACTTAAAGGTGCAAAAATTTAAACAAATCATAAAATATCGTGTGATGACGTCATCATGACGTCATTTCACAATTCACGAGAGCTTGCCAATATCCAACAACCTACCAAGTTTCAACCTAATCGCATAATTACTTAGGGAGTTATATTAGTTCAAAAAGTGCACATTTAAGGCTGCGTCACGTGACCCCCGATGACGTCATTGATCTGAAACTTCACACATATGATGGCTGTCTGACAGTTAACGTGTGTGTAAAATTTGAAGTGATTACAAAAAACTTCACCACACACATCTTCAAAAAGTCCATTTTGACGAGTTTTCAACCTGCCGCTAGAGGGCGCTGTTGCATTTTGTGACGTCATTGGTATTTTTTTTGAACTGCCCACCCTTGCCAGGCACTAACATCGTTCAAAGCAACTTCATATCTTTTTCCAATTTTGAATTAGAGGGCCACTTCCGGTTTCGACCGGAAGTAGAGGTCATGTGAGGTCACGCACACGAAACAAAATGAAGACCTTATTTATCCCTCCCCAATCCCGCAAACAGAAACCTACGGTCTCTTGTGGCTGATTTGTTATAAATTTTCAAACATTTAAAATACAACACCTTTAAGATGACGTCACGTGACTTCTGATTATGTCATAATGACATCCTTGTTTCGCAATGATCATTGCACCAATACCTTTCATCCCTGAAAATTTCATTGCAATTGCTCTTTGGGAACATTGCAAATCAGCACTTATATGAAATTTTTCTGAAGATGACAAATAAAAAAAAAAATAATAATAACTAGACATGATTGCATTTGTGCACAAATGCAGAGCTGTTTCGTTAATAACAATTTAAATTTTTTCAACTGAATTTGAAATTTATTGTTTTTTTAAAGCAGTTATGACTAATCCAGGCTATTAAAAAAAAAAAATGGATTATACCATGTTCGGATAGCAATTTATTCGTTAAAGGGGCAAAAATTGAAAAAATCATAAAATATCGTGTGATGACGTCACTATGACGTCATTTCACAATTCACGAGAGCTTGCCAATATCTAACAACCTACCAAGTTTCAACATAATCGCATAATTACTTAGAGAGTTATATTAGTTCAAAAAGTGCACCTTTAAGGCCGCGTCACGTGACCCCCAATGACGTCATTGATCTGAAACTTCACACATATGATGGCTGCCTGACAGTTAACGTGTGTGTAAAATTTGAAGTGATTACAAAAAACTTCACCACACACATCTTCAAAAAGTCAATTTTGACGAGTTTTCAACCTGCCGCTAGAGGGCGCCGTTGCATTTTGTGACGTCATTGGTATTTTTTTTGAACTGCCCACCCTAGCCACGCACTAACATCGTTAAAAGCAACTTCATATCTTTTTCCAATTTTGAATTAGAGGGCCACTTCCGGTTTCGACCGGAAGTAGAGGTCATGTGAGGTCACGCACACAAAACAAAATGAAGACCTTATTTATCCCTCCCCAATCCCGCAAACAGAAACCTACGGTCTCTTGTGGCTGATTTGTTATAAATTTTCAAACATTTAAAATACAACACCTTTAAGATGACGTCACGTGACTTCTGATTATGTCATAATGACATCCTTGTTTCGCAATGATCATTGCACCAATACCTTTCATCCCTGAAAATTTCATTGCAATTGCTCTTTGGGAACATTGCAAATCAGCACTTATATGGAATTTTTCTGAAGATGACAAATAAAAAAAAAAATAATAATAACTAGAGCTAAATTGCATTTGTGCACAAATGCAGAGCTGTTTCGTCAACAAAAATTTCAAATTTCTCAACTGAGTTTTAAATTTGTTGGGTATTCAAAGCAATTTTACCCAATGTGGCATAAATAAAAAATAATTTGGATTATACCATATTCAGATAGCAATTTATGTGTTAAAGGTGCAAAAATTGAAAAAATCATAAAAAATCATGTGATGACGTCATCATGACGTCCTTTAATATTTCATAAGAACTTGTCAATATCCAACAACCTACCAAGTTTCAACATGATCGCATAATTACTTAGGGAGTTATATTAGTTCAAAAAGTGCACCTTTAAGGCCGCGTCACGTGACCCCGATGACGTCATTGATCTGAAACTTCACACATATGATGGCTGCCTGACAGTTAACTTGTGTGTAAAATTTAAAGTGATTACAAAAAACTTCACCACAGACATCTTCAAAAAGTCCATTTTGAATAGTTTTCATCCTGCCGCTAGAGGGCGCCGTTGCAATTTGTGACGTCATTGGTATTTTTTTTGAACTGCCCACCCTTGCCACGCACTAACATCGTTAAAAGCAACTTCATATCTTTTTCCAATTTTGAATTAGAGGGCCACTTCCGGTTTCGACCGGAAGTAGAGGTCATGTGAGGTCACGCACACGAAACAAAATGAAGACCTTATTTATTCCTCCCCAATCCCGCAAACAGAAACCTACGGTCTCTTGTGGCTGATTTGTTATAAATTTTCAAACATTTAAAATACAACACCTTTAAGATGACGTCACGTGACTTCTGATTATGTCATAATGACATCCTTGTTTCGCAATGATCATTGCACCAATACCTTTCATCCCTGAAAATTTCATTGCAATTGCTCTTTGGGAACATTGCAAATCAGCACTTATATGAAATTTTTCTGAAGATGACAAATAAAAAAAAAAATAATAATAATAATAATAATAAAAAAAACTTTAACAAAAACAAGAGCTGTTTCGCTGCGCTTCGCTACGAAACAGCTAATAATAAACTAGAGCTAAATTGCATTTGTGCACAAATGCAGAGCTGTTTCGTCAACAAAAATTTCAAATTCTCAACTGAGTTTTAAATTTGTTGGGTATTCAAAGCAATTTTACCCAATGTGGCATAAATAAAAAATAATTTGGATTATACCATATTCAGATAGCAATTTATGTGTTAAAGGTGCAAAAATTGAAAAAATCATAAAAAATCATGTGATGACGTCATCATGACGTCCTTTAATATTTCATAAGAACTTGTCAATATCCAACAACCTACCAAGTTTCAACATGATCGCATAATTACTTAGGGAGTTATATTAGTTCAAAAAGTGCACCTTTAAGGCCGCGTCACGTGACCCCCGATGACGTCATTGATCTGAAACTTCACACATATGATGGCTGCCTGACAGTTAACTTGTGTGTAAAATTTAAAGTGATTACAAAAAATTTCACCACAGACATCTTCAAAAAGTCCATTTTGAAGAGTTTTCATCCTGCCGCTAGAGGGCGCCGTTGCAATTTGTGACGTCATTGGTATTTTTTTTGAACTGCCCACCCTTGCCACGCACTAACATCGTTAAAAGCAACTTCATATCTTTTCCAATTTTGAATTAGAGGGCCACTTCCGGTTTCGACCGGAAGTAGAGGTCATGTGAGGTCACGCACACGAAACAAAATGAAGACCTTATTTATTCCTCCCCAATCCCGCAAACAGAAACCTACGGTCTCTTGTGGCTGATTTGTTATAAATTTTCAAACATTTAAAATACAACACCTTTAAGATGACGTCACGTGACTTCTGATTATGTCATAATGACATCCTTGTTTCGCAATGATCATTGCACCAATACCTTTCATCCCTGAAAATTTCATTGCAATTGCTCTTTGGGAACATTGCAAATCAGCACTTATATGAAATTTTTCTGAAGATGACAAATAAAAAAAAAAAAAATAATAATAATAATAAAAAAAACTTTAACAAAAACAAGAGCTGTTTCGCTGCGCTTCGCTACGAAACAGCTAAAAAAACTTTAACAAAAACAAGAGCTGTTTCGCTGCGCTTCGCTACGAAACAGCTAATAAAAAAAACTTTAACAAAAACAAGAGCTGTTTCGCTGCGCTGCGCTACGAAACAGCTAATAAAAAAAACTTTAACAAAAACAAGAGCTGTTTCGCTGCGCTTCGCTACGAAACAGCTAAAAAACTTTAACAAAAACAAGAGCTGTTTCGCTGCGCTTCGCTACGAAACAGCTAAAAATTATAATAATAATAATAAAAACTTTAACAAAAACAAGAGCTGTTTCGCTGCGCTGCGCTACGAAACAGCTAATAATAATAATAATAATAAACTAGACATGATTGCATTTGTGCACAAATGCAGAGCTGTTTCGTTAGTAACAGGTTAAATTTTGTCAACTGAATTTGAAATTTATTCTTTTTTTAAAGCAGTTATGACTAATCCAGGCTATTAAAAGAAAAAAATTTGGATTATACCATGTTCGGATAGCAATTTATTCGTTAAAGGTGCAAAAATTGAAAAAATCATAAAATATCGTGTGATGACGTCACTATGACGTCATTTCACAATTCACGAGAGCTTGCCAATATCTAACAACCTACCAAGTTTCAACATAATCGCATAATTACTTAGAGAGTTATATTAGTTCAAAAAGTGCACATTTAAGGCCGCGTCACGTGACCCCCAATGACGTCATTGATCTGAAACTTCACACATATGATGGCTGCCTGACAGTTAACGTGTGTGTAAAATTTGAAGTGATTACAAAAAACTTCACCACACACATCTTCAAAAAGTCCATTTTGACGAGTTTTCAACCTGCCACTAGAGGGCGCCGTTGCATTTTGAAACAAAATGAAGACCTTATTTATCCCTCCCCAATCCCGCAAACAGAAACCTACGGTCTCTTGTGGCTGATTTGTTATAAATTGTCAAACATTTAAAATACAACACCTTTAAGATGACGTCACGTGACTTCTGATTATGTCATAATGACATCCTTGTTTCGCAATGATCATTGCACCAATACCTTTCATCCCTGAAAATTTCATTGCAATTGCTCTTTGGGAACATTGCAAATCAGCACTTATATGAAATTTTTCTGAAGATGACAAATAAAATAAAAAAAAAAAATAATAATAATAATAATAATAAAAAACTTTAACAAAAACAAGAGCTGTTTAGCTGCGCTTCGCTACGAAACAGCTAATAATAATAATAATAATAATAATAAAAACTTTAACAAAAACAAGAGCTGTTTCGCTGCGCTTCGCTACGAAACAGCTAAAAAACAATGACACAAGCAAGGCCTTGTATTTTAAAACCATGAACAATTTAACATATCTGGCAAGCTGCCATGAACTTACCCGAAATTTCCAGCACTGTAGCTGGGTACATTTTTTTTGTCAGAGTAGAGAGCCAATGTTGATCGTCCCCGAGTCTGACTGAGACTCAACATTTCCATCTCTAATGACGAGCCGAATGTTATCTTCGATAAAATGAACTGTCACCCACACTGCACATCATCATGCAAACCCCCCCCCCAAAAAAAAAAAAAACCCATTAATATAATATGATTAAGTCGTGACACGTAACCCAGGTATTCAACATTCACTGCAGAATGCCCCATCATTTTTTCAGTAACTTTGCCTTGCCTCGTACTCCCCGTAGTGTTTGCCTGGCCAAATCTTCATCATTGTTGTTGTGACTTATTTTACAAGAACTTGGGTGCTATCCCTGTATGGCTAAACATACATGACTATTGACACGGCAGTACAGTTAATTGCATGATGGCTTCTGACTGGCAGTGGCACCCCCGATAGAGAACTAGCATGTAGGCCTAGTATATAATCCAGAGGTCGTTGGTTCAAATCCAACTCTAGGGGCTAGTCAATTTTTTGTCGAGCCCCAAATCATTCAATTTTAATAAAAACTTGTGTAGATGTTGATTTTTTAGTTTTGAAACTTACATTTACAACTGTTTAGCATGATGTAGTCAATCTAATTTAACAGTCGAATTCCGAACTAAAACAAATACCCTATCTGAACTAGCTAAAAAGCATGAAAAGGGGTAAGACTATAAGCTAAGTCCTCCAACTCTACTCTAATCCTACTCTCTCTCTCTCTCTACTACATGGGCTAAAGTAGTAGGAGTAGAACTAATGAACTAGGTAGAACTCTAGTCTAGTCCCATACACAATGTTGTTAACAAGTCAGCTAGGAGTTGGACTTCTAATTTATAATAAAATATTTTTCTAACATGTCTTAGCCTACTATAAAGTATAGTACAATAGTATTAATAATTCGGGCTCTGCATTCGAATCTGACATTGTATTTGTATAAGCGAGTTCGGCATTCCGACTGCGCATGTCCGAGATTTACTGGGTGAGAGTTCATTCGGGATAAACATTGCCACATGTGTACTAGCTTAGTGCACCACACACGTTGTTTTTATGACGCACCTGAATAGATGGCAGGCTTTCTCGGAAAATCTTCGGAAAATACGTAAGTTGTTAAATATATATATATTTCTGTACATACTTAGCAGGGTTTGCCAACTAAATTGTATTTTTTGGGGCATTAAACAATGAAATTTTCTCAAATGTGGCTGAGAAAAGCGAGTATTTGGGACCCCTTTTTGTTGGACAACACCAGGCAGCAGGGGCCGCCCCGGCGGCAGGGCCCCCCCCCCCCCCCCCCCCGGCGGCAGGGGCCCCGTTCGTAGTCGTACACCACTAACAATACGGAGAAGTAAATAAACTCCAGAAATCAAAGACGTTTTTATTGATATTTTGTATTTTAATTCTTTGGAACTATGCTTGTTTGTGACTGAAGTAGAATTGGAAGTTATTGGACATCTGTTTTGTGATTATTTTTCTGCTCGATGATGGCTTCCTAGAACTCCTTGACCCTGGGGACTGCATCATGGCAGATAGAGGTTTTCCAGTTCAAGAAGATCTAATGCTGAGAAATGCAACTTTGGAAATCCCCCCTCCAAGTGGAGGTTTCCAACAGATGACCAAAAAAAATGTCTTGCAACAAAGAAAGTTGCCAATGTTAGAATCCATGTTGAACGAGCTATAGAAAGACTCAAATGCTTCCAAATTCTCAAACATGTTTTGCCTATCACACTACTCCCCCTGATTGATGAAATCCTCATCATTTGTGCAGCAATCACTAATCTGTCACCCCCACTTGTAACATAAGTCATCCTGAGAAAATTAAACATTTTAGAACAGTTTCAATTTCTGTAAGACTTTGCCAAAGTATGGGCATGTGCAATTTATTCATAAAAGAATAAAACAGTTATAAAAATATATGGTTCATTCTGCAGCATAACAAGTAGCCACAAAATGCATCTTGCCACTTATTGCATATTACATGCACATTACCTCTTACCAAATATTCTCTCTGTGGTTTACTTCCTTATGGCCACTATAGTGTGTACAAAAAGTTATTTTGTATTGTACTATATTTTTACAACATTTTTATTTATATAATTTATATATTTAACACATACATAAAAAGCAATTCATTTTCTGTAAACCTTCAAATGTGTGCATTATTTCCTTAAGATTGTTTCCTTGTGATAACTTTGTTGTAAACATATGTACATTGACTATACATCATGGATTACAATGAAAAAACTATAAAGTAGGATTTGAAACTTTGCTTGGTGGAAATATAACTAAGAAAGGTTGGCGGTAACACCATGTGAAATCTCTTTGAGTTGTGTTGGTTCTGAAAAGAACCGATGGTAAAGACTCAACGTTTCGATCAGAGCATACTGAACGAAACGTTGAGTTTTTACCATCGGTTCTTTTCAGTACCAACACAACTCAAAAGAGATTTCACATGGTGTTACTGCAAACCTTTCTTAGTTAGAAAAAACTATTATATTTTTTTCAACCTCTGTCACACTTTTCCAAATTATGTCATGTGCAATATATTCATATGAGAACAAGTGCATAGTATTAACACGTTTATTTTAATTTTAATCTGTGACTTGCCTTGTCACTGTTGATTTTAGTGATTTCTAATTTTGATATATCACTCTGTTTGGGGGTTTTAGTTGTTTCTATAAATCATTTATTCAGTGTTTTGCGTTTGGTTCAACAGTGTTATTACTATTTTTCTAGGTTCATGGTTAACATGGTTTATTGTATTTCAATCACTGCTGTTACTTTTGGTCATTGCTTGAAATCAATAAAGTAACTTTTTTAATTTTTGTTGCTTGTTGAGAAACCTACAATTTGAGTCGCTGTCCCACTTTTTGCATTTCCTTGCGTCTTTATCCTATTTTTTCTGAAGTGAGTCCTGTTTTTCTGAAATGAGTTTCCCAAGTGTTTTAGTTTTATTTACTTTATTCAAGTGATCAGTTTTTCAGTTTGAAAGACTTAACTGTTTTGTTGCTTTGTGCATTTCATTTTGGTTTATTAAAGAACACTTCGCTAAGATTAATAAAACCAAATTATCTGTATGTTAACATAAAAACTGAAAATGTTTAATTTTTACAAGTGCTGCAGCACCAGGGTGCGCCTTCCTGATGATTTACCTCGTCAAAGTTTGTGCAACTCCAGTGGAACCATTGCCTACAGCGATCACATCCAACACTATTGTCACTCCTTTCAACTATATCAGAAGTTTTTTTGCATTGCCCCTTGCAGCTTCCACATACATACAATGGTGTTGCTTCAATCCTTCTCTTTTTCTTCTTTTTGCGAGGTTTGTTTTTTTCCTGTGTGAGTGGAGGTGAGGCGAGTGAAGGAGCTGGCTCACTTGATGTTGCTGATGGTTTACTGGTTGATGCTCATGATGTTGATGGTTGTGACATCTTGATTTTTTTTGTGACCAGTTCAACAGCGAGGTAGTCCTTGAAGAATCTGGTACTGGATTCATAAATTTCAGTCCATCGCTTCTCATCAAAGGCAATACGTTCCTCATGACTGTCGACATCTGCTCCGGTATATATAAAAAAATCACACCATTTAGAACCCGTTACACCCATCTGCATCTGTACTTGGGTGTAGTATTGATGAAGTTTCCTCAACTTCACTTGATCGTCTTCTTTAGTGAGATAACTCAAGTTCTTGGGAGTCGTGTCTGGCCATATACTGAGAAAGGGCATTTGATTTCTAAAATACCACTGCCGCAACATCCGCAAGAAACTATGCCATCTGGAGTTGACCCAAGAAAGGGTAACTCTCTTGAAACATGCAGCCCAGTTTGTTTGACACTAAAGTTGTCATGCTTGGTGAATGCATTACTTGCATATACACCACGAGCAGTCTCCTCATGTTTCCGTCCGTGCTGCAGTGCTAAGATATCCTCACTAGGTTTTGTGTATCCCATTATACGATTAACAAGACTGCTGGTGTCTATTTCTGAGCTGCTAGTAGTACCTTTCATCTTTATGGTTCTGACTTTTGTTAACACATTATGTGCTAAAGATGCAGTGATGCGGCCTTCCCTCTGTCTGTACCATACAGGGTTGTTGTGTTGGCCTAGTGTTTCATGTTCTATAATAGCTACCTCCTCTGCCTTAAAGTGTCGTACACGCCCCAAAAATTCTTCCGTAGACTTTGCCTGTGATGCAAGTTGTGGTAATGAGAGCGGCAGGTGATACGATGAACTGGCTTCTATGGTGTGGTCGACATTGACGTCATCTTCCGTTGTGTAATTCTGTGCTTGTGGTTGTGGTACTTTAATGTAGGGAGCAAGGCTAGATTTGGAGACCGATGAAAACAATGCTGAAGTAATTGATGAAAGTTGAGATGAGCTGGAACGCTTGCTGGGTTGGAATATCTTTCGGGTTGGCGGATTTACAGATTGTTGCGCATCAACTGAATAAAAACAGAGGGAAGAAAAAAATAAATATGATTTTATGAACAAAATAAATGTAAGACTTTATGAAAGTGAATTTGGAATTCTCAATCTTGCATACCCTAGATTTGAAAAAATACACTATACATCTTTTAGAACCTTATAAAATGAAAATTGCAATGGCTTGATACATAATGCCGCTGTGGCTAGGTTTTCTCAACTCCATATCTGAGATACGCTTTCCCTCCAGCAACTCGTTTACGTTGGCTCCGCCACTGAACTTATTCTATTCACATGGAAGTGAATTACAGGATTTTGATGTCAACCCTCGTTGATAGGCATAGTCCATCTTAAACAAAACTGCTGCCACATGACTGCAGGATGAACTCGGTCTGTATGAGATAATTGTAAAATAAACAATTCAGAGTGACTCGTTCTGCTCGTGGTCGTGCTCCCAGAACCTCCAGCCGGTTCACCCACTGGAACAGCTAGATGGTTGGCCAGTTCAATATAGCTGGTAGGTGGCCACTGGAGGATCCCCTTCGACTCTCCTAGCCATCCATCTTTGAGGTCTTGGACAGGATCTGGCAGCATAATGTCACCATACTTTAGCAACTCACGATATTGCTGAGCATGCTGCCTCTTTTCCTCAGCTGCAGACAGCAGCACCGGGACCTTCAGCTGTGTTTCCGCAGCATAGGCAACTGCGGCCAATTCTTCCTTTCTTCCCGTTCTGTTCAGTCCCCTGTCTGCTAAAAAGTTCTTCAAAGCTTCAACTTTCCATCGCATGAAGTCATCCAAACTCAAATTCTCGTAATTTTGATCACTCATATCTAAAAACAATTGATCAAAAATCAAAGACCTGCAAGAAGTGTGAGCCTGTTCGCGTCTGCAGGATGCTAACAAAGTGCGTAACTAACGATAAGCGCGTGTGACAACGGCGATGTTTATCCCGAATTACCTTTGACCTTTTTTTTTTACCCTGAATGCATAGCGCGCGCGAAATGCCGAACTCGCTTATTGTCAACGTTGTTTAAAAAATAAAATGTGTAAATTGTATTGTGTAACAACAGCAGTTTATGTACTTGCCCTCATCGTCAGCAAATGTCTTTTGCTTTATTGTTCGGCTGCGTCTTGACATAATGATTTGCTCTGGATAGCCTTCCTTGTGGCCTACGTATTTCAACTTTCAGTATGGAACTGGAACTATTCAACTATTTGTGGATTGAGCTAGCAAACAAACTTCATTAACTTTTCACCTTTGCACCTTGTTTTTGCCGCCGCTTTGTCGTCTCACGCGTGCGCATACTACCGATCGTGCAGTCATTCTATTTTGTGTTAAAAATTAAACAGAACCAAATATTTACAGCAACAATTTACTTAGCACACAAAAATAAATTTTACAAACAGTATTTATTTTCATGGGATAAATACGATTTTGCTTATTAAACAAAATTAACTCATTCAAATAAAAAACAAACTTTGAACAACCGTATAAACTTAACAATTAATGCGCGCAGTTCTCGATCTAATTTTCTTCAGAAAATTAAATACTTGAGCGGCAGTTGAATGAACGTTAGTTCAACGTCTAATTTGTATAAAGCAATTTGTTCATTGTCATGTTAAAAAAAATCTAGATACACGTTTGTGCCCAAAATCTTGATGTACTTTTGTTTTCGGCGTAGAGATTATCTCAACAATACGGTTACACGGCCGCAGAATGGGTTCGCCGTTGCCCAACTAGGAAGACCGGCCAAGTAAAACCAAGGCGCCTACACAACGTGCGCATTCATCCTATTCTTCTGATTTGTGTGACGATTTGGGAATTCGAAGTTGGACATCGCAAAGTAATCAAAACTGGTCCCCTATTGGTTCCCTGCTAGTGGTCCGCACTGATCTCTATATACATGTGTACTGTAGGCATAGAGTTATATATAAGAATTGGAGCGCGGACTGGCCTATATACGCGCCCCGGTATGCGAGCAGGCGGCCATTTTCTAAGTTAACAAAACGGCTATCTCACAGCGTGTGTTTGTGCGGCCATTTTGTAAGTTGAACAAACAGCATCGCATGAGCGTTCAATAAAAAAAACTCAAACGTGTATTTCATATTCGACGCGCGTGCAGAATGACGCGCTTGTCATCTTGCGGTCCCATAGACCTTTTCGCAAATATCGGGGCGCGCGCGCGTAAAGCTTGGAATTAGGTGCATTGTGGTCTAGCTGGTAGCAAAATTTGATTCATATCTATCCCACAATGCACCTCATTCAACAGTCTGCGCTTGCGCATTAGTATTTGCGATAAGGTCTATGGCGTTTGTGTGCACGAAGCATCACTTATGCGCCCTCTAGGTCTTGACAACTCAAAGAAAAGGGCATAGTACATTGAAAACGGGACAAGGGAGGATATAAAGAAAAAAGGTTGTTGTTTTCGAATGCCGTTTTAACTTTTTATTAGGGCCCGATATATTTATTTTTGTTTGGGGGGGGGTTGTCAGGGTTGTGTTATTCCCCCCTCCCCCTCAAACACTAATAAGCTTGTTACTACCAGCATCTGTATCTCAAGTGTTCACTACACGTAACTTTGACAAATTCTTCATTGGACTAAAAACAAACATCCAAAAACATTTATTGTGTGAATACTGTTTTCACTACAATGGCATAGCTGACCACGCCACCATTTGTAGCAACTGTGGTAAACAAATTGGTGATGATAACCACTTTATTACAGTACCATTGGAGGAGCAGTTGAAGAACATCCTTCCAAGTAAGTGAATCATATTTTTATTTAACAGCTACCTGAGCGGAATATTTTAAACGGGAATGATATTGTAACTTGTTTATAATGCACTTGTCCACCATTTTAATGTCATTTTGATATGTGTACACTTCTGAATTTTTCGTAATTATCGATTAAAAAATCAGGCCCCAACCGAAAGGTTTTGAAAAACTAAAAATACTTCTGCCGTTGAGAGCGTTAAAGGACAATGCCGCTGACGTCATCTCTGGGAGCTTGGTTTGCTATGCCTCCACACTGCAACAAAGCGGCTTTACAAATTGGAGCTCCCAGAGATGACGATTGAGAGTAATTACGTAACAGGGCTTTTCGCAAATCTCTAAGAAAAGCCCTGGATAAGGGCATTCAAAATTATTGTTTTTTTACACAATTGAAATCTTTTTATAGTTGTGTGACTCGATTTCCCTATTCTTTGAAAACATTTTGTGTGAATTTCAGCAAAGTTTACGACTTGACATATTCGTTCAAGCAGGTCTTTTAGGACACATCATAGGTTTTTTGAAGAAGGCATTCATATGACACATTCATCTAGTTTTCAATACAAGTCATGAACCAACTTGTGTATATCCAAATATGTACTGAAATAATTTCGGTTTTCCTTATTTTATCAGATAGCGTCATAGATGGTATCACCAATTACCGCAATTCTTTCCCTAATAAGGAAGATGTCATCGCTGATGCTCTCGATGGCGATCTATATAAACAACAGTTTGATGGCATGCACTTCAAAGGAACAGATCTTGAGGCAACACAGCAAGAGGTGCATATTTCACTTCAGATGAATATGGATGGTGTGTCTCTTTTTCAATCTTCAAGCTATGCAGTTTGGCCGCTATATTGCACCATAAATGAATTGCCCCCTGCATTGAGGTACATGTAATTTTTGTTACATAATTTGACAATAAAAAAAATATATTATGATAATAAATCTTTACGTATGCAATAACAGTGTGAGGACCTGGTCTTCACTGCATTGTAATGACCAGGTTCATGACTGGCCACTATTTTGAAATCTGGGATCGTGCGGGGGTTGCTATAAATGCCCCGCATGTCTGGGCCAGGATCGCGCGGGGGTTGTCATAAATGCACTTTATGCCAGGGCCAGTGTAAAACAAGTTTTAGTGTCATTTTTACATCCCCGGCCAAGTCCCCGCTAGTCCCGGGTCCCCCAGGGCCGGGATTTCAACTGATATGTGCATTTAATTCCCAATGTTAAACACATTGATTGGTAATTGGTTCATTGTAATTGTATTGCTTTAGTCACAAGGTCATAATTGTCATAAGAATGAGGGATGACCTGCTTCACTAACAAATATTTGAGCACATTTGTATGAGATAAGGTTGTCATCAGGTTGTTGAAAACTACATGTACACCACAAGTAAAAATGTTTTTTATTTGTGTACACAGATTCACAAGAAAGTACCGCCTATTTAGTGCTCTTTGGTTTGGAAAGCACAAACCAGTAATGTCTGTTTTTCTCAGAGTGTTCTGTGCACAGCTCCTGAATTTGTATGAAAAAGGTAGGTTATTCTTGTTTATTTATGTGTGCTTTTAGAACGGCCTTTGTTAAAAACATTAGTATGTTTCTGGTAACCAAACTTTTTCTCTAACTGGGGGGGGGGGGGTGCTGCTGGCAAATTAACCATAGATTGCAACTAATAAAACGCAACATTTTATATTCTGGTAGTTTTCTTGGTCTCAAAAGTTCAGATTTCAAATGGGGGGGGGGCTTCGGCCACTTGTAACGTAACACATACAAAATATATACTTTTTTTGGGGGGAGGGTAGGTTAAGGCAGAACCTATATGGTGTTAATTTTGTTGGTTTATTTTGGTTTTATTTACTGCTCTAGCAGATTGGTTGTCAACTTATTGGAGGTACGACTACTTTTTATACAAAAAAACAAAATACATAAACTATGAAAGTGTAATGGTTTAAAAACATAAAATTACACACATTCCTCCATTTTCTTGTCAATTTTGAAATTAAATTGGGGTTGGCAAATAGAAAAAGAAAATTCCGCATATTGGGTTGCATTTTTACTGTTTTCTTTCAGGAATAAAGCTCTGTGTTAACGGAAAGAATCAGCTCTTGCGAGTTATCCTGTGTGCGATGCACCTGCTCGTTGTCTCGCCCAGAATTTTACACAATTTAATGTTTTTTATGGATGTCCAACTTGCTTGGTACGAGGAAAGTCGTCCAAAACACTTAAAGGCACAATGACACATACTTATATACCCATTCGACAACTCAAATATGGCGTGTGGACATGGGCCATTGACGAATCACCCTGATACTCTATCCCATGCAATAGAGGCAGAGACGACTGGGAAAACAGTATTTGGTGTTAAGGGAGCCACATGGCTTATGAAATGCCCCATGTTTGATGTCATTAGAGGGGTGTCTGTGAACTATATGCATTGTGTATATGTATTGGCGTAACAAAAAAAATTAATACGTTTGTGGATTAATACCGAGTACAAAAGATGTCCTTGGTATGTTGGATCATCTAAAGAAGAAATAGATAAGCGTCTTCTTCTAATGACCCCAACCAACCGAATCTCACGATTGCCTCGAATAATAAGTGATCTCCCTAACTGGAAAGCTACAGAATATAGGAATTATTCCAGTAATGTATTGAATATTACCTGCATCGTATTTAAACCACTTGGGCTGTTTGGTTCAGGCTGTGTTTATTTTGCTTGAGACATCAATTAGTGCTGACAAATTGAAAGTTGCTCATGAGTCCATATGTTGCAGTAATTGATGTTCTGGACATACACACCTCTCTTTAAACTGTCGGCAGATCATTTAACTGCTGTAACAACAAGTAAAAGGCAGTTTGTTGAACTCTATCCAGGAAATGTGTGTCTGTTTGCCGTTCACCTTTGATGGAATACAGTTGGTTGCCAGATATACGAATGTGTTTGAACATGAATAATAATAATAATCATATTTATTCGGGCAATCACATTTACAAGCACATATACATACATTTAAAAATATTTAAGAAAACAAAGTAAAATAACAGTGGGGTGCCCAGGAGAGCATAAAAGTTAAAAAAATAACTGTCGCCAAAAGGCGTATGTCTCCTTAAACCCTAAAAAATACATTAAGGCAAGAGGGGGCATATAAAAAAGCACAGAAGATAATACAAATCGCTAAACAATTTAAAAAGGCAAACAAGCAAAGACATACACAGAAAAACACACCTAAAATGATATACGTTAAAAAAGCAAGTCTATACATCAAAATGGTTTAAGAGCAATACAACTAAATTCCGATGAGGGGACTCAAATGAAATGACATTGTAAACAGGCAAGTAACTCTATCTAAGAGCAAAACTGCAGGGGGTGGAATAAGTTTGATTACAACCACAACGAAAATAGTTACTATTAGTCACAAAAGCTGAATGCTTGTAATTTTACTAATACTAGCGGGATGCCGCGCTTCACGCGGCAACCACGCTAGAAAACTCTACGTATAAAATGCTGCAAGTGTAGCGTTGTGTACAGGGGAGGGTTAAAGTGGCTGGGCAGGGTCACAATACAAATCACTGTGGCAAACCACCCATCCAAAGTTAAGACGAATCTTAGTGTTGTGAAATCGTACACTAACCCTTGTCCGTCTTTTTCCCGTTTCGGCATTATTTGTCAATTGTTTTTTATCCCATCCAGTGTTTTCCAGTTTCCAGCGGGTCCCGATAGTGGTTTTTTCCCAGTCCGGCTTATATCCCGTTTCGTTTATTTTGTTCCCGTTCAGTTTATTATTTTTCTGTCCTATATCGATAAAGTCCCCTTTCTTTTTCCCCCTTCACCAGCCCCGTTCATTTTCCCTCACTTCCTTCTCCCATCGTGTGCCTCTTACCTATCCCGTCCCATATCTAACCCACGCCTCCGCGCCTCCCGTCCCCGCAAAACCTTGCATTGGCTTTGTTCTTTGCTTGCCACTGTTTGCCCGTAACTCATATTTTCCAGTTTCGCGCGGGTCCCGTTTGTGGTTCTTTCCCGTTTCCTGGGCTCGATCCCCCCTATCATTTTAAAGTCACCTGGAAATATTTTTTTTTTCTTTCAAACATAAGAGTAAATGCTTACGAACAATAAAACATTGTTTTAGTAATTGTTTGTCACTGTTTATATGTTTAAAAAATATATAAAGTTGTTTGGGGACTGACTCCGCCTACCCCTTTTGTGACGTCAATCGAGGCAGACTTTGCCTGAAATGCGTATAGTAAACATACGTGCAAAGTACATGTACGTCCAAGTCGTGAGTTAGTTCATGTCAAAAAGTGTTTTTCTGCATTCAGCAGCAATACACCTGATCGGCATTGCCGGAAAAAAACTTTTTTTGAAACGTACTATAACGATTCCAGGGTGGGGTATGGTTCTTATGAATTTAAACCAAGGATGAAATATAATATTGGGGGGATTGTCCTTAAACTCTACTGATGAGGCACATTGAAATAAATCAAGTGTTTCAAACAGAGGGTTGATTAACCGCAAGGAACTACACAGTGTATATTTTATTCAATCATGTTCAATCACAAAATGTACATAGCGCCCTCTCTTGATTTAAACGGTATTAACTTAAGGTATTCTGTAATCAATCAGTTCGCTGGTTCATCATTCGCACGCAGCAGTACATGGTAGCGTGGCTGCTCGTGTAGTAACTATCTAATGAGAATCGCCATTGAATAAAGTGAGTAGCATCGTTTTGCGTGTGTGTGTGTTTCTTGAATGGTCTTGAGTTCTTGAGGTCTTGAGTTCTTGAGGTCTTGAGGTCTTGAGTGGCGATCTCGAGTCTGGAAGCGACTGAGCCCCGATCTCTGGTTTTCGTCCCCTTTTATGGCCTAGCAGACGTACGCGCTGCACTAAGCCAGAGAACCGATTGGTTAATTATAAGCGTTAAGAAAACAAATGTTAACACCTTTGGTAGCGTGCGCGCTAGCAGTTTGTAAGCGTGCGCGTAAAGCGCACGCGAACGCACAGCCCAAAACGCACAACCCAATACGCACAACCAAATGTGTGAACACTAATTTAGCTGAAGTTAAACTTACAATAATGGTGAATTAGCAAGACATTATAAATAAAGAGATAGCATTTAAGTTGTCTCAACAACTCTATAATTAATTCTAAAACGCAAGGCAGTTTTCGCCACAGTACAAATTCACGATTTGGTCCGTACATGTATTTTGCAATTGTGTTTACTCTACGCATTACAGGCAAAGTCTGCCTCGATTGACGTCACGAACAGCGCCCTCTCGGGTCGGGGTCTACTCTTAAATTTGTCAATAACATAAGAACTGATTTTTTAAAACCTTAGCTAACTGTTTATTCACATTCCACTCATCAAAACACATATATTAGTGACAAAAGCTTTATTTTGAAAAAATACCACTTCAAGGTGACTTTAATATTTTCTTGTTCCATGTCCCATATCATGATAGGCCCTTTTTTCATTTTTTCAACCCCTACCCAGTAGAGCCCTGTTCATTTTCCACGTCATTTTATTTTTGCCGTTCCCCTGCCCGTCCCCCATTACACAGACGTACCGTTTTGTGCCACTTCCTCCTGTTCCCATCCTAAATCTAACCCGTACTTCCTTCCCTACATCCCGCCCGTGAATTGTTCTTTGAACTTTTTCCGGCCCATAACTTTCCCCGTTCCGCGCGGGTCCCGCCAGTCAGGTGGTTCCCCGTTCGTAACTTTTTCTCTGTCCAGTTTATTTTTCCCTGTTCAATGTCATCATTAGTCCTTTTTTCTTTTTCTCCTTTCCGTATTATTTTCCCAGCCCGTTTACTATGTTCCCTTCATTTTTTGCCGTTCGCCCGCCCCTTCCAACAGACGTACCACACTGCGCGCTCCTTCCTTCTCCCTGTCTCACAACGTACTCTAATAACCCCCACCAGCCTTCGTCCCGTTGTCGTCGTGCCTAGCTAGCTCGATCCCATGCATTTTTCTTTACTTTACCCATATTGAAGCAAAAACACTCTGACTCGTCAACATCCGTTTAATTTGCATCACTGTTATATTCATAGATAACAATGCTGCAAGACAATTGATTATAAACGGCCTAAGTGACATGGGCATCGATGTTCCTGCATCAGCCATTGACGGAGCCCAAATTATGATGGGAGGCAGCTCGAGTAACGGTTTGGACATCACAGCTCTATCGACCAGTGAAGATGATGAAGTTGATGGCACTGTGCAAGAAACACCACCCAAAACCAAGTCATCAAAACCAAAAGGTATAAGTTATTAAGTAAACATGGCCTAGGCTAGTATACTACAGGTTTTCTCGATCAATGTCGGCAAATGAGCAGCCAATTTCATTTTTATGCGTTCGAACTAAAGCTGTTTTGCCTCTCCAGTTGTTATTGCGTTTTAAATTCTGAAACGAAGTAGAAACGGACTGCTTGGCCGGCATTGGTCTTAAGTGAAACCGGGGGGGCATACACGCCTGTGTTCTACGAACTTAACGATCCTCATATTTTTTTTTGGACTTTCCCTTTTTTATCGAGTACGTTTTAGTTTTCTCCTTGTTTGAATGTTTTCTCTGTATAATCAACAATTTTTTTATCCGCTACAGGGTTCCAGTGGCCAACTTCCTCAGTGCTCGCACTGATAGACTGCTTTCAAAGCAACAAAGAAAACTTTGAAAGCAGCTGTATTCGCAAGAAGACAGCTTGGAAAATGGTGGCGGCAATGATGGTGACAAAGGGTTGTCTGGATATGACGGGGTCCCAGTGTGACGAGAAGTGGAGGAGTCTGAAGCACAGGTACAAAACCTCCATCGTTATTTACGAGGGGGATTGGGTCCGGGGATTTATGTGAAGTGTGTAGTGTAGAGTCCAAAGTGGATGTAGAATCGCCACTGACCTAACCTGCACATTTTGATCTGCATTTTGATTATCGTTAACCTAATTGTTTTAGATACAAGACCATTTGTGACAGCAAGGCAAAGACAGGGAGAGGGAAAAGAAAAAATGGGAGTTGTTTGATGCCATGGACGACGTCATGTGTGGAGATCCAGCGGTTGTCCCGTTATCACTGGTGTCCAGCATGCCCTCATCTCGGCCTAGAGTCTCATCACCGGTCCTTCCAGCTGTCCAGCTGGACCGAGATTCTGGTTCCTTATCCTCATCCGAAGTGTCACCGGCCAAGGATCTCGCCGACGAAAACGAAGAAGGCACCCCATCAAGAAATAAAAGCCGGCAACTTCCAACCAGGAAATTTGTTTCACAGCAGCTTCAAGAGGAAACCCTCAAGAAGCTCAACACCGTTGTAACCGAACAAAAGCGGTTTAATTGCATCCAGGAAGAGAGGAACAACCTTTAAAGGAAGTTTAATTCTCTACTGAAAAGCCACTTGGAGCAGTAAAAATTTAACGTGTTTTTTGGTTAGTTGTTAAAGGATCGTCATGGCTTGTTTCGTGACGATACTTATTTGTCAATTGACGAATTAGCCCGTCCTTCAAACTAGTCCATTGTTCAAAGTAGTCTTTAACTTATAAATATTAATTAGTCAAACACTTTAAACGATTCGTATTGTCTAATTGTAATTTGTCATTCCCTAAAAGGAAATCGTCAATTGACTAATCACTCGCATTACTAATCATTTTCGCCCAGGTTGACGAACTTTTTACTTTGTTTGACTAAAATAAAACTGTGGGTGTGTGCCAACTATTATTTTATGTACTGAGACAGGTTGACAAACGGGATAAATATATACATTGACTTCGAGATTTGTCAGGCTTGTGGAATACAAAGAAAAAAACACATGATAATTAAACTTCACTTCTATGAAAAATAACACACAGTGAACAAAGTACACTGGAAATGTGTGTCAAGTCTGAATAACTTTTAACAATTTAATTCTTGAAACACGACCAACAATACAGGATTAATAAATGTACATTTACAATTTGACTAAAGTTAGAATGAATCTGAGGATTTTTATTACAAAAAAAACCTTTGACTCAGTTAACCACGAGATCATGTTTGCAAAACTTAGCGAACTCGGTGTTGAGGGTGATGTACTGAGACTCATTGAAGACCTGTACCTGAATGCAAATGGTCAACTCCGATGGAAGGGTCAACTCACACAGGTTTTTGACACCCCAGCTGGTGTGAGACAAGGCTGCCCACTCTCTCCAACACTTTTCAGCCTCTACACAGAATGCTTGATGAGGGAGTAGTACTTCCGTACAGCACATCTCAGAGCCCCCGATGTGAGTGGTCTCAACATCAAAGAGCTGATATATGCTGACGATCTGGTCCTGATGGCTCTCTCCAGAAAACATGCTGAGGACATGCTTGCCATTCTTGGAGATATCTCAGAGGAGTATGGCCTTGTAATAAACTGCTCACAAAAAGAAAGGAAACTTTTTTCAATCCGGTATATTTGGTATTATTTAATACTCTTTTTGTATTATGGTATGTATCATTGCAAAGCTGAACTCTTCCTCTTTAAAATGATACCACAATTGCAATGATTACATGTTGCTGGACTTGACCACGTTAATGAGAATAAGACAAAGTCACAAATCAAATGTGCCAAAATTAGCAATATCTTTGTGTTGCTGTTTGAATTGACACTGTAATTGACAACTTACTGATCTTAATCCACTTGATTGAGACAATAAATTTGGTATAGAGCAAGACAACTAACTGATCTTAATACACTTTATTGATACAAAAAGTTCAGTAACGAGTGGATGATCCGAAGGCGTTGATGACAGCATGGCACCTTCTTCTCATGCTGCACACAAGTCTTGTGATGCGCTGATGATGATGAGGAATTGGCGTTCATTCTTCATTAAGGAACCTGGTTAGGTCAGCCACAGTTGATATGTTGGTGGTTCTGGCGCGGACAGCGAGGCCAAGCTGGTCCCACAGATGTTCCATGGCATCCAGGTCTGGACTGTTAGCGGGCCAATCCATCCGGTGCAACCCAACATATATCAGGTAGTCAGTCACCAGTCGGGCTCGAGGGGGGGCGAGCGTTGTCATCTTGAAAGATGGAGTTTTGTCCAAAGTCTGCAAGTATGGGACTGCATCCGGCTGTAGAATATCTTCTTGCAAATACCCATCAAACAAGGTGTTTTTTATGAGATGAGGGTAAATTGTGTCCGATGAGCTCACTGGTGAAAATCACTGTGTAATGGTTCTGAAAAGCTTGATCGGTGTGATTAATGAGCATTACCTATTGACCATTCACAGACAACGGTAATTTTGGCACATTTGATTTGTGACTTTGCCTCATTGTTATTCATGTAGACAAATCCAGCAACATGTAATCATTGCAAATGTGGTATCATTTTAAAGAGGAACAGTTCAGCTTTGCATTGATATATACCATATACAAAGAGAGTATTAAATAATAACAAATATACTGGATTGAAAAAAGTTTCCTTACTTTTTGTGAGCAGTTTTCATCCGGGTAAGACAGAGTACCTCGTCATCCAGAAGGTTTTAACAGATTCGACAATCACCTTTCGTGGAGCCATTATACCACGTGTCAGCAAGTTTCGCTATCTTGACACAACAATAACTCACAATCTCAATGACAGCGAAGAAGTCCGGATAAGAATAGGGATCGGAAAGGCAGCACTTCGGAAGTGCAGATACTTGGCACCTTCGCGTGTTTCCCTTGACACAAAGTTACAGCTAGTATAGTCTTTGGTGATTGCCAAAGTGCTGTATGACTCCACCACACTCACCTTCAAAGCAGCTGACCTAAAGCGCTTCGATGCTTTTGGCAGAATGATTTGGCGAACCCTGCTGGGCATAAAGTGGTCAGACTTCATCACAAATGAAAGGCTGGCTGAACTGATTGGTGGACGGTGGTGTCTCACGAGTGATGAGGTCTTAGAGCGGAAGGCGAAATGGTGCGCTCATGTGATGAGACAGGGAGACCTACCCGGCGCAGCTATAGATGGTCTGCCTACAGGCACAATTCGAGGCAGAGGCCGCCCTAAGCTGCGCTGGATAGACAGCGTCACAAAGTGGAGTGGAAGAAGCGTCAAAGAACTGAGACGAGAAGCGATTGAAAAACACCAGGTGATGGTGGAAACTCCAGGAGTGCGCCACCATTACAACCTGAGGACGAGGCGGCCACGGACGCAAGTCTATGCCGAATGATGATGATGAGAATGAATCGCAACTATATAAGACTGGTTCATATTTCAACGGCTATAAGACTGGTTCTACATTTGGTGCGAGAATATCAAACAGCAATGTTTTTCTTTGCACTATACATTCGAATGAAGTATGAGCCGGAGGCCGGTAATATTGTTCTGTTTTCCATTGGACTTTGCTTACAGTGTACTTAGTTTACATTTCCTCCCCTTCTAGAAATGCAGATGAACTTGTTAGAAAAAAACTGAAAATTTAACAATCAAAAAAGAATAAAAAGGATAAAGAAGGATAAGTCACCGTCTTCGAACAACTTGTATAGATTATTGTTTACTTTGTGTCGAAAAGGAAGAAGCTGACGACGACCCCTGTTATAGTCAAAATAGTTATAACATTTACTTTGCACTCTTCAGTTGTTGTAAACCGTATCTTAGTTGATTTCTTGCTAAATTTTTGAAATATTAAGCAATAAAAAGGGCCACAGGCATACTTCAGAGAACTTTGTCTAAATATATTATTGTGTGATGATGAATTCGTCAGAGACAGATCGTTAGCTGAATTGGAAGATAGAGAGACAGTGGTGGGTCGGCAAGTAGACCAGCGAGAGATGATTTCGGCCCTTGAAAGAAATAAATAGCGCTAGACCATGCCCTACAACTCAGGTTATTTTTGGATGAGGATGTTTGTCATGTGTGCACTTACTGTAACTCCCATACGCTTATGTCTTCTCATCATCTATCGACCTCCACCTAACAAGAAAAATAATCTCACATTTCCGATGTTCCTTGAAGAGTTTGGATGCCTAATTGAATCACTCATCGCTAATCCCTGCAGTTTTCTCTTGTCCGGTGACTTTAATTTTCATATGGATGTTCCCAACAACCGTGAAACTGTTATTTTTCGTGACTTGTTAGATACTTCCAACCTTCAACAACATGTTACTTCGTCTACTCATATCGCTGGACATACATTGGATTTACTGATTTCTAATGTCACTGATGATTTAATTTCTTCGGTTTCAACTCATCATGATCTTCCTTCTGACCATGCTGCTGTGAAGTGTCTGATTAATTTTGCTCGCCCTCCAGCATCAACTAAGACATTACTTACTCGCAAACTTCGTTCAATTATTATGCCTTCTTTTAAATCTGATATTTGTAACTCTTCTTTGATGACGGATCCTGCCATCGATTTAGATGAGCTTGTTTTGCAATACGATTCTGTTCTTAAGGATATTCTAGATTATCATGCTCCTGAAGTTCTAAAAACTGTAATACTACGCCCTCATGCTCCATGGTATAGCGATACTTTACGTGCAGCCAAGCAAGTGAAACGTCGTAGTGAGCGAAAGTGGATAAAATCTGGCCTTGCTGTGCATCATGAGTTGTATAAAGAACAGTGTATTATATACAGAGACCTTGTAAACAATAGTAAATCTAATTATCATCGCCATCAAATATCCGAGTGCAACCAACGAAGTCTGTTCCGTGTTATTGACAAGCTTTCTTCTCCGAAGTGTTTGAAAAAGCTTCCAAGTTTTGATAATCCTGTTGATCTTGCCAACAATTTCGCTAGTTTCTTCGAAGACAAAATTAAGAAACTGTATGGCAGATTTGATAATAATCATTCTCCACCCATCTCCGCTGACATTCATGATCATTGTACTTCGTCATTCGCCACTTTTCGTGTAGTCACTTCTGATGAAGTGATGAAGATGATCAAATCTTGTTCGATTACCTCCTGCAAGCTGGACCCTCTGCCATTATCTGTTTTTAAGGAGTGTTATTCTGAATTGCTGCCAGTCTTCACAGAGATTATTAATAGATCTTTGTCTTTTGGTCATTTCCCTGATCATCTTAAGGAGGCTTGCATCCTGCCACTTCTGAAAAAGCAACATTTGGACTCAGAGTGTTTGTCAAATTATCGTCCTATCTCTAACTTGAGATTCATCTCCAAATTGATTGAGCGTGCTGTTGTTAGTCAACTTCATGACTATCTCCATGAAAATAACCTTCATGCTAAAATGCAGTCTGCTTATCGTCCTTTCCACAGTACTGAGACTGCTCTTGTTCGTGTGCAGGACGAAATCTTACGTGCACTGGACAACCATAAGGAAGCAATCCTCGTGCTGTTAGATTTTTCAGCTGCATTTGACACTATCAACCATGAGCATCTCATCCAACGTTTATTTTCACGCTATGGAATTACTGGAACTGCCCTTAATTGGTTCTCTTCTTATCTGAACAACAGAACCCAGCATGTTCTCATCAACAATGTTAAATCAGATCGCCATCATCTCTGGTGTGGTGTTCCACAAGGTTCTGTAGCTGGGCCACTTGAATTTATATTGTTCATAGCCTTGCTCAAGGCAGTCGCATTATTCGCTCCGAAAAGACGCAGCTGTAAACCCACCCGCCGTATACCCTGTGCATGGTGTGTGCGATCACACCGAATGACCAACCCGTATACACACTGTCACATCGCACGAATACTGTTCACACAAGTCATCGCACTCGTACACCACTAACCGAATGCGGAGGCCGTTAGGCCGACAGCCTTGTCGGATCTGTATCTTCCCGTTTTAATGTGTTGTATTGAAAAAATTCCAATAGTGGACGAAATTGGGGGGGCTCTAGGATATGCTAGTATGCAGCTCATGAATATGTATATCGTGTCATGTCAATCTCCTGCGTATTTATCTGAACTTGTTCATTATTATTCCCCTACTCGGACTTAACGATCATCTCAACAGTCATTGCTTTCTGCTACTAGAGCTTCTTCCATTTTTTATGGCCACAGATCTTTTTCTTACGCCGCACCGTTTCTTTGGAATAGTCTTCCTGTGCATATTCGCCAAGCTAATACTTTACAATGTTTTAAGTCCTTGTTGAAAACTCACTTGTTTAAAGCTTCTTTTTTGTAGTTTGCCTATTTGTATCTTGTATCTTTCTCTAATTGTTTGTTTTATTGTTTCTTTAATGCGCTTAGAGGCTTTTGCATTAGGCGCTTTACAAATGTCTTATTATTATTATTATTATTATTATTATTATTATTATTATTATTATTATGAAGAAGTTTATTTTATGCTATCTACGATACATCCTACAGAGCCGGATCCAGACTATGGATCTGAGGCGCTAAAGGGGTGATGTTATTTAATGGACAGAATTCTACGTAGTATGTGAGCTGTGCCGAGGAGTGCAATCTTCTGGACTAAGTTGATGCTTATGCTGCCAGGGATACGTTCAATGAATTTCTCCAGTCCTTTCTTTACTAGTCCCAGAGCTCCGATGACCACTGGGATTGTCTCGGTCTTCATACTCCACATTCTGCTAATCTCGATCTCAAGGTCTTTGTATTTAGACAGCTTCTCGGCAACTTTAATTGAGGTGTTTCGTTCGGAAGGTATTGACACATCAATTAGTATACACCTCTGGTCTTTCTTGTCCTTGATGATGATGTCGGGTCTGTTGGCACTTGTCTGTTGTCCTTGATGATGATGTCGGGTCTGTTGGCACTTGTTATTATTATTATTATTATTATTATTATTATTATTATTATTATTATTATTATTATTATTATTATTATTATTATTATTATTATTATTATTATTATTGTTATTGTTATTGTTATTGTTATTGTTATTGTTATTGTTATTGTTATTGTTATTGTTATTGTTATTGTTATTGTTATTGTTATTGTTATTGTTATTGTTATTGTTATTGTTATTGTTATTGTTATTGTTATTGTTATTGTTATTGTTATTGTTATTGTTATTGTTATTGTTATTGTTATTGTTATTGTTTTGTTATTGTTATTGTTATTGTTATTGTTATTGTTATTGTTATTGTTATTGTTATTGTTATTGTTATTGTTATTGTTATTGTTATTGTTATTGTTATTGTTATTGTTATTGTTATTGTTATTGTTATTGTTATTGTTATTGTTTTGTTTTGTTTTGTTTTGTTTTGTTTTGTTTTGTTTTGTTTTGTTTTGTTTTGTTTTGTTATTGTTATTGTTATTGTTATTGTTATTGTTATTATTATTATTATTATTATTATTATTATTATTATTATTATGACGGTATCCAAAACCCAGACAAAAATCAAGGCTTAATACAAGGCGATTTCGTTTTCTGGACGCATCAGCGCAAGGTGGCTGAACAGCGTTGTCGTTCAGTGACGCGCTCTCTGCAACCACCGTCTCTATCTCCTCCAAATCAGCTGCCTCGAGCTTCTCGTGGGCAAGTATGAAATTGTGTAAAATACACGCACTTGTGATTACAAAAGAAATATGTTCCAGGTTGAACATATCGATGTGATGAAGCCTTCGCCACTTGTATTTCAGCAAACCAAATGCTCTTTCAATGTGTGCTCTTGTAGAGCTTTAGAAGCTTGTTAAACTGTTTTTGTTCTGCTGTAAGGTTCCCATTGTCGCGGTAGGGAGTCATCAGGTCGGTAGATAGGGGATATGCAGTATCTCCGAGCAAGTGCTTGTTAGGGGGGATTGGATGTAGGTCGAGGTGTTCTCGCAAGGGGCTCTCTCTGTAGACACGGGCATCATGAACAGATCCCGGGTAGACACAAAAGATGGCCGAAAACTGTAGCGAACTTTGGCAGACTGCCTGTAGGTGAACGCTGGCATAACCCTTGCGGTTGATATATGAGTCACGGAAGTTCTTACTGTTCGGGCCTCTTATGGATATGTGTGTGCCATCAATACATCCAACAACACCGGGCATGCCTGTCTTCTTGCTAAACCCATCTGCCACTTCTTGTAAGTCGCCTGTAGGCCAAGTTATGTATTTCAAGCGCAGCGCCTGAATTGTATGAACAAAGTCCATAAAGATCCGATATAGGGAGCTCTTGCCCATATCAAACAAGTTGCCAACGCATCTGTAGCAGTCGGGATTGGCAAGCATCCAGAGAGAGGCATACATTCGTTCCTCCAATGAGTGTTCTACCCGATCAGTGTTTAAGCTGTTCATCTCTTCACACAGAGCCTGTTATACAAAGAAACAAAAGCATTATAATAGGTAAGATAAAAGTGAATGTAACGAAAACAAAAATACGTTTAAAACGGTTTCAACAAATTTATAACGGGCGCTTCTCGAATAAAAGTGTTTAAAATGTGTAATTGCCAGATAAAATGTCATCATTTTACACGGATGGGAGCCTATATAATTTTGTTTGGAAGGGACCAACAAAAACAGGTTTATTGATGTCATTATTATCTTGTAATTCTAACCTTTGAATTTGAGATTTATTTTCAAAATTGTTACCACTCCCGAGGTTGGACCAATGCTCGTCAATGATTTAGAAACATAATTATTTTATAAGCCTATAGAAAACATAACTAATTCTTACTTTGAAAGTTGATCTTTCCATTCGGAAATGCTGTTTGAACACTTTGTCCGTCCACTGAGGAATCACTTTGCTCACAAAACCAGTGATCCGTACATTGTTGCACCCTGCTACGCATTTTCCCCCGCACGACTCACAAACAGACCAACAATCCTCGCTTTTAACTTGTGCGAGTTTCCCAATTATATCAGCACACAGATCAGGAATATAATCATGGTCAACTACCATAAATTCCTCGAAAACTTTAGCTATAGTAAGCAAAGTAACCCCGTTGGTCGCCATTTTTTTTTTTACAAGTAGCGAACGTGCGTACAATTTTTGAAAAGCGCGTTCCGGTCCCGGCTGTTAGCGTAAACCACTCTCAGAAAACGTTGGCGCAAACGCTCGCGTAAGCGGAACGCACCCCAGGGGCCTTTCTCAAACCACGGCTTGGGCTCCGGCTCAGGCTCAGGCTCCGCGTGCTGTGTACGCAGCTTGCATGTAACCTGCATTTTGGAGCAGCGCGTATTGCACGGATATCAGCACGCGGAGCCTGAGCCGGAGCCCAAGCCGTGGTTTAAGAAAGGCCCCAAGACAAATCATTATACCAGGGTGCGGGCACAACTTAACTTGAAAACAACATGGCGGCGCCCAGGTGATTAATTTAAGCGCTTTTATAATATAGACTAGCGGGATGCCGCGCATCGCGCGGCAACCCCGCTAGAAATCATATTGTACAAAATTAATTTGTTTGCAATTTCCCCGTCCCCTGTCCAACATTGAACCCCTTCCCTCTACTCTCCCGTCCCATAACCGAGCCTCTGTGTTTGTCAGCCTTCGTCCCCGCGATCACCTACGTTGTAACTGTTCTTTGATTGAGACTTTATGCCTATGTGTTCCATGTTCGCACGGGTGTTCTTTCCCAGTCGCGTTATACCCCGCTTGCGGCGCCCGCTAGAAAACATTGCGTATATAATTCTGCAAGTAGCGTGGAGTGGTTAAGTGGAGGGACACCCTGAGTCACGACGAACCTTTTAGTTTTAGTGCATTCATTATAAACCGTACACTTGCTCGTCTTTTTTCTTGTTTCTTTTTACTTGACGGTCCCATCTAGTATGTTTTCTAGTTTCGCGCGGGTCCCGCTAGAGGTTCTTCCCAGTCCCGTTACACACGTTTCGCTTATTTTGTTCCCGTTCAATTTATTTTGACTTTCCTTCACTCCCTGTCACACTCCGTGTGCCCCTTCCCTCTCCCCGTCCAATAGTCCCGCGCCTCCTTGCCTCCCTGCCCCGCTATCCCGTGCGTTGGCATTGCTCGTTGTTTGCCACGGGTTGCCCATATAGTCCGGGAGCCCAGCAGGGTTTATTGAAAATATTGAGTGCAAAAGGTTTGAGGTGTGGGATGTGCAGGGCCCCCCGTGGGAACCTTAATGTAAATTCGTAAGCGCACCGAGTGGTGCGTTGGGAGGGGGGAGCCCCCTAAACTCACCCAAAAGTCCATTTAAATGAACTGTTGAGTGCAAGCAAAATTTCTTCATATATTGAAATGCCATGGTCCACTGACTATAAATTCCGTACTTAAGAAAATAAACAATGGTGCCAAGTGTACTTAAGAAGGCCCTTAATTAGTGCTAATTAGACGTTTAAATGAAATTTTGAGTGCAACGATGAAACATGTGTCAAAGACTGTGCTGACTCAAAATCAACTACTTGAGAAAATTTTAAGTGGTGCCATCTTTGCTTAAGAAAGGGTCAAAGGTCAACAAAGGTCAAAGGTCGAAATGCCATGGTCTACTGAATGAGATTTCCATATTTAAGAAAGTGAATATTGGTAATATTGGTGCCAAGTGTAATTAAGAAGAACCTTAATTAGTGCTAAATGAAATTTTGAGTGCAACGATGAAACATGTGTCAAAGTGTACCTTAGACTGTGCTGACTCAAAATCAACTACTTAAGAAAATTTTAAGTGGTGCCATCTTTGGTCAAAGGTCAAGGTAATGAAAGTGATGATTGCAAGCAAAATGTCTTCATAGATTGAAATGCCATGGTCTACTGGATGAGATTTTCGTATTAAAGAAAGTGAATGTGGTGCCATTAGGAGGGACCTTAATTAGCTCTAATTACACGTTTAAATGCAATTTTGAGTGCAAGTATGAAACATATGAGGGGCCGTTTATGACTAAATGAGCAAACCCATATATATATGTACCAAAGACCAAAGTAATGGTTTTCACACTCGATGATCAAGACACAACATCAAACATCACAATTAATGGTTCAGCACTGGAGCAGGTGTCACAGTTCAAATACCTTGGTGTGACTCTGACACCATCCAACGACTCCTCCTGTGAAGACAAAGGCTGAATTTACGGCTCGATGATTTTCGTTCCCGATTTTAACCTTTGACGGCTGTTGACGTCCTTTGTATGAGACTTTATGTCTTATATATGTGGGTGCACATGTCTTATATATATGAAACTACGTCCAATATAGAGGGCGCTGTTAAATATATTTGTGTTTGTCATTTATATTTGAGGTTTTTGGTCCTTTATATATATTTGCCGTTTCATATTTTGAGTCAGTACAGTTTTAGGCACACATCATTTTAATCCTAGCACTCAAAATTTGATTACAATTGTAATTAGTGCTAATTAAGGGCCTTCTTGATTAAACTTTGCACCAATTTCTTAACTGAGGAAATCTTATTCAGTGATCCATAGCCTCTCAATCCTTGAAGAAACCTTGCTTGCAATCAATAATACAATCAATATTTGACCATTTTTGTCTTTGACCCTTTCTTAAGCAAAGACTGCACCACTTAACATTTTCTTAAGTAGTTGATTTTTAGATCGCAGTCTAAGGTACACTTTGGCACATGCCCTGCCTTGCAGTAACACTGCTGCGTTACCAAAGACACGCGCACGCAGTGATGTTTTTACTCCGCTTTTTCGTTCCATCCGAAAAGTACTATTGCACGCTGGCAGCGTGCATTAGTACTTTTCGGATGGAACGGAAAAGCACGGTAAGTGACTCAGCGTGCATTGGTACTTTTATTTGCTATCACGTGACGGACAATCCTCCAATCAAATGGCAAGGATCTGCTTGGGTGTTATGTACAATTTTATATAACTGGCATACAGATCCTTGTCATTTGATTGGTGGAACTTACTTCACGTGCCATTGGGAATAGCATTTCCCATTCAACAGTTAGGATCATCCTTGTTCCCAATGTTTTTGAGCAGTACAACGCCGCCGCGCCGCTGCTCAAACAAAGGAGCACCTGTGCCAAAAGGTTGTGATCCGATTTGTGCATTGTTGCCGCATATGATTTTGGTTGTCGGTAATTTGTGTGATTTTTCATAATGTAAAATACATCAAATGACAAGGATCTATATGTCATATTGAGTGGCTTTAATTCTTGGAATGGAAGGAATATTATCGCTCGGTAAAATTTGGACTGATCCATTTCACTCGGCTTCTCCTTGTGAAATGGAACAGTCAAAATGTTACCTTGCGATAATATTCCTCCCGTTCCACTCTGAGCGACTCACTATTTGTATACTAAATCTAGATGCTGTATTTATAACACCGTTAATTAATTTAGGGCGTAATAACGCCCTATACGGCGTTGTATCGCCGTACTGAAAAAGTGTTTAGTTGTTGTTGGCGATGATCAGCCACCGTAGTATCCACATTCAAACCGGGGACGTAATAACAAAAGGGACAATGGGTCCACGGTTGCTATCACAAAGGAAATCATTATGGTCCAAAGAGTTGAACAAAGGAGGGTCCATGATTGCAGGAGTTTGCACACTAACTTATGTGTAACTTGACATTTTAAAGACCCCACCAAATACAGACTCAAATTGTGCAGATTCTCGAGCAGAGTATTGGAATGTGTCCGATGTTCGTTGCTATTCGAGTTTCAAGCTTCCCCTCTTTTTGAAAGTTCGAGATTTGGTTGTCCGAAATCTCTGAAGTGAATTTCAATGTCGGGTGCAGGTTGTTTAACACCTTAATGAAATGCAACGCTTGATTTCTATTGCCATTGCAAATTACTAGTACATCGTCTCTGTATCTCAGGAAAGCCACTAACTCTGGGTTGTTCTAAAGATGAGTTCTAAAAGACATTGCGTGGTTTTTTTTGTAGCTTTTGGTTTGGTTTATAGGCCTGGTTTTGCTTCTTCCAAAGCATCGCAAACATGAGTTTATAACACCCCGCACAAAAATTGCGTCTTTCTTTGGTTTAGAGCGCGTCATACTTCTTAAGCCCTTTTCACACAACAGAACCATTTCCCGGGAAATTAACTCCCGGGAAAATCCCGGGAGTTTCTAACCCCACCGCCACCCCAAGCAACCGTTCTCACTATCCAAATTTGGTAACTCCCGGGAGTACTTTTCCCAGGAATATGCACGGTCGTTTCACACATACGATCAAACCCCGTGAACCACAATGCCACGCGCGCATGCTGTTGTTTACGGCTGCAAATGTACTTCCTAGCCACATGCGACCCAAAATGATTGCACATTGTATTTGAGTGTTGTTGTACCAGTATTTGTGTGATTACGGCGGAGAAGAAGTCTTACAGATCGGAGAAGACGTCGCCGAGAAGACGATTGCTGTGACAGTGTTTTAAAGACATGCGGTATAACAATCGGATGGAATTTGTCGTACGATTGACGGGTTTTATTGGTTTACAGGTCAATCTGGTCTATCAAGAAGAGCGGTCACTGGTGGGGTGGGGGGGGGCAAGTTGCTAATAGAAAAAGCGAAAGGGAGCTATTTACTTTGCGACAGCTTTTTTTCTCCTTTTGAGAACTGTAGCTTAATGGACTTTTGTTCGTGTTTTACCTAGAGGTGTTGTGTCTGCATTCATCGTTTCTGGCGCCTTAAAAACAGATTGCTCTGGGTAGATAGGGCTCGTTAGCCTTGGGCGGCAGCCTATTTTAGGGAAAATGTTAGTTCTGATTTAAAACCTGGGCAGGTGGGGCTCATAAGCCATCGGAAAATTCTGATTTCAAACCAACTGGACCTGCCTCAACAGTTGAACAAGCGGAAGAAGAGGAAAACTCCAAACGTTTGTGATGGCGGACGATGGCTGCAACGGAGGCTACATCTCTGGTCGTCTGGGTCTTCCTTGTCACCAGGTACTGACTCAGCCTCTGCCAGTTATTGTGTGGTTGTGGGTGCGAAACGGCCTACCCACATAAACAAAATTCACGCGCAAGCTTTCTCCACATGGAATAAACCTCCATCTCAACCAATCATAAGTCCTGCGGCGATGGACTAGTGGCAACGGGGACAGGTGAAGTGATCCCTGGAAGTCCCTAGCCACGACTCTGCCTGTAGGAGGCATTCGTTGGATGGTCGCTCTGCACTTGGATTGAAACAGGAGTGCACTTCTGCAGCTGCGAGCGTGTCTGAGCAGCTCTCATCTAGGATCTCCTCTGCTCACCCCATACGGGGAAAGGGCTAGAAAAGGCGCCACCAAAATAGGCTGTTTCGCATCATCCTGGCTGGAACATCGCGTCCAGAGGGATCACTCTTATTGCGGTCGAAAACAAAGAATGAATTTTGCTACATGGAATGTAACAAACTGAATGGACAATTCGGACCGACCTGAACGGAGAACTGCTATTGTTGCCAACGAGCTCGCATGATACAATTGACATCGCTGCCCTCAATTAAACAAGACGGGCGGAGGCGGGGCAGCTGAATAATTTAGGCAGTGGATATACCTTTTTCTGGACAGCGAAAATCTATTAATGACTGGCGTTCACATGGAGTTGGTTTTGCAATGAAAAATCAACTCCTAATGTGTATGTGTGAACTACCTATCAGTATCAGTGAACGTCTGATGACTCTTCGGATTAAATTGACACAGTTATAAGTGCATATATGCACCAACCCTGGATTCTGATGGGGAAGCTAAAGAACAGCTCTATGCTGCCCTTGATAACGTCCTTACTTCAAGATTGTCCTCCTTGGTGACTTAAACGCAAGGGTAGGTAAAGACTCAGACCTCTGGAATGGCATCATTGGTAAAGAAGGTGTAGGGAAAACCAACTCCAACACTCTCCTTCTTCTTTAGCAAGTGTGCTGAGCATAAACTAGTCATTACCAATACCATCTTCAGACAGAGCGTTAAGTATAAGATAACCTGGAGACACCCCCGCTCAAAACATTGGCACCTCCTGGACTATGTTATTGTTCGGCGTGGAGATCTAAATGATGTTCGCATCACACGTATCATGAGAGGTGCTGATGACTGCTGGACTGAACATCGTCTTGTGAGATCGTAATACGATTGTCAGTTAGCTCCGCAAGGAAACAACGTTTGCAAGCCAAATGTCTTTGGAGGAAATACAATACTCAGAGTGTTCAAGATCCCCAGCAGCGGATTGTTCTCACACAAAGTATCACTGACAGACTGACTGACCTTCCAATCAACAGTGACACAAGCGTTGTGGATGACCGGCAGTCCCTAAAAACTGCTGCTCACGAAGCATGTGCCAACTCCATCGGTTACTCCACCAATAAGAACCAAGATTGGTTTGATGACAACAATGCTGAGATTGAGTCTTCTATTTGCAAGATGCAAAAAGGAAATCCTTCCGCGCCTGGCAAAATGATCTGAGCTCCAGGCACAAGGAAACAACCTACAATGAACTTAAGGCTTATGCCCAAAAGAAAATCAGAGACATAAAGAACAACTGGTGGCGACTTAGAGCCAGAGAGATCCAACACTTTGCTGATAATCATGATACTCGCTTCTTCAATGCAACAAAATATGTGTGTGAACCAAGCTCTCGAGGACCTACACCCCTGCGTTCCCTTGATGGTTAAACGAATGGGTAAACGAATTATCTATCCGACCGCATGCAGTAAAGTAACGGACGGTCTCGGGCGCTTTTCGGTGATCAACTCGACCGATCCGGGGCAACGTGTTTTTAGGTGTTCGGGCCAACAGCCCGGAACACCTCTTATTTTTGTTCGTTTTTTTAGGTGTTCGGGCAACAGCCCGAACAACTCATTGATTTTGTTCGTTTTTTTAGGTGTTCGGGCCAACAGCCCGGAACACCTCTTATTTTTGTTCGGTTTTTTTTTTCTTTTTCTTCATACTTCTTCTTCTTCTTCTTCTTCTTCTTCTTCTTCCCGTCCCTTGTCCGCTAACAAAAGCGCCTTTGTCAAACTCGTATGAACTTGAAACTTCACACATAGTTAGCGATTTATTAGGAGAAGAAACCGTGTGAGTTACGTCATAATGACGTCATCAATTCTTGAGTTATGAATATTCAAAGTTTGTTAATTCAAAAAATCATAACTTTTGATCTACATGAGGGATTCTTACAATCGAAACATCATCGGAATAGGGCATTAAAAACTCCGTAAACGCCCCACAGACAACACCCCATTTTGATGTTGTCTTCCGGCTCAAAAGAGAGGTTGAAAATTTCAAAATTCACGTCTAAAGAACAACGTAAATCCCCATTGGTATGTGCATAAACATTGCACGTAGGCATACACACAACGTGAAGTGTATACACACAACGTGTAGTGTATACACACAACGTGTAGTGTATTAGCGGTGCAGCAGAGTCACGCTCCAGTGATCATCCATAGAGCGCGAAAAAGCTTCATGAAGAATAGTCTTCCTTCAAGGCGGTTAAAACATACATGCCCCTTACAGTCTTTTCTACAGTCGTCAATATTTCCTAAGTTCATATAACCTAAACTACATAAGCTATTTTGACAATCTATACATCATACGAAAGGGCGTTACGTACTTTACAGAAATGGATATGTTGGTGAACTTTCGTTGACCTTTTGACCTGTTTAAACCGGATGTGACTGTGAAATGATTTGAAAGGGCGTTGTTTATTGCCTTTTAGGTTGAAATATACATCATTTGATGCTTAACCATCACCACAGCATACAAGTCTGGCAAAGGTCTGGTTTAAAAGACATACTTGCTAAGCTCACATAAACTTGAAACTTCACACATAGTTAGATATTCATTAGTAGATGAAACCGTTTTAGTTTCGTCATGATGACGTCATCAGGTGTCGAATTACAAGGTTTTTAGGTTCAAAAAGTGACCATTTGCTTTTCGCTTTATGTCTTCGAATTTTACAGTTATGATATTCATAATTACGCATCTGATGGATCAAGACTGGGACTACATCTGAAAAGTTAACGTCAAAATCGTATGACCCCTCCTTCCGTTCGTACCGGAAGGTCAAAGTTTGCAATTGTATATTTTTCTTCAAAAATACATCTCCGTCCCTTGCCCTCTAACAAAAGCACACTTCCCAAACCTGTATGAACTTCTAACTT
Source organism: Asterias amurensis (assembly GCF_032118995.1). NCBI lineage: Eukaryota > Metazoa > Echinodermata > Asteroidea > Forcipulatida > Asteriidae > Asterias > Asterias amurensis. The sequence goes on from NC_092651.1 coordinate 6,854,472, forward strand.
CACACATAGTTAGATATTTATTAGGAGAAAAAACCGTTTGAGTTACGTCACGATGACGTCATCAATTCTTGAGTTATGAATTTTCAAAGCTTATTATTTTAAAAAATCATAACTTTTGATCTACATAATGGGTTGTTACAATCGACACATCATCGGAAAGTTCGTTAAAAACTCCGTAAATGCCTCGCAGACATGATCCCATTTTGATCTCGTCGTCTGGTTCAAAATCGAGTTTGAAAATTCATAATTTCATGTATAAAGAACTACGAAATTTCCCCATTGGAAATTGCAAATTAAAACCTAAAGCCAATCTCACACAAAAATATTGCATTTGTGAAGAAAAAAAGGAGTCGTTTAAAACTGTGACACAAGTTTAACTATAAAAGTTAACGACACGTTGTAGAAAAAGTCATCTTTATGTTTATGGTTTAATGTTTTTGAACCACGTCATCACGTAACGCCCAACCGAACACCGTATTTTTGTAATTAACAAAGGTTTTATGTCTAGTTTTTTTTCTTATTTTTCTCGCTGTCGATTGTCCGCAAGAAAAAGCATAGATGCGAAGCTTGCATTAAGTTGAAACTTTGCACACAGGTAGACAATATCCAGTAGATGATACAAAAGTTGTTACGTCACGATGACGTCATCAATTGACGAGATAAACTAATTCAAAGTTTATTATTTCAAAAAATCATAACTTTTGATCTACATGAGAGATTTTTACAATCAATACATCATCGGAAAGGGCATTAAAAACTCCGTAAACACCTCACAGACATGACCCCTTTTTTATCTTGTCTTCTGGTTCAAAATCGAGGTTGAAAATTCTAAAATTCATGTATAAAGAATTACAAAATTCCCCCATTGATTGCGCGTAAAGATTTTACAATTACATGTACATGTACTTTGTCACTACGTGTAAGTATGCGGTGCATTGTGGTCACCACGTGTAAGTATGCGGTGCATTGAGGAGCATAGCCACGCTCTGCACCACGTGTTGATCGTTTTATCTATGAATCCTAATATAGGGATACTAAGCATGGAGGAAGACCGTTGTCCTGCAACGCGAGGAGGAGGCAAAGGGGAATCTTTGGAAGGCGAAGTTTCTCGCCTGCTGAAATAGTGAAGTTAGTTGACCTTTGTGCATTGAATTGGTAGGTGCTTAAACAACAAATTTTCACATGTTGAAGAGACGCTGAAGAGAAAGGCCGACACTCTACATAGTTAGAGGAACATTACAGATTTTGCTAACCTGTAGAAGTTCGAGATCGATCGGCCATCTGGGTCACGAGAGAACAGTGAAAAACCGATTACAAATTTTGCATTGCATCGATACCTAAACAAAAATGAATAAACGCTCACTGAGCGAAAAACTCCAAACGTGAACTTATAGATTATTTATTTCTCAGCAAATATAAAATTTCAGACAGAAATGTTTCGAGGGATGTTTTCAACTTAGACCGTGTAAGTTTTATGTAAATCTGTGATCTTCACGATTTTTGTTTCTTACCAATTTATTCTGTAAATTCCCTACCAATTCTGTAACGTCTAATTGTTATATTCTAAATAGTGTGTCATAACTAATAACTTGCATGGTGGAAATACGATATGGAAAGGTTCGACTATTTCTAAATGAGTTGGGGTGGTTTTGAAAAGAACCATTGGTTTCAACTCTTTGCTCCAGAAGACGATTAGAGCATTACATAACGTCGAAATGAAACTAATGGTTCTTTTCAGAACACCCCAACTCACTTGAGATAGTCATTACAATCATGGTTTTACCGCTAACCTTTCCATATATATAACTAATAATGTTTCCCTTGCTCCAAGAAAGAAGGCAGAGTGTTAGTAGTGTCTAAGTGTTTTTTTGTTTATAATAAATAATGCGTAATTATAACTAATGATGTTTTAAAGACTTATCTCCTCCCAAGTCCAATGTTTAGTAATTACAATTGCTTGTTGGAAATAATCGTGGTATGAACCATGTAATTCCGCTACATCTCCAAGAAATCTTGCATATTGTTACTAGTTATGACATTAAAACTCTCTTCTAGTTACTATTCTGCAGATGTGTCAATTCAAACTAATAATTTTTCCCCTTGCACACTAGCCTTGCTCAAGGCAGTCGCATTATTCGCTCCGAAAAGACGCAGCTGTAAACCCACCCGCCGTATACCCTGTGCATGGTGTGTGCGATCACACCGAATGACCAACCCGTATACACACTGTCACATCGCACGAATACTGTTCACACAAGTCATCGCACTCGTACACCACTAACCGCATGCGGAGGCCGTCAGGCCGACAGCCTTGTCGGATCTGTATCTTCCCGTTTTAATGTGTTGTATTGAAAAAATTCCAATAGTGGACGAAATTGGGGGGGGGCTCGAGGATATGCTAGTATGCAGCTCATGAATATGCATATCGTTCGTCAGACCTATCAGACAACACAGGATGTGAGGCAAATGAATTATTCATTTTGACGCCCAATCACGCACTTCCCTTATCACGACCTTTGGACCCTATCATGCGTCCGTGGTGGTGGTGTGTGAGGTAAACATGTCTCGTCTTTCGCGGGCATTATGGTAATGAGCTGACCGTGGGAACTCTTCGCTTATTATAGTAATGAGGTCAGTGGCTTCAACACAGATCCTACAAGGCTGTCGGCCTGACGGCCTCCGCATGCGGATAGTGTACGGGGCATCGTGTCGTGCGATGTTACGCACAGTGAATACGGATGGGTTTTACGCACAGTGAATACGGGTGGGTTTTTATACAGCGGCGGTCTTTTTTCGGAATGAATAATTCGACTGCCTTGAGCAAGGCTACTTGCACACGTTCATTTTTATAGCAAAGACTTATGTCCTCCCAAGTCAAATGCTTAGCAATTACAAGCGCTTCTCTGAAACAATCGTGATATAATCTATGAAAGTGAAGCAAAATTGATACAAAGGTTTTATGTTTATTTTTTGTAGCGAAGTTGAACCCTTTTTTAATCAATTAGAACTATAAGTAAGTGCTTAATCCGCTACAGCCCCAAGAAAAATCGCGTAGTGTTAGTATTAGTATAATATTGCTATTTTCTAAATAGTGTGTAATTATAACTAATAACTTATCTCCTCACAATTCCAAGGTTTAGTAATTACAAGTGCTTGTTGGAAATAATCTTGGTATTATCAATGACTTTAAGTGAAACAAAATTTATTTGATTGGTAAAAGTGCTTCAAGTAGACAGCTGTGCAACATTGCCCCCATGATGACAAATACATGACAAATATTGATGAGTATACAAATATTGATGAGTATACAAATATTGATGAGTATACAAATATTGAGTGGCTTAGAGTGGAATGGGAGGAATATTATCGCAAGGTAAAATTTGGACTGTTCCATTTCACGAGGCCAAGCCGAGTCAAATGGATCAGTCCAAATTTTACCGAGCGATAATATTCCTTCCATTCCACTAGTTAAAGCCACTCAATATTTGTTTTATATAACTGACATATAGATCCTTGTCATTTGATGTATTTTAGAAGTATAACATTATGAAAAATCACACAAGTTACTGGTTCGGAACGAATCATATAGCGCCGCGTAGCGGCAACAATGCACAAACTTAATTGCAATCCGATCACAACCTTTGCACGGGTGCTCCTTTGCTTTAGCAGCGGCGCGGCGGCGCTGTACTGCTCAAAAACATTGGAAACAAGGATGATCCTAACTGTTGAATGGGAAATGCTATTCCCCATGGGCGAATAGGTCTTTTTGATCGCCGGTGCGGATGGGAGTAATAATATTGAATGTCACGTGAAGTAAGTTCCACCAATCAAATGACAAGGATCTGTGTGTCAGTTATATAAAATGTTCTACACATGCGTAGTATGACGACGGGATAGTAATGGTGATCTGGGAACTAGACAAAGAGAGCTATGACCAACATCGTTTACATGGTAGGCCTACATCACCTTGGTGCCCTCTGGTTCTCTTCGTAAACCTTGTTTTACATGTTTTGGTGGGATACCTTTCCAACCAAGGTGTTTGCTTGTAATAATTATGGTGTCTAATATTATCTAATACGAAATAAACAGTTTATATTTTAGTTTTATTGCATATTTTTATGTTAACGTTTTCATTTTAACTTTAATATTTTTTTATTTATATGCGTAAAGTCCATAATGCAGTATTAAATCTAAATTCAACACGCGGTTCTGAGTATAATAAATCATTCATTTCCACTATTCATATATTCGACGAGATGGTTTCTAAGCTCCTGCCGTGACTTCAGGGCTACTTAAATCAGATGCCGTGCTAGATCTCCTCCTCCTCCTCCTCACCATGAAACTCCATCAGCATTTCACCTGATGAAGCAGTTGCCTTCCCCACGATGTGATTACATCTAAGCATTTGCAACTCAGCCGGCTCATTCGCACTTTCGTTGCTGAGCATCCCTTGCTGTAACGGGTACTCTTCGACTCTTAACTCGGAGTCGATGCCATGGACGCCATGGAATTTACCCTTGTTGTGAAACCTGCACAAATTAATCAATGATCCACAGCAGGGTAATGTGGCTATTTGAACACAAATTATCACCCGTTTGTATCATTTTGCATAGTCGCCAGACAGATTTGAGAGCCCAATGGGGGTAGAGTGTAAACATAATATGCCCAATAAATTGTGACCTGGGCGTTGTTAACTTCCAACTTGAGGTATTGTGGATGATATAGGTCATGAAAACGGCCCTATTTGCCGAGAGGTCCAGGGAAATTTCCAAAGATTGATGCTCGGACTTTTGGGAAATTACACCGGTGTAGGTGTGTTTTTATTTGGAGAGTGAAAAACTCGACGGGCTCTCAAACAGGGGGTTAAAGTTCACGAGTCAAATTATTGTTCCCTTTAATGTAAAATGCTGTGAGATCACGCGCATGCTCAGATGGCTTAATGTGTGCTGCCACCTGTCACCTGAAAGTCACCCATCACCGACTCGCATCCTGTTTATTCAATTCTGTATAAACAGGGTGTCCCGTTTTTGTTTAGTTTTATTTGTTTTTGCTCTGAGATAACTTAAAATCTTCTTCACAATTGCCAAAAATAAAATAAGGCATTTACTAATTGAATGAGTTTTTGTGTGTTAATCATATATATATATATATATGTTTGTTCCCGGCGCAATTTAACCCTTTGGGCTCGTTTGATGTGATGTCATTGGTCACAATAGCCTATTATCCCCACATGTAGCTATTAAAAACTTTTGTAATGTTATGGATCAAAGCTCACGTTTTAACATGAAAATCCGTACTCCAAAAGGTAATGACGGTATTAAACATATCTTGAAAGCTTTTTATCTGAGATGCTTTTTTGACTGAGATTCTAATTTTTGCACCCTTTTTCCGAAATATCAATTCAATTTAATTCAATTCAGTTCACAGATACTACCATTGAAAACAAAGCAATACAATCCATAAACAATTTCAAAATAATAAAAATGCTTAAATTGAATTTAATAAAAAAATAGCGGTTGTTTTTGTTTAATGGTGCAATCTCTAATATAGGGTGACTATGCTTCGTTAATGTATGTTGTGAAAATATCCTACGTGAGTGGGTCAGTACCCATACAATACGAAAACAGAAGTGTACCGAAATATTCAAACGAAATTGATTATCGATGAGTCCGGTGACATGGGAAAAAATAATTCATTATTTACCATAGCTCACTGCCGTTCCGGATCTTGAAATCCTTGTTACTCAGTTTGGTGATAGGGTGGAACCATAACCAATGACCGTTGTACTTCTTTTTAAACCAAATGGCAATATAACCGCCGATGATGACGTCTGCCTCCCACGGCACATCCATCTCCCGCTCGTTGACAGTAAAAATAGCCTTAAAGTCAGACAGAGATAGAAAATGTTTTAAGTTATCTGCTCCTCAATGCACATCCTTTTGACTTCTTTACCAACTTTGGCCCAACTCTTGGACGCAAATGAGGACCCCTGTCATTTCTGGGCCACGTGAAGAGCTAAATTATTCCCGTCAATGACCCAAGATCTTGATGTTGAATTCCAACGAACAAGGGGGTTTGGGGGAAAAGTGGATGTAAAAGGAATCTTAATATCTTGCAACAATTAATTCACGCTATATTCCGTATGAATAGTTACGAAATTTGTCAACCTTTTATAACAAGTGGATATGTCTAAAAAGAAAAAAAAATCCAGAACTAAAAGCTTCACATTAACAAAAGTGTGACATTAATTTCAAAAAGCCAACAAGATCTTTCATTTTGATATGTAATGTGTTTTGGTGAATAAGTTATTTTTCCTTTCGAAAACATAATGGATTTTTTAAAGAAGTTTGTGCATCTATGTTTGAACACGCAAACCGTCAGCTTTATTGTATGTTTTTAAGTCAGAGAGAAAGTTTCAAATTATATGCCAAAAGAGTTGACAATCGTAACCGATGCACTCTGAACAACTTTGTTAGGGTCAATACCTTCACACTTGTTTTTGGTTGCACCGTGATCCCAACCTCGGAGCTGAAAGTTTCTGTTTTCTTCTCGGTCTGACCCTTAGTGTTTGAAGCCGTCACCGTAGTGCTGACTTCTGCACTTCCGCCAAACTCCCCTGGCACACCCATGCTGAATGAGACTTTCTCCCCAATTACAATGGTGTCTGTCAACGACCAGGTGTAGGCACTTGAAAATTCAGTCTGTTAGATCAACAAATAAGAACAAACTGGTTATGTTGATTTCTGTTCACAACTCAGCAACAAACTGGACTGAATAGTCATAAACCTCATACAACATCACTTATCGTGTAATGTTTGCATAATATAGAGCCTGCTTAATAGAACAATAATGTAAACAGCAATCAAAATGGTTCATCTCAGTAGACGTTAAATTTGCATCGGGGGTCAGTCCACCCGCAGAACACTCGATTAAATAAGTATTAGTCATTCTGCGCGAGTAGGCATGATTTTTCATTTGTGTACTAATAAATACAAAGGGCTTCTGATATTCAGTCTTTTTCGGCCTTTTCTGGAAAGTCTCATCCAAAATAATATACCAGTAAATTGAGAAAAAGAGCATATCTGTCGTTATGTATTAAAAAAATCGGTGCAACTCAATTTTTAAAGAGAGAAATTTGTACGTGAAAAATGGCTCCAAAAACGGAGAAAACAAGTCACAAAAACACGGAAAATTTTCCCGTTATGAACGTCGGCAACAGTCCCCAATTAGTATGTATGGATAGATTATTTCATATTCTACCTGGAAATGTTTAAACCGAGACCGGATCGTTCCTAGTCCAGTCAGGATACCGCGATTAGACAGAATGGTTTTCCTGCAGGGGTGATTGGCTGACGATGACATCATCGACTGATAGGGCAGCATGCTGTTTTTCGTTGGCATGGTACCTTGACCACCAAGCCTAAGTTAGTCAATAACAAAAGCGCCCGTCTATACCACTTGCTTGGTGGTCAAGGTACCATGCCAAAGAAAAACAGCATGCTGCCCGATCAGTCGATGATGTCATCGTCAGCCAATTACCTGTGCAAGAAAACCATTCTGTCTAATAGTTGACTTTTTCGTAATGTGAGATTTGGATTAACAGTGGAAATCGCTGTATTCTGACTGGACTAGGAACAATCCGGTCTCGCTTTTAACATTTCCAGGTAGAATGTGAAATAATCTATCCATACATACTAATTGGGGACTGCTGCCGACATTCATAACATGAACATTTTCCGTGTTTCTGTGACTTGTTTTCTCTGTTTTAGAAGCCATTTTTTACGAACAAATTTCTCTTGTTAAAATTTGAGTTGCACCGATTGTTTTAATACATAACGACAAATATGCTCTTTGTTTCAATCTGGTACATTATTTTGGTTGAGACTTTTCAGCAAATGCTGAAAATGACCGAATTCCAGAAGCTCTTTTGACTAATTAGTATTCAAACCGAGGTCACGCATAAAAAAAACGCCGCATATCCCTGTAGATAATGGGGTAGACTGGGTTACTTCACACTTGATCCTGCTAGGAGGATCAAAGGAGGATCTTATCTCGAAAGGGCGATCAACAGAAGGTCACCGGCTAGTGTGAACGCGATCAGGATCGGGATCAGATCCTCCTTTTCGACCTCCCTTCATTGCTAGATCAGAGGGAGATGAGATCCCGCAAAGGCGATCAAAAAACAAGTAAGATCGAGATCATCCTGCAATTTAAGCTGCTTACGTTCGGCCAACGCTGCGGGATTGTACACATTGTGAATGTGCACTCTATCGTGAACTGGTCCTCGACCCCATAATTTGTATGACACTGGTAACCAACATCACAGCGATGGCATAACTAACACGCTTTGCGTCCTCCAGAATTTTCAGTATTAACCCTTTTTCGTTTGTCATCTAACGTTAGCATATTTTTCAGCATTCAAAAAAAAAAGAAATTTGTAATATATTTTTTTACAGTTATAATTATAAGGAAGTTATTGTCAGTTTTGTCAGTTTTGTGTCTGAATTTTCGTCGAGTTCCGGTTATTTCAGGGAACATGCGCGCGCACAATCAATGGGCCAGATAAATAAAAACTAGCATTTGCTTTTACTAGTCTTTTACTTAAATCCTTATAAATAAAAGTAAGGCTTAATATTGCTAGTAATTGGTCGAACTAGTAGGTAAAATCAATGCTTGAGGGACTCTTCTTATTGAGATGTAAATAAAACCAACATTTTACTATTATCTGATAGTTTCACAAGATACTGGGCCGTATAAAGGCCAGCATTAACAAAATGTCGATAAGTTTAAGATCAGGCATGAGAATTTGCTCAAATCTCTATAAATAACCTTTTACTGGAAAAACACCATTTACTTGAACGGATTAGTAAGTGGTCGGAGAAAAGCACAATAGCGGGGTATTCAGGAGTATAACAATAGAGGCATGGACTCGCTGATCAATAGCGATTAACTGAAATGCAGGCGGGCAGTTTCCACTTAGTCAAGTTTTTGATGGCGGCAGTGGCTATGAGGAAACAGCCTCTCCACACCAGCGCTCCAGAGATTGGTTCTTTTAGAGCAATTAAACTACACAACATTTATAAGTAACATTTGAAGTTGGATCATTAGGCCAAGGGAAAAATAACCCTTAAATACTGACCCGATACCGAGCCATATATGCAAGACTGTTGTGTAAGTAAAATCTCAAGCTCCTCATGCAGTAGCTTGTAAAAATACAAGTAATTGCTACAGTATGTTAGTAAAATGTCGTTTTTATTTATATGGCTATAAGTGAAAGGTAATCCAGCGAGCAAAATGTTCATGCCTGATCTTTTACTTTTCAGTCTGCTTGCTAATGCTGAACCTTTAACTTGATAAGTTATTGCTAGTTTTTATTTATCCGGCCCAATGTCCTAGCTCGCACAGTAACCTTTGCCGTCAGCTGAACTGCGACTGCGAGACCAATGTGATATCATACTCAAGTGTGAACGCGGCACACAAATGATTGATCTCGCTTTCGAAATATTGTCCTCCATGGATCCTTGTAGGAGGATCTAGTGTAAACGCGGTGTGAGTGCAGGCACTAAAAGCTAACACATGCTTGGCATCTGTTAATGGAATTCACTACATTCTCAATTATTTTGCATTCGAACGTCCAGGAACAAAACGAAGCATTAATTCTCCTTAACTTAGACCTACTTGTTTTTTGAAGGTATGTTTCAAGTCTATCGTCTGTCCATTGTGGAACCATTCTGCGTGTATGAAGCCAGGTTTTTTCACGTCACTGGTAACCACGTTGTATCTAACGTTCTCACTTCTCACATCGATACAATACCTATAATGTAATAATGATTAGTTGAAAACTTGTTAAGCGCTTGTATCTAGAAAACTACTCACTGTGATATAAGACAAAGGGAAACGTTAATGGTAGGCTTGACTGAGGTTGTTTTGAGATTAGAAATAAAGAAATGAATCGGGTTGTGATCTCTAGGATGAGAGCCAAAGTGTTCCATTGGCGGAGCTGCAACTAAGAAAAGGCTAAACCCGTATAGGCTTCACCTGATGGAAGGTGGAACAAGTCTGCATCACTTAAAGGCAGTGAACACTATTGGTAATTACTCAAAATAATGATTACCTTACCTGGTAACGAGTAATGGGGAGAGATTGATAGTATATCAATATTGAGTGGCTCCGAGTGGAACGGGAGTAATGATATCGCAAGGTAAAATTTGGACTGTTCAATTTCACGAGGCGAAGCCGAGTGAAATGGAACAGTCAAAATTTTACTGGGCGATAATATTTCTTCCATTCCACGAATTAGAGCCACTCAATATTTGTTTTATATAACTGACACAATAGATAGATCCTTGTCATTAGATGTATTTTAAAAGTATAACATTATGAAAAATCACACATTACTGACAACCAAAAAGCATATAGCGCCGGGCCGCGTAGTAGCGGCAAAAATGCACAAACGGATTACAAACGGATTACATGGCCGAGTGGTTAAGAGCATCGAATTCAAGTTCTGGTGCGTTTTCACCGGAGTGTGGGTTCGAATCCCGGTCGTGACACTTGTGTCCTTGAGCAAGATACTTTACTATAATTGCTTCTCTTCACCCAGGGGAGTAAATGGGTACCTGCGAGGGTAGAGGTTGATATTGTGAATGAAAAAGCCTTTGGAGCGATATAAACTGTTGCCCAGGTTGTATACTCCCAAAGGAGCTGAGAAACATTAAAAAGGGATGTTATTGGCCCTATGACCAGGGCACTAATGTAAAGCGCTTAGAGAATTAAGTGTTAGTTATTAGGCGCTATATAAATCGAAAGTTATTATTATTATTATTATCATTATCATTATCATTATCATTATTATCATTATCATTATCATTATCATTATCATTATCATTATCATTATCATTATCATTATCATTATCATTATCATTATCATTATCATTATCATTATCATTATCATTATCATTATCATTATCATTATCATTATCATTATCATTATCATTATCATTATCATTATCATTATCATTATCATTATCATTATCATTATCATTATCATTATCATTATCATTATCATTATCATTATCATTATCATTATCATTATCATTATCATTATCATTATCATTATCATTATCATTATCATTATCATTATCATTATCATTATCATTATCATTATCATTATCATTATCATTATCATTATCATTATCATTATCATTATCATTATCATTATCATTATCATTATCATTATCATTATCATTATCATTATCATTATCATTATCATTATCATTATCATTATCATTATCATTATCATTATCATTATCATTATCATTATCATTATCATTATCATTATCATTATCATTATCATTATCATTATCATTATCATTATCATTATCATTATCATTATCATTATCATTATCATTATCATTATCATTATCATTATCATTATCATTATCATTATCATTATCATTATCATTATCATTATCATTATCATTATCATTATCATTATCATTATCATTATCATTATCATTATCATTATCATTATCATTATCATTATCATTATCATTATCATTATCATTATCATTATCATTATCATTATCATTATCATTATCATTATCATTATCATTATCATTATCATTATCATTATCATTATCATTATCATTATCATTATTATTATTATTATTATTATTATTATTATTATTATTATTATTATTATTATTATTATTATTATTATTATTATTATTATTATTTTGCACAGTTGCTCCTTTATTTTAGCAGCGACGCGGCGGCGCTGCATACTGCCCAAAACCATTAGGAACAAGGATGATAACTGTTGAATGGGAAATGCTATTCCCCATGGGCGAATAGGTCTTTTTGATCGCCGGTGCGGATGGGAGTAATAGTGAATGTCACGTGAAGTAAGTTCCACCAATCAAATGACAAGGATCTGTATGTCAGTTATATAATATAAAACATTATGAGAAACGGCTTTGATTTCGAATTTGAGGTCTCGAAATCAAGCATCAGAAAGCACACATCTTCGTGTGACGAGTTTTTTTTTTTCTTCTTTCATTGTTATCTCGCAACTTCTATAACAATCATAATAATAACTAGCGGGATGCCGCGCTTTGCGCGGCACCCCGCTAGGATATAAAAATCCTTTACACAAATATTTCGAAATGTGGGTGAGGGTGTTATACGCCTCTCTCAATATTTATGCATGGCGTCATAATTCTAACCCAAAATGAAGCTATTTCGCACGTCCGCCACTACTTGCAGTGGCTGTACCCACCTCGTTTTGGGTTAGACGACGTACCTTATGCATCTAGAAACTATAAGCTCCCCCGTGATCCTTATAGGGGTCTACTATGTTGGGCCTCCCTAACGTTACACGTTTTTCAAATCAGCGTTGATAGGTGAAACTGACCATTAGCCAGCAATAACTAAAGTTTCTTTTGTACTACACTACCAAAACTTTCTCCACACACTCAATATACATTCATAATGCCTGCATTTCCTTTTTAAAAAACATCGTCAAAAAATGACATTTTTACGTCCCACGATACATAGCGTTGCTACAGCACTATAAGTAAAGCGAGGTTTTGGAACATGCTGTGTGCCACAAATCTAATTTATCTACTGTTTTTTGTTTTTGTTTTTTTTCGGGGGGGGCGGTAAGAGCGTAGGCCTCTTATTAGTTTATTCTCATCTGAATTGGTCTTGTAAACTTTCTGGTCAATAGGCTGCATGTAACGGGAGCACTTAACGTGAACGTCAAAAAAGTGTTTTGCAGGCAGGGATGCCAAGTCCAGAGGCCAGCTATGTGTGAGATTTTGTCAAACCTCAACCCCCCTCCCCCCGGAAAAAAAAAATTGTCAGTTTAAGAAGGCCTTTCTAAATCGCCGCCCAACCCTTGTTTTTTCTCTTTTGTTTACAAATAAACAAACAAATCTGAAATTTAATTGTGGACAAAAAAGTGTTTCAAATGCATCAAAAACCTCCTCAGAATAATTAAAACTCACTTGAGGTACACAGGAGATGTTGATGGTTAATGTGGAGGTTCGATTGTGTCAGATTATTTCCTTCCAAACTTAAAAAAATAGACTAAAAATATGTCCAAAATCAATCGCTCACTTCTTCTGCCTGTTGTGTCTTCGCTAGTGGAGCGCATTTCAACGAACTTGCTAAAAGAATCGGAACAAACTTGTGCGTAATAAGCGTTTTGCGCTCTGCCGAATTTTAGCTGAACCTACTGGATGAGCAAAAGCGTGCGCAATCTGCAAATTTGCGCTCTGTTTGTACAAAGTTTGTACAAAAAATGTCGTTAATTTTTTTTCCGATATCGCCCCAATAATGGTTGATGTGCGTGTGAGCGTGAGACAGAACCCAAATGCGTGAGTCTCACGCCTAATGCGTGAGACTTGGCAGGTCTGGTTTTGTTTTATTGTCACTTTGGGCTTATTGCATCTCGCGAAATTTTAACGACAAACGACACAATTTCTGACCGCGTTCATGTTCACGCTGCTCTAGGAACAAACCTCCATACATCCCATATCTCTGGAACCCTATATCGTACAAACTAAATAAAAACGATAAACTCGTCCTCACTCCTTAATTTTCTCTAACTTATTTCACTTTCAGAAAGCATGTCAAGTTATGTTTAGGGTTTTTTACGTCCAGTTTGGCTCAATAGACAAACTCCTAAAAATGTACCCCATTCAGCCGCACGAGGTCTCTTTTGTTAATATTATCTCCATCAGTAACCAACCCTACGGGCCGATTGCTAAATTAGGCTACAAAATGGATTTGGCAAAATGTACATTCTGAGACCTGACCGACACACTGCTCTAACCAATTTTGTGAATGGACTTGTTCAAAAGGAAACTTATTGTCGTTTTGCCTAACAACTTTGACCAAATGCAAAGCAAAGTTCTTTTTTTACAGCTTCAAAACAGCCTTTGACGTACGTGTATAAGCTTCACCATAGAGTAAGGAATGGTTTCACAAACTTCCGTGATGGGTTAAACTCTGAAACTGCAACATTATACCTCCATGAACAGACCGTATTCTAAAACGGTATTCATGTACTCATTTGAGTTTACTGGCAAAAGATAATGTCCATAGTTTAAAAACAGCAAGAAACGTTTTGCATCAATAGTGCAATTTCTGGATGGAGATTTTTGTAAGTCGCCACCCACTGTCAACCTAAAGTAGTCCCACGGCGACCTCCTTCACCTAGCAACAGGTGGCCTGTCTCAAACCAGACAACACACCACTCACAATACACTGACCAGAATGGCTCTTTGTGTAAGGCCCCCCTCCCCAACCCCAAAATGTTATTAATTGTAAAGTTCCCTTAGACACCTTCCAACCTATAGCCGGCCCTACCCAATGTTTCCAAATTATAAAGCTTCCGTTTGATCCCATCCTTGTCCATCATGATAACTCTCATGCCGTTTGGAAGTGAATGCTTTTCCATAAATATTCTCCATTTTATCTTTTCAACAAGTGAGTCACCTGTCAGAAGGATTTTAACAACGTCGACCAGTGGTTGACACATGGTCGCCTGCGAAACATCAATCTACGATACTTCACCCATTCAATGCAAATTCGTGAGATTGGTTTCGGTTTTGTCCTGGCAACCAGCCTCTTCGACCCTTTTCGACCCTGCGTGGCAATGAATGAACCAATCCGGAGAACCCTGCTTTGTACAACACGAAAGTAACCTGACCAAAAAGGGCGGATCGAATGGCGGGTGGGCGGGCGAGGGGCAATGAGTGAACCAATCCGGAGCACCATCTGCGAAACACTGTCCAATGAGTCGCCTGTCAAAAAGATTTCTAGGAAGTCTGGTAACAACATCGACCAGTGGTTGACGCACGGTCGCCGCCCAAACTTCCTCCAATCACATGACTTGTAAGTGCGAGTTTGGATCCGGGTTTTGCAGACTTGCAACCCGACGTCTGAAACCACACAAACGTATTGAATTCCACACAAACAACCGTGTTGGATTCCACAAGAATGCCATACCACTGGACCTTCTAATTTTCAATCCAAGATGGCGCAGGTTACGCTTTTAATAGTATAGATGGTAAGACTTGTAATGCGCACGTATCCACCCTGCTGGGTGTTCAAGGCACAGATTGAGCTCAAATTTTCACAGGTTTGTTATTTCTTACATATGTTGAGATGCAGCAAGTGAGGAGTGGTCTTTGATAATTACCAATAGTGTCCAGTGTCTTTAACCTTATTTGACGCACTGACAGAAGTTTCTGTAAAAGATACCATAACAATTTTGTTTCTTGGCTACGGCTGAAAACAAGTGTTGTTCGAAATTGATAATGTACCACATGAACCTGCATAGATTCCAACTTGACCTTGGCACTGATTTTCTCACAATGCAATTTTTAGTTTGAAGAAAATAAACAACAGGCTATTCAGATAATAATATGTCAATACATTTAAAGGCAGTGGACACTATTGGTAATTACTCAACATAATTATTATCATAAAACCTTTCTCGGTGACGAGTAATGGGGAGAGGTTGATGGTATAAAACACTGTGAGAAACGGCACCCTCTGAAGTGCCATAGTTTTCAAGAAAGAAGTAATTTTCCACGAACTTGATTTCGAGACCTCAGATTTAGAACGTGAGGTCTCGAAATCAACCATCTAAACGCACACAAATTCGTGTGACTAGGGTGTTTTTTTCTTTCATTATTATCTCGCAAGTTCGATGACTGATTGAGCTCAAATTTTCACATGTTTGTTATTTTATGCATATGTTGAGATACACCAACTGTGAGGGCTAGTCTTTGATAATTACCAATAGTGTCCACTGCCTTTAACATGGCCTATATAGGTCATCGGTGCACTTATTTTGAGTTGGTGAAATATTAAAACCCTGTGAAGCCC
The DNA here is from genome assembly GCF_032118995.1 of Asterias amurensis. NCBI lineage: Eukaryota > Metazoa > Echinodermata > Asteroidea > Forcipulatida > Asteriidae > Asterias > Asterias amurensis. Next base: position 6,870,375 of record NC_092651.1, read on the forward strand.
CCACCCCGTGTCAGAATTACACCAATGCCATTTGGGCGCAGAAGCTTACAGTCTCTTGGGAAAACTTGTATACCACAACGTTTTGTGACCTGTAATTGGTTTTAAACTTCAACAAACACGGCTTAATACTGCATATCAACGTGCGTCAAAAAGATATGATTACTGTTGGAATTTTTTTTTTTCGGTGGCTGAACAATGTCAGTAATGGGTAAACACAGTTCCACCAACTAGGACATTTTACGAGAATGTTCACACGATGTCATGTGTTTGTGCACGGAAAATGTGCTTTTTAAATTGCCCTCGTTGTAATGTTTTGATGCTAATAATATGTACAATAAAAATCTCCTGAAGAAGCGTGAATCTTTTTTAATTTCACCCTCAGCCTATTTACTTAGAAGGGGTAGCTGTCAGGTAGAGTCGGACAACTTCGCAATCTCCCTTATCACAGCCCGACTTCACGCCGTGCATACCGCAAAATCCACGGCGCGTGAGCTCGCTCAAACCTCGGTAATTTACGTAGTTTAACCATACTCTCAAAAGAAACCTCTTTTGTTGTAGAATACTGAAAATTAATATCAAACAGCAAATGTGATTTAAATCAATGTCACAACATTCAACCTCATAAAAAGTGCTTCGTTTTGAGTTGAAATTGTTACTTTTCGGAAATACAGCCGATTATGGACCATCGGTACGAGTTTTCCCATGTCCTTACTGTGAAGCTTTTTTGCTATACCCATTATAGGTCACGTGATCACATGTAAACATTGGTAGCACAATCGGTCACGTGTTGTTTTTCGGATTGGTGTATACCCTTTCGTATATAATACTCACCTATGGTATTTGGGCCTATCTTTAAGATGTTTCTTTTTAAGGTACATATCGTACCACTCGACGGTGTGGCCAGTCTTCTTCTCCAGCTCCTTGACATAGTCGGCAGCCCTGTCGTCAAAATTATACTTCCGAGCCATTTGGGAGGTATGTCGTGACCTAAGTCTGACTTCGGCTAATCAAACAACTTCACTGTTTATTCTAAAAATTGAATTGAAATAAGGTTGTATGAATTAAACGTAAGTAATATTTTGTTTGACGAGCACTCACATCATTGCCACACGTTTGACGTACAGAAAATGGTTGCAATTGTGTCTAACCTAACCAACATAACTTCAAATTGATCCAGTAACTTTTGGTTAATGTGATTGGCAGCTGTTTAGACCAGAGTTGTTGGGGTGGGGTGTATAGCCCTGGCGGCCTTACACTTTCGTTTTGTACCACAGTGACGTCCTGGACGTCAGGGTACATTTCTTGGGCGGAAAATATGCACAGCTTCATAACTCAAATCTTACCTACAAGAAAGCACCAGATTCACACTCCATGGCAGCATATGTTTTTCTGCGGTGGGTTTTGATCGTCATATATTCTTCACAAATCCGTCATTTTCATGAAATAATGCAGCTCCCAACGTTAAGGAATTCCCATTTTTGTTCGTACTCTCACCATAGATATATAATTAAAATAACTAGATCGGCCGCGCGTACATACGCGCCATTGCCTGTGTAGAAAAAGTTTTTGTTCGCCATGGACGCGGTAAAAATTTCACGTTCGAAAGGCGAAGCGCGGAAATGAACACGGGATATAGGCCTTTGACGCGCTAAATGTCACGTGCTGACGGCAAAAAGTCACGTGCTGACGGCAACGCACAGAAAATGTACACGGGAGATAGGCAATGGCAGCCCCCATGCCAGAACCCGCGTATGTACGCGCGGCCGATCTAGTTATTCTATTCCATATCTATGACTCTCACAGTCTGCCGTGTGTACGCAAGACGCACGACGCGCAAATTTTGAATGGACCGATCCGGCCTGTCAATCAAGCTGTGCGCGTTCACCCATTTGACCAATCACAGCAATGATTGTGGTCGGACAAACTCGGTCATGCGTGCGCGTATATTTGGCACGCGCGGCAGAATCGTACACGTGTCTTGCTCACGTGTGCGGTGGGCGGAGCCTAGTGGAAAGCCGGAACGGTCCATTGTGTTGGCGTGTTAACGCTGTGCAGTCAAGATACGTTGACCAAGAAATCATGCGTCTAAGCTTGCATCATGCGTCTTGCACGCGAATGTATACGCGTACGCACGACAACAGAAAACACTGTGAGAAAACGATCGAAACGGGAATTTTTAACGTTGGAAGCTGCATTATTTCACAAAAATGACGGATTTGTGAGGAAAATATGAGGACCAAAACCCACCGCAGAAAAATGTATGCCGCCATGGAATGTGAATCTGTTTAAATTAGTGGCTTGTTGCGGGTAAGATTTAAGTTATGAAGCTGTGAAATTTTTCCACCCCCAGAAACGGGCCTCAATAGACTGTGCAAGTCTCGCGCAGATTTGAACCTCCGGGACCATTGTGGTCCCAACCTTATGGAGTTTTACGTTGGGGAGATTTTGTTTCGTCCAGTACTTTAGTTTAATATAGTTTATGGCCATAAAAATGACAGATGTTGTTAAAAATGTTTTACTAATTAACAACATATATAAAAGTAAAAATAAAGTCAACATAATAACGAAAAAAAAACGATATTTGAACTTGACCTCAGGTCAGGTTACTTGTGAAAAATTAAGAATTTGTGCCCATCTCCGATCACGAAACTTACGCAGACGCTTGCTTTGGCCGCGTGGGGTAGAAAGCCTTTTCATTGGTCGCTTAGGCGTCGGCTTCCTCTTTAAAATGCGTCACGTGTTTATCTAACGCCCTTGCGACCATCGTGCGTCCGCGTATAAACCAGCTTTCAGTAGTTTCACATTCGGGTGTAGATTTACAAAAGGGGTTTAAAAACATTTAAGATCAAACAAACATCCTTGTCCCAGAGTTTTACTTTTGATTGTTTTGACTTTAGCCGATAATTGTGTATTTGTTTAAAAAGATAAAACTAATTTAAACAAGCTCTAATGGGTATTTTTGTTGTTTTTGTTCTATAGTTAGGACACTGTTCCTGTGTACAGAGAAAGTCCTATACGCCTCTCTTAATACTTATGCATCACGTCATAAGTCTTACCCATAATAAGGCTATGGGCGCACTTCCCCCATCACTTGCAGTGGCTGCGCCCATCGCCTCGTTTTGAGTTAGCATTGTGACGTACCCCATGCATAAATATTAAGAGAGGCGTATATAGGGCTCATATATATGATAGGGCTAGGGTGGGGTGCGTTCATTGATCTCAATTACATTAGTATAATGGAGATCAATGGTTGCGTTCCACTCGCGCAAACATATCGCAACTGTGCGCGCAAACGTTTTTTCTTCTTTGCAACGGAAGTGTATTTAGAACATACTGAGAACAAAATCGCCTGGGCGAAATAGTGGAGCACGATTTTTGTTTGGTATGTCCTATTTTTCACATAGGGGTATGAGCGTTTGCCCAATTTGTGACGCCTCTCTCATCAGTCACCATACTTTGTATGGGAAATCTTTCGTCGTTTTTCTTCATTGGCAAAAAGGTGAACGAAATACTTTGGAAAAGTGCGGCACCTCGGCGGATTTTTAAGCCAGAGACTGGATATAAGTTATAATAGGTTGAAGGTTTGTACCTTCAGCAAGAAATTTGGTCTGACAATAAACAAAAGCAAAATTGAAGTCAAAACAGAGATACGATCCAGCTTAACTTCCATATAGATGGTAAATCCTTGGATCAAGTCGAGAACTTAGTAGCATCTATATAGCGCCCTCTATTGACTTGTTGTCATACAGGTTTATTATTTCAAAGGTCAAACTTCTGAGGTGAATGAAAGAACAAGTATCCATCTTGATTCACGTTGCAACTCAAACAACTACGTTTTAGAGTTTCCATATTTCTCTACCTTTGTTCCGAAATATTATACTGGCGACGAGGATGGGATCTGTTCCAACTTACAACATAATCATCATCTGTAGAGTGCTCTAATTTCAAGGCGATCCCAACAAACAAAAGTGAGATTTCGGGACATTTTTCGTTCGCACTCCTGAACTGAATGCTAAACATTTATTCACACACATGTTTATCTGGACACGTCGTATCGGCTAATCATGGCATCTAACATGCCAACCCTGGCTCCGTTCGACCCCTACAGTGAACCTACCGCTCGCAGCGGTCCTACTAAAAGCCGGCAACAAGCCGACAATGCCGACAACAAGTCCAAAGCACCGCCAACACGCCGCCAACAAGTTTTAAATACCTCAAAAATGGCCAATAAACCATGGATATATTAGAATTATATGTATTATATAATATAAACTTAAATTTAATGGAAAAACTTCACGAAAAGTGTGTATTTTTTAACCAGAAAAAAACTTCACGCGCACGGAAAGCGGTCGGACGCCATCTTGGCTTAAAAACCGTGTTTATACTCGCTTCCACATGTATGTATTTGGACAGAAATTCACAATCGTCACCGACCATAAATCTCTGCGCCAATATTACAAAGCCACAGGCGAATACATTTCCAAGGATACAAAACTGGCTGTTAAAACTCCAGTCGTATGACATGTCCGTTATCCACTGTGCTAGGAAGGACATGTCAAGACATCCAATCGCAAACTCTGAATCCAACAACCGCTCCGTAGAAACTGAGGAGTTTGTCAACTTCATCGCACACCACTTCACAAGCAATAACCCTCGAAGAAATCCGTCAAGAAACTGCCAAAGGTCTATCACTCCAATCCACCATCCAAGCATATCGCGATGGATAATGGTTCAAACTCAAAGAAAGATACCCCGCCATATATGGGCTGTTCGCGAGAACATCACAGTGAAAGACTCCGGAATAATCTTGCGCGAGCAACGTATCGTCATCCCCTCCAAAATATCAAAAACGAAGTCGCTACACCGTGAGAAGGTGTTGTTCCCAAATATTGATCAGAAACTGGAAGAACTTGTTAAGCACTGTCTCGCACGTCAATCTTCCACCCGAGAGCACAAACGCGAACGAACCCTTGTCAATGAATGATCTTCCCGCATATCCATGGCAAAACGTCAGTGTTGAGTTCTGTGGACCATTCATCTCCGGAGACTACCTTCTTGTGTGCATAGATGATTACTCCAGATTTCCATGTGATAAAATCTTGCGCTCAACATCAGCTCGCGCTACGATTCCCATCCTTGACAAAATCTTTGCATGACATGGCATTCCCGAAGTCGTGAAAACCGATAAAGGTAAGCCATGGAAACAAGAACTTTGGACATTATTTTCTCCGAGCATATCGCTCAACCCCGCACTGCAGCACAGGCACTGCTCCGGCGGCTGCACGCTTCGGCCGCAACATCAACACACTGATTCCGCAGACACACAACTCTTCTCACGACCAACAGCTCAACTTCCGCCAACGGGATGAGTTAGCAAAGCAGAAAATGAAACAATATGCTGACAAACGCCGTCACACAATACCATCGACTATTGCTGTTGGTGACACTGTTCTCGTCAAAAACGTTGACACACTCCGCAAAACAACCCCTCCCTACCACCCTCGCCCTTTATACGGTCACTGATGATAAAAAGGGCCCAATGATCACTGCTCAACATGACCACCATGTTGTAACTCGCAACGTCTCCTATTGCAAGAAATTCGTGGGAAAGGAGGAACCTACACGTACGCCATCAGTTGAACAAGAGCAAGCCCCATCAGCGAACTAAAATAGACCCTCTCGCGACAAACATGCTCCGATTCGGTTCAAAGACTATGTGTAACTCCCGAACAGTAAAGGACAACAAATAACACAAAAATGACTCTGGACTGTTGTATGATTCTGCTATGAAGTTTTATTTCTTTTACATCTCTAGCTCCACTAATGCTTAAGCCGTAATCTTCATGTGCAAAACAAAGCAACTGGAGAACCATTCATTTGTACAATCTCGTTGCCCTAAAACTTTTTTCTTTTAACAACTTTAGAAAGTTTTAGCTATGTACTCTCCCAATTGATTTAGTTTCAATTTTTATCTAAATCAAAATCATTAGCATTTTTAATCTTGAAAAAGGGAGAGATGTAGCATCTATATAGCGCCCTCTATTGACTTGTTGTCATACAAATTTATTATTCAAAGGTTAAAGTTCAGAGGTGAATAAAAGAAGAAGTATCCATCTTGATTCACGTTGCAACTCAAGCAACTACGTTTTAGAGTTTCCATATTTCTCTACCTTTGTTTCGAAATATTATATACTTCATCTGCTTAATTGGGTCGGGGGTGGAGTGATTTCAGAAATCCCCACCAGTGAAAATGACACCAATTGTAGAGTTGGACTTGCCATGGGAGCCATGCAAAAGCTGAACTCTGTATGGGCAGCCAAAGCTAATAAACAACAAGTAAAAGCACGCACATGATTCACATTTATCAGATGTTATGTTTGTATCGGTGATAAATAATAGTCATTTTGGTTTTACCCGTGGGCCTACACTCTAAATTACAGAGATTTAAATTTAAATCTTTTATAGGATTAAAATTAAAATAAATCCTAAAGATTTATTTTTAGTCCAAATCGATTTAATAAATCAACAATTATCCGCAGAGTCTATTTTGTTTTTCAATCCTCCGAACGATTAAAAAAGGACGCCAACTTTATGGACAGTGGACCAATCAGCGTGACGCGATTTCGTGACGTATTGCACGAACGTACAACTCAAAACTTTGTCGGCAGCCATTAAAATAAACCGACTGTGTGTGCGCTGCTGCATAGGCCCTATACTCTCTCTACAGTTCACGAACGGAAGTGTTTTACTGTTTGGTGTTGCTTTTGAGTTTTGTTGGTCACCCAACATGATAATTAATATATGTAGATAGGGCAATATTTTACAATAGAAACGTGTCTAATTTATAGACTCTGTGCTCTAAAAGTGAAAAAAGAACGATTTCGATAGGCTAGCAAATTTAAATTAGTAAGAGAATCATGTTTCTTTTTAATAACATATCTTGAGTGAACCCATAGTGGTATTGTTTTGCAGAATAAATAATTTAAGAAAATTTAGTCTTAAATCCTGGAAAATATAATGCACAGATTTTTTGCGAGTCGAAAAAAACAAAACATGACACAATTTTGTTGGACCAAATTGTCTCTAGTTAAAGCTTTGTTTGAAGTTCCATACGCTACTACTAAAACTTTTAATTATAATAATGTGAGGTTTTTCTTAATTGTTATCGTCTGAATGTTTCCATTTTTCAGGTGACCTGTCTTCCTTCTGATCGCTGTTTACAGTTTTCTTCGTTCAGGCAAAGTCAAGAGATTTCAATTGTATCTGATGCAAATTCCAACGTTAATAATAGTCAGATCAAGCTGGTAAGCATGTCTTGTGTTTTTTCGTTGATATATTATTCCCATGTAATACAATTAAGATACAATTAAGATACAATTAAAATTTTGCATTTGTTGGCATGGTTGCTAAGGAAAGTAATACTTTTTACGATATGGTGGGAGATATAACTTAATACAAAACTGTTTTTAAAAACGAGTGGTTTGTTTGCATATGGCCACCTGAGCCCTATTGCAAGAGCCTCAATAACATAAACTAGAAAATAGAGACTGACATGTTTTTTTATATTCAACGATTGTTTGCTGGTCAACAGAAAAACAACCGTAAATTACAGTGACATATACTTTACATTTAGTTAATGCTACCATTTTCCATGGTAATGATGTGGAGGGTTTGTTAACACTAACAGTCGTCTGGATGTTTTCATGTTTCAGGTGACCTTTGTTCCTTAGTGTTTGCTGTTTACAGTTTCCTTCATCCAGTGTATAAGTCAAGAGGTTTCAATTGTAGCTGTTGAGGTTCAGAACATTATTCAGAACAAGCTGGTAAGTACTATTTCCCCTAGATGGAGGTTGTTTAAAATTATGTTTCCTTTACTGAAATGTAACAGTGGTCCATTTCACTAAGCAATAACATTCATTGCAAGGCAAATTGTCAGTATTACCATGCTAATTTGTATTGTGACATCACACTTTACTTAGCTACTGCGATTGATTTGCAGCTAAAATCAAACTTAGCTCTTTGTGAAACCTGAGCCTACTAATTCCACTTTAAGCCACAATGTTATTTAAATCAACTCTATCAGAAAGAACTCACATTTATTTAGAACTTGATTTATTTGATGCAATTGCTTTTGCTATAAACAAGGAGTGAGTTTATAATAATATCATTTGAAAAACAATCACATATCCACGTTTGAGGGGCCCCTATAATAGCTGAGTAATTTGAAAGTATTTAATCTTGTCACATAAACATGCGGATTCACCTATATCAAGGTCACATTCACATACAGGTCAAGGGTCACTTTTGTGTTTGTTGTATTATACATACATGTTTTTGATCATGGTTATGTCGACCAGGGACAGAATTCTTCAAAGACGTTTCTTTGGGACTTAAACAGCCCCCCCCCCCCTTTTTCCAAACCGGTCAAGAAAAAACTCTGCATTTCAAACGAGAACATTTCATTATCACGAGCATGTTTTTTTTTTCAAATACAGAATGGGAGTAGCACACACATCGATGAAGCAATTACAAACTTGACATCTATAGAGATACAGCAACCTGAACAACTTCCCTGAGAGAAAGCTGAAGCAGTTTGTCTTTTGTATGGATTGCATTCCAGTTAGTGGGGGGGGGGACGTCAGTAGTTGAAACTTTTGATAAGTTCTTAAAATCCGTTATTTTGAGTGTGGGTCAGACTATTCTAAAAAACCAACAACTTTGGAGATCCTTGTTGCAATGAAATCCGGTTGGCCAACTGATATCAAACCTAATTCACAAACCTAATTTGAAGTGGCATTCCCTTAGATACAGCATACAGTTTTGCTTAAAATAAATAATTTGTAGGAGAAAGGTAGTGCATCAGTTAATTCAAAAGCATTTAACAAATTGTTTGTGGCAATATCTTTTTTTTAAACAAGTTATTTGAAATAAAGCTAGTGTCGTAACTAGACTGTCCATGTTCACCCTATCTAGGAAACAAACAAATTGTTTTGTTTTAAAATAAATCTCTCAAATGTGCCAAGAGGCTGTAAACAACTGGTTAACAACCACTCGAATCTTCTTAGAATGTTTGAATGAAATTGCAGATTTAAACCTTGAGTGATAAACATGTAGCTACAAAATAGAACTTTTCATGTTTATGGACAACATAGGTCAAATGTATGTCGAGGTTTATTGTCGAAACTATGTGTATTATTTAACTTGTATATTTGAAAATAAAAATTTGAAGGCAAATATTTTAAAACTGTTGTTTTTACTTTGTTTTGTTTTTCCTGCTGGTTCAGAAATCGTGTTTAATGTTTTAATCCCAAGGCAGATTAGAAATGAATCCAAAAAGATTGCTAGCATCTAGGTTTAAATCATTCAACGGGTGAAGGTTAAATCTGTAAAGATTTGAAAAAATAAATCCACTGGGATTGATTTAATTAATCCTCCAAAGACTTAATTGTTTTAATCTTTTGAAAGATTAATTTTAAATCCACGGTGATTGGTCCCTAACGACAATCCTTGAAAGATTTAAATTTAATCCTGTGGATTTAAATTTAAATCCTTGTAATTTAGAGTGTACAACGATGTGTGTTGGCGCCGTATACTCCGTATTTCCCGAGTTGGGAAAGTAGGGAGTATACAGTGCTAAATATGTCAGTGTATATGGGTTGTGACGTCATGATGACATCATCAGGAGTCGATTTACTAAAAATCAAACTTTAATAATAACTCCAAAACCTAACAATGGATTTCGACAATCTATCCATCATCATCAATGATTTCGGTTAGTTCTTCGAAATCCCTCATAAACGCCTAACACAAGTGACATGATCAGTTTGACCTTGTCTTCCGGTTGAACCGGAAGTTGAAACCAAAAACGTTTGAATTTCAGCCTTGGAGGCAATATTAAATGGAATTCGGATTTGGTTTCAATGCACGAACTGAAGTTGAGTTAATTACCTTTGTAGATATATTATTGATGACGTCAATAAGATTCACGGTTTTAAGTTTAAAAACAATACATTTGTCTCTTTCAAGTTTCTTGAACCCAATTTCATCTTGATTTTATTAGTAAACGATAACATCAACATCAAAGCCTAAGAAGAAAAATTTGAACGGAACCAGCAGTTGCACAAAGAAGTTATGGTTAAATTGTCGTTTTTCAGTGCGCTCGGAAAAGATGATACGTACTACCGTTGTGAATGATTGGAATACTATAGGGAGGTTTAGCTGCACGTTACGCAAGCAAATACATGAACGTAAACGTCAAAAAAAATATTTTGAAAATCTCACGTTTTAAGCAAACGTGAAGTTACTATTTCTCACGTCAGCCTTAAACGGAAATATAGTACATGATTAACTTTTTGCGTGTCCGTACTGTGTAGTCGTTCCCAAAATGTCTCCCTAGTATCAACATAGCTCTCTTGTTCAGCTCTGTCAGAATGCTAGTGGTCTCTGCCCTTTGTACAGGGATTAGGGACCTTTAGATTTGAGTGAACGTGGACCTCGTTCACGTCGACCACGGTTGTGTTCTTTCCAAGTGACGTCATAACCATAGTTTTGGGGTCGCGACTTTATGGGGCGCCAAATGTAAATTTTTTATTAAACGCAATTATTTACATATAATTCATTATATAACACATGAATCATTATTCATCCATTATTTTACCTTTATTTACAAATAATAAATTTTAAACCACACAATATTTTACATAAGCTTCGCAAGAGTATGACATACACCGCAAGCATAGAATCACACCGGATTCACCACCTCAACTTATAGGCTGCATGTGGCGCATGGACCCCCAACAAAGAGGAAAAATAATGGGCTGAATCAAACATTCTAGGTACCATGTCTGGCGTGTTATGATACTTGTATTAAGAATAGTGTAAATTGGTCATTTAAACTTAAATTCAGGTGGTTCCTCCGACGTTTTACCCCGGGGGTGGGGTGTCTGGTAGGCCCAATGCAGCCAAATTATGAATCAAGGGCCACAGCTTAAAAAGTATACACCTTTCAGCCGCACAGCTGGTGTCGTTATTAAATTACGGGCTTATCGTTTGAAAGAATACCACCACGACGCGCGGTGTCGGCCGGGGGCGGAGCTCCAAAAGGGGGAGATTTTAGTATATTGTAAGAGGCTGTATCTCAGAAACGATATGGAGTATGGATTTAATTTTTGGTTTGTGTTCATTATAGCCATAGTGGAACAGTAAAACAAAGTTTCATGTAAATCTAAGGTAATTTGACAACTGGTTATTTTCAACCCATAGGTTTGTACACTAAATATTTGGGGAAGGGGGTGTCTGGCAGGCCTAATGCAGCAGAAAATTTGTCTGGCGGTTGATTTTGTTTACTTAGTATCATGGTAATGACCATTTCCACTTGGTTTCATGTGGTACCTAGAATGTTTGATTCAGCCCATTATTTTGCCTATTTGTTGGGGGTCCATGCGCCACATGCAGCGGGGGTCCCTGGCAGACATCCATATCTGATTATGTCAGGTTATCCACTAAAAGTTCCCGTAGTCAAATATTGGTACCTCGTTCCTTTAACCAAAGTGCTCTGGGCTGCCGCTCTATTAGACAGTCCAACCCTTTGAACCAAACATAAACACTGGTGTTGAATAGCTTACCATTACGCTCCATTTTACTATAGCTGGAGAATTTATTTGTTGTATATTTATTTTCTGTAAATAAAGTGTATAATACGAAAAATAAATCGGTCAATAAGTTTTGATATATATAGGCCCTGGGTTAAACTGTCTCCATTTGCAGCGGTATGTGGTAACCGTTTTCTCTATAGTCCCCCCCCCCCCTCTCCCCCTCCTCCCAATACCTCTTTTGAAAACACCCCCACCTTGTTGTTCTTTAAATTGTCCATTAGTTGCATCATGCAAATTGCTCTCTAATCCAACCCTTTCACGTTTCCCTGCATTGCTATACATACAATGAATTACACCCACTTTTGTGGTCCAGTAATCCATTCTTTCATACGACCATCATTTATACTCATACTCCTATTGGGGTTCGTAGCATAGTGCCCCTACTACAGCCACGATCTTTGGTTCATAGCCAGCTGGGCCAAATTTCATAGAGCTGCTCAGCACAAAACTTTTACTTGGCAAAACAAGTCTTCCTTGATAAAAGAGGATGAGGCCCACCAACAAAATTTCCACGTGGTTTTCAGGATAGGCAAGCAACAGCTGACTACGTAACAAGCAATATGCAACTTTAACTGTGGCTGGTAAGCCTATTTTTATCAAGAAATGTAATGCTAAACAAATTGTTGTGCCTAGAAGCTCTATGAAATTGGGCCCAGTGGTTTTTCAAATAGAAATTTGTTTGGCTATAATGTTCCCGTTTTTATGGATCCTTCCCTTAATCCATTTCCCCTTTGTCTATAAAAGAAAATGTATTTTTGTCGTACTTGTTTATGCCTCTGAAGGTCCAGTTTGGACCGAAAGCTAATTATAAAGCCATCTACCCACTCATTGCTGTACGAAGCTTTTATATATAATTCTACACGTCATTTTTTTTTCTTTTTTTTTTTACAAACAATGATGATTTCTTTTATATGTTAATTGTTAATTTTGCAGTTATTTTGATATACATATTGGACAACTTTCATTATATAGGGTAACGAAAACGTTCTTTCAATTATACACATATAAATGTGTTGTACAATCTAAATAGTGGATAAAGTTATTTATGTTATGTGAACAACATCGTTAAATAGCAAGTTTACAATTGGCGCCTCATACGAAACAACGTGCAGACAACATGCAGCTTTAGATTTTGCATCCAAGACGTCGACTGACATGTGACTAGATCTTGCTGAGGCTTTGCGCATGCGTCAAGTCGTCACCAATGTTGTCTGCACGAGTTGAGGACCCCAAAACTATGGTTTGGACGTACGTTCAGAAAAACCAAAGCCGTGCTCGACGTGAACGTAGCCTTTAGAAAGGCGCACGCGGCACCCAGATGTCACTCATGCCACTCAAGAAAAGAGACAAGCGAGAGTAGCGACGCAGCGAAGCGCCTTGAATAAAGGCTAACGTTACAATGTGAACGAAGTCCGCGTTCACCCAAATCTAAAGGTCCCTATTATTGCACAATACCCCGCCAACCCGAAATTACCCTTTTTTTCAGTGGCTACAAGAACGAGGTTCAATTGAATAATATGGACGTGTGGCTATAGGGGATGGTTGAAAAATGGTTAAAGCCATTGGACCCTTTAGGTTCAGAAAAAAAAAAAAAAGTTCACAGATTTACAAATAACTTACAGGGTTTACAGAAGGCAATGGTGAAAGACTTCTCTTGAAATATTAGTCCATGAAATGCTTTACTTTTTGAGAAAACAGCAAAACAATATAAATTCTCGTTAACGAGAATAACCGATTTATTTTTAACACATGTTATGACACGGCGAAACGCGCGGAAACAAGGGTGGGGTTTTCCGTTGTTCTCTCCCGACTCCGATGACCGATTGAGCCTAAATTTTCACAGGTTTGTTATTTGGTATAGAAGTTGTGATACACGAAGTGTGGGCCTTGGACAACACTGTTTACCGAAAGGGTCCAATGGCTTTAAGCAAAGGGAGTACCAGTTTGCAGCGGCTACAACTGCTACAACGGGGTTATAATTTAATAATTTGGGGGCTAACCTAGGCCTATATAGGACTCTTCCTCTGTACACAGATACAGAGTCCTAACTATTGAGGCCCGTTTCTCTGGGGCGGAAAAATTTCAAAGCTTCATAACTCAAATCTAATCTGCAACAAGCCACTAATTTCAACAGATTCACATTCCATGGCGGCATACATTTTTCTTCGGGGGTGGGTGTTGGTCCTCTTATATTCCTCACAAATCCGTCATTTTCGTCAAATAATGCAGCCTCCAACGTTAAAGAATTCCCGTTTTGATCGTTTTCTCACAGTGTTGTCTGCTGCCGTGCGTACGCGTATACATTCGCGTGCAAGACGCAAGATGCAAGACGCATGAATTATGGGTCACCGTATCCTGACTGCACAGCGTTTAACACGCAAACGCAACGCAAGATGCGCGTCGTGCGTCTTGCGTACACACGGCAGACTGTGAGAGTACGAACAAAAGTTTGAATTCCTTAACATTGGGAGCTGCATTATTTCATAAAAATTACGGATTTGTAAAGAATATATGACGATCAAAACCCACCCCCGGAAAATTCATGCCGCCATAGAATGTGAATCTGTTGAAATTAGTGGCTTGTTGTAGGTAAAATTTAAGTTATGAAGCTGTGAAAATTTTCCGCCCCAGAAATGTCCAGGACGTCACTGTAGTACAAAACGAAAGTGTAAGGCCGCCATCCAGGGCTAGGGCTAACCTAGCCCTATTATAGGACTCTTTCTCTGTACACAGGAACAGAGTCCTAACTATTGAGGCCCGTTTCTGGGGCAGAAAAATTTCACAGCTTCATAACTTAAATCTTACCTGCAACAAGCCACTAATTTCAACAGATTCACATTCCATGGCGGCATACATTTTTCTGCGGTGGGTTTTGGTCCTCATATTTTCCTCACAAATCCGTCATTTTCGTGAAATAATGCAGCTTCCAACGTTAAAAAATTCCCGTTTCGATCGTTTCTCACAGTGTTGTCTGTTGTCGTGCGTACGCGTATACATTCGCGTACAAGACGCACGATGCAAGCTTAGACGCATAAATTCTTGGTCACCGTATCTTGACTGCACAGCGTTGACAACACAGTTCAAAATTTGCGCGTCGTGCGTCTTGCGTACACACGGCAGACTGTGAGAGTGCGGAAATCGAAGCCGGGTCACCTTGGTGAGACGCGCTCGCTTAACGCACAAGCCAAACCATGCCAACATGCAGTAAATAATGAACATGTGCTTTAACAAGTATTCATAAATACCCTGGACGGTTTCAAGTCTCTGATTGGTCAAAACCCGGTCACGTGTGGGAGTGTTAACGGTGGTATAAAGACCGGCTTTGGAAAATAGCGAATAAGTGGCCACTAAATCAGCATACATTGTGTAAACCTTGCGCATTGCACTGTATCGCACGCTTATTTATATCCCTGTAAGTTTCATTGCAACTTCGCGCACTTACGCGTACGCGCGCTGAAAGTGTATCGCGTGTAACATGTGCACGCGTATAAACTGACGCCGAGCTCATGCGCGCGTTTTAATGCACAAGGAACAGCTATAGTCCAATCATTTGCCTCCTTTGACCCCAGTGAAGGCGCTGAACAGGTCATTGTTTAAAAGAGTCACTGGTCTCAAAGATCATTGATGTGATTAACGCACGAAAGAGATGGGAACCATCAAAAGCTCAAATATGGCCCCTGAACCTGTCTGGAAGTACCGCCGAGAGAAAAGTCACAAAATGTGGACAATTTTAGCCGTTTAATTCGCTAAAAAAGGTATTTATTAATGGGAATAACAGTGTTCGTACCCGGTCTTCACTGCGTGGTAATGACCTTGGTTGGTGGCTGGCGCTGTTAACGGACCTCGCCTCCGGCTCGGTCCGTTAACAGCGCCAGCCACCAACCCGGTCATTACCACGCAGTGAAGACCGGGTACTCGCACTGTTATTCCCTAATTCATAAATACCTCAGACAGTTTCGCTTTTCCTTTTGGTGGAGAGCGCGTCACATGGGTGTGCATAAACCTTTTGTACAGTAAAAAGTGTCAGGAACATGGGCGTGACACGCGAGCTTATTAATTTATTCATTCCTATTGGTCGAGAGCAACGGCCAGGACACTTGTGCCACATCACGCGATACGCGCGACGCGCATAGCATTCCCTTAGAAGGAGTTGTTTACCCGAGGGTGGCGGAGGGCCTTACCATTTCATTGGATTGAATTGAATTGAATGGTTTATTCGTCAAGTATATAAAAATACATGAAATTTGCAATCCTATTGTACAGCAACATATAAAATATTAAAATGTAAAATTGCACAAGAATTACCACAATACTACATAAAACAATAACCTTAATATAAGTAAAAATCATTAACGTTTATATAAACAAACAAACAAACAAACAAACAGTCAAACGCTGGAGGGGTGTTGTGTTGAAAGAAATCATTGAACAATTATAATTTTCGCATTTATTTTACTTTTTGACCAAAGGTGTTGATCTTTTTTGACCGACAAGGTATTTATGAATGGGCATCAAAGTGTGTTGAATCGGTTTTCAACTAGTGTTTATAGCCGGCTCGCTTCCACGTGTCAGGCGCGCAAGATAATCACGTGGAACGCAATTCATAGCTATTCGTACGCGTAATTTACTTCTAAGCGCGTGCGCTTATTCTATTTCTAAGCGCGCGCGAACACACAACCCACGCGCAACAGACTCTTCACAAAGTTTTTGGGGGAAAAATCAAACCTCGAATTTTTAACTGTGAAAGTGTCTGTAATTGTATTTTTTTTACTTTTAAAACAAAATGGCATGTATTAATGGAAATAAAAGAGTGATGACTCGTTCTTAAACGTCCGTTTAAAACATTGCAGGGTCGTTGCCGTGCGCTCGGGCCTTTATCGGCGGCGATTCGACCCTGCCAGCTTTAAACGGCTGTGCAAGAACTCGTCATTACCCTTTTAGTATTATTTTTATAAAAAATCGGTGCAACTCAGTTTTTAAAAAGAGAAATTTGTTTGTAATAAATTCCTTCAAAAAGAAAGAAAACAAGTCACAAAAACACGACAAAATTTTCCGTTATGAATGTCGGCAACAGTCCCCAAATAGTACACATGGATAGACTAATTCATATTCTTCCTGCAATTGTTAAAAGCGAGACCGGATCGTAGCCAGTCCAGTCAGGATACAGCGATTTCCACCGACTCATAGTAGACATGCTCTTTTGTTATTGACTAATGCTGTCATGCTGTCTAATGATTGCTTTTTCGTAACGGGGGTTTTGGACTCCCGGTAGAAATGGCTGTTTCCTGACTGGACTAGCTACGATCTCGCAACATTTCTTGGTAGAATATGAAATAATCTATCTATATACTAATTGGGGACTGTTGCCGACATTCATGACGGGAAAATTTGCCGTGTTTTTGTGACTTGTTTTCTTTCTTTATGAAGCCATTTTTAGGTACAAATGTCTCTTTTTAAAAAAATTTGAGTTGCACCGATTTTTTTCATTAAAAAAAAACGACAGATATGCTCTTCATTTCAATTTACTGGTACATTATTTTGGTTGAGACTTCTCACGAAAGGCCGCAAATTCCAGAATTCCAGATGCCCTTTGACTTATTTAATATTCATACAGAGGTCACGCACGAAAACCAATCTAATATGTTCAGATAAAAGGAAAGGAATTTAAGTGTCCTGCGGATAGACTGATAACTCGTAGCATTGGGATACACCACGTTTACACTTGATCCTTTTAGTACAAGGATCCAAGGAGGATCAGATCCCGAAAGCGAGATCAAGCATTATTTTTTGTGCCGCGTTCACACTTGAGTGTGATATTGCATCGATCTCGCATAGCCAAACGGAAGTACAGTTCAGCTGACGGTAAAGATCATTGAATGTGGCCGGCCACGGACGATGACAGGTGGGCAAAGCATTGTTTACATTTTCTTGATTCGCGGGTTTTTGTTTTAATAATAATAATAATCAACCATTGTACATCACAATCACAGAGAACTTTCTATAGCTTTGAAATCAAATCAAAAGAGAAGTAAAAGTTAATAGAGATGTAAAGTAACTACAAAAGCAAAATTTAGTTGTTACAGAAAGAAGTACTGAAGGCTATTGCAAATGTGCTTTTAACTGTTTTTAATAAATTCACTGTTTGAGCTTGTTTGATCTGACACACAGGATGTGAGCAGCTTAAATTGCACAGTAACGTTTGCCGCCAGCTGATTGAACTATGCGAGATCAATGCGAGATCACACTCAAG
Organism: Asterias amurensis; assembly: GCF_032118995.1. Lineage (NCBI taxonomy): Eukaryota > Metazoa > Echinodermata > Asteroidea > Forcipulatida > Asteriidae > Asterias > Asterias amurensis. Next base: position 6,888,279 of record NC_092651.1, read on the forward strand.
TGTGAACACGGCACAAAAATGCTTGATCTCGCTTTCGGGATCTAATCATCCTTGGATCCTTGTCGGAGGATCAAGTGTAAACACGGTGTCAATATCATTACGCTATATGCACAGGTTTCCTTTATTCTGATTCATTACAGCAGGGTGAATGTTCATGTATCGGCCTCTGCTATGACGAAACACCTGAAGCATACCCGCGTGTGCGGCACCTAAATGTAGCCCGAGCCCTAAATGTAGTATGACCTAAATGTAGCCCCAAACATGTACCTTAATGTAGCCCGGACCTAAATGTAGCCCCAAACATGTACCTAAATGTAGCCCGGACCTTAATGTAGCCCCAAACATGTACCTTAATGTAGCCCGAAAATTGTACCTAAGCGTCGCCCGGAATATACAGACGCAAAGTTGTACCTTAAGTAAGAGTGTAATTTTATAACATTACTTTTAGCTGTTCCGACTACAGGTATAGTTTTCGTCGAGATTTGTTATTATTAGCTGTTCTGACGTAGTGTTGTCGGAACAGCTGTTGAAATCGTCAAGATTTTTGTTTGTTTTTATTATGTGTTCGGGCAACGGCCCGAACAGCTCATTGTTATTGTTCGTTTATTGTTTTAGTTTTTTACTTCTTTTACTTCTTCTTCTCTCCGTCCCTTGTCCTCGAACAAAAGCTTCCCAAAATTGTATGAAATTGAAACTCCGCACATAGTTAGATATTCACTAGGAGAGTTATGAATATTTAAAGTTAATTACTTCAAAAAATCTATACATCATATGAAAGGGCTTTACCTATTTCACAAAAATGGGTATGTTGGTGACCTCCTCTTAACCTTTTACCCTGTCTAAACCGGAAGTGCATGTAAAATGGTTTGAAAATGCATTACTTCTTGGATTTGTCGCTTTGTTTATTGTCCCCCAGTCTTGTATTTTTGTACTCCCGGAAGACGAACACCTTAAGTCTTGTTATTATTATCATCATTATTTGTATCCTCAAAAGCCCGTAGGTTTAACCAGGGCAATTTCTTACAGCCAAAAGTCATACTTTGCCAAGTATAAAAATAGTCAAAGCCTATACCATATTAAAGCTTAGGTTTGAAGTTACAGTAAAATGTCATTAACATAAATTAATTAATTAGCTAACTAAGTTATAACGACATGAATATTTAGTTAGCCGATCTGTAGACCGACACATCTCAAAGACAATACGTCCGATCGTAATCTTTTCTTTTTTAAAATACTTTGTGGGTACTGTTTAACTATTCGATGGCCTTAATTTCCGGACGACGTCACCATGACGTCATCTTTGATAATTACCAAGAGTGTCCAGTGGTTTAACAGGTTTCTGCTGCTCGTGAAAATGAGTGTGCCAACCTCGTGGAAGTTTTCTGTCACCCGCACTTATTTTTACCAAGTGGAATTTTTCGGGGGCAAAACAGAGCGGCCGACGATAATGTTCCTTTCCGATGTACACTTTGGATATCTTTTACATTTTAATATAAAATGTTTGCATCTAATTTCCGTTATGGAAAACTTCCGGACATTTCAATGAAGCCCGTTTATCACGTGAAACTCATGGCCAATAACGGCCCTCCCGTGAACTTCCCCCTGCTAGCAAAAAGTGTTATGTATCAAACTAGATCGCTCAGTATTTGAAAGTATATTATAAGTTATCACACAAGCGCGAATGGAATACGAAAAAATATAGCGCTTTTGCGTCCCATATCCAACGAGGCCGAGGGCCGAAGGCCCAGTTGGATATGGGACGCAAATGCGACTCGAATACTAATTTGACGCTTAGCGTAAGCACAATTCCCTGATCACGTAAGCGCTGCGATTCTTTCCTTTAAAAGCCAATGGCCCATGACCAAACTACATATGCTTTTTAAACACAAAAAAAGCTTAACACAGCAAATACCATGCCTCAAGTTGTGAATCCAGGTATTCTGCTCAATGTCTGCATTTTCTTAAGCAAATTGTTTTTGCCTATTTATTATAATCAGCTCTATAAAATTGAGCCACTCAACCACCAGAGAAACCTCAGGATAATAAAATCTCTGCTTTAGTATTCCTGTCAAAGATTTTTTGTTTGTCATGGTCTAATTTCCGAAAGTAAAGCGAATATGAAATTAGTTTGGGCAAATGGTCCCCGGCGCAAACAAGGTGACTCTATATCTATGGACTCCATCCGTAAATTATTCCAAATCCCAGGCGGTCTATTTTCGTCGTCCACGTTCCGAAACGAACCCGGTCCACGACGCACCACGCTCAGCTTGTATATTTTTGGGAATGACTTCAGACTTGTGCTAGTCGGTGAACGTAAGAAATTTCTATTGAACAAAAAGTGCAATAACACCGGTCGTAAATGGGATAAGGACTTGATCAAGTTAAGAATTTTACAATTTTAACAATTCAAATCAAGTTTTACGCCGTACCCATGATCTTTGAAACCATTTCCATGAGAATACACTTTTTTTTAATTATACGCTGTTTCTATAAGTTTTGATGCTTTTAAAATGACCGTCAATAAAATATTATATCTTGGTCTAAAACAGTTTTTGGAAATGTACAACATGTATTTTAATTTTAATCGAATAAATCATTTTTCCATTGTGTTTATGCACACAAGACGTGCAGTACATGGCGTCATTGTGTCGTCGTCCGGAAACTAAGGCTTTCGAATGGTTAAACAGTACCTAAAAAGTAAGAAAGAAGAAAAAGAGAAAAAAAATATATCGGCTGATTGAATACTCATGTCGTTATAACTTAGTTAATTAATTAATGAATTTATGCTCATTACATTTAACTGTAACTTTAAAACCTAAGCTTTAATATGGTATAGGCTTTGACTCTTTCATACTGGACAAAGTATGACTTTTGGCTGTAGGAAATTGCCCTGGTTAAACCTATGGGCTTTTGAGGATACAAATAACACAAATCTTGACGATTTCAACAGCTGTTCCCACCACTACGCCGGAACAGCTTATAACTAGACATAAATTTTTTTATTACAAAAACACGTTGTTCGGTTGGACGTAACGTGATGACGTAGTTCAAAAGCATTGAACAATCAATATGACTTATTATACAATGTGTTGTTATTTTATAGTTAAACTTGTAACACCATGTGTGTAACGAGAGTCCCTTTGAAAACACAACTCTCAGTCTGCACAATCCAAAGATATGCCCATTGCGGTCCTTCCGTACATTGGTCATTCCTCACACAAAATTCAATGGATCCTCCGTGTTATGAGGCCGAAATCAAGGTCTACTACCGAACTCGCAACAAGTTGGATACTAAGCTACACACTCACAAAGACAAGCATGACTCTAGCAGTCAGGCACGGGTCTATCGAATTCCTTGTACTTGTGGTAAAGTGTACATTGGCGAGACCGGTAGAGACCTAACTTTTCAGAAATATACAGACACGACACTGTGCCACCAGATATCGGCTATTTCATCAGCAGCATTTGGCATACTATCATGACTATCCTACCACCCTCCTCCTCTAACAACCCCCAACCTACTGACACGCCTCACTACACCCGAGAGGTTCCTCACACAATGGGCAACCCTAACAATAGCCCTGAGCCCGCCAACCACACAACCAATCAGAGCATTGATTGACCTGCAGTGGATCCACTGAACCCCTATAAATAAGCCCACTCTTCTCACCTTTTCCTGACGATGACTAGAGCAAGCTAGTCGAAACGTTGAGACCAATTTCAAAACTGACTCCGCGGCAGTACAGTTAATTACGATCCTATAAGCTAAAGTAGTAGTCCAGTCTAATTTCTATACCATCCGTATGGCAATAATTAAAAAGCAGGACAGTTCTTTTCAGAACTGAGAAGTATCCCGAACCTCCGATTATCTTCTCCACGGCAGTAGAATAAAGCAAGACAGTTCCCTAAGAACAACACTACCTGGCAAGTAGATACACACATGGTGTTACCGCAAGTTTGTACAAGCTTTACTTTTGTTTAAAAGCTTAAAAGTTGTTTTTTACGAACAAAAACGAAGGCGAACTTTGACCCAAAGTAACGACCCGGAAGTTAAGGTCATACGATTTTGGCGTCAACTTTTCAAATGTTGCCCAAGTCTGTATCTATCCGATGCCCGAGTATGAAATTCATAGCTTTTATATTCGTTGAGATACAGCAACAAGAAAATGGAAATTTTTCAACATTAAAAACCTTGACGTGACGTCATCAATGACGTCATTAAACCAAAAAGTGGCGGTTTCATCTACATATAGTGCCTATGTACATAGTAAGTTTTAAGTTTGTACAAGCTTTACTTTTGTTTTAAAGCTCAAAAGTTGTTTTTTGATGAAAAATGCGAAGGCTCAAATGTTGCCCACAAGTCTTTATCTATCCGATGCCCAGATATGAACATCATAGCTTGTATATTTGTTGAGAAACAGCAACAAGCAAATGGTAATTTTTCAACATTAAAAACCTTGTCGTGTCGTCATCAATGACGTCATCATTCCCAAGAAGTGGCGGTTTCATCTACTCACTATTGCCTACACTCTAAAAAAGAAGTGTAAAAACTTGCTGAGTAAATGTGCTGGGTACGAAGGTTGAGTAACTTCTTACGCAATGTTGGGCAACGAGGCGATTTGGCTTGTGCCCTCGAGAAGGTAACTTGTACCTTTTTAAGTTGCATAAAAAAATTAGCCATCAGAGAAATCAACTTATGTGTACAAAAACACATTTTCCTCGCCACAGGGTCAAGTTTACCTTGCGACGTACTAAAAAATGCTCTTTTTGTGGTAAAATGTTGCACGTAATTGGGTAAACTGCTCCTCGTGGAAACCATTTTACCCATAATGCAAAGTGCACATTACACACACACGGACGTATCGTACAAGTCGCATGGCACAAGTCATAATCAAAGATGGATGGGGTGGACGTAATTCTGATGTTGCAGGTCGTTGATGTCTGATGTTCATTTAACCACGGTTGTAAAGAGATAATTTTGGCTTTATGGTAGATAGTTTGTTTGAGGAACAACAGTCTGTTGAAGGGAGAAATGCATCACCAGGAAAGACGCGGATAGTAGCTTCAACAATTTCGTCAATAACAGGTCTGGCAAAACCAACTGGTACTTTTCAGAGCCAACACCGCTTCTAAAAAGAGTCAGAGGGGTCATACGATTTTGACGTTAAGTTTTCAAATGTAGTCCCAGTCTTGATCTATCAGATGCGTAATTATAAATATCATAACTGTAAAGGCTGTTAGGAATCCTAATTAGCGCGATGAGCTTACCGGGGTTTCGTCATCGCAGAGGCCAATACATGAATATTCACCCTGCTGTAAGGAAACAGAATAAAGGAAACCTGTGCAACGTTCGTCGTGTATGTAAATTGTTGGTGTAGCTACCCAGGGAGAGCTGTTCACTGGCTCTGATGTGGTCGACCGGCCGACGTACCGCCGAAACCTACGAACACTAGTCAGCTCATAGTTTAGACAGGCGCTTTTTGCCAAGGATACGCCGAGGATACGTTGAACACGGCAGACATATTATGATACGAATGCGTTAGGCATACGTTACTCACATGCTTGCATACGCTGTGATACGCTGTCATATCTTTGTTATTAGTTAGTGAAACACTATCAATGCGTTAGTCATACGCTATGTATACGTTACACACGCTATAAATACGCTATGGATACGTCCTTTTCAACACCGATGTCGACTTTTCCGGTGCAATTTGTTGGGGAGTTGGACGTTCTTGGACTTTGACAATTTTTGAACTATGTGCAAGCGCTGGCATACGTTCAGGCGATACGCCATGGTGTGATGACAGAGCCTTAACCTTACGCTGTAGTGATAATTCGGCGGGGAAAAAATCTAAAACGAAAATTAATTGTTTCAGATATCTGATCTATGCAAAAAGCAAAGCGGTCAGTACGCATGCCCATATTTGTATTAACTAGAGTTTCCCAGTCCTTGGGTCACACTGCCATGTCAATCAAGCCTGTCTGAGGATAGAACATAAACGGTTTGGACTGTTTTACATGACGCTAAGGCAGACAAATTCATTATTGCTTAAACCTTGAGGCTAAGCACAATGAGCAGGACCATTTACCAATTATACATGCAACACTGTAATAAGCTGCCGGCCTTATTCTTGACTTTATTAGTAAAAAAAAACATAAATGAAAGCCTATATGAGGGAAATTTGAACGAAATCGGCAGTTGCATTCAACAATTATGGTTAAAGTGTCGTTTTTAGCGCGCTCGGAAAAGATGATACGTACAACCGTTGTCAATAGTTTAAATAGCAGAAAGGTTAAGCTGCACATTACGCGAGCAAATACGTGAACGTGAACGTCAGAACATTTTGTTGTAAAAATCTCATATAGGCCTACAGTGATTAACGTGAGCGATCATGCTGAAACCTTGCAAGTAGTAACACTGGGATGTGTCACATCCCATATTTTAGGTCACGTCACAGGTGACATCATCGATTGCTACACGACATTTCATTGAAGTTAAAGGTACAGTATCTAAGGCAAAACCTTGAGTGATCTTAGTTCATCCGTGTACTCGCGCCAGAATGTGTTAAGTTAAATAGAAGTTGTCCTTGTATACTGAAGTGATTGAAAGTCACGTGACCTTAACTAAAAGGTGCATTTTAACCAGATCTAAAAAACACAAAACTAAATGTATGGTCATTGGTCAACCTGTAGCAATATAAATGCTGTATTCCAGCTGGAAAATGATCAATCAAAAGTTCAAGCATCGTGTCCCAAAACCAGAGCTCTAGTATATTGCTTATGGTTCAGTGATTCTCAAATAAAGGACTAAACTTACCTTTCCAGCGTCTATCTGGAGCCTTCAGTTCTTCTTTCAGATTTTTGGAGGGCAAACTTATGAGCAGCAGTCAGAACAGAAACGATGCGTGTATGAGGGAGCACGGCCTTATATAACCTCTTGCCATCCGCGGACGGATACAGGAGCAGATTCACGGGTGCAACAATAGCCTATTGATATACAGTCCATTTATCATCTTAGACTCACCTACTGAATGTTTGCACCCTTCTAACAGACCTATCCATTAAGTCCCGCCCGTTGCCTACTACTGACCAATGAACAGCCCTAATTGTGCAACCAAAATTCCGACATGCGTGCGCCTATGCTTGGCATAATGCGCACAATGGCACTGGAGAGGCCCACGTGTTCTTGCTCACACGTGCGCGGTGGGCGGAACCTTATGGATCGGTCTCATGCTTACTACCTACCATAGTTACGCGGGCTAGTTCTTTGGTTGTACCCTGACAAAATAGACCTTTCTTTTGTTGATAAACCAAATTCCTCAGTTGGCATGGCCCGCTGAATGTTAGCAAAACAATCAATCGTGTTAAAACAAATTATGACCAAAGTTCAACATTTTCTGTAAAGATTCATGAGCTGAATCTCTTTTGATTTGTTGATTTGTTTTCAACAAGTTAAACACTCAAAAAATATTCGCTTGGCAAAAACTCGGGCTGTGACGTTGCAAAAGAAAAGTCTATAAAGATTAACAATCATAATCTGTTGAATCGCACAGAATAGATACAGGTTCACGTACTTCAAGATCCTTGATTCCTGGAAAGCTAGAGACTACTAATAAGATTATTAGGGGAAGAACTCACTCTCTACCTTCATCAATAATAAGAATAAAAGTTTCTTATAAAGCGCCCATTTTTTCTATTCATTTATATACGAACAAAATGACCAGCAACAGCAGCTGAAATAGTCTCTTTAACGATGGTAAAACTATAAGTGTATGAAAATATAAACAAACACAAATTTAAGGGAAATAAAGTGAAAAAGTACACCATTTTACAAAACTCTACATGAACAGTATTACATTTGAGCAGATGTGGAATGTTAAATTTTATTGTAACTCACTGGTAGAATGGTAAAAAACAAACAATCACGTAAATTTGTAAATGATTTTGGGGGTTGAACAAAGAATTGACTAGAGTGGGATTCGAACCAACGACCTCCGGATTAACGTGCCCAGTCAGTTTCCCCTGTGGTTTATATTGATATCTGAAACAAAAAGTTGCATCCCCTTAAGGTGATCCCCTAGCTGCCGCTTCCCAGGTTGTATCGTAATTTGGGTGTGATCCCTGGCTACACGGCAGTTAACGGTTGTATGGCTTCTGACTGGCACCCCGAACAAAGACATTGACAAAATAGGGACACCGCCAATATAGGGCTAGATAGCTCAGTTGGTAGAGCGCCGGCACGTTAATCCGGAGGTCGTTGGTTCGAATCCCACTCTAGTCAATTCTTTGTTCAACCCCAAACATCATTTACAAATTTACCCAGTCAGTTTCCCTTGTGGTTTATATTGATACAATTTTATTAGATTGGATGTCCCATGGATCCTGAGTAATAAGAACGAGCAGGCCGATTTGATAGTAGATTAATATAAACTAACGACTCAAAAATCAGATTAAGTACAATTAGTGACACTTGGGGTCCCTATACAGCATTGTTTGTTTTTCTTGTTTCTATAAAAAATCACAATCAATTCGACTTTCCTCCGGGGGGGGGTGATGCTTTTTTCACGAAACTGGGCAGGAGAAAATTGTTTGTTAGTTCCACCAGTTGGCCTGATCCCTGGTGTTTCTTAGGCATCTCCATTAAAGTCACCTGGAAGTGGTATTTTTTCAAAATAAAGCTTTTGTCACTATTATATGTGTTTTGATGAGTGGAATGTGAATAAACAGTTAACTAAGGTTTAAAAAAACCAGTTCTTATGTTATTTACAAATTTAAGAGTAGACCCCGACCCGAGAGGACGCTGTTCGTGACGTAAATCGAGGCAGACTTTGCCTGTAATGCGTAGAGTAAACACAATTTCAAAGTACGTGTACGGACCAAGTCGTGAGTTTGTACGTTTCAAAAAAAATAAAATGTTTTTTCCGGCAATGCCGACCAGGTGTATTGCTGCTGAATGCTGGCCAATATTGTTCTGGGGTGGATTTCACAAAGAGTTAGGAGTTCATGTTACAAACATGCATGACTGGTTTTCTTTACGTTGGAGACCAAACAACGATGTAAGAAGGGCGGGTCAAATAATTCCTTCCTGAGCTCTAATAAACTTTCAAGGGTTCGTTTGTGCAGCCAATTTTTATACTTTATTTCACACCTGTGTAAACTAATCACTCTATTTATGTTCAGAGTTTGTTCTCCTCTTCCTCACGTTACAGGTCATTTATAACTAGCGTTTTTGAACAAAAATTTCACCAACAATTCGTAGCAGTCGAGTCAGAAATTTGTCTAGATGCTCTACTTGCAAAGGCAAGTGGAATCTTATTAGTCGGGTAGCTGTACAAAATGTAGAAGTTTGTTCGCCCGCCCGCCCATAATTACACGTTTCGCAATAGGGCAATTTTCCTGACTAAAAATGTAATCAGGATTACATTCAGTAAGCGCGCTCACTTCAGCCGTAGCAGCCCTCAAATGGTTTTGGGTGCATTCGTTTACCTTCCCCGGGTCGACCCCGGTGTGTGGCGTTTTTTCCCCCAGGACGAACGTGTGCAGATAATTGACCAAGTTCGTCCTGGAAAAAAAACCGCCACACACCAAGGTCGACCCAGGGAAGCTAAACGAACGCACCCAAAGTTATACATCGGTAACAAACTGTGAAGTTTGATTGGTCGAGAACCAATCATGTGACGCGCAACAAAAACGCATGTTACATGGCTCGACGAGCCGGGCAACATGAAAAGTGATGTACACCGGTGTACATCACCTTGATCGTTCCCGGCGTAGGTCGATTTCCACCGCTGTGTACGAAACAACCGCGGGTTCGAAGGAATTGTTTCTTGTTCTTCGCTTGTTAAACAATGAATAGTCCGTCATAATAATGTTTGAAGATGACAACAGAACTTCGAGAAGAGGAATAACAATTATACAAAGGTATAACAAAACAATTGTTGCACGCTGTGGCTGGGGTCCATGGGTTTTGTACACCCTCAAGGGTAAATGGCCCCCTCGGCTTCGCCTCGGGTTAAATTTTCCCCCTCGGTGTACAAAACGCCATGGACCCCGTCACAGCGTGCAACAGTTACTGTCCCCTGTAAATTCAAAACCAAACCCAGTAGACTCACCCATTGTTCAACAGTTAGTGTTAAGAGGCAGGCAAAATCTTCAAAAACCTCCAACACAGAAAGAGCCAAATGGAGCAAGTAAAATATCTAGTTGACAGGTTTGACAGTCCCAAAGGTATACTAATAATAGATCTTAAAACAACTTGTTATGTATTCTCTCAACAAATTATGCTCTCTCTCCAGCGAAATGGCACAGTTAAAAGCCAGTCACAATTCTGTACTTGCAGAAGGAAAGGGTTTAACGTTTTCATACCGAGGTCAAAGACGGATATATTCAAGGACGGGAGCAATGCAGTTGTTTTCGATACGTCCGACAATTATTCACCAGTTAGGATTTCCATTACTTCAGGGAAACATGTCAGGGTGTTGTTTTAGTTTGGGGCAACATGCATTTATTATCTCTCCGTTGTTGTTTCACTCCAGTACTAAATCGTACAAGCCGTTAGTACACGAGATATGAAGAAATCTTTCTGAACACACTAACAAAGTTAGTCGTCAAGGGACCTATAGTGTATACGGTCTCCATTGTTTGAGATCCGGCGGGGATTTCATCTTTCCAATAATGGCGTTCCAGAAAATTTAATAATGAAACACAGAGGATGGAAGACCACAGCCGCAATAGATAATGTGAAATATGATCTACAGCGAAGACTTTCATTGTCCCAAAACATTGCTGTCCTAATTTAGAAAAGCACACTGGACCATGTATTATTTTTTACATGCTTTTGTTGCTAATCTTAAAGTATAGGCCACTAAAAGGTCACTCGAGAGTGTTTTTGACCAGATTTTTACGGTTGTGTTGTAATTTAATTCTCTCCTTTTAATAGTTTTTCAAATAAGTTTGAGCTACCGGGTGATGCCTGAAGGCCATAAGGATCAGTCAAATTAACAAATATATATAAATATTGGGACTGTCTTAGATCAGTTTCTGAAGGCTGTTTAGTAATTTATGGTCTATCTCCGTTTTGTAATTTAAAAGGGTTACGAGATTATTTTGATCGGCAATTAATGACAATCTGGTTCAACGCGTATAATTTCGACAGCTAGTCACCAGAATTGCCCCATTGTTACCACTTTCAAAAATCATGAAACTTAATCCTCAATCAATGTCTAATGTCTTTAATGAACACTCAATCAAGTCAAAACACATTTTGAAAAAAATATTTTTTTAAGAAAAAGGACAAATACTTACCAGATCCCGGAGCGATTTCCCAGGTTTATATATTTTGAACTTGTCGCATCGCTTTGCAAACGCTTTATTTAGGCACAACGCCTGCATTGGCTTTAAATAACAAAAGCTGGCAGAAAAACTCCTGGATCTATGGCCGACAGGACTGACATCATGATTCCATACCGAACATCAACGATACTGTCCGAATGTTGACGACAACACGTTCGGAACATTTCGGATAACTTCGAAAAAGGAGGAATTCCTCTTGTTTGGTCACGTGATTTTGGGTGATACCGGACCCTAAATTCGACAGAGCCTAGTCGGAGATTTTTGGGTCCGGGAACCAGACAACTAGTAATGGGGAGATGTGGATAGTACAAAACATTGTGAGAAACGGCTCCCTCTTAAGTGACATAGTTTTCGAGAAAGAAGTAATTTCCTGGAATTTGATTTCGAGACCTCAGATTTAGAATTTAAGGTCTCGAAATCAAGGATCTGCAAGCACACAACTTCGTGTGACAAGGGTGTCTATTCTTTCATAGTTATCTCGCAACTCCGACGACCAATTGAGTTCACATTTTCACAGGTTTGCTATTTTATGCATATGTTAAAATACACCAAGTGAGAAGACTGGTCTTTGACAATTACCAATAGTGTCCAGTGCCTTTAAAGATAATAACATAATCATGCCTAATGCCGGCCTTCTCCCATGCTGTAGCATTAGTAATAAATTCTCAGACACACAAACCTGTGTCTTCAATTGTGATTATTAGTCTTCCAACAGAATTAAACTGTTTTCATGCGTTTGAGCGAAGCGAAGGAGCATGAAAGTGTTGGATAGATCTACAATCAAATGACACTGGCAAAGGGACCAATTGGTGCTTTCATAATTTTTGAAAGTATTTGAGTTGGTGTTTGTTTTTGTAAAAAGTAACACCCATTATTTGAACAAAATTTCGGCTTATTCTCTGTTGTGACCGATTGATCATCTTTTTAACACGTATACCAGGTGTAGTCTTATTACTCAACATTGATACAGTAAATTGTATTGTATATCAATTTTTGATTGGTCCCTGGTGGTGAACAGGCTCATTTTTAGTGTACAAATTCATGGCTTGAAATTATTTTTCCAGTCTAAAAATGTTAAAGTATTTTGAAGCAACTAATTTTTCGCTAACAAATATCTCCCCCGTTTTTTAAAAGCATGCTTCAGAGTTCACGAACTGATCTAAACTTTTCAAGGCCAACAATTGTAACCGAATCTCCCCAAAGGAAATTCAAGTTAACTTTATTGTTTGCTGTGTTTGCTTATCCGTTTCCTGTTGTTAATAGGCCTACCTCGTGTTTTTCCTTACCATTTTTTGTTCGTGATAGTTTGTTTTTTCTCAAGTCATTGTTCAATTGAACTGCAATGTGTTTTGTGCTATTAATTATGTTGTTTTATTTTATAGAAATGCTATGGGAGGCTATTAATATTTGGTTCTATACATTGGGCTAATTATGGGTTACATTGGATGACTTCAAACTGAAACACTTCAAAATTGCTTTTCGCACTCTAAGTATTTTAACGATTAACAACAATTCCAAAATTCAATGCAATGACAAGAAAAAACACCATTTTCACACGACGTTCTGTGCTTCCCAGATGCTTGATTTTGAGACCTCAAAATCTATTTCTGAGGTCTCGAAATCAAAATAAAATATGTTGGTGGGAAATCACTTCTTCCGCGAAAACCTCATTCACTTCAGAGGGAACTCCCTTTTATTTCAATGTTTTATACTATCAACAGCTATCCATTGATCGTTACCAAGTAATATTTTATGCAAACAATTATTTTGAGTAATTACCAATAGTGTTCAGTGCATTTAAGATAAGGAAGAATGAGTGCGTTATTAGAGAGACCATGGCAACAGAGGGTAGAAAGGAGCGAAGCTTAGACAATTAGGCCCAAAATTTTTTTTTTTTGGATTGCCCTTTCACCCGATTTTTTGCTTGGGTCGGTCGGTCGATTATAATTTTTTTGTTTTTTGTTTTTGTGTTGAGATGTCAAAAAATTGCCAAAACTGCAATTAACATTTCATGAAAGATCTAGTTGTCAAAGAAGCGAGGTATTTTATTATATACATCTTGCTTCGAGCGCTCTTTTTGCGTCTTTATTTTTGCAAACTTATGGTGGCCCTGAAGGGACACCGCACATCGCAAATATCTTTGCAAATATTTGCGATGTCGCAAAAATCTTTGCAAATATTTGCGATGTCGCAAATATCTTTGCAAATATCTTTGCAATATTTGCGATGTCGCAAATATCTTTGCAAACATTTGCGATGTCGCAAATATCTTTGCAAAATATTTGCGATGTCGCAAATATCTTTGCAGATGTTTGCGATGTCGCAAGTATCTTTGCAAATATCTTTGCAAATATTTGTGATGTCGCAAATATTATTGCACACTTGATCGCATACTTCCACGCATAGTTTGTATATTTGTGTCCGATAACTTTTCAAGAGCCTAGAAGGTTGTTTGGGTTCCAGCCTAAACGAGTTGGTAAAGGCGCTTCGCGGCTTCGCCGCTCGCGGTGATAGTCTAGTCTGTGTGTGCTATCCGCGCCCGGTGTGCCGCGTGCGCCTTGACTAAAGGCTAGTGCAAGTTGCAATGGCATCAGAAAAACAACCCTTTAGTCTCTCGAAAAATTTCTCGCCACAAATATGCAAACTATGCGACAAGGTATGCGATACAGTTCGACATCACAAGTATTTGCAAAGATATTTGCGACATCGCAAATATCTGCAAAGATATTTGCGAAGATATTTGCGACATCACAAATATTATTTGCAAAGATATTGCAAAGATATTTGCGACATCGCAAATATCTGCATAGGTATTTGCAAAGATATTTGCGACATCGCAAATATTTGCAAAGATATTTGCGATGTGCCATGTCCCTTCAGGGCCACCATACAAATTCCTTCAAAACAATTTCCAAGAGTCATTTCATTCACCATGTTGTTCGTCCGTTCAATAAACGAGCGATACCATATAAGGGCATTACTTGCAACAGCGGCCTTTGTTGTTCAATGGATTGTTAGACTGGTTCTTTGTGAAATCGTGACGTCGGGCACGTTAATCCGGAGGTCGTTGGTTCGAATCCCACTCTAGTCAATTCTTTGTTCAACCCCAAAAATCATTTACAAATTTACCCAGTCAGTTTCCCTTGTGGTTTATATTGATATCTGAAACAAAAAGTCGCATCCCCTTAAGATGATCCCCTAGCTGCCGCTTTCCAGGTTGTATCGTAATTTGGGTGTGATCCCTGGCTACACGCCAGTTAACGGTTGTATGGCTTCTGACTGGCACCCCGAACAAAGATATTGACAAAATAGGGACACCGCCAATATAGGGTTAGATAGCTCAGTTGGTAGAGCGCCGGCACGTTAATCCGGAGGTCGTTGGTTCGAATCCCACTCTAGTCCATTCTTTGTTCAACCCCAAAAATCATTTACAAATTTACCCAGTCAGTTTCCCTTGTGGTTTATATTGATATCTGAAACAAAAAGTCGCATCTCCTTAAGGTGATCTCCTAGCTGCCGCTTCCCAGGTTGTATCGTAATTTGGGTGTGATCCCTGGCTACACGGCAGTTAACGGTTGTATGGCTTCTGACTGGCACCCCCGAACAAAGATATTGACAAAATAGGGACACCGCCAAGAGCTAGATAGCTCAGTTGGTAGAGCGCCGGCACATTAATCCGGAGGTCGTTGGTTCGAATCCCACTCTAGTCAATTCTTTGTTCAACCCCAAAAATCATTTACAAATTTACCCAGTCAGTTTCCCTTGTGGTTTATATGGATATCTGAAACAAAAAGTCGCATCCCCTTAAGGTGATCCCCTAGCTGCCGCTTCCCAGGTTGTATCGTAATTTGGGTGTGATCCCTGGCTACACGGCAGTTAACGGTTGTATGGCTTCTGACTGGCACCCCCGAACAAAGATATTGACAAAATAGGGACACCTAATAAAATTGTGTATGCAAGAGGATTTGTTAAGTGGTGCCTACTACCAACCCTGCAGGTTGGCTGTCCGTAAATACCTTGACCTCAGAGTCTTCATCAAAGGCAGTTATAGCACATAGAACTGTATTAAGTTATCTCCAAGTGGAGCTTTCCAAACACTCTTCTGGTGTCACTGTATAGTTTATGGGCAAAGTGAATATCATTACATACTACAGCCCCTACAAACAGTTGCGCTTGCGTCGCAACATCTGATTTTGCAAACGTGGCAAGAGCGTGACGCTTATTTAAGAAACTAGAGTCATCTTACCAAAACATTAATTCAGATTTGCATTGATCATCTAGTTCTATTGCATCATCTACGTCGACTGATTCAGAAGTTCTAATCTGGCAGCGCTTGATCAAGGCATTACGTATGGGGCCACACCTTGTGACCGGTCATCCAAGCGAAAAAACTGAATTTTGACAGCTCCGATGCAACTTGCTGTTAGTGTCAGGTACGATGTAAGTGTGTGAGTACACTCAACACTTTGTAACGGATACCTGACCTACAACCGGATACCTGAGATATAACCGGACACCTGACCTATACAACCGGATACCTGGCCAATATAACCGGATACCTGACACTGTAGTTATCATGTCGTTAACGGTATAAATTGCCTCCCCTTCTGCGAACACCTTGAACTCTGATGAAACATGTACTGTCTTCTCAACCATTTCTATGAAAACAGCGTTTTGATTGTTGTCATCCTTTACTAAATAAAAGCATGTTGAGGTTTATCAATGTTGCCAAACGATTTCAATAACACCCTTTCTCTATTTCCAAAACAGAAGTCTTCATACTTACAATGTTATGTAGACAATGAAATTGATGCCTTAATACAACACATAAAATAATTATAATCTTTCAAGAACAAATAATCACATGGGAATATGGCATGTTTCAACATGTTTCAGAAAGTTGCACTGGAAGAGTTGTCACTCACTGACCTTTGGTGAGAGAGCAGTCTGGCATGAAACAATCACTTCTCTAAAATTGAGTAATAAAACTATCACTGCAATCCATGGGCGTGGGGTCCGGGGCTTTTAGGCCGTAAATGCTCTCTGGTGCAATCTAGGGAGTCTGAGGGGTGATGTGCCCCCCTCTCAGATGTTGGAATTAATAGCCTGTTTCAAGCTATGATGTACATGATTGCTATCATGTTTGTTGCACCTAAAAAAACAACTTAAAGGCAGTGAGGGACACTATTGGTAACTACTCAAATAATTATTAGTATAAAACATTGTGAGAAACAGCTCCCTCTGAAGTGGAGCAGTTTTCGAGAAGGAAGTAATTTCCACGAATTTGATTTCGAGACCTCAGATTTAGAGTTTTAGGTCTCAAAATCAAGCATCTGAAAGCACACAACTTCGGGTTGTTCTAAAACACCCTCGACCCCCTCGACCCCAAAGGCCCACGACCCACGACCCTCCGACGTCCGCCCCGTGTTCGAAGAATGTCCCAATTCCGAATTCATAAAATGTCGCTTTACGGCAGAGTAAGAATTAAGTCCCCGATTTAGAATTCACAGTGTGTGATCCGCGACGCAACTTCCTTCCACGACTAGGCTTGACCTCAAGTCTGAGACTGCGGTTATATTTATCTGCATCAGCCACACAGAATTGGGAGTATTTACTCTCCGCTTTCGCACGACAAGTGCAAGCCGATTGGGGACCTCAAAAAACGTCCGTGTGGCCATTCGGTCGGTCGGGTCATGGAGGTAGAATTCTACCTCCATGGTCGGGTCTACAACCTTGAGCTCTGCTTAGAGTACCATAGTACACAGGACAGGAGCGACCGGCCGGTGTGGCGGTCTCCCCGGTCTGGGATGCTCCGCGGTCCGGGTGACGTCACAGGACTTTTTGGCACGCAGTAATCGCGGTCTCCCCGGTCCGGGATGCTCCGCGGTCCGGGAGACGTCGTTGCTGTCGTTGGGGGCGTGAGGAAAAACTATTCATATTGTGACCCTCTCAATACTTAAGAGAGTCGTATAAGGATAAAGGCTAACGGCAAGCTGTTTTCTTTACACTCGGTGCACCATTTTATTTCCTGAAACAGACGAAGACAAAATACATGTTGACAGGTCTTCGCTAGAATCATTATGTTAATTAACTTATAAAACAAATAATCACAGAACAGTATTTATGTACAAACAGTATTAAATGAAATCGTAAACGGCTTTAAGTAAACAGGTATGTCTCAAGATCATGACATGTGATTTTCACATCATGCGCCATCTTGATTATCGATGGAAAACAACAACTTAAATGCAAATAAAACTTGGCCGATGCTCCTGATCGGAAATGTTTTAAAGAACAAATACTTATAAATAGCAACTCTTGTCAAATAAACTACAAGGGTATAGTTCAACAAATAAATAATAAACGTGTATTCAGAAAACTAAACCGGGACAAATCTTTAGTCCGGCAATCAATCAATTCCATTAAATCTCTAATAATCTCGAAATGAATAAAAATAGAATCAATAGTGGTTGAAGATAAACACCAGTTTACAATAATGTACATGAATAATGATTTTAGAGGGAAAATGTATGAAAATAAACCAAAAGATTATTACCTGAAACAGACGAAGTCAAAATACATGTTGTCAGGTCTTCGCTAGAATCATTATGAGGGTGGCGGAAGCGCGCGAAATTGAAATGCTGTCCAAGAGAGGGCGCTTCTCTTGAATAATTAAATGTTACATAATAAGTAAGTGCAATAAAAATAACAGTGGGGGTACAATTTCTATGACCGTCACATCATTCCCCTCTTTGAGGAAATGTTGTCCTCAACATTTCTTTACATGCACAGTATTTACAGAAAAATAATTATGTGCAAAGTTTATACAACAGGAAACTACGTATTACTTGCACTGCCTAGTAACACAATTAGAAACACTTGAAATCGCTACTGAATAGTATATTTTCTACTACTCAGAACATTTTAGAACACGTGAAGTGTATAAAAACGTCAACATAAGAAAGTCGCAAAATTTCACTGCAATCTTTCTTCGCTTAGGCTACTTACTTTTAGTAAGCTAGAAACAAAAAAACAGAAATTTTTGCATTACGGCAGTATAAGTAAATACACCATCTCAAAAATCACTATTTACAATACATATTAACAAGGGAAATCTAGATTGGGCTGTGTTCTTGTAGAAGGAGTCTGAAACACACTTTCTTTCGCGTTTCAGCCATCTTTGGGTCCTTCCACTTTTCAAACAGTCTGCGTCCTCGGCTAACTTTAGTCTGCCTTGACTGAGGTTGGACTCTGTGTTGCTTGGTTTGTCCAAGATAGTCATAATTCAGTCTGTTGACGGGCCGTCTGAGTCTAGTTGGTCTTTGGCTTGGTGGTGAGGTGTACGATGAGCTCTCCGTGTTTGTTTCATCCACACTTTCAGTTGTGTAAACTGGAGATGGTGATGGATGTGAATGAGATGTGCTTATGTTCTCTGGGGTAAGCACTGGGGGTGGCAATGAAGGAGACGTAGAGGTGATGTTCTCTGGTCTTGCATCTATCGTAACTGGTATGAGTTCTGGGGGTGATAATGAAGGAGAATTCATGTCATGTGTTGTCTCTACAGGTAGAATACAGATGTCGATCTCATCCTCACTAGAACTTATATCGTCCTCCGCTGTGGGTTTGGATGATACTTGCTCGATTTCTTGTGTTGTTCGAGTGTCAGCTCCGTTTACATTTGCTGTTGCCTCCTTTATGTTTTCATCTTCGATGGGAAGAAACATACAAGGGGTCAGCAAGTTCCTATGGACGGTTCTCTCTTTACCATCGTCGAGGGAACGGACAGTGTAGACAGGGACGTCTGAGTGTTTAGAGATGACAACGTAAGGTTGAGGTTCCCATCGGTCTGCTAGCTTACTGGTTCAAACGAGGTGTTTGTTTTGAATGAGGACTCTATCACCAATTTGAAGAGGAGCTGTGTGTGTGCCTCGGTCGTATAAGCGCTTTTGTTTTGCCTGTGGTTGTTTGACGAGATCACTTGCTTTTTTGTAGGCGAACTGAAGTCTGCCTTTGAGTTGCTCTATGTACTCTTCGTAGGACGTTGTATCTTCTTCGTTTGCTTTCAGTCCAAACATCAGATCTACCGGTAAATTCGGATGTCGACCAAACATGAGGTAGAATGGAGCGTATCCAGTAGAGTCATGGCGAGTTGAGTTGTAAGCATGAGTCATTACACCAACGAATTGTTTCCAGTTCTTCTTTTGTTCAGTCTCAAGTGTTCCTAGCAAATTAAGAAGTGTGTGGTTGAAGCGTTCTGTGAGACCATTTCTTTGAGGGTGGTAAGGGGTGGTCCTACTCTTTTTGATGCCTGAGATTTTGCAGAGCTCTCGGATCAGCTGACTTTCGAAGTTTCTACCTTGGTCGGCATGCAGTCTGACGGGGAAGCCGTAGTGTTGGATGATGTTATCCCAAAGAACTTTTGCAACTGTGTCTGCTTTCTGATCTCTTGTTGGAAATGCCTGTGCATACTTGGTGAAATGGTCTGTTACAACAAGTATGTTCTCATAACCTCCCTTACTTCGCTCTAGCTTGAGATAATCTATACATAGCAGCTCCATCGGTTCTGAGGTGTTGATGGTGACCAGGGGTACTCTTGTTTTTGTGGATGGTGTTTTTCTGAGGCAACATCTCTCACAGCGTTCACACCATTCCTTCACATCATGTGCCATCTTGGGCCAGAAGAAGCGGTTCCTCACCATGTCGATAGTTCTTTCATACCCAAAATGGCCAAAGTCATCGTGAAGGTGTTTCATCACTATGGTCTTGTACTGCTGTGGTAGAACTAGTTGTTGAGCTGATGACCCGTCTTGTTTCTGTATCACTCTATGCAATAACCCATCTCTCATGTGAAGTTTCTTCCATTGCTTCAAGTGAAGAAGACAACCACTGCGTTCTCGAGTTCTTTCTGCTAGAGTTGGTTTCTTGCCCTTCTCAAGATAGTATAGAGTTCTTGAGATATCAGGATCTGACCTTTGAGCTGAAACAAGTTCAGTGTGAGACACTCGAGGTAGTTCATTGGCAGAGATGTGGTTGGCTCTGCACAATGTGTTCACATCTAGCTGTTGGAGGTTCCATGAAGGAGAGAGTTACAAGTGGTTGGCTGTTACAGATTGCTTGGACAATATGTGGCGGGATTGTAACTGCATCGGTCTGGAATGAGAGAGAACTTCTTGGACTGTCAGGGTGTGGTTTACGAGAGAGTGCGTCTGCTGCTGCGTTGTTTTTGCCAGGCTTGTACTTCACAGTGAAGTTGAACTGCGAAAGCGAGGCAACCCATCTCTGACCAGTGGCGTCAAGTTTAGCGGATGTGGTGACGTATAGGAGTGGATTGTTGTCCGTCAGTACAGTAAACTCGTTGCCGATCAGGTAGTCTCGTAGTTTATCTGTTATAGCCCATTTCATCGCTAGAAACTCCAGTTTGTGTGCAGGGTAGCGAGATTCTGCTGTGC
Source organism: Asterias amurensis (assembly GCF_032118995.1). Taxonomy (NCBI): domain Eukaryota; kingdom Metazoa; phylum Echinodermata; class Asteroidea; order Forcipulatida; family Asteriidae; genus Asterias; species Asterias amurensis. Next base: position 6,909,083 of record NC_092651.1, read on the forward strand.
AGGGTAGCGAGATTCTGCTGACCTCTGCTGATGTAGGCGATTACCCTTTCTTTTCCATTCTGTACTTGGCTGAGTACTGCTCCAAGTCCTACACCAGATGCATCAGTTTGAAGGAGAAATGGAAGTTCATAGTCAGCGTATGCAAGAATCGGTGGTGACGTCATGTGTTGCTTCAGTAGATCCATTGCTCGCTGACAATCTTCCGTCCATATGAATGGTACTGAAGGAGACTTCTGTCTTGTTCCTCTCTTCTTGCGTTTTGGATCACCAGATATGAGGTTGTAGAGTGGTGCAGCTATGTTTGAGTATGCTTTGATGAATCTTCTGTAGTAGCCTGTGAAACCTAAGAATCTTCGTACTTCTTTGCGATTTGAAGGAGATGGCCAGTCTGACACTTGTGCCGTTTTCTCTGGATCCGTGGCAATACCTTTACCGGAAACAACATGTCCAAGGTATTTAACTTCCTCTTGCAACAGGTTGCACTTCGACGGTTTGAGTTTCAGACAATGTTCTCTGAGGCAGGAAAAAACTTTGCCTAGGCGTTCGATGTGTTCGTCAAAGTTGGCTGAGAAAACGATGATGTCGCCAAGGTAGAGCAGGCACGTGACATAATTCTGTTCTCCAAGGCAGGACATCATGAGACGCTGGAACGTTGCTGGTGCGTTCGATAATCCGAATGGCATCCTCTCACACTCGAACAGTCCCATGGGAGTTGTGAAGGCTGTCTTTGGGATATCTTTTTCTTCCATCTGCACCTGCCAATAGCCTGATGTCAAATCTAACGTCGTGAACAGACGGGCTTTACCAAGGGCATCTAAAGCTTCTTCGATGCGAGGAAGAGGATATGCATCGCGAACTGTCTTATTATTCAGCTGACGATAGTCGATGCATATACGGAGGGGGCCATCTTTCTTGTGCGCTATCACGATTGGAGAGGCGTATGGACTCTTACTCCGGCGGATGGCGCCTGATTCCTCCATTCCTTTCAGATGATCCTTAACTGCTTGGTATTGAGCGGTTGGAATTCTGCGATGAGGGAGTCGAAATGGTTGGTCGTCTATGAGCGGAATGCTGTGTTTGATGGTTGAGGTACAGCCAAAGTCAAGTGAGTTGGATGAAAATACATCTGAGAACTCATGAAGGAGATTGTCAAGCTGTTGTTTCTGTGCCTCGTTCTCGAGTGCTGATTTGGATAAATCAAGATTTGGAATGATGGTAGGCACCGTGTCTGTGACTGTGGCACTTCTAACACTTGCGGTTGAAGGAGAGTTTCCAGATTGCTCTTGAACAGGTACATCATCAACTCGTAGTATGGATGACAGTTGGGCTAGTCTACTGTTGCGCTTGATGACAATGGGCTTTGCTGAGATATTACACAGTCTAACAGGTACTCGGCAGTTGGGACCAATGTCTGCTACCAAGTTGCTAACCTTCAGACAAGATGAGGTTTGAAGAAGATTTTCAACAACAACCGTGTAGGGAAAACCTTGGTTACTAGGCGCTTGACAAATGATGTCTTCTTCTTTTCCCGGTGGAATCACACGAACAGAGCGACCAATGTACTTTGCGTAACCGATCGAACCACGCTGATCTCCAGGTTCTGAGTTGGTAGTGTTGCTGAAAGCTGCATGCCATGCTGGATTTTCTGTCTGGAGTAGCTTCATGTAGTTTACACCTCTCTTTATCTGTTGGTCTCTTTTTGAAGTTCTTATCACGTTTGTGCCTATCAGAATGGGAACATCTCTGCGGTACTTATCTGTTGGTACAACAAAGGCTGGGACGTCTTCGTAGACAACGTTCGTGATTGTGAGTGATACAGGAATGACGCCTAAGTAAGGTACTCGGTGACCACTAGCACCTTCGATGGAGACATCTGCTGAAGAGAGAGCGACATTTCTGAGCTTGGGGTGTTCTTTCCATAAGTCCTCTTATTGAAGTAACCTGTGAACCAGAATCGATCAGTGCTCTGTAACTGAAGTCGTCAATCTTCACGATGTCTTCATTATTGGGACCAATAAGTTGTTGATGACCAGGTATTGTGTCGAGTTATTGAAGGAGAATTCCATGGCATTTCGTTTGAAGGAGAAACTTCTGGTGGGCATGTTACTTCCTGGCCTCTGACGGCTTGCCCTCTGGCCGTGGGCCTTGCTTGTTTAAAGGGGTACTTCTACATCCTCTGGCGATGTGCCCCTCCTGACCGCACCTGTGGCAAATAAAGACACGCTGGTTCGGTGATATTTCGTCTGCATTCCTGTGTTGATATCTGTTGTGTGAAGTCGTGGTAGTGATTTGATCAACCTTCTGTGCTAGCTGACGAACTGTGAGAATGAGGTCTTCGAGCACTTCCCGTTCAGTGTTGGGCTGCAGGCTTTGAGGAAGAGGTGGGGTTCTATCGTAGTTCATACTACCAGAAGAACTTGATGGAGAAATAGATGGAGACATGGATGGAGACATAGAAGGAGATTGTTGCTGGACTTGAGGTCGAAACTGTTGACTATGTTGCAATTGAATCTTTGCTCCAGTCTTCAGAACTGCTGCCATTCTAGCTTCTCTTTCTAGTTGTCGCAACTCGACCTGCAGTTCTCTAAATGTCATTTCTCTCGGTCGCATTGGTGCCAGTCTTTGGGTGACCTTTTCATCCTTCACACCTCTCATGAACTGCTGAGTGAGCATGCCGTTCCTGTTTTGGATGGTATGTCTTTCACCAGATCTTTCCTCGATTGTTCTCAGTGTCGCTTCAAGCTCGACGGCGTATATGCTCGGCTACTCATTTGGGAGTCTCATGCGCTCGTAGAAGTTAGCTAAAGGGTCACCAGTCAACAGAACATCTCCAAATTGGGCTTTCAGTTCTGCAAAAGCTTGACGAGGTGTTTGTTGTTCTGGAGGTAGATTGAGGACAAGTTTTCTTGCTGGTCCTCCTAGGTACCTGACTATGGTGGAAAACTGAATGTCAATTGGCATTGAGGTTGTCTCGATGAGGTACTTGACATCTCGTACCCAGTCATCAATGGCTACAGTGGAACCGATCACGCCCAGTGAAAATTTGTACCGATTTCACTTGGTGTGACGGAAGGAGACGATGGTGAGATGGAGACGATCGATGTTCAGTATCAGGTCTGCTTTGGTTGTGTGGTGTGAGCAAGGGATAACTTGCTGAAGAAGAACGTCGTCTTGGCACTTGCTGTGTTCTGGTACTCTGTGTAGGGTGATGCAGATCTACAGGAGGGTGCCGAGACAAACTGTGAGTCAGTCGATTCTCTAATTGTTCAAGTTGAGACAGCATTTGATCACTACTGAGCGGATTGACATTATCGATATTCAAAGTTGGGGTCGAAGATTGTTCTCGAGCTCCAAATCTTTGCCTTGGTCGGGTGTCTGCCGAATGGTTGTGCAGCGTTTGGCGGCCTGGTCGTTGATGTGTAGTTGAGGTTGGTGACCGGAAATTTGCATCGGGAACCGATCTCCTTGGGGTATCCATCTTGCTTGAAGAAGACAATGGATATTTGCAAGAACACAGTCCAAGTTGAGAGATGATTGATAATGCAATTAGAAAATGCAAAGGTAAGTATTTGAAATTCAAAACTTGGTACATCAATCCAAAGTTCAAAATATCTGAGACTGAAATTCAAATTTGGTAATCAATGCAAAATTCAAATACATCTGAAGTGTAACCCAAACACAAATAATCACAATGAATTCAATACAAAACAAATGTCAATCAATTGAAATGCGAAAGACCAGTAGCACTTGGGCGGTGTACTGTAAGTGATACACCTAATGCGATGAGGGTTAAATCCAATCACAACAGAGGCTCAATATAATGGACATACAATAGTCGTTGTCTCTTTGAATAGCTGGAAGTTGTTGAACACTTGAAGAAGTTACGCAATAGTCATTATCACTTTGAATGGCTGGAATGTACTGAACACACAGTGGGCGTAAAAGTTCTTTTGTGTGCTCAGTTACTGTGGAAACTAACGCAGCATTTGTCAACAGTCCCGAAAATGCTGATCGAAATTGAAAAAAAAATCTGGCTGGTGAAACACACGATTTTTCAGAAGAATGTTCAAATACGGTTGTTAAAAAAATCTGCAGAAATTGTTCTTTTCCGAAATGAACTTAGTGTTCGCAACTGCAGTCAATAAAGTCAACTCTCTTTTTGCATGGTGCTTCCAGTCATTAAACCGCTCCTGAACTGTTGTCGTTGTTCCACTCCATGTCCACGGTAGAGTATCTCAAAACCCGGGCCAGTCAAACTCGGTGGGTACGCTGGGATGGGGGAAGGTCCCACTCTGCCGGATAGATGGCGGCCACTCGAGGCTCGCTTGGGCGGACTTTTCATGTGAAGTGGTGTATGGACTTCTTCATCAGAGGTTAGGTAGTAATGACGGCCGTGTCGTAATCAGGTGTGCCGTTGGTGTGCCTCTATATCCGGATTCTCCACCAATGTGACCCTCTCAATACTTAAGAGAGTCGTATAAGGATAGAGGCTAACGGCAAGCTGTTTTCTTTACACTCGGTGCACCATTTTATTTCCTGAAACAGACGAAGACAAAATACATGTTGTCAGGTCTTCGCTAGAATCATTATGAGGGTGGCGGAAGCGCGCGAAATTGAAATGCTGTCCAAGAGAGGGCGCTTCTCTTGAATAATTAAATGTTACATAATAAGTAAGTGCAATAAAAATAACAGTGGGGGTACAATTTCTATGACCGTCACAATATGATCATAATGATGGGACGTAATTCATTTTGTGGTTGAGCAAATTAACTTATAACCACATAACAACCACAGTTGTTGTTATTGTGTGGTTGAGCAAAACGTATTTTGTCAGTCTGTGTTTTTTCGCATTTTGTGGTTGTGGTTGGTTATCAAGGGGATTACTCGTAAAGTTCGATGAACTGCAAATAACTAAAAAAATGTGCTTACTTTACAAACCATCACAGTTTTGTCTGTATAAAAGCAAACGAATAATTTTTTTCACACGGGCGTTTTTTTATTTATTTGTTGCTTTTTATGACTGTTGTACGTTTTAATTGAACAGTTACAAAAATTCGGAATTTGTTTACATATACTGCATTATGTGGATGAGCAAGATGTTGTGAATAGTTGGGCAAGAGCCTCGTATTTTGAAATAAACAAAACCTACTCTATCATAATAAAACAATCGAAACACCTCTATTTTTGTTCTGTTAATAGAAAGGTAGAACCCTTTCTTAATTAATCTCACTTGACTCATGTACATGGTCTTATTTTTCCACAACACACTGAAACATATACGCTGGTATAATACTAAAACAATATTCCACAAACTGAGAAAAACTAAAATTACTTGTATAAAGGTGTTGATTAACCTTGTCCATTTGAAAACAAACAATTGGTGGTTGAATCCATAGCAAGCAGTTTACTCTAGACAGAGCTTGTTAAATATTCTTTTCAGTCAATCGATGGAATGAGCTGATGGTGCATAGGTGGTTTTATTTTACACATTCCTTTACAAGCCTGCTATTGTAAATCACAACACATTTTCAATGTTTTTGACTGTAAAAATATCTGATTGCCGAACCCGACAACTACTACTCGGTTAGTATAAACATATTCCTCCATGGTATAAATAAACAAACAAACCAAAACAAAACAAAACAAAACAAAACAAAAACAAAACAAAACAAAACAAAACAAAACAAAACAAAACAAAACAAAACAAAACAAAACAAAACAAAACAAGACAGACAGACAGACAGACAGACAGACAGACAGACAGACAGACAGACAGACAGACAGACAGACAGACAGACAGACAGACAGACAGACAGACAGACAGACAAATAAATAAATAAATAACACGATCAATAGTAAATGTACGTACGTACGTACGTATGTACGTATGTGCGTATGAATGACATAAAAGGCACTAGATTAGAATTATTAGAATAGTGTGACTTACTGATCTTATCGTACGAATGTTTCCTTGCCTGAGCCCGCACCACCCTCTTCTGGTTTTCAAAAAAACCTTCATTGTAATTGCCACTCGTCAAATACTCATTAACGTGCTTACTTTTGTCACAATGCCGTCGCAGTCACTTCACTCGTTCGTCACTTATGGTCGCCGCCATGACAGCTACGAGTAGTAGAGCACTCAGCACGGCACTAAAATCGACTACTTTCGCTTGGTGTGCGCAGGCACGGCATGTATGGGGCGCCGTCTGTCAATTAATTGTTTGGCACTTTTAAGGCATGTTTTTACCATGGTTTATAGCAATTAGATGTAAACCATAGAAAGTGTTGCCAAATCCTTTTTATGGTTTACATACCAGTAGTATTTGATGTGTGTAAGTTTATGGTTTACAAACCATGAACATGCAACAAACATTTGTAAATCATGGTTCATAAACCATGGAAACTTTACGCATCTTTAAAACATGGTTTATAAACCAGAAAAATTAAGCATCAAATTCATGGTTTACAAATCATGGTTTATAAACCATAAAAATTGGGTAATCTTAAAAACATGGTTTATAAACCATAAAAATTGAAGCATGAAAATCATGGTTTATAAACCATAAAAATGGGAGCACGAAAATCATGGTTTAAAAATTATGGTTTATAAACCATAAAAATTGAGGCATTTAAAAAACATGGTTTATAAACCATGAAAATTGAAACATGAAAATCATGGTTTACAAATCATGGTTTATAAACCATAAAAATCGTAGCATGAAAAACGTGGTTTACAAATCATGGTTTATAAACCATGAAAGTTGAGGCATCTTGAAAACATGGTTTATAAACCATGAAAATTGAAAATTGAAACTCATGGTTTATAAACCATGAAATCGGAGGCATTGTAAAAACATGGTTTGTAAACCATGAAAACTGAAGCATCAAATTCATGGTTTATAAACCATGAAAATTGAGGCATCAATATAGTTTACAAATCATGGTTTATAAACCATAAAAAAATGTGCACCCACAAATCATGGTTTATAAACCATAAAAAATGTGCACAAATCATGGTTTCTAAACCATAAAAACTGAACGTGGGTTAATTGTGTTCAACCTCCTACCCCAAGCATTCTTGCTGATCATTCTTGCTGCAATCTAGACTGGGCCCCTGTCTTTATCCGTCGCTGCCGCTAGATCCAGTGATTCCCATTGGATACAATGCACGTGCAGTGACGTGCATAGATGCCCAAATAGTCACTGCTCTCAAGTCCGCAATGGAATTTGACTGCATATCTATACTGGAAATGACAGAGGTCAGAGGTTAAACTACACGCATGTTTTACAATATTTTTGGAGCCCGGTCTCTGGCGTTATTCACGAGCCTCATGCAACAGTCAGCAGTGGGCAACCGTACACACACCCCCACGTACCGGGCGAGACATGTACACGGCGGGCGATTGCGCGACTATCGCTCAATGGGAAGGAGGTTGAATTAATTGACAAACGGCACGTTTACGTGCCGTTTGTCAATTTATTGTTTAGCGGTTTTTTATGGTTTGTAAACCATGATTTGTGAGTGCACATATTTTTATGGTTCATAAACCATGATTTGTAAACCATATTTGATGCCTCAATTTTCATGGTTTATAACCATAAATTTGATGCTTTAGTTTTCATGGTTTACATACCATGTTTTTTACAATGCCTCCGATTTCATGGTTTATAAACCATGAGTTTCACGTTTCAATTTTCATGGTTTATAAACCATGTTTTCAAGATGCCTCAACTTTCATGGTGTATAAACCATGATTTGTAAACCACGTTTTTCATGCTACGATTTTCATGGTTTATAAACCATGATTTGTAAACCATGATTTTCATGTTTCAATTTTCATGGTTATAAACCATGTTTTTTAAATGCCTCAATTTTTATGGTTTATAAACCATAATTTTTGAACCATGATTTTCGTGCTCCTATTTCTATGGTTTATAAACCATGATTTTCATGCTTCAATTTTTATGGTTTATGGTTTATAAACCATGTTTTTAAGATGACCCAATTTTCATGGTTTATAAACCATGATTTGTAAACCATGAATTTGATGCTTCATTTTTCTGGTTTATAAACCATGTTTTAAAGATGCGTAAAGTTTCCATGGTTTATGAACCATGATTTACAAATGTTTGTTGCATGTTCATGGTTTGTAAACCATAAACTTACACCAAAAAAAATACTACTGGTATGTAAACCATAAAAAGGATTTGGCAACACTTTCTATGGTTTACATCTAATTGCTATAAACCATGGTAAAAACATGCCTTAAAAGTGCCAAACAATTAATTGACAGACGGCGCCCCATAGGCATGACGTAATACTACCATATTTGGTATGCCGGACCGCGGAGCATCCCGGACCGGGGAGACCGCCACACCGGAAATAATAATAATAATAATAAGACATTTGTAAAGCGCCTAATGCAAAAGCCTCTAGGCGCATACTCATCCGTAATGAGTTCGCCTGATCATCACGTAATGAGTTGGCCGTAATCGTACTCGGGCGGTAAACGCAGGTATCCAGTTGGGATAATAATCTCGGATCGGCCAAGAGATACAAGTGGAAATGTCGCGGTTTTTTTATCTGTACATCATAATTATGGGCGGCCGAAAGGGCCAAAAACTAAATAATAAAAAAACTAACTATATTTTTTAAAACTAACATAAAAAACGAAAATCAAAGAGCAATTACAATTAATTAAAGATAAACAATAATACCAATAATAAAACAAACGAAATTTATGTGTTGATCGTAAATAAAGACCACCAAAAGTTCAAATTGAATAATAAAAAAAATTAAAAAACCAGCATACTGTTAATTTAGACTAAAGGGAAAAGATGAACAATTAGTCAAAACTTGAAACAGTATGAACAAATATTAATCCACTAGAAAAAATATTACACTAAATTTAAAAAAGGTTATAATTAAAAAATGTTTGTCCCTTTAAAAAAAAAGACACGAAATGTTTTTAAATTAACAATAAACGAAAACTATCCCAAAAAATAATCCATTAGAAAAAAATGACACTAAATTAAAAAGTAAATAATAATAAAAGAAATGTTTGTCCCTTAAAAATAATTAAACGAAATGTTTTTAAAACTAACAAGAAAAAAAAACTATCCAAAAAAATAATCCATTAGAAAAAAAGTTCACAAAAAAAATAATAATAATAATAAAAATTGTTTGCCCTGATAAATAATTGCAAAAAAAATAAATAAATAATTTTAAAAAAATATTCTTAAAAAAAATTTACACTTATATATATTTTTTATTAATTCTTACTTAAAAACCACAAACGTAAACTAAAATTGCACAGAGACAATATTGTGTAAAGGAGAAATTTTTTGAAGGACAAATTAATTTCAGAATCAACAAAGAAAAGTTTTTACTAACTGACCATAAATGAACATAGAGGGCGCGTATGATGGCGAGTCTCGATTTTTTCCCTTTTTTTTCTTTTTATAGGCCAAGATTTTCCCATTGGCGGCAAAAAGCGCAAGACGGCATCTTTCATCGTACATCACTTCTCGCCGGGCCAGTGTTCCCCTATTACTAAAGCTATAATTTGCTCTATGGTCTCAGATGCTGGCCATGCAATTGCAAGACGACTTAAAAGTTAATAACTAATGTTGTACGTGGTGTGTATATAAGACCATATTGAGCAAGCAGCTGAAAGCTGGCCTACCCCGACTGGTGGCTTACGATCAGGGATAACATGAAAATAAAATAAAATCAGTGATACAGTTTGCTCTGATAAACCAAATGAAAAGAAATTGTGGACTTATGGCTGGTGCCCGACTAATTTTTTTGATAGTGAAGAAATTTTGTTAGCAGTATGATTTGCTAAACAAATGAAACTGGTGGGCCCTGTTAATATTCACAGTGAAAGATTTTTTAATCTTTGGGGAAGGGAATCTTGAGGGATTCGAGAGTGTCCTTAAACCTTTGTGAGATCAGTTTTGAAACGTTAGTGATGCTGCAACTCTTGAAACGTGAGCCTATCGACTCGGGATTGAAAGCGTACCTTTTGATGTTGTAACTTGGAACCTAAATGTGTCTTGGAATGTAAAGCGTAGCTGCGTGCTTGGAACGTAACCATATCTTTTGGAACTTATAAGCATATCTTGGAACAAGCGTAGCTGGGTATCTTGGAACATAAACGTAGCTGCGTATGGAACGTAAGCGTAGCTTGACTCGGGCTATGTACACCGTTTTGATATTGCGTAACTTGAAACCTAAACGTGTCTTGGAATGTAAAGAGTAGCTGCGTGCTTGGAACGTAACCAATCTTTTGGAACGTAAGCGTAGCTGGGTATCTTGGAACGTAAACGTAGCTGCGTATGGAACGTAAGCGTAGCTTGACACCGTTTTGATATAGCGTAAAGGAAAGTAAGCGTATCTTGAAACGTAAGCGTATCTGAGTAGCTGCGTAGCTTGAAACAACCATTGTTATAAGGTTGGAGACTTTTTGTTAAGTTGAAACACATGAGCAACAGTAGATCTGGTTGTGTGACATACAATGGGCTTACTCAAGCGTAATATTAAAAGCATGAATGTAGACTTGTACAAGTCCTTCGTAAGTATTATCACAACACCATAGGAACATAGTCGTAACCATATCTTTCGGAACAATTCGTAAGAAATTGCTGAAATTTTGATTGCTTAGTCGAGTCGCACCTTCTGGTATTCAACCCACTTGGTTTGTCGTGCAACTAAAACTACGTACTATGAAAGTAGTCGCGATCGAATTGGTTATATAACCACTTCTGTTGCTCATGATTACGCGACAACTTTTTACAAAATACAAGACATCAGTAACACAATCTTTCAATCCTTTCAGCACGAGTTTTACTTTATTGCACCTTCCATAGACCCTAAATGCTCAACGTGAAGTGCACACGGCCCGGGCACAAACCAAAATCCCCGCTAACCTGTGAAAATGCTTGACTAAAGCAAATAATTTTGTACTTTCCAAAGCGTTGATTCTTTGCTTACAGTGAGCAGCTGCTAATGTAGAGTACGAATGCGCACGTGCCGAAATTCCCCACTAACTTGTGAAACACGCTTGACATAAGCGCACAATGGACCCTTCCCATGAAATATGCTACACACATGCGTACAGACCCTGTTGGTTGGCAAACGCCATAGAGTTGTGCACTAAGCAGACGCGCAATCGCGTCTGCGTCACGCACCCATTAGCCATAGACCTTATCGCAAATACTGGGGCGCGCGCGTAAAGCTTGGAATTAGGTGCATTGTGGTCTAGCTGATTACAAATTTGATTCATATATATCCCACAATGCACCTCATTCAACAGTCTGCGCTTGCGCATTGGTATTTGCGATAAGGTCTATGTACAAAACAGCGCGATGTTCCCTCATTTTGTTTGCCAACCAAAATGTTAGTGCGCACGCGCTACAATCAATTTACATGGGAAGGGTCTATTCCCAGCTGCTTCCACAAGCGTCGACACGCACAGTAAATTACAGACCCATGAAATCGGGGGCTCCAGTGCAGGCTGTGTACTTAAAAAAAACATTATATCCTGGAGAATTCACGAATTTACAAGAGCTTTATTACTTCAAGTAGCACACACATGATCAGGCATGAAACACAGTTTTTTATTAATGATAGGACGATCTTTGGTTTTTATTGCACCACCATGCACGGACTGTACATGGAGGTATGGACTGTACATTGAACATGTACACCGACCCATGTAAAATGAACTTTAAATTTTTAGGTGTTCGTGCAATACAAGCACGAACACCTCCTTGTTTTTGTTCTGTTTTTTTTTAGGTGTTCGGCTAACAGCCGAACAACTATTGTTATTGTTATGGTTTTTTTTAGGTGTTCGGTCCTTAACTTCTGGGTCGTTACCCTGGGTCAAAGTTCACCGCCTTCGTGTTTTTTTATTCGTGAGTTTTCATCAAAAAACAACTTTTGAGCTTTTAAACAAAAGTAAAACGTTTATAAACTCAAAACTTACTATGTACATAGGCACCAGTGATATGATGAAACCGCCACTTTTTTAGAATGATGACGTCATTGATGATGTCATGACAGGGTTTTTAATGTTAAAAAATGACCATTTGCTTGTTGCTGTATCTCAACGAATATAAGAGCTATGATGTTCATACTTGGCCATCGGATAGATAAAGACTTGGACAATATTTAAAAAGTTAACGCCAAAATCGTACGACCTTAACTTCCGGGTCGTTACCCTGGGTCAAAGTTCGCCTTCGTGTTTTTTTATTCGTGTTTTTTCATCAAAAAACAACTTTTGTGCTTTTAAACAAAAGTTAAGCTTGTATAAACTTAAAACTTACTATTCGTGTTTTTTCATCAAAAAACAACTTTTGTGCTTTTAAACAAAAGTTAAGCTTGTATAAACTTAAAACTTACTATGTACATAGGCACCAGTGAGTTGATGAAACCGCCACTTTTGGGGAATAATGACGTCATTGATGACGTCATGACAGGGTTTTTAATGTTAAAAAATTACCATTTGCTTGTTTCTGTATCTCAACAAATATAAAAGCTATGATGTTCATACTTGGGCATCGGATAGATAAAGACTTGGACAACATTTGAAAAGTTAACGCAAAAATCGTGTGACCTTAACTTCCGGTCGTTACCCTGGGTCAAAGTTCGCCTTCGCATTTTTTCATTAAAAAAACAACTTGTGAGCTTTAAAGCAAAAGTAAAGCTTGTACAAACTTAAAACTTACTTTGTACATAGGCACTAATGCGTAGATGAAACTGCCACGTTTTTGGATTGATGACGTCATTGATGACGTCATGGCAAGGTTTTTAATGTTGAAAAATTACAATTTGCTTGTTGCTGTATCTCAACAAATATAAAAGCTATGATATTCATATTTCAGCTTCGGATAGATAAAGACTTGGTCAACATTTGAAAAGTTAACGCCAAAATCGTACGACCTTAACTTCCGGGTCGTTTCCCTGGGTCAAAGTTCGCCTGCGTGTATTTTACATCAAAAAAAAAAAACTTTTGAGCTTTTAAACAAAAGTAAAGCTTGTACAAACTTAAAACTTACTATGTTCGTAGGCAATAGTGAGTGGAATAAAACGCCACTTTTTTGGGATTGATGACGTCATTGATGACTACATGACAGGGTTTTTTATTTTCAAAAATTATCGTTTGCTTGTTGCTGTATCTCAACGAATATAACAGCCATGATGTTCATACTTAGGCATCAGATAGTTAAAGACTTGAGCAACATTTGAATCGTACGACCTTAACTTCTGCGTCGTTACCCTGGGTCAAAGTTCGCCTTCGTGTTTTTTTATTCGTGTTTTTTCATCAAAAAACAATTTTTGTGCTTTTAAACAAAAGTTAAGCTAACCCCCTTGTTTAAACTTAAAACTTACTATGTACATGGGCACCAGTGAGTTGATGAAACCGCCACTTTTTTGGAATAATGACGTCATTGATGACGTCATGACAGGGTTTTTAATGTTAAAAAATTACCATTTGCTTGTTTCTGTATCTCAACAAATATAAAAGATATGATGTTCATACTTGGGCATCGGAAAGATAAAGACTTGGACAACATTTGAAAAGTTAACGCCAAAATCGTACGACCTTAACTTCCGGGTCGTGACCCTGGGTCAAAGTTCGCCTGCGTTCATTTACATAAAAAAAAAACTTTTGAGCTTTTAAACAAAGTAAAGCTTGTTCATAGGCAATAGTGAGTGGAACAAACCGCCACTTTTTTGGGATTGATGACGTCATTATGACGTCATGACAGGGTTTTTAATTTTGAAAAATGACCATTTGCTTGTTGCTGTATCTCAACGAATAGAAAAGCTATGATGTTCATATTTCAGCATCGGATAGATAAAGACTTGGACAACTTTTGAAAAGTGAACGCCAAAATCTTACGACCTTAACTTCCGGGTCGTTACCCTGGGTCAAAGTTCGCCTTCGTGTTTTTTTATTCGTGTTTTTTTCTTCAAAAACTTTTGTGCTTTTAAACAAAAGTTTAGCTTGCATAAACTTAAAACTTACTATGTACATAGGCAGTAGTGAGTAAATGAAACCGCCACTTTTTTTGAATGATGACGTCATTGATGACGTCATGACAGGGTTTTTAATGTTAAAAAATGACCATTTTCTTGTTGCTGTATCTAAACGAATATAAAAGCTTTGATGTTCATACGTGGCCATCTGATAGATAAAGACTTGGACAACATTTGAAAAGTAAACGCTAAAATCGTATGACCTTAACTTCCGGGTCGTTACCCTGGGTCAAAGTTCGCATTCGTGTTTTTTTCATAAAAAAAAAACTTTTGAGCTTATCTACGGCATAACTCAAGATTGAGATCGATTTGAACCTTGAAACTTAATAGCTAGTTGAACCTTAGTATTTGTAAGACAACACAGGCCTAATTACGTCATAATGACGTCATCAGGTATTAAATAACAATAAAACAATGTTTAAAATGTGTACAAATCATATGGCGCGAACTTTTTGGGGGGAATCCCAACAAAAGAGGGCGCTGTTGATTATCAAATCTGTGTACATCATCCCGTGCAGGGGTAGCTAAATTTTAAAAGGGTTTCCAAAAATTGCAAATTAAAACCTTAAGCCAATCTCACACACAAATATTGCATTTGTGAATAAAGAAGGAGTCGTTAAAAACTGTTACACAAGTTTAACTATAAAAATTAACGACACGTTGTAGAAAAATTCATCTTTATGGTTCTAAATGTTTTTGAACTACGTCATCACGTAACGCCCAACCGAACACCGTATTTTTGTAATTAACAAAAATCCTATGTCTAGTTAGGTGTTCGGGCAATAGGCGTTCGGGCAACAGCCCGAACAACTCATTGATTTTGTTCGGTTTTTTTTTTTAGGTGATCGGGCAACAGCCCGAACAACTCATTAATTAGGTGCTCGGGCAACAGCCCGAACAACTCTTTGATTTTGTTCGGTTTTTTTTTTTAGGTGTTCGGGTAACAGCCCGAACAACTCTTTGTTATTGTTTTTTTTTTTTTTTTCTTTTTTTTTTTTCTTCTTCCTCTCGCTGTCGATTGTCCGCAAGAAGCTTGCATTAAGTTGAAACTTTGTACACCTGTAGACAATAACCAGTAAATAATGCAAAAGTTGTTACGTCACGATGACGTCATCAGCTGACGAGATACACTAATTCAAAGTTTACTAGAACTTAGTATTTGTCCAAACAAACACGAGGTGTTCGGCTTTCAATGGGGTCAGTGTTGTAGTCAACGCGAGAGATTTTGCATTGAATTAAGCTTTGAATTACTGTAACTTGACACCCGATGACGTTATGATGAAAAAAAATGTGTTTTTGTTACTAACAAATTTCATATTGTCTGGTTCAAGAGTTGGATGTATTCACTATAAAACTTCAACTGCCGGTTTGAACCAGAAGTAATAGTGCAAGATTTTATGTTTATTTGCATTAATACAAGAGTTACGATTTTATGAAACAATATTTGTCACAAGAGGGCGGTGTGTAAATTGACGACATCATCAAATATATATTTGAAAGGGCAGAGGTTCAATATTGTCATTTAATACATAGCATAAATTTTGTGAGTTCCCTTTCATCTTGGATGCAGATCTCGATAAGAGGCTTTCAAATCAAACACAAATATATCAAGTATGCCATTCACTATTAAAAGCTAATTTATTGTTTAATGAAAACTCATTCTTTATTGATTTAAATCACAAGTTCACACAAGCTATGTTGTTCAAGTTGACATTATTAAGCTATAATTATTAGAAATGTTCAAAGGATTTCAAATAAATTTGGATTCTCATTACGTATCGGTGGATGAACAATGATTTTCATTACACCTGATGATGATAACTTTCAAATAAGTCAAGCATTGTGTAAGCTTTCAGTTGCAGTTTATAAATGGCTTCCTTGATTTTTAAATATTGGTTACCGTACAGAACGTTTTGTTTATTTAGACTTGAGAAAAAATTAAACCTGAGAAGACACTTGTTTGGAATAGTTATGCAATACAGAGGCACATCATAAACATGCAAGTCTAAGCCTCTTGTGAAGTTAGACTATTAAAAAACTGAGTCAAATACTATTTCTACCTCCATGGTGCATCATACAGTGACTCGGCAGGGAAATAAGGAATGGAACATGACAGCAAGTGCCACAATTTTCACTGTAGACCACTGCAGTACTGGATGTGCTGTATTCTGATGAAGAAAAAACAATAAACAGAGTATGACTTGATGAAAATTTCTTCAGACATTTTTTCATAACCTACCAAGTCTCAAAAAAAAAATCATATATTAAACACTATGAGAATCGTAGCACAACATTTTAAATGCATGAACAAATTTACAATAACTTATGTTTAGAATGTTTCTAAAATATGTAAATTTCTTTGAATAGAAAGTCTCACAGTATTAGTTACGCAAAGTCATGTTATCCATACCAACAAAAAATGCAATGAATTACAAGGAAAATGGGCTCAACCAGAAGTTTTATTTCAATTCATTTGGAAATGTTCTACCTTGCAAAATAATTTGTGTCATTTTGAACTTTCAATAAACAACTGTAAATTTACCTCTTAAGAAAAGACCATCCATAATCATGATTTTGGCCAGGTATAATCATAGTGGACAACTGACAGGAGCAGTGAAGACTGAAGATGGCTAATGACAGCTTCAACTCCTTTCTGTGTACCAGTCCTGACCCAGTCATCAGACTCTCATCCCGCCATCAGACTCTGTTCCATATGTTCCTTGATCACTGTACTAACTGGCAAAAAATAAATAAATTCAAGACTTAAAACATTTCAAGATTAGAATTTAATAAGTGGAAGGTGCCCATACTGCTTTGGAAGTGAATAACTTATCTATCTTAACCTTTGGGGAAACTTCATCGAAAGGTTGTAACAATTATGGCATCATAATTAATATTATCAATAGTTGATGGAACACATTCATCAAATCTGACCATTTTCTGACACTAGTGACAGAGCCAACAATTATACCAATCCCCCCTACTTGACACATTCAGTTTGAAAAGTGATTATGTTGAAACGAAGCTTACCGTTGTATTCACCGTGTCGCGCCGATAAACACTGCCGTGAGTGCCTGTCTGAAACGCCCTTGACAAGCCGATGTCACGTCCGTTCATATCATTCGGTGTATGATCAAAACATGACCAATGTCAATCCTTTTTCTGCTTGAATTTTCTCATATAATAAAAGTGATACGAATCACTGAAGCAGGTGGACATCTCAGTGAAACTAAGTCTTCAATTCCATAATCACCATAAAGCCACCAGAAGGGCGAAGAGGGAACAATTTGACGCCAAACATAGCACAGGTTGAGATAAACTCATTTCAGCAGCCTTGTGCCGCCATTGTTAAAAGTACGATGAACTGTGACATGTCAAACGTGCACAGAAGACACGCCACGACGCATGCAATGTGTAGGCGCACGTTCGTACATGTGTATGTCTACAGTTTCACTATCGGGCGTTGTCACTGTGGGTCAACTTAAACGTGCGCCTTTTTCGACCTAAAGTAAAGGTCAAAATATTGTCATCTGCGTGCAAAAGTTTGAGCAGGCTTAACGTTCTACACCGTGATACAAAAAATAAACTAAAACAATAGGTAGTTTTTGAGATATGAATTTTTGAAATTTTCAACTTCCTATTTAAACCGGAAGTTAAGGTCAAATGGGGTCAAGTTTTGTGATGGGTTTGTTGAACTTTTAACGACCTGTCCGATGATGTGTCGATTGTAAAAATCCAATGTGCGGTTCACGAGTTATGATTTTTTACAAATATTAAACTTTGATTTATTGTAATTCCAAACCTGATGACGTCACCATGACATCATCAAGTTTGTGTTCTCTTGATATTGAGGTTCAAATGTCTGATGAGTTTCAATGTTCAGTTCAATTTCAATCTTGAGTTATGCTGTAACTAAGCCCAAAAGTGATGATTTTCAAGAAAAAAACCAAAGGCAAATTTCGACCCAGGGTAACGACCCAGAAGTAAAGGTCATACGATTTTGAGGTTAACTTTTCAAATGTTGCCTATGTCTTGGTCCATCAGTAGCTATAATATTCAGAGACATACAGGCATTGGCATGACGTCACCTTCTGATCTTAAATGGCTTGTAATTTGACACCTGATGACGTAATCATGACGTCACAACTTACTCAGCTTCCGCTAGTTATGTTCTAACTTCACATGAAGTTTCAAGTTGATCAAAGGTTTGCAAGTATGCGTTTGCTTGCCGACAAAGCCCACTGAGAAGAATAAGCAAAACTAAAAAAAAAAAAAAAAAAATAGATATAGTGTTTGTAGAAACAAACACTAGGTGTTCGGCTATTGTTGGGTCAGTGTTTGAATAAATGAAACAAGTATTGTTAATAACTCGTCAAATTACAAAGAAATCAAAACCAAACAGTTTTCTTGATGTGTACAAATTTTATGGAAAAGGCATCAAAAAGTGTACATTTCAACCTAAAAGCCTTTAAATAATGCCTTTTCAAAGCATTTTGAAATGTTTGTTGAAAACGCCTTGAAAACAGACTATGTACGTAAAGCCCTTTCATATGATGTATAGATTGTCAAAATAGCTTTTGTGGTTGAGAAAATGTGAACTGATGAATAATGACGACTGGAGAAGAGACTAACTAACCGGAAGGGAAATGTTTGTTGAAAAGCCTTGAAAACAAACTACGTACGTCGAGCCCTTTCATATCATGCACAGATTGTCAAAATAGCTTTTGTGTTTTAGGACATAGTAACTATGCATAATGACGACTGGAGAAGAGACTATTAACCGGAAGGGAGGTGTTTGTTGAAAACACCTTGAAAACAGCCTACATACGTAAAGCCCTTTCATATGATGTATAGATTGTCAAAATAGCTTTTGTGGTTGAGGAGTTGAGCCTAATGCATAATGATGACTGGAGAAAAGACTAACTAACCGGAAGGGAAATGTTTGTTAAAAATGCCGCGAAAACATACTAAAAACAAGGCTATTTATAGGAGAAAAAATTAATAAATACAAAAATAAACAGCACAAATTTGGGTCACCACGTGGTCTCCCATCCAAATACTGACTGGGCCCGATTTAGCTTAACCTCAGTGACCGGACGAGAACCGGTGTTATCAACGCAGTATGGTCGTAGATAAAACTAATTAATTATTTTTGAGGAAAACTGACATTATGTTGAGAACGCCTCCAACGCAGACTAAAACGATCAAAACGTGGTGCAGAGCGTGACTATGCTCCTCAATGCACCGCATACTTACACGTGGTGACCGCAATGCAGCGCATGCTTACACGTGGTGACAAAGTACATGTACATGTAATCGTAAAATCTTTACGCGCAATCAATGGGGGAATTTTGTAGTTCTTTATACATGAATTTTGAAATTTTCAACCTCTCTTTTGAGTCGGAAGACAAAATCAAAATGGGGTTATGTCTGTGAGGTGTTTACAGAGTTTTTAATGCCCTTTCCGATGATGTATTGATTGTAAAAATCCCTTATGTAGATCAATAGTTATGATTTTTTGAAATAGTAAACTTTGAATGAGTGTATCTCGTCAACTGATGACGTCATCGTGACGTAACAACCTTTGTATCATCTACTGGTTATTGTCTACCTGTGACCAAAGTTTCAACTTTATGCAAGCTTCGCACCTATGCTCCTCAATGCACCGCATACTTCCACGTTGTGACCGCAATGCACCGCATGCTCACACGTGGTGACAAAGTACATGTACATGTAATTGTAAAACCTTTACGCGCAATCAATAGGGGAATTTTGTAGTTATTTATACGTAAATTGTAGAATTTTCGACCTCGATTTTGAACCAGAAGACAAGATCACAAAGGGGTCATGTCTGTGAGGTGTTTACGGAGTTTTTAATGCCCTTTCCGATGATGTATTGATTGTAAAAATCCCTCATGTAGATCTAAAGTTATGATTTTTTGAAATAATAAACTTTGAATGAGCGTATCTCGTCAACTGATGTCGTCATTGTGACGTAACAACTGTTGCATCATCTACTGGTTATTGTCTACCTGTGTGCAAAGTTTCAACTTAATGCAAGCTTCGCAACTATACTTTTTCTTGCGGACAATCGACGAGAAAAAGAATAAGAAAAACCAAAAAAAAAAACTAGATATAGTGTTTGTAGAAACAAACACTAGGTGTTCGGCTATTGTTGGGTCAGTGTTTGAATTAATGAAACAAGTATTGTTAAAAGCTCGTCAAATTACAAAGAAATCAAAACCAAACAGTTTTCTCGACGTGTAATAATTTTATGGAAAAAGCATCAAAAAGTGTACATTTCAACCTAAAAGCCTTTAAATACTGCCTTTTCAAAGCATTTTACAGGCTCTTCCAGTTTAAAAAGGTCAAAAAGAAAAGAGGTCACCAACATACCCATTTTTGTGGAACACGTGAGGCCCTTTCATATGATGTATAGATTGTCAAAATAGCTTTTGTGTTTGAGGAAACGTTCACTGATGAATAATGGCGACTGGAGAAGAGACTAACTAACCAGAAGGGAAATGTTTGTTGAAAACGCCTTGAAAACAGACTACGTACGTTAGCCCTTTCATATGATGTATAGATTGTCAAAATAGCTTTTGTGGTTGAGGAAATGTGAACTGATGAATAATGACGACTGGGGAAGAGACTAACTTAAACCGGAAGGGAAATGTTTGTTGAAAAGCCTTGAAAACAGACTACGTACGTAGAGCCCTTTCATATCATGTACAGATTGTCAAAATAGCTTTTGTGGTTTAGGACATAGGAACTATGCATAATGACGACTGGAGAAGAGACTAACTAACCGGAAGGGAAGTGTTTGTTGAAAACACCTTGAAAACAGACTACATACGTAAAGCCCTTTCATATGATGTATAAATTGTCAAAATAGCTTTTATGATTGAGGATTTAGGAGCTCAATGCATAATGACGACTGGAGAAGAGACTAACTAACCGGAAGGGAAATGTTTATTGAAAACGCCTTGAAAACAGACTAAAAACGAGGCTATTTATAGGAGAAAAAAATAATACAAAAATAAACAGTACAAATTTTGGTCGCCATGTGGTCTCCCATCGAAATACTGACTGGGCCCGATTTTGTTTAACCTCAGTGACCGAACGAGAACCGGTGTTATCAACGCAGTATGGTCGTAGATAAAACTAATTAATTACTTTTGAAGAAAACTGACATTATGTTGAGAACGCCTCGAACGCAGACTAAAACGATCAAAACGTGTTGCAGAGCGTGACTATGCTCCTCAATGCACCGCATACTTACACGTGGTGACCGCAATGCACCGCATACTTAACACGTGGTGACCGCAATGCACCGCATGCTTACACGTGGTGACAAAGTACGTGTACATGTAATCGTAAAATCTTTACGCGCAATCAATTGAGGAATTTTGTAGTTCTTTATACATGAATTTTGAAATTTTCAACCTTTCTTTTGAGCCGGAAGACAAAATAAAAATGGGGTTATGTCTGTGAGGCGTTTACGGAGTTTTTAATGCCCTTTCCGATGATGTATTGATTGTAAAAATCCCTCATGTAGATCTAAAGTTATGATTTTTTGAAATAATAAACTTTGAATTAGTGTATCTCGTCAACTGATGACGTCATCGTGACGTAACAACTTTTGTATCATCTACTGGTTATTGTCTACATGTGTGCAAAGTTTCAACTTAATGCAAGCTTCGCAACTATGCTTTTTCTTGCGGAAAATCGACGAGAAGAAGAATAAGAAAAACCAAAAAAAAAAAAAACTAGATATAGTGTTTGTAGAAACAAACACTAGGTGTTCGGCTATTGTTGGGTCAGTGTTTGATTAAATGAAACAAGTATTGTTGATAGCTCGTCAAATTACAAAGAAATCAAAACCAAACAGTTTTCTCGACGTGTAATAATTTTATGGAAAAAGCATCAAAAAGTGTACATTTCAACCTAAAAGCCTTAAAATACTGCCTTTTCAAAGCATTTTACAGGCTCTTCCAGTTCAAAAAGGTCAAAAAGAAAAGAGAAGGTCACCAACATACCCATTTTTGTGGAACACGTGAGGCCCTTTCATATGATGTATAGATTGTCAAAATAGCTTTTGTGTTTGAGGAAACGTGAACTAATGAATAATGGCGACTGGAGAAGAGACTAACTAACCAGAAGGGAAATGTTTGTTGTTGTTGAAAAGCCTCGAAAACAGACTACGTACGTAGAGCCCTTTCATATGATGTATAGATTGTCAAAACAGCTTTTGTGGTTGAGGAAATGTGAACTGATGAATAATGACGACTGGAGAAGAGACTAACTAATCGGAAGAGAAATGTTTGTTGAAAAGCCTCGAAAACAGACTACGTACGTAGAGCCCTTTCATATCATGTACAGATTGTCAAAATAGCTTTTGTGGTTTAGGACATAGAAACTATGCATAATGACGACTGGAGAAGAGACTAACTAACCGGAAGGGAAGTGTTTGTTGAAAACACCTTGAAAACAGACTACATACGTAAAGCCCTTTCATATGATGTATAGATTGTCAAAATAGCTTTTGTGGTTGAGGATTTAGGAGCTTAATGCATAATGACGACTGGAGAAGAGACTAACTAACCGGAAGGGAAATGTTTGTTGAAAACGCCTTGAAAACAGACTATAAACGAGGCTATTTATAGGAGAAAAAAATAAATAAAAAAAATAAACAGTACAAATTTTGGTCGCCACGTGGTCTCCCATCGAAATACTGACTGGGCCCGATTTTGCTTAACCTCAGTGACCGGACGAGAACCGGTGTTATCAACGCAGTATGGTCGTAGATAAAACTAATTAATTACTTTTGAAGAAAACTGACATTATGTTGAGAACGCCTCGAACGCAGACTAAAACGATCAAAACTTGGTGCAGAGCGTGACTATGCTCCTCAATGCACTGCATACTTACACGTGGTGACCGCAATGCACCGCGTGCTTACACGTGGTAACAAAGTACGTGTACATGTAATCGTAAAATCTTTACGCGCAATCAATGGGGGAATTTTGTAGTTCTTTATACATGAATTTTGAAATTTTCAACCTCTCTTTTGAGCCGGAAGACAAAATCAAAATGGGGTCATGTCTGTGAGGCGTTTACGGAGTTTTTAATGCCCTTTCCGATGATGTATTGATTGTAAACATCCCTCATGTAGATCAAAAGTTATGATTTTTTTAAATAATAAACTTTGAATTAGTGTATCTCGTCAACTGATAACGTCATCGTGACGTAACAACTTTTGCATCATCTACTGGTTATTGTCTACCTGTGTGCAAAATTGCAACTTAATGCAAGCTTCGCAACTATGCTTTTTCTTGCGGACAATCGACAGCGAGAAGAATAAGAAAAACCAAAAAAAACTGGATATAGTGTTTCTAAAAACAAACACTAGGTGTTCGGCTATTGTTGGGTCAGTGTTTGAATAAATGAAACAAGTATTGTAAGTATCCAGTCAAATTACAAAGAAATCAAAACCAAACAGTTTTCTTGATGTGTAATAATTTTATGGAAAAAGCATCAAAAAGTGTACATTTCAACCTAAAAGTCTTTAAATAATGCCTTTTCAAAGCATTTTACAGGCTCTTCCAGTTTAAAAAGGTCAAAAGGTCAACAGAAGGTCACCAACATACCCATTTTTGTGGAATACGTGAGGCCCTTTCATATGATGTATAGTTTTTCAAAATAGATTTTGTGTTTGAGGAAACGTGAACTGATGAATATTGGCGACTGGAGAAGAGACTAACTAACCAAAAGAGAAATGTTTGTTGAAAACGCCTTGAAAACAGACTACGTACGTAAAGCCCTTTCATATGATGTATAGATTGTCAAAATAGCTTTTGTGGTTCAGAACATAGGAACTTATGCATAATGACGACTGGAGAAGAGACTAACTAACCGAAAGGGAAATGTTTGTTGAAAACGCCTTGAAAACAGACTAAACCGAAGCTATTTATAGGAGGAAAAAAAATTAAATTCAAAATGATTTTACAAATTTAGGTCGCCAAGTGGTTCCCATCCAAATGCTGACTGAGCCCGACTTTGCTTAACTTCAGTGACCGGACGAGAACCGGTGTTATCAACGCAGTATGGTCGTAGATGAAACCAATGAAATACTTTTAAAAAAAACTGACATTATGTTGAGAACGCCTCGAACGCAGACTAAAACGATCAACACGTGGTGCAGAGCGTGACTATGCTCCTCATACTTACACGTGGTGACCGCAATGCACCGCATGCTTACACGTGGTGACAAAGTACATGTACATGTAATTGTAAAACCTTTACGCGCAATCAATGGGGGAATTTTGTAGTTCTTTATACATGAATTGTAGAATTTTCAACCTCTCTTTTGAGCCGGAAGACAAAATCAAAATAGGGTTACGTCTGTGAGGCGTTTACGGAGTTTTTAATGCCCTTTCCGATGATGTATTGATTGTAAAAATCCGTCATGTAGATCAAAAGTTATGATTTTTTGAAATAATAAACTTTGAGTTAGTGTATCTCGTCAACTGATGACGTCATCGTGACGTAACAACTTTTGTATCATCTACTGGTTATTGTCTACCTGTGTGCAAAATTTCAACTTAATGCAAGCTTCGCAACTATGCTTTTTCTTGCGGACAATCGACGAGAAGAAGAATAAGAAAAAAAAAAAAAGAAAAAAAAAAACCGAACAAAATCAAAGAGTTGTTCGGGCTGTTGCCCGAACACCTTAAAAAAAAGAAAAAACCGAACAACAACAAAGAGTTGTTCTGGCTGTTACCCGAACACCTAAAAAAAAACGAACAAAATCAAAGACTTGTTCGGGCTGTTGCCCGAACACCTAAAAAAAACGAACAAAATCAAAGAGTTGTTCGGGCTGTTGCCCGAACACCTAAAAAAAAAAAAAAAACGAACAAAATCAAAGAGTTGTTCGGGCTGTTGCCCGAACACCTAAAAAAAACGAACAAAAACAATGAGTTGTTCGCGCTCAATTATTTCAAAAAATCATAACTTCATCTAGATGAGGGATCCTCACAATCAATACAACATCGGAAAGGTCAACAAAAACTCCGTAAACGCTTCACAGACATGACCCCTTTTTGATCTTGTCTTCTGGTTCAAAATCGAGGTTGAAAATTCTAAAATTCATGTATAAAGAACTACAAAATTCCCCCATTGATTGCGCGTAAAGATTTTACAATTACATGTACATGTTCTTTGTCACCACGTGTAAGTATGCGCTGCATAGCGGTCACCACGTGTAAGTATGCGGTGCATTGAGGAGCATAGTCACGTTCTGCACCACGTGTTGATCGTTTTAGTCTGAGTTCGAGGCGTTCTCAACATAATGTCCTCGAAAGTAAATAATTGGTTTTATCTACGACCATACTGCGTTGATAACACCAGTTCTCGTCCGGTCGCTGAAGGTAAGCAAATTGGGACCAGTTCACATATGGATGGGAGACCACTTGGCGACCAAAATTTGTACTGTTAATTTTTGTATTTAATTTTTTTTTTTTTCTCCTATAAATAGCTTCGTTTTAGTCTGTTTTCAGGGCGTTTTCAACAAAAATTTCCCTCCCGGTTGGTTAGTCTCTTCTCCAGTCGGCATTATGCATAAGTTCCTATGTCCTCAACCAAAAAGGTTTCGACAATCTATACATCATATGAAAGGGCTTTACGTACTTAGTCTGTTTTCAAGGCGTATTCAACAAACATTTCCCTTCTGGTTAGTTAGTCTCTTCTCCAGTCGCCATTATTCATCAGTTCACGTTTCCTCAAACACAAAAGCTATTTTAACAGTCTATACATCATATGAAAGGGCCTCACGTATTCCACAAAAATCGGTATGTTGGTGATCTTCTCTTGACTTTTTGACCTTTTTAAACTGGAAGAGCCTGTAAAATGCTTTAAAAAGCCATTATTTAAAGGCTTTTAGGTTGAAATGTACACTTTTTGATGCTTTTTCCATAAAATTATAACACATCGAGAAAACTGTTTCGTTTTGATTTCTTTGAAATTTGACGGGATACTTACAATACTTGTTTCATTTATTCAAACACTGACCCAACAATAGCCGAACACCTAGTTGTTTGTTTTTACAAACACTATATCTATTTTTAGGTGTTCGGGCAACAGCCCGAACAACTCATTGATTTTGTTCGTTTTTTTTTTGTTTTTTTTTTGGTTTTTCTTATTCTTCTCGCTGTCGATTGTCCGCAAGAAAAAGCATAGTTGCGAAGCTTGCATTAGGTTGAAATTTGGCACACAGGTAGACAATAACCAGTAGATGATGTAAAAGTTGTTACGTCACGATGACGTCATCAGTTGACGAGATACACTAATTCAAAGTTTATTATTTCAAAAATTCATAACTTTTGATCTACAAAAGGGATTTTTACAATCAATACATCATCGGAAAGGGCATTAAAAACTCCGTAAACGCCTCACAGACGTAACCCCATTTTGATGTTGTCTTCCGGCTCAAAAGAGAGGTTGAAAATTTCAAAATTTATGTATAAAGAACTACAAAATTCCCCCATTGATTGCGCGTAAAGATTTTACGATTACATGTACACGTACTTTGTCACCACGTTTTGATCGTTTTAGTCTGCGTTCGAGGCGTTCTCAACATAATGTCAGTTTTCTTAAAAAGTAATTAATTAGTTTTATCTACGACCATACTGCGTTGATAACACCGGTCACTAAAGTTAAGCAAAATCGGGCCCAGTCAGTATTTGGATGGGAGACCATTTGGCGACCAAAATTTGTACTATTTATTTTTGTATTAATTTTTTTTTTCCTCCTATAAATAGCTTCGCTATGGTCTGTTTTCAAGGCGTTTTCAACAAACATTTCCCTTTCGGTTGGTTAGTCTCTTCTGCAGTCGTCATTATGCATAAGTTCCCATGTCCTCAACCACACAAGCTATTTTGACAATCCATATATACATCATATGAAAGAGCTTTACGTACGTAGTCTGTTTTCAAGGTGTTTTCAACAAACATTTCCCTTTCGGTTAGTTAGTCTCTTCTCCAGTCGTCATTATGCATAAGTTCCTATGTCCTCAACCACAAAAGCTATTTTGACAATCTATACATCATATGAAAGGGCTTTACGTACGTAGTCGGTTTTAGAGGCGTTTTCAACAAACGGTTCCTTTCTGGTTAGTTAGTCTTTTCTCCAGTCGCCATTATTCATCAGTTCACGTTTCCTCAAACACAAAAGCTATTTTGACAATCCATACATCATATGAAAGGGCCTCACGTATTCCACAAAAATGGGTATGTTGGTGACCTTCTCTTAACTTTTTGACCTTTTGAAACTGGAAGAGCCTGTAAAATGCTTTGAAAAGGCAGTATTTAAAGGCTTTTAGGTTGAAATGTACACTTGTTGATGCTTTTTCCATAAAATTATTACACATTGAGAAAACTGTTTGGTTTTGATTTCTTTGTAATTTGACAGTATACTTACAATACTTGTTTCATTTATTTATTCAAACACTGACCCAACAATAGCCGAACACCTAGTG
This sequence comes from Asterias amurensis, assembly GCF_032118995.1. Lineage (NCBI taxonomy): Eukaryota > Metazoa > Echinodermata > Asteroidea > Forcipulatida > Asteriidae > Asterias > Asterias amurensis. The sequence continues at coordinate 6,936,664 of NC_092651.1, forward strand.
TTTGTTTTTACAAACACTATATCTAGTTTTTTTAGTTTTTCGTCTTCTTTTTAGAGTCGATGTCCGCAAGACAAAGCAAAGTTGCGAAGGTTGCAGAGAGTTGAAACTTTGCATGCAGGTAAACAACGACCAGTAGATTATACTTAAGTTGTTACGTCACGATGACGTCATCAGTTGACGAGATACACTAATTCAAAGTTTATTATTTCAAAAAATCATAACTTTTGATATACATGAGGGATTTTTACAATCAATACATCATCGGAAATGGCATTAAAAACTCCGTAAACGCCTCACAGACATGACCCCATTTTCGTTTTGTCTTCCGGTTCAAAAGAGAGGTTGAAAATTCGAAATTCACTTTTATTTTAAGTCACATAAAACGCAGAATATTTTAAAAACATTTGCGATAACGTAACTCTCATCCCGGCGGGCGGCGGGAAGGGGTTACGTTTTCGAAGCTAAAAAAAGAAAAACACAAAGTTCCACGATTCAAATAGCTTTTTGGACGTTAAAAATGCTACATTGTTAAATGAAAATGCTTTTTAGATAAGAAACTATTGGTGAGACATACCAAAAAATGAATTAAAACATCGAAAAGCTTCGCCAAATGACGTATTCTGCTTCCGAATGAACGATGTTTTTGCTTCAAGGTTTGAGCTTTTCTTGAAATGCAGCGATCCAGCAACGTCGAGTCATGTTCGAGTCGAAGAAAAACACAAAATTCCACGATTCAAATAGATTTTTGGACGTTAAAAACGCTACATTGTTGAATGAAAATGTTTTCTTTCTATGGGATTATTGATGAGACATAACAAAATGTGAATTAAAACATCGAAAAGCTTTGCCAAATGACGTATTCTGCTTCCGATTGAACGATGTTTTTGCTTCAAGGTTTGGGCTGGTCTAGCATCCGGCCACAAAACCCACCAGCCAAACGGATCGTAGTCCAGCGTTGAGCAGATATACATGTACATGTATGTACACGTACATTATGCATGCTATAGTTCGCCCATTTCTTCCTCCATAGTTCTTCACGTGTCAACGCAGTGGTCCCTCGTTACGATCGCAGGCATTCGGTTCAGACGATGGCTCCCCATGATTATAACATCGATGCGATTTTTTGGAGGAGGTCTCGATCTGTGTTATGAACAACACGGGACCCAGGTAATTTCGTAATATACATAGCATTCACACGACGTGGATTTGCGATTTCATAACATCGATGTTATGAAATCGTACGGGACCCTCGTTTGCAGCGTTCGTGTGAATGGGCCTTAATATTCTGGTAGCACCATGTAATGCTTTACAAGGTGCTGTGGCGCAATTTTGCTGCCGATCGGACCGGGAACACCGGGGCGAAATCCTTCTCTTTTCGATAAGTACACTGGGTTTCTTTTATATGCGTTACATAACACATGGGACCAACGGCTTTACGAAACCATCCGACGAACGAAGCAATGGTTAAGTGACATCATAATTTTGTAAAATTAAGAAAACTCCTTAACATCTTTTGACCCAGAGGTGTTCGGTCCAAGTTGTCAAACATAATGATAATGAAGTAAATTTAATCACAAACAATGAAACCCCCGGGCTAAGCACGGGCTAATCATACTAATATTTTGTAACCGTTTGAACCTACTTTATATCTTTGCTTGGTCAAACATCATTTAAAGGGGCATTACAGTATTACATTTAGTTTTAGCCCGCAAACGTAAAGTTAAAAAGCACTATAAAGAATAGGGAATAGAGTGCTCTCATAGTGGTGCACAAGGTTTGATACACACACATCTCAACGCGTGTTCAGGCTGTTAAGTCAACTTCTTAGTTTCTGTAAGTCGACTTGGTGAGATAAATTATGTTAGTTTAAAAGATCGACTGATCATTAGATGTTCGGGTATTGAACCCGAACACGTCTTATTTTTGTTCGGTTTTTTTAAGCGTTCGGGCCAACAGCCCGGAACACCTCTTATTTTTGTTCGTTTTTTTTTTTTTTTTTTTCTTTTTAGGTGTTCGGGTATGGAACCCGAACACCTCTTATTTTTGTTCGTTTTTTTTAGGTGTTCGGGCCAACAGCCCGGAACACCTCTTATTTTTGTTCGGTTTTTATTTGTTGATACTTCTTCTGACCGTCCCTTGTCCGCTAACAAAAGCGCCTTTTCCAAACTTGTATGAACTTGAAACTTCACACATAGTTAGCGATTTATTAGGAGAAGAAACCGTGTGAGTTACGTTACGATGACGTCATCAATTCTTGAGTTATGAATTTTCAAAGTTTATTATTTCAAAAATTCATAACTTTTAATCTACAGGGTGGATTGTTACAATCGACACATCATCGGAAAGTTCGTTTAAAAACTCCGTAAATGCCTCGCAAACATGATTCCATTTTAATCTCGTCTTCTGGTTCAAAATCGAGTTTGACAATTCATAATTTCATGTATAAAGAACTACGAAATTTCCCCATTGGTTGTGCGTAACACGTGTGGCGTACACGTGTAGTGTATTAGGCATACTTTATTTGGTGGCATGCTGCCAAGTTTATTGTACTCCGTGCCATTGCGTGATATGCATAGAGCTATACAGCTCTATTTAGAGCTGTATAGCTCTATTTATGCAGAACGCTGCGAAAACGATTTCCTCTCAATCTTCGGCGTCAAATTGTTCAAATGTTACCCTTCTGATGGCTTAGTGGTCAATGTGTAATTGAAGACGAAGATTCGCTGAGATGGCCACCTACTTCAGTGATTCATGGAACTTTTAATTATGTGAGAAAACAACAGTACAAAATGACCACTCCCCCAGGGTGAAGGGCGTTTTGGGCCCACGGAATTCACGTCAGTATTGCAATATCTATCTATTACTTGAACTTAGCATAATCATCAATTGTTTTGATTATTTGTTAAAACAACTATCCAAGTTATTCTGAGTTAAATATTTTGAAGAAAAAAAATCTCTGGAATAACATAAGCCCTTTTAAACTTTCTCTAGTAGGAAAGGACGTTACGTAAACTAATCTATTTCTACCTCCATGCACAGACATGGATGTTACAATACAAAACATTAAAAGAAAACAGAATGGTTAAAGCATAAGGCCCAAGCAATTAGGAGTGGTCTTGCTAAAATAAACTGCCAGATTAAACAAAACTTTAGTACAAACAAATCAATAAAACAATCCAGATTTTCATCTTCTTCTTCTCTTCGTCCCTTGTCCTCGAACAAAAGCACACTTCCCAAACTCGTATGAACTTGAAACTTCGCACATAGTTAGATATGCATTAGGAGTGGAATAATGTGATAGTTAGGTCATGATGACGTCATCCATTCTTGAGTAATAAAAATTCAAATTATTATTTCAAAAAATCATTATTTTTGATCCACGTTTTTTTTTTTTTTACTTGTTTTTTAAAATAGCTTTAGAAATAGCTTTTTAGAAAAAGCTTCATGAAGAATAGTCTTCGTTCAAGGCGGTTAAAACATACATCCCCTTACAGTCTTTTCTTCAGTCGTCAGTCAATATTTCCTAAGTTCATATTTCCTAAACTACATAAGCTATTTTGACAATCTGTACATCATATGAAAGGGCTTTACGTACTTCACAGAAATGGATATGTTGGTGAAGTTTCGTTGACCTTTTGACCTGTTTAAACGGGAAGTGACTGTGAAATGATTTGAAAGGGCGTGGTTTATTGTCTTTTAGGTCGAAATGAACATCCTTTGATGCTTTACCATCACACCATACAAGTCTGGCAAAGGTCTGGTTTAAAACAAATATTACTGATGACGTCACGAAACATACACTTTTACTAGATGACGTAATCATGTGGTTTTGACAGTTTTTTGTAATTTGAATCATTTTTTACAAATCTTGAGAACAAAGCAAGGTGTAATATTTGTTTTTTAATCCAGGCTTTTACTCCCGGAAACCGAACACCTTGAGTTTGTTCACAAACTCTCAATCTCTAGTTGATACTTCTTCTTCTTCTTCTTCTTCTTCTTCTGACCGTCCCTTGTCCGCTAACAAAAGCGCCTTTCCCAAACTCGTTTGAACTTGAAACTTCACACATAGTTAGCGATTTGTTTAGGAGAAGAAACCGTGTGAGTTACGTCATGATGACGTCATCAATTCTTGAGTTATGAATATTCAAAGTTTATTAATTCAAAAAATCATAACTTTTGATCTACATAAGGGATTCTTACAATCGAAACATCATCGGAATTGTCATTGAAAACTCCGTAAACGCCCCACAGACATGACCCCATTTTGATGTTGTCTTCCGGCTCAAAAGAGAGGTTGAAAATTTCAAAATTCTCGTCTAAAGAACAACGTGAGGCCCCATTGGTATGTGCATAAACGTTGCACGTAGGCATACACACAACGTGTAGTGTACTAGCTGTGCAGCAGAGTCACGCTCCAGTGATCATCCATAGAGCGCGAAAAAGCTTCATGAAGAATAGTCTTCGTTCAAGGCGGTTAAAAACAAATATTACCGATGACGTCACGAAACATACACTTTTACTAGATGACGTAATCATGTGGTTTTGACAGTTTTTGCAATTTGAATCATTTATTACAAATCTTGAGAACAAAGCAAGGTGTAATATTTGTTTTTTAATTCAGGCTTTTACTCCCGGAAACCGGACACCTTGAGTTTGTTCACAAACTCTCAATCTCTAGTTTTTATTTACTTTTCAACTTGGTCAGGAAAAGTTATACTCCATACTTCTGATAAATACAAGTGTATGATAGCTTCCTTTATTATTATTATTTTTATTATTATTATTATTTATACAGCATAAAAACACAAACAAAGTACAAACGTATACAGAACAAAACAAAAGCCAGGGACATGTGCATGGAATTAAACAAGTTTACATAAAAACTGTAGCCCCAAGGCTTTCAATTCCAATATCCCTGGTACTTATACCCCTATACTTAGTAAAAGCAGTAGTACCAGATGTATCCTGCTATTTTTATGAGAAAAGTATATTCATAATTTATGGTGTTCAAAAAATAATTTGATTTTAAATACAAACACAAATACAACCCAACTAAACAGTGGTATTTTGTTGAAACTGTTCATAGAGATGCTTAAGTACAAAAAGTAGCTAAAGCACCACAAAATTCTACTTTATACCAGAAAAGTTAACAGCCAAAATACCATTCCACATGCATCATCTGTGACTGCTATCCTGAAAACTTTTGCTTAGCGGAAATTTTTTAGTCACTATTTGCTACCTAAGCAGCAAATTTGGCCCAAGGCAAGTCCCGACAAAGAGTTCCCTTCAAATGCTCAACACAGGAATTTTGTTTTTGATGTATTGTTTATAAAAAAAATTAATGTTTTTAATACATTTTTTTTCTAAATCTATATTTTGTTCAACACCACAGATTCACACCTCCAACCAAAGAAGAAATTGACCTGCTTAGGAGCTGTGCATCAACCCCTCTCGCGTATCTCCTGGATGCACATCGAGTTACGACCAAAACATCGATAGGCCATATCCAAAGTGGCTCAGCTCTTCCATTTCATGTTAGTAGAGTTACACAAATATATTATTACTTTGTGCTTACCAAATCCTGAAAATTTAAGGTTTCAAATCAAAATTTTCAGCTTTACAATTTGGTGTACCTTTAAGACTAACAAAGAAGTACAAGAAACCTTTACCCTTAGAGTGCTTGCTGAATTTCTTTGAATTTGGAACCCACTTTTCAGCTGAAATTAACCCCATTGTTCACCTTGTCAAAAGAGTCAACAATTACCAAGCTTCTCTGTGTAAATGAAGGAAAGTGTACATGCACATTGGGTGCAGTCAAAAGTTTAATGTGCGGTTAGAGAATGCTCAGAGTTGTTACATTATTTGTAATATTATGCAGTCCATAGGAAACAAAAAAAAGAATATATGGGTCTCTTACCTTAAAACATGGTATAATGTTTTTTCCCCCAAAACACTCCAAGCCAACAATCTTAAAGCGTGAGGTCAAACAAACCCGCGCGACAAAGGAATTGTGAAGTCATCGGCCCTGTACTATTAATTTTGTTTGATGTGGAAAATAGCGCCCTCCGTTGGCCCAAGCGGGAGAACTGTTCCCGCTGTTAAAGATCACTGTATAGAAGAGCCAGCGGTTAAAGCGATAGAAAAATGCGTGTCTTCAAACGGATAATTAGGTACTAATTAGTGAACCGATTTAGCTTCCTCCAAAATCAAGTGTGCCCAGAGGTATGGTCTATCAGATTATGTATTAAAATTCCACTATTTCTACATCATGAAGGGTACATTTACTTTACCGTGATCGAAGGCATTCTTAAAACTAAGATGACACTGTACAGGGATTATACGGTTAACGTATGGTAAAAAAAAGGCGTGTATTCAAACGGCTAATTAGGTACTAATTAGTGAACCGATTTAGCTTCCTCCAAAATCAAGTGTGCCCAGAGGTATGGTCTATCAGATTATGTAATAAAATTCCACTATTTCTACATAATGAAGGGTACATTTACTTTACCGTGAAGGCATTCTTAAAATTAAGATTACACTGTACAGGGATTATACGGTTAACGTATGGTAGAAAAGGGCGTGTATTCAAACGGCTAATTAGGTACTAATTAGTAAACCGATTTAGCTTCCTCCAAAATTAAGTGTGCCCAGAGGTATGATCTATTAGATTATGTAATAAAATTCCACTTTTTATCCAACATGAGGGGTACATTTACTTTACCGTGAAGACAGTCTTAAAATTAAGATGACTGTGCAGGTGCTATACGGTTAACGTATAGTTGAAAAAGGCGTGTCTTCAACTGGTTCATTAGGTACTAATTAGTGAACCGATTTAGCTTCCTCCAAAATTAAGTGCGCCCATAGGTATGATCTATCAGATTATGTAATAAAATTCCCTTTTTTCGGTATCATGAAGGGTACATTTACTTTACCGTGATTGCATTCTTGAAATTATATTACTGTACAGGTGCTATACAGTTAACGTATGGTGAAAAAAGGCGTGTCTTCAACTGGCTAATTAGGTACTAATTAGTGAACCGATTTAGCTTCTTTCAAAGTTAAGTGTGCCCAGAAGTACGATCTATAAGATTATTGAATAAAAAACTGTTTTTGCATTATGAAGGGTACATTTTCTTTGGGGTGAGTGCAAGTTTTTTATCAGCGTTTTTTTATGGTCTGTGTTATGAGGTCTTAATTGCGGCGGTTTATTACTAATTTATTACGCAAGCAATTATTCCTATTCAACCTCTGGATTTGCTCATTGATACATTCTTTCAGAAATGTGAATCCAATTTAATTTTGATTACACATAATTAAAAAATTCGTTAAAATCAGTAAGGATGGGAGACCAAAATTCTACCACCTTTTACTGCATGGGGTCTATTTCTTCATATTTCCCGGAATGCGCGGCCAGCTGTACTCGGTTGCTGCGTTGAAAATCTGGCCCGAAATCGGGCCAGAAACGCGGCTAACTTCAGCCTGGTATAAAGTCACTTAGCAAAGAATGATGGCGGCATCGGCAAGGACCTCCCTGCTGGTGATCATGCCAACCAGGTTAAACTCAAGACTTGGGATGTCGGCGCTCTCAGGTATTTGTAGGGCAGCAAAGAGTTCCTCAACAAACAAGACTGCCCTGATGGAATTGAAAAGCATCAACGTTAACCATGTTAATAACACGTTTGCAAGATTTAGGCATGGTGGTAGACGATTCAGCACAAATTTTGGTAAGAATGCTAACAAATAATGCACCTCACTCATTCTGTACTGTGTACATGTAGGCTATCTTTACGTCGCAGAAATCCAAACTGGCATATAAATCATGCCTGTGTCTTGTCATTGTCATATCAGCAGTTTGAACCCTAATTTTTTACAACAAACTTATGCAAGCAAGTCCCGACGGCGAGGAGGGTTATCATCAGTATCACATGGTTATTGTCGCAACTACCATGAATTTGTTCTGCCCCAAATTGATAATCGTCCGGACTTACTCATAGAAGTTTCGGTTTTGTTCCACTAATCGTCTCCCGTAACCTCAACCATACATAGGGAATAGAGACCTACTTGCGTCTATCAGTGAGGTTACGGGAGACGATAGCGGAACGAAACCGAAATAGTTCTAGCAGTAGTTTGGACTGGTCCAAACTTGCTGGAGCGTCACAACTATAGTTGGGACAGTAATTCAGAGTACCAGCGCGGAAGGTACCAGGTCCAGGGTTATCGTTTTGCTGGTTGTGTGTGCACAGATTAAACAGTCATAGTATGGTCATGGAGTACCTCTAGAAACTATGGAGAACTGTTGTAGACTCATAGAGTTATATATATAAGAACTAGAGGGCGCACTGGTGATGCTGCTTGCACAAATGCGACGGGACACAAGGAGATACATGCGCCATTCTGTAATAGTACGCGCATTGAATATGAAGTACATGTTGGAGTTTGTGTGTGTTAAACGTTACACCCGATGCTGTTTTGTCAACTTACAAAATGGCTGCATGCGCGCATGCCGGGTCGCGTATTAATTAGGCCAGTGCGCCCTATAACTCTATGGGTAGACTACCTCATGGTGTTTAGCAGTGTAGTAGTTACATGGACAGTACTTTTCTCGATCCCAGTACATGTATGTGTGTGTGTGTGGGGTCAGCATCGCTTTTGTGGCTGGAGCGCGGTGGGGTGGTAGAAGTGTTTGAGTGGGTAAATTAATTATTCTCAAGTAATTCTTGATATAGTTTTATATCGAAAATTACGCACTCGAGCCTACTTGTAAATAAAGATGAACTTTATCAAGTTGGGACGGAACAACTACAAGTTGACAGTCGTTTGACCAGTTCTTGGTCACTTTTTGAATTCACTTCTTTTTTTTTTTGCAATCTCTTTGATATCAGTTTTAACATGACATAAAACTCACCAAGTATTCACTGACAAAATAAGATTAGTTCTTTTGAAGAGGCCTTTGAGGAAAGTATTGTCACCTGTTTGACCAGTTCAGGATCAGTTGAATCTATTCTGAATCAGTAGAGTGCCCTTTATTGCAAACCCATACTCCCATTCAACAAACTGTCCCTCAAAGACACAAAACTTCAGACGTGTGTTGCCATAGACTTGGACTTCCTTTCTTTAGTGAATGTCATGCAAGGGTCTACAACAGCAGCGCAAAAACCCAGCAACAAAACCACAAAACAACAGCAAAGGCAAATGAAAAAGTGAAGCGAACCTAAAAAGCATTATTGCTAAATTTACTTTAGTTTAATTTTCTCACACCAGGGGTCGAAATTGCCACTAGCCCGCTAGCCCGGGACTACCAGATTTACAGCCGGGCTACTCATTTTTCCAGTTTGATAGCCCGACGGGCTAGTGGAAAAATAATGCAAAAATCATCATCACAAACAATAAAGAACTATGTTATTGGTGTATTGTAAAGTTTGAGCCGTGACGCGAGACATAATGTGTCTTTCGGGCTACCAAAATCTAATCAGGGCTACTAAAAATTATTGGTCACTAGCCCTGCTGACTACCATGGAAATACACTTAATTTCGACCCCTGCACACACAAAAAATCTACAAGAATTTGTTGAAGTAATGTTTCTCAAAATCAACTAAATAAACTTTCTACTGCAGTAGTATGATTTTACCTTACTTAGTAAGTTAGTGCAGCACCATTTGATGCAATGAGATGTTGAGTGATCCCGAACTGGTCAAGGGTAAGTTGCCCCCCCCCCTAAGAAGATTTTGGTAACTTCGTCTCCTCAAAAAAACAAGATGACTGCACAGTATTTACAGGAATTTTTTTTTTACACAGTCTTATCATTTTACATAAATATTTTCTGCCTCGACACTCCAATTCTAGAGGTAAGAAGTTTTAAGAGTGTTTTTCAACCAACATTTTAAACAAAAAAATGATCAATTTCGCAGACAACCTTCAGGAAAACGGCCATAATTTATTTGCTGATGATGTTTGGCACCTTATTTTGGGTTTGTTGGTTTAATGGGTGTTAATCTTCACATTTATCAACAGAAATTGGTAATAATTAGAAGTGATATAATTATTTGGTTATTGCAAAGTTGAAGTGATCCCAAACCGGTCAATGATCCGGAACTGGTCAAATGACTACTGCAATTGACGGGTGCATTTAAAGCCATTGGACACTTTCAGTACACAGTATTGTCAAAAGGCCCACACTTCGTGTATCACAACATATATATAAAATAACAAACCTGTGAAAATTGAGGCTCAATCGGTCATTAGAGTCGCGAGAATATAACGGGAAAACCCACCCTTGTTTCCGCACGTTTCGCCATGTCATGACATGTGTTTAAAATAAATACGTAATTTTCGATATTGCGAATTGATAATTGTTTTTAAATGTTTTCTCAAAAAGTAAAGCATTTCATGGAATAATATTTCAAGAGAAGTCTTTCACCATTACCTTCTGTAAACCCTGTAAGTTATTTGTAAATCTGTGAACTTTTATTATTTTTTTTTTAATTTGAACCAAAAGGGTCCAATGGCTTTAAGTATGGAACTTTCGTTATCATGATCAGCAGTGAATCATTTGATAGGCCCTGATGGATCTACTTTTATTTTTGTTTCTGTTCCGAAAGTGTCCAATGGCTTTAAAGACAGTGATTAAAGGAACACGTTGCCTTGGATCGGACGAGTTGGTCAAAACAAAAGCGTTTGTAACCATTTTTTATAAAATGCATATGGGTAGAAAGATGTTGAAAAAGTAGAATACAATGATCCACACAAGTTTGCCTCGAAATTGCGTGGTTTTCCTTCTACGGTCGGCCATTTATGGGAGTCAAAATTTTGACCCCCATAAATGGCCGACGTGTAAGTCGACGAGGTAAAAGGAAAACCACGCAATTTCGAGGCTTGTTTGTGTGGATCATTGTATTCTACTTTTACAACATCTTTCTACCCATATGCATTTTATAAAAAACGGTTACAAACGCTTTTCAAAGACCAACTCGACCGATCCAAGGCAACGTGTTCCTTTAAGTCATCCTTGCTTGAGTCAAGCCACAAGTAGTGTGATAATGTCTTGTATGCTGCTGTGACAAACTTGAATACAATTAAAAACTTATTGTTATAGTTATGTGTAAAAGAGCAGTTAAATACCCATGTCCTAGGTAGGTCGGCCCAACCATGAAGGTAGTGTCCCAACGGAAACATATTTTTGGTTGGGCAATAACATTGTCATACTAGGCAACCGTTGGCAAATGACCATGACATTGCGTTGACGTCGGCGAGAACGGTGGCCCAACATTGGCCCAACCCTTTTATTTGTTTTATGTCGTCAGCCTTTTTTTGTGGCCGACGTTTATGTCGTTAGGTGTTTTAAGGTAACGTAACATTAGGAAATCACAATTATTTTGTATCTGGACCAACGTTAGCAGCCGATTTCGTATTAACTTTCGTTTGAACTGTCAGTGTAGACAGTCTTGAGTTAAAGGCTCTGGACACCTTTGGTAATTGTCAAAGACCAGTCTCACTTAGTGTACAACATGCATTTATAACAAACCTGTGAAAATTTTAACTCAATTGAACTTAAAGGAACACGTTGCCTTGGATCGGTCGAGTTGGTCTTTGAAAAGCGTTGTAACCGTTTTTTATAAAATGCATATGGGTAGAAAGATGTTGTAAAAGTAGAATACAATGATCCACACAAACATGCCTCGAAATTGCGTGGTTTTCCTTTTACCTCGTCGACTAACACGTCGGCCATTTATGGGGGTCAAAATTTTGACTCCCATAAATGGCCGACCGTGTTAGTTCGCACAGTAGAAGGAAAACCACGCAATTTCGAGGCAAACTTGTGTGGATCATTGTATTCTACTTTTAAAACATCTTTCCAACCATATGCATTATATACAAAACGGTTAAAAACGCTTTTGTTTTGACCAACTCGTCCGATCCAAGGCAACGTGTTCCTTTAATTGGTCGTCGAAGCTGCGAGAGAATAATGAAAGAGGTCTCAAATTCAGTTCAAATATTTTAGTGAGAAATTACTTCTTTCTCAAAAAATACAATACTTCAGAGGGCACAGTTTCTCACAATGTGTTAAAATTACTATCAAACAGCTCTCCATTGTTCGTTACCAAATAAGTTTTTAATGCTGACAATTATTTGAGTCATTACCAATAGTGTCTAGGGCCTTGAAACCAAGGTGCCATTATTGAGTACAAAAATCAAACCTTAGTTTTAAAAGCAATGATTAGTTAACAATAAACTGGATGTTAAAATGTTAGCTTCTGCAGTACTTACTGCTGAAACAGCTACATGTAGCAGGCAATCTCTGGTCTAGCTTGTACTTGACACATCTGCTGTAGAATGGCAACAGATTGAATCCTGCCAGTACAGCAGACAAAATTTGCCTATGCTTGGTCCTGCTTGTGTTCACATTTGTACACTGCATGGCAGACCCACACAGTCACAAATCTGTCTTTGTCTTAGTTTACGAGGCTAGGGGCATTATGGAGCATAGCTGGTCTTGTTTCGGTTGAGCTCCAGAGAGTGTCTGGCTCAAGGTGGCTCAGACTCCTCTATTTATACACTTCTGGGCCTAAAGCGACAATAAATGGGATGAACATTATGTTGTGACTTGTTTTACTAATTTCTCAAAAACTGCAGCACCTCAGCAAGTAATAATCAAAGGGAAGCTTTCAATATCAATATCTTCAAACCATGCAAGTTTATTATAAATCTGTGGGCATTTTGAAAAAGTACAAAATCCTTTAAAGGGACACATTGGCTCACCGTGTACGCAGTTTAGGGCTGTAGAATCATAAATAATGTTTTTATAAATGGTTGCTGTAAAAATAAATCATCAAAATGTCACGTAATTAGCGAAAAATGATTAAAAAACCCAAAAGCGGTAAAAGGCCAGCGTAATCGTGTTTCCAGCCGTTGCAACTGTCAAGTCTTCGTGACATCGTCGCACAATATTGCAAGTAGACTGGTGCTTTGTTTATAGCAACGTTTTACTACGACGCAGCATAAGGATCCAGTCTATCCATAAAGTATAAACAACCAGAATATATACGGATCAGGCAAATCCTTCGACGATGGAGGTATAGTCGTGCTTCGACGTACCATGGAGCAATAAACTAGTTTATTGCTCCATGGACGTACATCAAAAGATCGTCACAAAGAACACAAAAAACTAACCCAGGATATGATGGGACAGTGACAAGTAAATAAAGCATTCCTGGCACCAACTTCCTGGTGAACTTGTGGCTGGTGGCCGACTAAATATTTGAATAGTAAAGAAATTTTGTGAGCAGTATTTTCTGCTAAACAGATGAAACTGAGGGGGCCCTGTTATTCACAGTGAAACATTTTATAATCTGGGGGTGGGTGGGTGGGGGTTGGGGGGTGAGGGGGTGGGGGGAGGGAATCGTGAGGGATTCAAAAGCGTCCTTGTGAGAATGTATTTTGAAATGTAAGCATAGCTGCAAATCTTGAAACGTAAGCCTAGCTTGACTCGGGATTGAAAGCATAACTTTTGATTTTAGTGTAACAAACCTAAATGATGTATATGGATTGTATGGATATGGAGTAGCTGCGTAGCTTGGAACGTAACCATATCTTTTGGAACGTAAGCATATCTTGGAACGTAAGCATATAGTTGGGTATCTTGGAACGTAAACGTAGCTGCATATGGATCGATAAGCATAGCTGAGAAGCTGTGTAGCTTAGAACGTAATCTTATCTTTTGAAACGTAAGCATATCTTGGAACGTAAGCGTAGCTGGGTATCTTGGAACGTAAACATAGCTGCGTATGGAACGTAAGCGTATGTTGACTCAGGATTGAAAGCGTACCTTTTGTATATATAGCGTAACTTGAGAAGGAACGTTAGCAAAACTTGGAATGTAAGCGTAGCTTGGAACGTCATATTTTGGAAGGTATAAGCGTAGCTGGATATCTTGGAACGTAAGCGTAGCTGCATATGGAACGTAAGCGTAGCTTGACTCGGGCTTGATAAACGTACCTTTTTATATTATAACATAACTTGAAGGAACGTAAGCGTAGCTGAGTAGCTGCGTAGCTTGGAACGTAACCAAATAATACCTCAACAATCTCAAAAATAACACTTCATTCACAGAATAAAAAAATATTTTTTTGACAAAATTATGCTTTGAGGGAATTTTTTTATCATATTTTTTTCAACCTTTTATACAAAATTATTTTTCACCTGTTCGTTTTTCTATCGGGGGCTCCGGTTTTTGTAATCCTTTTTTCTTCTTCATAAAACATTTTTTAAGCTACTCACACAATAACACTGTCAATATAACAAAATGCGATATTCCTACGTTTTGACAACGTCAATCTTTTTGTATGTTTCCTGAAAACTCCTAGCAAAAAGAAATTAGGAGCCATGAAACAAAACAGAGTATAATATTGGAACGTTGCGATCATAAGAAATAACGGATTTGACCCGAAGTGTACCGACTGACAAACCCACGATGACAAACATGTACTCTGATGTCTGGCTCCCAACCCCTCCCAAGCTCACGGCGAGACCCGCAAGCTGGGAGTTCATAGCGCCCGGGCTTACACCTCCAGCCCCCCATGAGACACGGCATGTGCGGTACAGGATATGCCCCGAGGCTTACGTTCCGATTGCTCCACGCTGTGGGGCCATATAACAAGCTTCCTTTACACGGACTCTTTGAATGCGAATCTTACGTTGGATTTTTCACCATTATTTACATTTTGTAGCGATAATTTGAATACATGATCTTTTTCGTTAATTACTCGTTAATAATTTTGTAAAAAAAGATTTAAATTTGGTTTGGTAAGTTACTTTTAGACGGCTGGAAGTAAAACTAGCCCGGAAGGTCACGTGATTTTTTGTACCACTTTTTGGTTAGAACAATCACGCGACCTTCGTTTTTGTTTTAAAATGCTCAAAAACGGCCAAATTTGATGATTCTTTTTAAGGACTGTTCTTTTTCATTCCTGGAAACCCGTTGAGTACATTTCTTAGTCTATTTTGTAGCCCAAATAGCCCAGTTCGGCCGGTGTGTCCCTTTAAAGCCATTGGACCCTTTCGGTAAACAGTATTGTCCAAGGCCCACACTTTGTGTACCACACCTTCTATATCAAATAACAAACCTGTGAAAATTTAAGCTCAATCGGTCATCGGTGCCGGGAGAAAACAACGGAAAAACCCCACCCTTGTTTCCGCGCAATTTGCCGTGTCATGACATGTGTTTGAAATGAATCCGTAACTCTCGTTAGCGAGAATTTATATTGTTTCGCTGTTTTCTCAAAAAGTAAAGCATTTCATGGAATAATATTTCAAGAGAAGTCTTTCACCATTTCCTTCTGTAAACCCTGTAAGTTATTTGTAAATCTGTGAACTTTTATTATTTTTTTTTTAATTTGAACCAAAAGGGTCCAATGGCTTTAAGTATGGAACTTTCGTTATCATGATCAGCAGTGAATCATTTGATAGGCCCTGATGGATCTACAAAGTAGGTTCATTGACTCGTTTACACTTAAAATTTCTGCACTCGACAGCATGTCCTGCTTATTTTTCTTGGACGCATGCACAAACACGCAGTGCATTTATCCCCACATATGCGAGGCTGCACTTCACAGGAAGGAAGGAAGGGAACCCTTGCTTAAACTTATTAAAATCAGTTTTCTTGATTTATTGATTTGATTACCATCATGCAGGTCGCCTCAGTCAGCAAGACAACTTACTCCCAAAGAGATACCTTGGCCAGCCAACCTCATTCACTCATCCCCACCTGCTGAAGACAGATGAATTAACTCCAGGAATTACTCTTCAAGAATATTTGAGTAGACGTACACGTATTATGTCTGCTGTTGGAAGTTCTTTTAATGCAACTTTTTCCAACCATGCAGTGGTTGTGTTAGCAGCTGATAAAAAGTACATGACTGATGGAATACCCTACCCATTTCGACAAAGTACAAACTTTTTGTATCTAACTGGTTTCCAGGAGCCAGATAGTGCTCTGATTTTGGAGACGGTGCCAGGAAAAGCTTTACCTGAGCACAAGGCTACTTTATTTGTGCAACAAAGGGACCCTGAAAAGGAGTTGTGGGATGGTCCGAGGGCTGGTACTGAAGGAGCGTTGCAGTTTCTTGGTATACATGAAAGTAAACCAATCGGAGAACTAAATGAAACATTACATTGCCTGGCAAAGAAAGATGAGTTAACTGTTTGGTACGATATTTTCAAGCCGTGCAATAGAAAGTTACATGAAGAGGTATACACTCACTTAATACAACCATGTCGCACAAGAGGACACTCAATTAATACCCTTGAGAACACTCTAGATTTACAAAGAGTCATTAAATCACCAGCAGAAGGAAAATTGATGAAAGCATCTGCCTCCATTGCTGCTAAGTCCATTCAAGAAGTCATCAAGTTGTCGCATCCAGGAGTGAATGAATCTTTTCTATTTGCCAAACTAGATCACAGCTGTCGTGTTCAAGGAGCTGAATTCCTTGCTTATCCTCCTGTAATAGCTGGAGGGAACAGAGCAAACACTCTTCATTACATTAGCAATAACCAAGTGGTCTTAGATAATGAGTTAGTCTTGATGGATGCAGGGTGCGAGTTCCATGGTTATGCCAGTGACATTACCAGAACGTGGCCAATTAATGGTCATTTTACTCAACCACAGGCTGAAGTCTATCAAGCTATCTTAGATATCCAGAAACAATGCATCGAAATGTGCAAAGTTGGGAGGACATTAGACCAAGTGTATTACTATATGTTGGTTGGTCTTGGTCGTCGTCTACAGCAGATGGGAATAGTTCAATCTGGTCATGAGGAACGGCAGCTTTGTAAGGTAAACGACATTCTGACATTTGTCTTTTATTTGTGTTTATTTGTGACTTGTCACTCCAATATCACTCACTGTAAACAAAAAAGGTTAACCTATTAAACACATGAGTACTTAAAACACCACGTGCAAATATTTACAATCCAGGTCTTTGTTCTAACTTCTTGGTGATTGGATCGCAATACCCTTGTTATATCTATAGGTTATGTTACTAAACAAAATTGAATCTTTTCATTTGATGTTGAAAGAAAAGAGGTTACAAGTAGCAGTGTGAGGAAGGATTAATAACTGAAAGACTGCAAAAGTTTGTTTTTCATCATGTTCATAAAGTTCACAATTTATTTCATACTACCCCCTATTTATGTTTTGGGTATCGCCCAAAAGTTTAAAGTGCCATCAATTGTGCTTTTAACTTCCTGATTTATGTGATAGCTAAACTAAATTTTGAAAATTTGCATTTTTGTACCAAGTTCTTTCTGCTTTAATACATGTAGCACTTGATGCATCTGCAAGAAAGGTTGACAAAACAGTGGAACTCTCCTCCATGTACATTACCACACATCTTTCAAAGAATCAGGAAGCAACATTTACTACTATTTTACCTGCAATCATACACACAAGGACAAAGCGCACCCTTCAATGTAGAAAGATTGACTATAGCAGGATTTGAGAAACGATTCATTTAGAAGCAATTTCAGATTAAACTGCATTTTAATCCCTGTGTCTATAACCACAAATAGAAGGGCATTGATTCCCAAAGTGTAAGCCCGGTTCATGCAATTATGAACAGAAGCAAATTCGATGTGAATTTGACGTCGCAACCCTCCTTTCGTAGTGATATTTGCAAGTGAGTAGAGCAGAGTTGGAACTACTACAAATTATTTGTTGCGAATTTGTGACGTCAACATTCACTTCGCATTTGCATTCGCTGGAAGTATGAACCGGGCTTAATACATTTGGCTTATCAATTAGGACTGCTTCTTTCTAAGTACGATTTTATGGTGGTTTTTTTCAAGTTACTACCAAAGGTAGGCCTTTAGCCTCCCTTTAAATGGTCTTTTGATACTCAAGTTGTTTTCAATACCCACATGACTTGCGCAGTCTAAATACATGCTAAATAATCAGCGCTCCCTGTTGCTTTGATGAATGCACTCCCATAGGGCTGTGTAGAATCTGGTTTGCAGTGACTGTCGGCTTAAACTTGATATATGTTATTTATGGTATGTTGTGTTGGTATTTAGATAGCCAAGCAGTACTGCCCTCATCACGTTGGCCACTACTTGGGAATGGATACACATGATACTGGATGTGTTTCAAGAAATAGTCCACTTCAGCCAGGTATGGTGGTTACTATAGAGCCAGGTGAGTTGTATAACATCAAGCACGGGTAAAAGAGGGTAGGGACTAGTTCTTTCACGGCCGTTTAAAACAGGCAATTCGAGCCTGCAAGGTTTTTAATGGCCGTGAAAGAACTAGTAGCTACCCTTTATTCCTATTCATAAATACCTTTTTGGTTAAAAGGCGTTATAAAGTAAGGACCTCTGTAAAACTTGTCCGTTTCCGATGTGGTTGAGCTCTGTCATGTTTCTACCTCCATGGTATGTATGTTACATGTAGGATGTACAACGTCTGTGTGTTGCATGTCTATTTCCGACAGTTTCCGGTTCCTTTCGTGCGCCTGCGTGTATAGTCTTGCTGCAACACGTTCTGGTTTACCTTTCACGCGCAGCGCGGCCAACTCACCGACTGTGCCTCATTGCCCGTAACAAGAAACATCTTGCATCAAGACTAGCGCGGAGTATCCGCACACACCCGGTTATAAACACTGGTCATTATCAAAGGTTTAAGCACCCCCACGTGACGCACTCTCCACCAATAGGAATAGCGAAACGTTCTGAGGTATTTATGATTGACTTATTACAAGTTTTTTGTTTATGCCCCGCCTAGCGAAGCAAGCCAAAGGGGCACGTGTTTGGTGTGTGTGTGTGTGTGTGTGTGTGGGTTTGTATTCAAACCGGGGACCTATAACAAAAGGGATAATGGGGTCCACAATGAACAAGGGAGGGTCTCCGATTGCAGGGGTTCACACACTTGTGGGTGTGTGTGCGTGATCATTGTCTGAGTGATAACTCCAGAAGGACTTGGTGGGTCAACTCCAAACCTGGTTTGTGGATTGGCCTAGGGATCTCCTAAATCCGATTGTTTTTTTGACCCCCTCAGTTTAAAATATTACGGTCATTATGCCTAAAACAACAGAAATGTTGTCTGAGCAGTATTTAGAATAGTTTTAATTTATTTTTCAAGGTCTGTATATTCCTGAGACTGACACCAATGCTCCAGCCAAATTCCGTGGTATTGGGATCCGAATTGAAGATGATGTACTTATCACATCTGCTGGACCACAAGTTCTCTCCCAAGAATGTCCAAAGGAGATCAGTGACATTGAAGAGCTGATGAGAAGGTAGTACAATGTGTATACATGTATCATTTGAACATGGACGGCAAGCCTGTCACACAGTACCTTACTCTATTCGATGCCTACAAGACTCTGACCTTTATAGCTAAATACTTCGAGTTGTAGTACTAAAACAAATATATTTTACTATGTAATTTATTCAAATGCACAGTACAGGATGGTTCAAAATAAAATTATACAATTAGAAAAATGTATCCCAACTGGATTTTTATAAAGTAACAAGAATCTGGCACTAAGTATTGGTGGACCAAGGTCCTAGCTTTTTAATTTGTACCAAATCAGTCCCTGGCTGTTCCGCATGAGTGAGCACTAGCTAATTACTTTTGTCAGATTTTAATTGGCTTGTGCACAAAAGTGAAAGGATTTTAATAGAAGGGCAATTCCACCAAAAAGTGTCCTCGGCCCAAAAAATTGAAGTCAAATTTGTGGATTTAAATTTAAAGTAGCAAGAAAGAGTGATACCCAGTGATTTCAAATCTAGCTTTGTTTCATTTTTTTTTTTGGTTTTCCATGTTTTTCATCGTTTATCAAAAAAGTTTTTTTTGAGCCAAATTCATGATTTTTGGGGAATGTTTGGCACAATTGTCTAAAATGCCCTCCTGGTTACATTTTAGATGATATTCCAATTATTCTTGGCTTAAAACATATAACTGGTGGTAAGTATTCACAATTTTAAAGAAACTTCATTGTCAATTTATTCACATGTTGCTGCCATTCGTTTTAATTAGCCCTTAATTACCAATTATGAAATGTAATGTCCATGACATTGCATGGTGTTTAGTTTTATATTTTAAAGCCAGTATGAGACATTTTCATGAGACTTCATACGCAAAGCTAGTTTTTAGGGGCTAATCCTATAATGCAAGAAAATCAATAAAAAATTAATTACAACTGTGCTAACGAGCGTCATGGACATTACATTTAGCGTCATGGACATTACGTCATGGACATTACATGTCACATGACACTTACCTTTTTGAAGGTAAATGCTACAATTTATCAATTGGACCTATTGTAGGTAAACCTGGACTAGTCAAAGAGAACATTTGTCATAGACCTCATCAGAAATTTACTTCAAGCTCTTTTTTAGCAGCGCGTTTAGTGGCAACATCGTGCACAGATTCTACAAACTGACAGCTCAAATCCGAGATTTTCAGGTGAGTTTTCTCATGGAACTGTTCTTTGCTAAAACATTCAAGTGACATTGAAATATATATGTGAACTGTTGGTGAGACATGTTTAGATGAATGTAGGACATTATAAACAGACTTTATCATCAAAGAAGACTTCTCAAGGCCTAGGCGTAATGCAGATTTGTACACATCTATGGATAGCTTGGATACAAAGACATCATACATAAAGTAATTTTTTATTTTTACATAATTTCAGAATGGCTAGACTTGAGTACAGAGGCAGAAAAAGTATAGAGAGAAAACAAGACAAAACATGGGAACATGATTGTGATAAACAAAGCCCCATGCAGCCAATCTTTCCCTCATTTGTTGTTCTCTGTTCTTGTTTTGCAGGTCAATCTAGGTGGAACGTGTAGAGGATGACCTCAATGACTGTCTCGTATTTGGAAAACTAAGGAAGCATCTACGATTGACCTGTTCCTCCCAAGAAGTCCTCCCAACTCATTTTAACTGATCTTCTGGGAATTGTTCTCCCAGTCTTGAACAAAGCAGTATTCAGATCAACTTTGAAAATTACAGAAACCTTTGATGTTTATTTTCCATTTACTGTCATCACAAAATGTTGACGCAAGATGTTCAGTATATTACTCAAGATGAACAATTACCATGTGAGAAACACAAAAAAAGGAATTATGTTCAAGTTAATTAGAAAAAAAGGTTACTTCATGTATACCTACATCTCTGGTCTATCATAACTACTCCAAGGCAGAAGCCAGCCTGGTTGGATGTGGACGGAAAGTGCAAAAAGGGGACTTACCGAGGGGCGGGGTTTAAGTGAGATTCTGGGGGAGGATTGGTTCTTAAAAATGTTTGGAAGAGGTTAAACATTAAGATAGGGACATTCATTTTAGTTTAAAACCCATATTAAGAGCAAGGCAGCACATGGGTTTACAAATTCAGGGTAAAAGCATGATGCATCATTTTACAAGTTTGACGTAATGTCCATGACGCTAAAAATAACCCAAAATGTAATGTCCATGACGCTCTATTAAGATGTGTAACAAGAAAGTTGACAGGTTTTCTTAAAAATATTATCAATGTTCATGTTAACTACTTCCCTGTTTAGCAAATAAAAAGGTATTCTAAAAATTTTGAACTTTAACTTCACAGAGTTTTGGAATTGAGTGTGTTGTACCCAAAACCCACTTCCGTTTTTCGTAATGTCCATGACGCTCGTTAGCTGTGCTCTGACTCCTTAATTAATTTGAACTTTTCCAAATACATAGTATCATTTGACTTACTAGGACACAAGATACTAGTATCAAGCACAAAACTCTAAATCAAAGCTACTTGGTGTGTTTAACTGACCAACAAAGTTCTAAAAATGTCTCAAAACGTAATGTCCATGACGTGGAATTGCCCAGAAGCAAACACCGTAGTAGGAAGGAAGGGTATGTGCTTTGTTGCTCACAAATTTGCTAAGAAATCGGATGAACCCTCAGTCCTCCATGAGTCTACCAAGTTCCGACGCAGGCCAAATGGAAATCATTATGGCGAATGCAACATCAGATGTTTGCAGCAGATCGACCAGTTCTGGGTCGGTAAGACAGTCCTTGTTCCAGTAGCCTGTTACTGGTACTATTTAACATTTTTGTAAACTGTGTTGGACAGGGAATGTTTGGGTACTCTGCGGAACTCTTGAAGCACTGCAGAGACACTGCATTAGTACGATGGTACTCCGATACCAAAAAGGATCTCTGTTGTGGTGTGTACTGTGGATGAACCGAGCTGTACTCAATTCAGTGCATAAACGTTGAAATGTACGATGACTTTCAGTTTCAAATCAAAGCTTGACATTCTGTCATGTGACATAAAAAATTTGTGAGCAGCAAAGCACATACCCCACTTGCACCATGCCCATACTACGGGTTGTGCTGTTGCAACCCTTTCACTTTTGTGTGCAAGCCAATTAAAATTTATTTTTAACACATGTCATGACAAGGCGAAACGCGCGGAAACAAGGGTGGGGTTTTCGTTGTTTTCTCCGGACTCCGATGACCGATTGAGCCTAAATTTTCACAGGTTTATTATTTGATATAGAAGTTGTGGTACACAAAGTGTGGGCCTTGGAAAACACTGTTTACCGAAAGGGTCCAATGGCTTTAAGTAATAAGCTAGTGTTCACTCATGCGGCACAGCTGAGGATTGGTTGAAATTAAAAAGCTATGACCTTGGTCCACCAATACGTAGGGCTATAAAAAATCCAATTGCGACATTTTTTCTAATATACTTTTTTTTTAAACACCCTGTTCACGTGTATCAGAATGTAGTGCAATTTTGCAAATAATTTATAAGCCTCATTGTTTATAAGCCTCAGTACAAAAAGATTGGAGAGATTCAGCTGACAACAGACACTGACAACCTTAAGTACATGTAGCTGCACAGAAGTACCCAGAAAAGATGCGTCAGTGGTGAGCCAGTCAAAATGTGTTGCCAGAAGCACACTTGAAGTTCGGAAGTCAAGGGGGCGGGGTGTGGCTGGCAGGCCTAAAATGTAGCAAAACATTTGTCTGACAGCTTAATACTTTATACTGGGAATGGTGTTTTTGGTTATTAACATGGTTTCAGATGGTTCCTCCAATGTTTAACCTGGGGGCGGAGCTCCAT
This sequence comes from Asterias amurensis, assembly GCF_032118995.1. NCBI lineage: Eukaryota > Metazoa > Echinodermata > Asteroidea > Forcipulatida > Asteriidae > Asterias > Asterias amurensis. Next base: position 6,959,766 of record NC_092651.1, read on the forward strand.
AAAGGGGAGGTTTTAGTATATATTTTAAGAGGCTGTATCGTATAAACGATATGGAGTATGGATTTAATTGTTGTTGATTTTTAGTTCATTTTAGCCATAGTGGAACAATTAGACAAATGATCACATGTACTTCTGAGCTGATTTGACAACAGGTTAATTTCAACCCATAGGTTTGTACAGTAAACATTCAGGGGAGGGGGTGTCTGGCAGGCCTAATGCAGCAGAAAATTTGTCTGGCGGTTGATATGTTTTATTTAGCATCATGTTAATGACCATTTCCACTTGGTTTCATGATGGGGGTCCATCCATATCTGACTATGTCAGGTTACCCCTAAATGTTCCTGTACTCAAATATTGGTACCTTGTTCATTTAACCAAAGAAGTGTGGGCTGCCGCTCTATTGACTTGTCGCAACACTCCCTGACGCTGGACCATTCATGTTAACATACCTAATAGAAGTTGGTCCCAGCCAACGTCAGCGAGCGGTCTTCGCTATAGGCTACCGCAAGGACCACAGTGCACCACAGTAAATTAATCCCCACATTAACACACCCACTCCCAAATGGCCAGAAAGAGACAGCAATGACAGGAATGGACATAGTCCCATTTAGAGTGACTTTAACTTGTTTAATTTATACTCATTCATCCAATCTCTTCTCGTCTATATTACAAAATCTACTACAAAAGTTATTCGGCTAATCTGTAATTACACTAACTTTCCCTTTAATCAAATGATTTCCAAAGATAATAATGATGCATATTAGGGTAAATGATTGTGTAAAGCTTGATTTAATTATTGCCTCCCACTAAAGCGTGAGGCTCCTTCCCTGATTATTGAACACAACACTCACGTTAATTATAGATGGTTCTGGACCTGATGGTCGCAGTAGGGGAAAAAAAAGGGCACGACCCACACCCGCTCCGTCCTTTTATGTCTTCGCTCTAGGTTGGCACCCTCCAAAAAACATACCTTATTCCCTAAAGTGACAGCTAGGTTCTAGCCAGGCTATGTTGCTATAGCGAACTAAACATCTTCAGCAAATCACCGTTGCAGGTTCTTCATCTGCTTCCCACTGAATGGTTGGGGTAGGTGACAGGACAATTTCTGCAACTTCCTCAAATGGTGCCTCGTCCTGCTGTTCAGGGGTATTCTCGTCTGCGTTGCTTCCCTCCGACTCTCCAGGCTTGTCTGCTGCTAACTTTTTGGATAGAAGCAATACACCGATCGATTAAGCCAGGCCCAATTATCATTGACCAATCACAACCGCGAAATCTGATCACCATTGGAACCGTTTGGTGATCTTTGCACTAATGGTGATCGGGTTTCGCGGCTGTGATTGGTCAACTGGTAAGGAGGCGGGGCGTAATGGATTGGTCTATTACTTTGAACTTGAGTGCGTAACTACTGCAGGTGCACTTTCCTCATCATTAGGCGCCTTCGACAGGGTGCACGGATTGTAAGGTCGCTTCTCTTTTCTAGCCCTTTTTCCCTCATCACCTGCAACGTTTCCTCTTCCTTTTGGGGGATGAGGTACTTGTTGCCTTCACAACTTTTCCTGTCATCGCTCTTTGACGTCTGCTCGCGCCCATTCTCACCTTCATGGCTGCACCTACTACTAGTCGCTCTCACAACTTTCTTGTTATGGCCCTGAGGCGTCTCTCCACCAGTCCATGCCTATTGTTGGCTTTATGGCTACTACTGGGGGTCTTTGTGGGCCTCCTTTCGCCTGTATCCGAGCAGGTGCTTTTTCTCTCCCAGGCTCAAGCATTTTTGCCTCTATCTGGTCGACCTCATCCACCCTCTCAGGATGGCAGTTACGGCAGTGGGCCCATAAGTTGTCTTGCCTACCATTCTTGTGTGAACATCTCCCACACAAACTTCTCTTATATGCATAGACATCTTGCATTAGGGGCATTCTGTCTTCTTTCCTTTCTGGTCTTTTTAGGGGGTTCCTCGTTATCTCTCCCCATTATTATTCACATAATGCTTTTACTGCCTGCAATGACACACAAAGAAGAACTGGTTAATGTTGTGATTTATATAAACTGCTTTAACTGCTACACTCCGTCTACATCTACATCTATTTACACTCTTTCCCAATTACAAAGTATAGCTATTTGGCCTTTTACTCTCACGTGGTGGGTTTCCCCCTTGTGTGTGGGACCACGGGCCTATAGCTAGACTACTTGTAGTGTGTCCCTTCGAGGTTCTGCCACTACTTTATTCTGCCCCTTCTTGCAACTCACTGTTGTCTTATTATCTACCATCGACAATTGGGTTTGCTCAGATAGATGCACTAGTGTATTCAGAGAGGTTCCTTCAGTTGTTAAGGAAGATGGAAATTCGAAATCAATCTCGTCTGGAGCTAAACTGGGACTCTGTGATGCCTGTTCTTGCACACCTTGAATATGAATGTTGCTCTCACTATTCACAAGATTTTCCTCCAAACTGGGTCTCATCGGTGGCTCCAGCTACCCATTTTTCTGCTCACCTTTATTGGGTTTCGACCTGTCACAGTAAACCACCTTCTTCCCTCGCTGACTCCTTTGAATTCTACAAGTAACGTCGGGCAGCTTGTACAATGTATGTAATTAGATATGGCCCCTCCCATCTGCATTGTAGTTTTGCAGGGTTGTGCAAGCTTGTTTAGGATTGCTCGGCGGTTGTAGTGTGCCTTTTGCCTTCTGCTTTAGGCATTCTCCTGCCCTAGTTTGAGCTGCTCTCATCTGCTGTCGCTATTTTAGCCTTGATCAAGGCGCTACAGCCAGCCGCGACCTGCAAAATCCCAGTCCCCGTCACTGAGTTCCGCCAGCGCACCCCATACATAACACAGTGCATATAATACGTGTACAGCGTATGTACACACACATACCTACTGTATGTATGTACATTACATGTACCATCTGTATGGTACACGTATGGTACATCATGAGTACTTTCTAAGTAGCGCCTTGATGGTTTTGTATCTGCCAAAATTTAGGGCGGAGCTCATTATGGTAATATTCACTAACAACCCGTTCTCATTGGTTGTTGGTTGACCTATAAACTCTTGCTGCGATGTCAATTACAACGTTCTGCAAGCACACGCACGTGCTCCGACGTAAACAACAAGCCGTGGCTGCTGTGCAAAAAAATGCAATGGCGGCGGGCGAGAGGAAGAAATCCCTACCCTAAAACAAAGTTGTGTAAATCAATGGTGTATAATTTGCAACAGTAGCCTACATCGTGGCACAACTGCAGAAGCTTTCAACAAGATAAAACAACCAAGTTTAATGCACCAATCATGGATTTAGAAATACGAAGGAAGAAAATGGGACCATACAGTGTGTGAAGTGTGTTTGAGAAAAGTTCAAAAAGTATCAAGGTGTCATGGGTTTCCGGCAATGGCTACTTGGTTAGAATTATGTTGGGCATACCCCATCCCCTTGAAGCACTAACATTTAATAAGATTCTGTTTTCCCCATTTCAGACCAGATGAGATAAGAAACCCAGCTGTTTATTTTGTCTACACATATTATGCGTTACGTTTCTCGCAGTAAATCAAAGTTGGGGATCGAAAATAAATTATGTGTTGGTCAAAAACATAGCAGACGGTAGAAGATGGCGTGTGGCTGAACAACAACTACAAGTAAAGATCAATTTCATAAACTAACTCTCGCCATACTACTACACTACAACGTTACACTTATAGTAAAGCAGCTTCCCATTCAGGGACAAATCTACCAGCTACATTGTACTGATGCTAGTCCTCGTGTTATAATGAAACGCAAGACAACGGGGTCAAGGAACCCCTCCTCACTTTGAAGTTTTTTGACACCGTACCGACCGAGCGAGGCTTGTCCGGCTCACATCGGTAGCCCGAGTACCGTCCGGCAGCGCATTCAGACCCATTATACATCATAGTGACACCACGCTCATGTCCATACAGCTAGCTAGCGTACAGCGTTACACACACTAACATACACACATGGACGTGGCATGATTGCTAGCAGTAATACGTCATTCTCAATCGCGCTTGTGATTGGCCAATGTTTAGAATGACATGCCCAGATCATGCACGCCCTTTTATCGGAATTCCGATAAAGCTGTTACAGACCCATCAAGGCTGTTGTTTGAGCCACGTGTGCGAGGTTGAAAGTAGAAAGACACGACCGTACTCACGACTTCGCTATACAGTTCTCACTGTACAATGTACTGTACATACAATGTACTGTATACATGTACATTGTTCGTGTATGCACAGCATGCAGACTGCCGAATCGCGCCGGGCCGGGGCACACTACGCCAACAGCCTTGAGTCAAGGCTATCGCTATTTATATGTATATGCATGATCAGTCTCCACAGTCTCTATGTCATCTTCCATCACCCTCCAGAAACCGTAACCAAGTCTGTTACTTGACAGCTAGGTTCTAGCCAGGCTCTGTGCTACAGCAAAATAAAAATCTTCAGCAAATCACCACCATTAGAAACTGTATTGCGTTACAAAAGATTGGTACAATCTCACCAGTGAAAAAAAAACCTACTCAAAATCAAAGCATGGGCAAAGTTCACTTAAGGACCTTTCGTAGACTAGTGGCAAGTCTAAATAGCACTCTTGCTCAAAAACATGTCATGTTATGTACAAGGCAGTATCAGCTGCTAAAGTCAACAATGGTTGGCTGTGATAACTACATTAGACCCATGAGTTACAATGTACGTGGCTCTCCTGGTGAACATAAAATACTCTGCCGTCGAGTTACTGTCATAAAAAAACAATGTCTTTTTTTTGGCCATTATCCGCTTTTGTTTGAATATAAGAAATTATTTTACCAATGATCTTTCCTTTTGTTTTTCTTAACGACAGCAATCATTTGGAGGGCTAAAATCAAAGTGTATAACCATGACTTGTATGCCAAGTATTGTAGGAGAATAGAGAATTTCAAAGAGTTTTATGTTCAGTAAAATTCATTAAGTTTCAAGTTTTGGTTATGTTTGAAGTGTCCTCTTCTTGATTTCACAAAACACTAAGATTCATTTTAGTTTTAACCGTTGTCAATATTGCTAGATCAATTTGTATATATTGTAACATGCCAGAGAGGTAATGCACTCTGATTAGTCAAGTGCGTGACTTGGTTCCAAGTCTGTGATCATGGCTTTTAGTCTACCCGATAGCAAACAGATTATTGGCTGAATTAACCTCCGTCATCATTGGCCTACGATCACAGACTTGGGACCAATGTCAACAGTTTGTACGTGGACGGAACACTCGGATTCAATAAAATAAACATTAAAATTTAAACCGTTTATACCACAGGAAATAGCACAAAAATGCGACATTGATCATGTACGTATATATAATCTGTGATCAACTAACAGTTTGGAAACACACAAAAAACAAAGTGATTTAAAAAAAACTCATTCAAAATCCGGTAAAAAAAACGTTTGAAGTTCTTTGAATGATTCCTTTCAAATCAAAGGTATCACAATGTTTCGTCTAGCAGATAAGGATCCATTGTTTGTCATGTTTATTTTTCAACGATTCAAAATTAGATCTTGTATTATTTTATGTATAAATTATATATATCGCACTGTATACATACAGAGCACTGGAGCACTATAAAATAAATGGCTCGATTTTACAGAAAATGCTGAAGCGAATATATCCTATTTGGATTAGACGCAGCCAACGGCTGTGTGTGGTCTACTGATGATTGGTCATCTCTCTGGCATTGTTTTGTTATGCAAATGTTGATTGTGAATAATATAAATATTCCATATGAACAAGAGAATCAAGTCTGAGATTGCGAGTAAGAGCGTGTGATATCAAATCTGCGGAGGAATTCTGTGTGGCTGATGCAGAGAAATAACCGCACTCAGCCACACATAATCAAGTGCGGGTGAATTAACATGTGATATAATGACTTTGTGAGCTAGCGAATAAATGGCCTCTAAACAAGCAAGTATGCATTGTGCTTGTTTTATTTGCGTATTGTTTTTGTTTATAATTAGACCAGATGGTGTTGCATGCACACATATTATGCATGGTAGATTCCATAAGACAAAGAGAAACATGTACAAAATGGAGGCAGGGTCTTTGTGCAATGGCACCAAATTAAGTCCTTTGCAAAAAAATGGAACTGTATACAAATATTTGTATTATATTTTTGAATCTTACCTCGGTGGCATAGGATTTTTAACTATTCTCTCGACTCCTGGGAAAAAGACCAGACACACAGTGGCAAAACAAGCCCCTTTCACACGAGAGCATTTTAGCAAGGGTAGCAAGGGTTCCTTGCTAAAATGTAGCATTTTACAAACAATGTACACTGGTGCAAGGATTAATGATTCTTGCAAAATGTCGTCAAATATTGCTATATTTCACAACCATGCTAAAATTAAGTAAGGGTCCCCAGTTAAATTGCTGTCGTGTGAATAGCACTTAAGTCACAGAGAACACTATTGGTAATTACTCAAAATAATTGTTTACTTGGTAACGATCAATGGAGAGCTGTTGATAGTATAAAGCATTGTGAGAAATGGCTCCCTCTGAAGTAACGTAGTTTTTGAGAAAGAAGTAATTTTAATGAATTTGATTTTGAGACCTCAGAATGAGGTTTTGAGGTCCCGGAATAAAGCATCTGAAAGCACAGAACTACCTGTGAAAAGGGTGTTTTTTCTTCTATTATTATCTCGCAACTTCAACGACCAATTGAGTTCAATTTTTTCACAGGTTTGTTATTTCATGCATATGTTGAGTTAAACCAACACTGACCAAGTGAGAATACTGGTCTTTGACAATTACCAAAGGTGTCCAGTGTCTTAAAGATTTCTTTTATTTGAACACACCTTTTTTTGGGGGGGGGGGGCGGTGGAGGTACTAATTCTTGAGATTGTAATCTTATTTTTCACAGCACATCAGAAGTGTGTTACAAACAATTGTCAGAAATACTAGAAAATGTGAAGTGAGCAAACTGAACAAAGCCTCCTGCAAAATAACCAAACAGAAATCTAATACCTTGGACACAGACTATCTAGTGAAGGCATTTAGCCAGACAAAGCTGTGTGTCGAAGTGTGTGTATGCCTACGGCTGTCCACTTACAGAATTAGCTAAGAAACACATATTTATAGATGGCACAAAAAACATGAGGGCAAGTAAACTCGTGAAAAGGGAACTGATCTACTCAGAGAAATATTGGGACTCCATTTGATCTATAGTTTGAGAATTCCCAACTGGAGGCTTCAACACCATGTGCATCCACAATAACGAGTTGTAACTGTCCAACCAAACTATCACATACATGCATGGGCGTCAATCAAGGGAGGGACAGGGGGACATGTCCCCAAAACCTTTTGGAGGGTGGGGGACATGATATCAAATGTCCCCCCCCCACCTTTTTGACCACCTTTATCATGAAGCCCAAGTTTTGCACTGTGTAAGACGAAACCCTGTGTCCCTATATGGGCATTAATCCGGTGGGCAAAGGATGACACAATATCCCCCCTCAAAATTGGCCCTAGATTGCATCACAGCGCATCTAAAATGCGAAATTTTCCTGGGCCCTTAAGCGGGCCCGAACCCGTGCCAAAAGGTGTCGCACTCGTGAGCTCTCTTTTCGACAGATTTTTCCCCTAAAACTTGGTTCATAGATCCGCACTTGGAGATGCTGTCTACACAAAAGGTTCTACTGCTGCTCACATTTTACAGATGTTCTGTTCCGTTCTGTATGCCTCTTATTAGTCTAAGATTGCACCACAGAGCATCTAGTGTTAGTGCCAAAATCACCCCCTATTTGTGTATAGCGCCCCCTCTTGACAAGAGCTAGTATCCAGGATGTCGAGACCGTAGTTTTTCAACCTCTCTCCGTAACTATTGACACTTCTATTCTCAGTTTCGCTAAGGTAAAGCATAGTTTATTGTTTTAAAGTTACTAAAGGTGAATATAGTAGGCAAGGCATAATTTCTGAAAATAATAAGGGTCTTGAATCACCAGAAAGTAAAAACTGACTGTAGCGTGTTTATTTGTTGAGTGTTGGGAACTCTTCTAGTACCATTGTCTTGCCATACAACACCGAATACAGAGGGCGCCTTTCAAAATGGCAACATGAACGTTGTGAATCTGGAATTCGGCAGGAACATCTAGAATGCAAAATTTTCCCGCGCCCTTTATCAGGCCCGCACCCCGAGCTGTAAAGGCTTCTCACACGCATGTTCCATCGTTGACAGATTTGCACCTCGCCCTTGAAAGAGTGGAAGGGACGTGTACCCCACCCCATCCTACCCCATTTTCGAAGGGTGGGGGACACGGTATCAAATGTTCCCCGTGTCGTTTGACCACCTTTATCATGAAAATCGTGTTTTGCACTGAGGAACTGTGGAGCACTGGAACACAATATTCACACAGCTCATTGTTCTGTTTCGTTTGCCATTTGGCCGCTAAATGGCCTAAAGATTGCACCACAGAGCATCTAAAAATACAAAAAAAATTAAGCGGGCCCGGGCCCATGCTGTTAAGGTTTCGCACTCGTGAGCTCACTCTTCGACAGATTTCCCCCTAAAACTTGGTTCATAGATCCGCACTTGAAGATGCTGTCAACCCAAAAGGTTCTACTGCTGCTCACATTTTACAGATGTTCTGTTCCATTCTGACAGATTTGCCCCATAAAACTTGTGTCTTAGGTCTGGTGATGATAGGGATGAAACGCTGTCTAAGCATTAGAATGCAGAAACAATATGGATATAACGAAGCTATAATTTAGTTGCTTTTTAGGTAAAATAGCCATGATGGCAAGAATAGGTGCATCATAGCTTGAAATAGGCATTAAATTAAAACATCTGAGAGGGGGAACATCACCCCTCAAAGTTCCCAGGGCCCTAAAGCGGGCCCCGGACCCCAAGCCGTAAATGTTATGTCCCCCTCACCTTCCAAGACGGGTTGACGCCCCTGCATACATGTACATGTCGACAATAGCCAGTGAAATAACTAGTCTTGAAGGTCAAATGAATTCAATGAACATTTCACGTTCTGGATTTAAAGAAAAATTACAGAAGTGGTTTTGTTAACAAAACAGTTGCTGGCAGTGTAAGCACTTTATGTAATCCACAATATATATATAAAAATACATACACTGACAAACCTGTTGAAGATTGAGATCGATCAGCCGTTTGGGTCACGAGAAAAAGGGAAGATGGAATTGCACATTTTTCATGACATCGATTTAAAACAAATTGAATAAAATGCTCACTGAGCGATAAACTTCATCAAATATGACATTTCAGACAGAAATATTTAAAGGGATGTTTTCTACTGTCATCATCATCATTAGACCGTGCAAGTTTTATGTGAATCTGTGATTTTTGACAAGTTTTTGGTTTGACCAAGGCTGTAATGCTCAACTTCTCAAAAGTGCTTTAGTTTCTTTGCTACGCGCGCACCAAAAGGTGTTTTTTCATACATAATGACCTGGTGTCCTTTTTAAAAACCAAATAAAATCAAAACCTCAAGTTTGATAAAATAAATGAGTTAATTTTGTGGATCATGAAGGTTTAGGGGGTCTACATTTTCAATCAGGCTGATAAATTATTAATTTAAATAAATATTTCGAGAGATTTGGGGGTGAAAACTTTTACGTTTTGTATTAAAATTTAGGTCCCAGAAAGTCTCTTTTTGTTATTTTATCAAATCCCTGCGGTAGATTTCAACACTTATGTCGAAAGTTTGTTTGATCCTTTATGCAAATCACTTATTTATTTTTTATGATGTTGTGGGAAACAGTCAGCTACAGCATGTCCGTCTCCGCTGTTAAGAAAGGTTTTTCTTCAAAGTTTGCAAACAATTTAACAAAGTTGATAACTCTTTCATTCAGAAAAACATCTCAATATAATCTTCCTTTATTTTAAGATTTGTAAATATTTCCCACCAAACAGAGCGGTTTTACTAACAGCTACTGAGTTTCTTGTGAATTCTCAAAGGGTCCAAAAGCGCCTATTCTGATCACATTTCTGCAAAGAAACTCAGTGCATCAGCTTCATTATTTGGAAGTTGTACACTGACTGTATCAAGACATTGTTTCTCTGTTCTTATTAAAGGTGGCAAATAGAAAAGGTCATTTGCAACAATCTCTTTAAAGTTTCAGTGAGCATTTTATTATTTCTTTTGTCAAATATTACATGTAAGAAAATAAAACTTTACAGTACTTAAACTGTGTTAAAAGGGCATTTTAAAATGTTTAATTGTGGCCAAAGAGTTTCAAATTATGGTCACACATACATACGTACATTTTCTCTCTGCCATTTATTTGTCTAACCATTTTTTGCGAATCCCTCCACAAACATTACAAGATGATATCAATGCAGGGCTCAATTACCATGATTACAGGATAAAGTTTAAAGTTAAATATCTTGTTGTGTGTTATACCACTTGATACCTGCAATATCATACAGTACTTGTGTAAAACTGAAAACTACATAAAACAATAAATAATATATATTGAGCCAATGTGTACAAATGCGAAATAATAACTTATTAAGAATTACATTTATACTTTGAATGTTAAGATATTTGATGGGGTCTTCAATTTCATTTATATGGTTCAACTAAAGCAATTTCAGTGTTTTTAAATATTTTATTTTATTTAATGAATAAAGAAGTAAAGCAGTTCAAAGGAGGCGAAACCGTTAATCTTTGCAAGTAATTCATTGTGAACAACAATTAGCATTGTCAATCACAATATTAGTAGTTTCTTTCCAAACTGGGATGTTGATCTGTTCCCAAATAGCAAGTTGAATGTATAGCTCCTCATGACAACAACCCTTCAGCATGCCCTCATTTTATGATCAGTGAATGGCCAGCTACCAGCTAATTAGTGGTGGGATAGCCTTTCTAAAGGCAGTCGAATTACTCACTCCGAAAAAAGATGGCGCGCTGAAAAACCAACCCGTATACACTGTGCGTAAAATGTGTGTAACCACACGACACAAAGCCCCCCCCCCTCCCCTGTACGCTATCCACATATGCATCAAACCCACCCAACCTTGTAGGGTCTGTGCTGAAGCCACTGACCTCATTAGTATAGTAAACATGAAAGAAGAGTTCCCACGGTCAACTCCTTACCATAAATGCAAGACGAGACCCCATTGGTCAGGGCAGAAGTCATGTTTACATCACACCACCACCACGGTGATCAGCAAGCATGATAGGGTCCAAAGGTCATGGTAAGGGAAGTGCTTGATTGGACGTCAAAATGAATATCTCATTTGCTTCAAATCCTATATGTCTGATAGGTCTGACAAATACATATTCATGAGCTGCATACTAGCATATCCGAGAGCCCCCCTCCCCCATTTCTTTTCCAATATTGGACATTTTTTTTCATGAAATACATTAAACCCGGAAGTTACAGAGTGCGGATGACTTGTGCACAGAACGGTGGCCGTTGAGCTACATGTATGTGACAGCGTATATACGGTTGGGTCGTACGGTGTGAATACACACTACGCACAGTGTATACGGGTGGGTTTACAGCGGCGTCTTTTCGGAGTGAATATAGCGACTGCTTTGAGCAAGGCTAGTGATGGGATTGCTTCATTGAAAACAAACATTAAATCAGAAAAACAATAGGCAAAGTATAACACAAAACAAATCCAATAAAAAACATAAAATGCACCTTAGACTCTTTATGTCTTATAAACAACATTCCCAGGCAAAAAACTAATGGTAACTAACTTTAAATCGAATTAAATCTACTGTAGTAAAGTTTTGTAGAAAATATATTCTTGAATACAATAACTACGTCCATTTCAGATCGGTTTAAGAAAAACACCCTTTACAAGTCAAGTGTTTGTACACCAATTTATGTTACTTTTGAAGCATACATTAATGGCACACCAAAAGCTGAATTTACACGAATTTACAAGAAGTGGTTCAGTACTTTGTTTCTTAATATTTAATGTTATTAAAACGAGAATTCATTTACAGCATGAGAAAACCTCCACAAAAACACGACACAGCACAACTCTCTTCACCAAATCTTGCATTGATTGTAATCTTCCAGATCTTCTAAAACAGTCTTGCATTGATTGTAATCTTCCAGATCTTCTAAAACAGTCTTGCATTGATTGTAATCTTCCAGATCTTCTAAAACAGTCTTCAAGTACATCGTTGTGCTTTACCCATGCATCTTTAGCACTGGATACTTGGTTATAATCCAACTAATAAAACCTGTCATTTGCTTGATTTCACTGGGACCATAATCTCTATTTATAGATGTTAAATTTGCATAAGGGATTAAGAATATTAATTTTTGTTGAGATCCATACACCGATGTATTAGCACTGTAAACTCAGTACTTTCCCCAAGTCCTGTGAAAAAATATCACAGGCATTATACTCTCAATTAATATTCTGGTACATACAATTAGTACACATGTACAATGTATAGGTTTAATGTTGGTGGGTTACTGCCGTCGTGAACGTCGTGAACATCGTGAACGTCAAGAACTAACTTGGCCTGCCGTTTTGTGGAGTCAATTTTTTTACTAAATAAGATGGCCGACTTTGTAGTTCGCAAAGTAAAAGGAAAACCACACAATTTCGAGGCATGTTTGTGTGGATCAATATTTATAGTCTACTTTTAAACATCATTCTAACCATATCGATATTATTAAAAACAGTTTCAAACGCTCTAATGGACCAACTGGACCGATCCAAGGCAACGTGTCCCTTTAAAGGCAGTGGATACTATTGGTAATTTCACAAAATAATTATTAGCAAAAAACCTTTCTTTGTGACAAGTAATGGGGACAGGTTAATGGTATAAAACATTGTGAGAAACGGCTCCCTCTGAAGTGACGTAGTTTTCGAGAAAGAAGTAATTTTCCACGAATTTGATTTCGAGACCTCTTACAAGTTTAGAATTTGAGGTCTCGAAATCAACCATTTAAACGCACACAACTTCATGTGACAAGGGTTGTTTTTTTCTTTCATTATTATCTCGCAAGTTCGATGACCGATTGAGCTCAAATTGTCACAGGTTTGTTTTTTCATACATATGTTGAGATACACCAACTGTGAAGGCTAGTCTTTGACAATTACCAATAGTGTCCACTGTCTTTAATAAATGTATGAAAGATCATTTAAGTGTCCTTTTTTATGGATGACCCTCTGGTCCTTATGAATGCTGTAAGACCATCGGCCTAATGTGGCCATGCTCTTTATCATGCTCTATCTATAGCTTCAAAATAGGGAATCGTTCAACAAACAAACAAACAAGTAAAACAAAACATATTTGGAAAAAAAATGTCAGCACATGGTCATCACCAGCTGATTTGCCCAAAAAATGCTAGTGTTGAGGATATAATTTGATGATCAATAAAAGACTGCAACAAAATAATATTTTGGATTTTTGCCTATGCCAGTGCATTTTGTAACATAACTCTTGAATGCAAAAGAAGAAGTTTTTTTGTTCGTCTCTTCATTTCTCTTTCACAGTATTTCTATAGCTGAGAGAAATACCAGCAGCCGTTTCACAACACTTAATGCAACTGCGCAAGTCCACTTGTGCAATGTTTATGTCTTGCACCATAAACATTGTGCAAGTGGACTTACGTAGTTGCGTAAAGTTTCGTCAAATCGGCTGCAGGACCATTATCAGTTACATCATCGATTTACATCCTAACTACAGTTATCTTTTCTTGTGATCCATTTTACCATCAGTTTGACTGAAATGTAATAAATAAAAACACTTGGAAAATAACCCTGCAACATCTGGAACACTAACAATGTTGTACTATTGTTCACTTTGTTATATATACAATAGCTTGGTAATTTTTCTGACTTTAAATTTGTAGTTTATAAATCCTCCATCAGAGCAAATAAATGTTAATACTGGTAGAGTTCACCAAGAAAGTTCCACAGGGTATTCTCCAGTTAGGCATGCTGTGCAGTGCTGTGACTTATCGGAGGATGTGTCTTTGTTTTGAATTCCCTTCATTACAGCTGTTTTCAAACCATCAACAGATAAATACACAACACTGTTAGCACCAAAGTAGCTGGCTAGGCGATGTAGCTCCACCCGGTTTGCAATTAGCTCTTCCTTGGTGGGGATATTAATTCCCATGTAGCATGGATGCTTGACTGGAGGAGACGCTACACGAATATGAACCTTAACAAATGTACACAAATATTTAATCAGTTACCAGTTCAAAAACAGACAGTTAAATCAATAAACATTTAGTAACCAACTTTCCAATAATCGTTTGGGCAGTTCAATGATTTTTTTAAACCACTCCACACCAGGGTTTCAAAAAGGGTTTGTGCCCGGACAGGATCTTTTTTTTCTTTCTTTTTTCAGAACAATTTGTTTCTATAAAATATCATTGTCACATTAAAACCCTGAAGACAAAGGTTGTCATAAAATACACTGGGATTTGTCCGCCTTCCAGAAAAATGTCAATTGCAAAACCTTGGTCGTTAGTCAGAGCCGATAATTGGCCTATTTGTCTTACCTCCCATTGTACCAAATATAATAATAAACAAGGGTGGCAGCCTATTAATTTGTTGTTAACGTTCTTTATAGGGCAAAATGACACTTTTATCAGGGATATATTTATAAGGGGCCAAAATCTACCCAACTATCGCGTTCAAGGCACACAAGAGGGAATCCTTACACACTAAAGGAACATTAGACAGAACAATTTAAGCCACATTAAATAAGGTGGTTTTCAAACTAATCTTGAAAGTATCAACTCTAGAAATATTGGGGATTTGAAGATGTACATGTAAGTCATTCCAGAGTGTGGGTCCAGTATGCGAAAATGACTATTGCAACATGATTTCCTGCTCTTAGGAACATGTACAGGCCTACTAACAGACAAGTATAAGAAGATCAAAGAGATCGTATAGGAGTATATGGTTTTACAAAAGAAATATCTAGGAGCAGAACCATGTATGCAATGAAAGAAAGCAAAAGCAATACGAGATTCACCTGGTAGCCAGTGAAGTGACCTCAGTACTGGTGTAATGTTGGGATAAAACAATATCCCACGGAAAATGGGGAGATTCGAGCTATTGTTTACAATTCAATTACTAACAAGCATCAAATTCAGCTATCCTTACCATGTATGGCAATGAGGTAACTAGTGTACGTCTATCCCCGAGGGACTTTGAGTGACCAGACGGACCTATTTCCCGAGGCTGAGGGAAATAGGTCCCTCTTCTGGTCACTCACAGGCCCAAGGGGGAATAGGCGTGCACTAGTTACCAAATTTTGCCAGTCCATACGTGTTTTATAACACACCTCTGTCTTAAATGTGAAGAAAGAAAAGAAACCTAAAACAGAACGATTTTTTTTAGTTGCTGTTCATGGTTCTCGTCAAGAGAGGACGCTGTAACCAGTCAAAAATTAAAAGACTTGTGCCCGCTCGGGCACTAGGTCCCGCAAATCATGCACGCTTGATCACTAGGCTACAACCAGATTACATAACAAGCAAGAGGTGAGTTATAATAAGGGAACAAAAGAGTACAGTTACTTGGTCTTGATTTGTTTTACAGATTTTCACATTTTATTACACTTTTTAACAAAAGGGCATTTATGAATGGTAATAAAAGAGTTGTGATTCGGTCTTAAACCTCCATTCATAAATACCTCAGACAGTTTCGCTATTCCTATTGGTGGAGAGCGCCTCACGTGGGGGTGTTTAAACCTTTGATAATGACCAGTGTTTATAACCGGATGTGAGCGGATACTTCGCGCTAGTCTTGATGCAAGACGTTTCTTGTTACGGGCGATGCAGGCTTCTTGGCGAGTTGACCGCGTGTGTGTGAAAGGAAAACCAGAATGTGTTGTACCACAATGTGTTGCTACTTCCTATTGGTCGAGAGCAACGGCTGAAACAGTTGTGCCACATCACGCAATACGCGCGACACGCACAGCAATCTCCTTATAAGGAGTTGTTTACCCGAGGGCCTTACCAACTCATAGCTGGAGGGGTGGTATGTTGAAAGAAATCATTGAACAATTATAACTTTTGCATTTATTTTATTTATTTTATGTTTTTTGACCGAAAAGGTATTTATGAATGGGAATCAAAGTGTGTTGAATCGGTTTCCAACTAGTGGTTTAAACCCGCCGAAGCCTGGTTCTTGATAATTTACCTCGACCTTGATTCCTTGATTATTAACTAGAGAATTACCTTCATTAGTTATATTGATCTGTATTAGCCCTTACCTCTTTAGCTCCTGCTTGTTTAAGCAGCTTGATGATTGGAGCAATTGTATTGCCCCTAACTATTGAGTCATCAATCAGTATGATACGCTTCCCTTTGAAGTTTTCCGTTAGAGCACCAAACTTCTTAGCAACACCAAGTTGTCTCAAGCGAGTACTTGGCTGAATGAAAGTCCGCCCAACATAACGATTCTTGGTCAATACCTCAGTATAGGGAATACCAGACTGCAAAAAAAGAAAAACTTGAGACTGAATTATTGTGACATGACATACACTAGGTGATTGAGCTTCCATTGTGCGTTGTTTCTTGTGCAATAATATTTGTTTTTGCCTTTTGTAACGTTTTGATATAGGTGGTGCTTTTTGAACTTGTGCAGGCAATGTTGTTTCTTCTTTTTGCAGAGTAAACAAAGTTTTCTATGTTATCCTAACCCTAACCCTAACCCTAACCCTGCGCATGTTACATTGTTTCCAATGCCGAATTATCCCAACATATTTTGTCAAATTCTGTTAAACACAAATTTTGTATGGATTAAATAATTTTAACTCTGTAACTAGCATGAATGAATGAATTCTAATAAAGTTCTTTTTGACCATCAAAATATGACACACTCTCTCGATCCAAGACGCTTAAAAACAGTGAATTTCTAGCTTGGAAATCAAAAACATCACAAATATAACTTTAGTAAAACTGTGGTAAATACATTTTAGTCATGTTTGCGATCCACTAATCACAACCACAACCACCTCAAGCGCAAACAAAACTAAACAACTTCCATCAACTGCCTGGCATCAGTAACTTTGAAAAAGCTGAACATTGATCCACAAGTTTGTCAGTGGTAAAACAGAAGTGTTTTCTGATCCTCTCCTTTTTAAAAAAACCTACCATCCTTTAAGAAACACGTTGCCTTAGGTCGGACGAGTTGGTCTATAAAAAGCGTTAGTAACCGTTTGTTATAAAATGCATATGGTTGGAAAGATGTTAAAAAAAAAAATACAATGATCCACGAGGTAAAAGGAAAACCGTGCAATTTCGTTTTCTTTTAATGTGTGCATACATGTAGTATGAAATGTAGTGTTAACAGCTTGAGACTTACTGCTTGTGAATAGCCCAAAGCAGCTGGTGTAGCTGACTCTGGTACTGTGCTTACTATATCAGCTTCAACTGGAGCTTCTATGGCTAGTCTCTCGCCACAACGCCGCCGTACAGAATACACCATTTGACCTGCAACAATCCAAAACAGACTATCATCCATTATTAACTCCATCACTACCTTTGACTTTCCAGTAACATAACAATTGTAATGCTTTATCAAAACAAGTTGAAATTTTATTTACATATTGAATTTGGTTTCATACACATTTAAACAAGGATGGTAGCACGTCTGTTATACCATGGAGGAAGGAAGAGAAGGAGTTCGAACGACAAGGGACTATAAAAGTCAAACCCGTGGTACCGCGGTCATTTAACAACACCTCCTCGTAATCACACACATACCTTACACAAACAATAGGCGACCTGCCGTGTGTGAGTTTGCGCATGCGCACTTGGTTCTTCACTGTCGTATGTAAAGGAAAAACTACCTTTTTTTGAGACGCGATAACATTTTTGGACGCTACTGGACACCTAAACGCTGAACACAATTGAATACCAACCACCCTCGTGTGCTTATACCCAAATTTTGATCCACTGCTATTGACTGAAAAGTCAATAACCTGAATCGCATATAATCAACATGCTCGTTTATCTGACGTCCCGATTTCACAAGGAACCAGTCTAACACAATCCATTGATCAACAGAGGGCGCTGTTGTTAAAATGCCTATATATGGTATCCTCCGTTTGTGAACGGACGAAATATTGTTGGTAAATGAAATGACTCTTGGAAATGTTTATGAAGGATTTTGCCAAAATAAGACGCAAAAAGAGCGTTTGGAGGAAGATGTAAAAGATGAATTTGAGAACTATGCCCCCAAATGCAAGAAAGTTAACTTACGATATTTTTTTTTTTTTTTTTCACTTCTTCTTTTTACAAAATCATTTGGTTTCTATATGAATAAGATATGATTTTTCAATATCTTGAATAACATATGATTTATCAATATCTTATTCGTAAAAAAACTGTTCCATTGGGTTACCCACCCATAGGGAAACCTCTAGCCAATTTTTTAATTTACTTGTTTAATAAGGCTCATGACCCCTTCGATAACTTACTGGCCTTCGCGCCTTCTTTATTTTGAAACTTTTGGCCTTGGTGCCCTTTCTACTGGCCTTAGTGCCCTTCAAAATTTGCCTATATCCAAGGCCAAAGTGGCCTTGCCCTAAAAAAATTGTAATTCCAGGCCTGATTGAGTCTCGGTATTTTTGTCAAAAATTGTTAAAAAAACTTTTATGTTAAAGCTGAAGAGTTTACACTTGATTTATTTCAAACTAGTTCGAACCACGAACCCTGTGTATTCTATCATAACCAATGCTACATTTGCAAAGTAAACAGACACATACCAGGATGATCGAGTTTACAACAATAAAATTGGCAAGAGGAGTCAATAGATCTTGTCCTTGATATCCAAAATATCTTATATTTTGTTGTCCCCATTTATTTTAAGTTGTTGCAGCAATATGAAGAGTGCAGATTGCAGATAAACTTACAACATGTCCACACAAGCTAAAGCATAAGACAAATAGTGGAGCCTGACTCTGTTGTGTATTGTGTCTGTATCTAGACTGCATATTAGATTATGAAGATCAAAACTACTGCTGAGCCAGACTTTATTCTTTTGATGCATGTGTGTGCAAAACACAGAAGCGGCGACCGGAGTCACGTGATAAATAGAGGGTTGACAATTTGAACAAATCAAGAAAGCAACACGCAGTGTGTTGGAAAAGCATCAACTCCTTTCACATGTACTTGGAAGCAGCCATGCTTTTCCATGCACTGCATGTAAAATTGCTTGGTTTATTTACATTGTATACCCTCTATGAGTCATGTGACACTGGCTGCTGACTTATTTATTAGGGCTGAGATTTGCATGTCTTTGCTTTTCATCATGGTTCATTGTTTAAAAAGTTCTGTGGACAATTTACTTACATGCCCAGATTGTGTATTATGGAACATTCCAGGGGGCAGATTACAGAAAAACCCTACTAATTGAGATTAGCCAGAGTATAGTTTTACCTAACTCTCAACTAATTAACATAATGTGTTTACTTGATTTTACTAAATTGAAGCTTTGTGCTGGTAAGTATTATGATCAACTAAATTAGTAACTTGTTTAATGGATTGCATGGAAATTTGTGCACATAAATTTTTTAACTGTAATGTCATTTTAAACCACAACAGTACTTCAAATCGTACCTTTAGAGATTAATTTCTGAATACGATCCAAACAAAACAAAACATCTGAAATACCTTCCAGTATACTGTCAGGTCTGGCAAAGTAGACATATTCAAATATGCAGAAAGCTGGCGGTTGCTGTTTCTTTCTGGGTACAGTAGCCAGAGTTTTAATTCCTTGTTTAGTTATCTGGATGATTTCTCCTGGTTGAACCTCACGGTAGTACTGAGCTCCCATTGCTTGGAAACTACAAGACTCTGACGACACAATCCAACCTTCAACATTATTCTCCTGGTCCTTTGAATCTAAAGAAAAAAACAATCACAAAAATAAATGTACAATGTATACAGTAAACCGTTTCAAAAACTATAAAGTCCCACCACCAACCGCAAGATTTTTCCCAAACTGACCAGGTTTCTTTGAAAAACCAACATCAAAGACTTGTATCATTTACATTGTACCTCCCCTTCGTGGAGATAGATTGAGCCGCGAATTGCAGACCACATTGGGACCATAGTTACACAAATCAAAACCCATCAAATAACCTTTGGGAATGAGGAAGTCACCTCATGTGCATTATGGCTGCTTATTGGCTAACTAGAATGAAATGGGCAGGATCTGATTAAATATGCACACATTTAAGTGCAGTAGACGCTTATTTTTACAAAGACAATTTAAATGTGTGTGTAACTACATGTAATAGGCCCAGGTTTTCACATCATGGGTAGAAGTACAGTACACCTACGTAAGTATACCTCGATTGAATTTTTGTGTGTTTTAAACTCACTCTACACATGTACGTCCGTGAAATGTTGGAATTTTAGACATCCAAAAATTAGTCGCGATATTATCGAATAGTGCAATATTTTTTTGCTGATATATTGTGGGTTAATACTAGTACATGTAATATCGCCCAAGTACAAAGTCCTAGTAGGATTTTCCTCTGTCTTTTTGTAAATCCATAATTAAAAATCTTACCTGAAAAAAACTACTATATTACCTTGATTAACAAAATGAAACGGACAAGATCACAGCATGAAATATTATACTGGCTTGTTTGTGATGCAAACAATGTATTGTTAAATGACCTTGTTTCCGCTGCAATTAACATAAAATAAAGATCATATGAATTATTCGTAAAAACTGATGGCTACCAGGGATGAGATTCTGAAAAAAAATTAAAAAGTCTGAAATTTCATCACTGGGGGTGAATTCCCTTTTTTTTTTCAATCGCCCGCCGGGCGAGTCAACCAAAATTCTCGATTGCCTGCAGGTTTTTCACTAGCCCGCATGTATTTATACAAACAAACAAATTTCGAAACGAAAAAACAAAACAAAAAAAAACGGAAGTGAAGCCCTTAAAATTGCGTTTTTGGAGGATTTTATCTCTTATTAATACCTTAATTTATCCCTTTTCCATCAACATCAACAACAACTTTAATGACTTCGTGGTTAGGTTGATTTGAACATGTTTTTTTAACTCCGTTTGCAACAAAATCTTTATGAATCAACGATCAGTCAACAACGCACATCGAGAAATAATTCAATTAACTTTGCCCCCCAATGCCCTCTGTTGGCAAAAGTTGTCCATGCTATTAGAACTCCTCCAAGGCTGTACATTGTGCAGTCTACAGGCATAATGCACAACGTGGGGCAATTCTTTACTCCGTTCATGAACGTGTACTGCATTGAAGTCTAGTCAAGAAGGTCATGAATATGGAATTATAATCAGCCATCAATGGCCAATCACAGCGTGGGGAATGTTGGTCAGAATGGACTTTGGACGACGGTGTGTGTTGTGTATGTGCTGTGCATACTGCATGGACTATACATGTATAGTGGGCGACTGTGTGTGGATCTGCACCATGTGGTTTGTGCATCGTGTTTTCAATGATTATACGACAACGTGTATTCTGATGAACGATAGCAATTCAGATCCTGATTGCGGCCAAATTAAATCTAGCAATATCTAGAATTGTTAAACTTACTATTTTACAAGCTTTAGTTAAAGTTTTATTTAGGATTTTGCCACTGAACCCTCATTTATAATGTGAACAGGAACAGATATTTGACTCGCCCGGCCGGCGGGCTAGTGAGAAAGGGTTTTGAATTGCCCGACGCTATTTTCACTGGCATTTGGCAACTGGGCGACCGCTAATTTCGAACCCACACACGTAAAGCTTAAAACAGTTTTATTTCATTTCAAAATCTTCAAAACTTATAATATTTTATTGTCAATTTAAATGTTGGAAAGTGAACTTTAGGTTCAGAACTCAATTTGCCAAAGTCAGAGATTTAAAAATAGTCGGAACTGAAAAAAAAGGACGTTTTTTCAACGTCGGAAAGTCGGAATTGTGCCAAAAGGCAGCTACATAGTTCATTCAAAACAAAGTTAATGAGAATTGTCGAGAAATAAGTGATACCCAGATTGCAACTTGGTGACATTTAACACAAATTTGTATACTATGGATAGAAAGCACCAATAGATACTGTTCAGGTCCTCTTTGTGTGCAATCAAAATGCAGCTACATGTAACATACAAGGGTGTGGCTTCAACTGCACCATCTTGATTTGATAGGATGTTATATTTGCAAATTTTTTTAACCCATACATTTAACATCTACATGTATTAGGTATGTTGTTGCAGAACCCGCTGCCAAAGACATAGGATTCGAAACTGCCTCTAGAACTGACTCGGGAAAGTACTAGTGCTGGGCGAATAGTGAAATTTTGATATTCGGATACCGCTGGCCAACTATCTAAAATTAACCAGATATTCGAATAGTTTTTTTCGCCGCTAGAGGGCGCTATTAAAAAAAAAAAAAAAAACTTGGTTCATTCATAAAAATAACCGGATCTAATTTAAAGATGGCGATTTGGTTTTTCTTTTGATCGTGATTGACTCTACGTGAAGGAAAACTTTCGTAATCTTTGAACAAATTACGTCAGAAATGTCACTGTTTTAAAGGAACACGTTGCCTTAGATCGGACGAGTTGGTCAAAACAAAAGCGTTTGTAACCGTTTTGTATATAATGCATATGGTTGGAAAGATGTTTTAAAAGTAGAATACAATGATCCACACAAGTTTTCCTCGAAATTGCGTGGTTTTCCTTCTACTGTGCGAACTAACACGGTCGGCCATTTATGGGAGTCAAAATTTTGACCCCCATAAATGGCCGACGTGTTAGTCGACGAGGTAAAAGGAAAACCACGCAATTTCGAGGCATGTTTGTGTGGATCATTGTATTCTACTTTTACAACATCTTTCTACCCATATGCATTTTATAAAAAACGGTTACAAACGCTTTTCAAAGACCAACTCGACCGATCCAAGGCAACGTGTTCCTTTAAGTCTTCACGGAGGTGAGCATAGTTAAAACTTAATTTATGCTGTTTTATGCTTTCTTAATAGAAGTTTCATAAGGATTCAGACAAAACATTCCTATCAGTTGTCGCCCGACGTCCGCGGATATTCGGATATTAAAAGAATATCCGGTTACTTGGTTGTAATTACAGAACTATCCGGTTTATAAATAGGTATTCGCGCCCTATGCGGATATCCGGTTAAGAAAAAAAAGGCATTCGCGGTTACGAATAGGAAAACCTATTCACCATTAACCGGATATTCGAATAATTCGCCCAGGCCTACTGAGTATACAGTGCCAACACAAAGTACTGAGTATACAGTGCCAACACAAAGTACTGAGTATACAGTGCCAACACAAAGTACTGAGTATACAGTGCCAACACAAAGTACTGAGTATACAGTGCCAACACAAAGTACTGAGTATACAGTGCCAACACAAAGTACTGAGTATACAGTGCCAACACAAAGTACTGAGTATACAGTGCCAACACAAAGCTTGATTTGCCCATTGGTGTACTGCCACTTACATGTGTTACACCAGAAATTAAGGTGTAGATAATTCTTTCTTTTTATGCAAGCACTTGTTGCCATACATAAAGCATTAGAAAGGAATCATTTAGCATATTTAGCAACTGATTCCAACATTTGCAAAACTGCCCAAGCCTAGTAACAGAGATTTTTTTAAACAAAAATGCTGGATTAAATAAAGAGAATGATGACATACCTGCATTATAACCAACACCCATCAATCTACCTATACATAGAGGTCTATTCCCATACGGATCTCTGACTGCATACACACTCTCACCATACATTATGAGCAAAGAATATGACAAGAGAGTTTCTTTCATAAGCTGCTGAATTCTACCCAGCCAGTCTGGTCCATCTGTCTCTTCATTTGGAGGCGGTCTGGCAAGTAGTTGTGTAATAACCTCAGAATCAGAGCTTGTAGAAAGACCAACACCATGACGCAGAATCTGAAAATAACATACCAACAAAATATTGTGATTTTTAATTAAAACCCTTTTAGTCTCTGTACTGCGTAAAGGGAAGGTACACGTTTGGTAATTGTCAAAGACCAGTCTTCTCACTTGGTGTATCCCATCATAAGCATAAAATTACACGCCTGTAAAAATTTGGGCTCAATTGGTCAGCGAAGTGGCAAGAAAATGATGAAAGAAAAAACACCCTTGTTAGATGAGTTTGTGTGCTTTCAGGTAGGAATAAAAGACTTCTAGCTACAAGTCTTTTATTATTTTAGTGAGAAATTACCTCTTATTCAAAAACTATATTACTTAAGAGGGAGTCATTTCCCACAATGTTTTATACTATCAACAGCTGCCCAATGCTTGTTACCAAGTCAGTTTTTAAGTTAATATTTGTTTTAAGTAACTACCACACGTGTACCTTCCCTTTAAAACTGCCCAGCCATTTACTAACAAGGCACTTCATGGAAAGCACACTACGTTTAAACTATGGACTATGACAGTATGTACAACGCGTTTTTGTTATAATGATTAACGTAAACAGCGATGGTGACATTGCTTACTACGCTGTTTTTCCCCACATACTATTGAAAGAAATGTAATGTATGTTAATAATAAAAACATTATAAGAAACATTCAGTAAATTTTTGATTTATTTTGATGACTTCTAGACATTGCATTAATCCAGTGACATTTCCCACTGTCTTGTGAGTAAGCAACTTTTTAGATTTATCGGATGTTTGGGAGACTTCTCAGTTCTGAAAAGAACTGTCCTGCTTTTTAACTACTACCCAGGCGGAAGGTATACATGTAGAAAGCTGACTGGCACTGCCACTTTAGCTTGTAGGATTAATTAACTGCATTACCGCAATGTCAATTCTTGAATTGGTCTCAATGTTTTGACAACATGTAGCTTGCTCTAATCATCGTCAGGAGACTTTCTGCCAAAATGTGCTCTAGTCATAGTCAGGAGACTTAATTACCGTAATTTTCGGATTATAAACTGCCCGGTGTATAAACCTCACTTCCCAAAAATATAGAAAAAAATATTTAATTGTCAGCGCATAAACCGCCCAGGATATAAACCGCAGTCACGAGCGCACAAAGAGTGGGGCCATGCGTAAGTTGGGACCTACTACTTGCCGTCAACTCGCCGTCAACTCCTCTAATATACATTTAAAATCCTCAAAAGAGGCATAGAACTGTTAAGTACTCTAGCTAAAGGAGAATTTTCATATGTTTTAGGTTACATTTCGGTTAAAAAATTGAGTTTCTTTTTATTAAAAAATATCTTGAAGCAGCAAAACTGTCGCCGCCATCTTGCTTTTTCACAGAGGAAATTTACAAAAAAAAACATACACCAATCTGTACATGGCAGAAGGTACCCAGAAGTAAGCAATTTGGCAGTGACACTTAGCATGTGTTTTTTCTCTGTGTGGAAGGGCAACCCGACTATATTTCTCTTGCAGCTATCCTCGTACTCACGATCTTGCCTTGCGCTCGACCCCACTACATGTATATGGTGACACTGTTCCGAGGATGACAATTTTTTCCAATTTGCTGTTATGCAAAGTCGCTGGACTAACATCATTTTGACGTTCAAAGTGTTCATAAAAATTGACAAAAAACGATCTTGTCGATTAGATGTATCAAATACGGAGTAGAAAAAGGACTTTTTATGACCCATTCATTTGGGAATAAAATCAAGTCATGGCCTTGTAATGGTAAAAAAGGTTGCTGGAGTCGTTCATAATCATTTCTTTTTAAAGAATTTTCAGAGTGAGTTTGGTGCGACGGTGTATGATATTTCCTGTCTGTTTTGTATTTTTGTTCTAGAAGATTTTATCAAACGATGTTTCTTTTAAAAAATGTACGCTGTTTCTTTCTTCTTCAATATTAATTGTCAGCATATGAGCCGCTCGGCGCATAAACCCTAGGAACTTTTAAAAAGGGCCAAATATCAACCTATAAACCGCGGTCTATAATAAAATAATCCAAAAAATTACGGTAAGTCGTGTGTAAGTGCAATGTTAATTGAACAAAAAGAGTATTACATTCAAGGATTTTTACAAAAAGGTGCCCAGACAGTTTTTAATAGCTGTACATGTAGATATTTAATTGTTTCCATAGTCTAAATCTCACTTGGGGAAAACAATTAATTACAAATGTATTTTGGAGGAGACATGGCAGATGTTCAACGTTTTATCGTGCACTACATCGTGCACTACAAGCTGCCACCCTCACCACACTGCTGAATTTAGGCATGCAACTCTGCAGCAGACAACAAACAATAATAATTTTTCCTATTGATTGCGTGAACTGAAGCTGGTCCCCCTCCGCATCCCCTTATACAACAAGCAATCAAGACAGGGCCCGGTGATCCCCGTAGCGTTCTATTTTCCCTCGGCTTCACCTCGGGAAAATAGGATGCTCCGGGAATCACCTCGGGAATCATAGTTTAACCATAGCACTCGAAGCAGTCAATATTTGTATTTTATATACCTCACATATAGAATCCTCTAATCTGATTGGTTAAAAAGGGAGTCATGGAAATAGCTATGCCCGCTTTTTCTTTCAAGATGACGTCACATTTGACTATGCCCGGGGCAGTCAATCGACTATGCCCGCCCTGGAAATAATGGATCAGTCTCAACACAATGTATTCCTACATGTAGGTCGCGCATGTGTGTGTGTATGCGTTGTGTACGTTTGTCGTGTCACGGCGCGAACTACATTAACTATAGCTGTGACCTTTTTTTCGCAGACAACCTTTCAACGTAGTTTGTGTGGGAAATTTGGTTGTTTGTGTTCATGTCAAACTCGCAACGTAAAATGGCTGAAGCAAGATTTCATCTCGTTGACAACCACATGTAAATATGTTTCTGTTGACGTTGACTGATGTTGGATTTTAACTGTTATCCCAGTTGGATTGGTATATTTTTTACCCGTGTTGGATTTTAACTGTTACCAACATTGTTGGTATCTTCATGCGAAATGAAAGACATGATTTTGGTAAGTTATTAGTTACACTTTTTTGTATACACTTCAAAATCAAGGCCCAGTTCATGACATCTTTTAACCAATCAGATTAGAAGAATCTATATTGTTTGGTATATAAAAGTAATATTGACTGCTTATTATTCGGGGGACAGTTGAAATTATAGGCCTTCGGTGATGTCAAAACCATGACTATGCCCTCAGCTTCGCTTCGGGCATAATCATTGTTTTAACTGTGCCCCTCATAGCAGTCAATATTTCCATACTATACATGTAATCTATTGTACATCCACGGTACATTACAAGGTTTGCATTAGCACTGGCAGTTTGTCAACCTAGTGTGTGCTGCACAGTATCAACCATTTAAATAGCACGCATAGCAAGCAGCCGCCCATCCCACTTAATCCAAATACCGCAGGCAACCGCCCTCAAAGTTTGTTTTTCGAGTTCTAAATATGCGATTAGAATGGGATAGTGTGCACAAACTCATGCCGTTTGCAGACTTTGTCACTCCTTGAACACCCAATATGCTGGTGAAACTGTAGACTTTCTGCAGAAAAATATATAGTAAACAAGGACTCTCTGTACAGCAAATCTAAAAAAAAAGTGTACTTACATTTTCCCTTAGTTTATTTGCATTCACTAGTTCTCCGTTGTGTGCTACAGCAATCCAACCATGTAATGTTTCCACATTGAATGGTTGGCAGTTAATAAGATCGGATGTTCCTGCTGTAGAATAGCGTGTGTGGCCAATGCCTAGATTACCATGGAGCTTGTTAAGGTTGTCTTCATTAAAGATTTGACTAACTAAACCCATGCCTTTGTGTTTACGGAATGATGAAGTACCACCATGACTTGTCACAATACCAGCACTTTCCTGGCCCCTGTAAGAATACGATCAAAAAGCATATTGTCAACTACATGTATATTGAAAATGATGTTAAAGATGTTTGATATACAGTCCACTTCCGTTAAAATAACAAGCTCAATGTTACAAGGTTCCAGTTAATACAAGGTTTTTTGCCGGTCCTGAACTGCCGCGTGCGTGTTTTATGCATTAAAATATAAATCGAAAGTTATTATTATTATTAAAATATGGATTATACTAGCTTGGTAGTAGCGAGAACACGGTTATAATGCGGTAATTTGGGTGGCCTGTTACGAGAAAAACGTTGTTTAAAACCCTTTTTATAACACGACAATACAAAAACCAAGGTTGGATAAGTTTCCATAAACTCAACGTAGTTGATGGTATTCTTTGGCGTCACTATCAGCCTTGTTTACATGTAACTACTATAAAGCGCGTCAATCAAGTAATCATTCCCACCTCCCTACAACCCACAGTCCTTGCGTATCTACGGTCACCCCTCTTGCAAAGTGTCCTCATGGTAATTAAACAATCTCTGGAACACAGCTACTCTAGAAGTGAATTTCACTCATTGCCAAGGACTGCTTACAGGATTTTACAACAAAACCTTACCTATGCTGCAAACCGATCAGTCCTAAAGATATAATGTGAGCTACATCAAGCTGTGCAGGCCAAGTTCCTGTAGCAACACATCCAAAAACTCCACATGCCTCTCTGAGTCCTACATCTTCTGATGTTTGTAGTTCAGATGTCTGCTGAATACTACTATTGGCCATGTTTTCACAAGAAATACAGCCAGCTCAGTCGTTCAATCTCTCTGCAAATGCATTTGACACAAACACTGTTTCAGAGAAAAAGAGAAGAGGCTAAAAAGTACAACAGTGTGAACGTTTTTTAAGGGGTCAGAAACTATCCTTGTGTGTGACTAATCGTGAAATAGTTGAATGTACAAGGAGTACAATAAATAAGATATTAAGTCCCGGACACTGTTGGTAATTACTCAATATAATTGCTAGCGTAAAAACTTACTTGAAGTAACGTTGTTTTTGAGACAGAAGTAATTTCTAAATAAAATGTTTGAATTGAATTTGAGACGTCAGCTGAGGTCTCAAATTTAAGGCATATGAAAGCACACAACTTGGTACTTTTTTTATCAACAACCATTTGTACCGGTTCGTGATTTGAGGTTCGATTGTATAAAAAACTTCTTTTGCAAAAAAAATGTTTTTCTATTCTACGATCTGAGACGCACAATTGGGGGGAAAAAATGCAATGAGAGCGATGTGATTATGAGTACCAGGTTATTATTTACCGCTGTTACCAAAGCTCGTAATCTTGGTGTGATATTCGACTTATGACACAATATACAGTAGTTCGAATATATCTAGTATTGCACGAACTACGACATTTCACATTTGCAAAATAGGCAAAGTAAGAAAATATTTAACACAAAATGCAACTGAGCAGATAGTTCACTCCGTCGTACACTGTACTATCTATACAGGAAATTGGTGTAAATGTCAGTAACGGATATGACGGATGTCGACCGTTGGTTAAACTGTCGACTTTGACTTGTCTTGACCATCTGTGTAGTTGTCTCAAACAAGAAAGTCGAGTTGTCTAAACCCTGGAGTTGTCTGAACGGTCGAGTTGAGACCTGAGCTGACATCTTCATACACAAGTGTTTTGGTTGCGCCCTCGTCAGGTAGCACTCTCATCTCGCTCTGCCAGAAACTGTTATTTTTTGTTAGTGAAACGAGGACTCTATTTGATTTTAAACTGTAGCATCGATTTTGTAAGTACACTGTCATTATGAATCTCCTTGTAATTGTGATAGTTTTCATCGTAATTTTAGACAACAGCGATTTTCAATGTGAACTTTATGTACTTGCCTTAGTGATATTTCTGCTATTTGTTGTGACATTCTTGATCTGGATATACTATACTCCGATAAAAACAGATACCCGCATCGCATCAGAGTTAAAAAAGGCATCAGGGTTACGTAACATAACATTCCTATTGACTTCAAGCCTACTCCCCGGACGAAAAACTGTCTTTATTCAATCAACCATGAAACCCCGTCTATTCTATATCGTCAGCAATTTCACGAAAGGCCAAAAACCTTAAGAATCGATAAAAAACTTATTTTGATTTTTTTGGTGGATTTGACTATTTTGATCGGGATCTAACTATTTACGAAGTTATAGGTCTCAAAATTTTCTAGTTTCTTAATTACACTGATTTGATGAATGACAAAAACCTCAAGAACCTGGAATTATGTTTTCACGAAGAGCCAAAAACCTTACCACGTTGATTACACAGCTGGCAAAGTGCCAATCATGAGCGCGCCGGCTTTTGCGTTTTCACGAAGAGCCAAAAACTTAAAAGGACAAAAAAATAAGCAACACCCGGAATTGCGTTTTCACGAAGTGCAGAAAAGTGTATTGCTCTACCGCGTGGAATTATCCCTTGGCACGGTGCCAAAAGTGGGTGCTCTGGCTTTTGCGTTTTTACGAACAGCCAAAAAGTTTATACATGATGTGCTGCATGCTAACCATGTTTTGTAACGTTTTCACAAAAAGAAGATTTGTATGATTTAGGATCTCTTCTTCCCTGACATGTAAAAAATTCCAAGATTAAATTTCGAACAGTCTACCAACTAGTAGTTTCCAAATTAGCTAAACATATTTGGCTGTCCCGGGGGACTTTTTGGCCCTTCCTGAAAAATGCTGACGATATAGCAACTCGACATTGTTGGAACTTAAACTGTGATAAACACAATGGCTGTATCGGTCACCAGCTTTGGACAAGGTTAAGAGAGCTCAAGATTGCCAGACTAACAAAGCGTGGTTATCGAAGTTGCAAAGATAATCAAACAATTAAAGATATTGTCATCAATCGACCTTTGTGTGATAGGAAGTGTTTGCCTGCTTCGCCTGGCGTCTCGTCACCAAGACAACAACAACTGGGCAATTCCACGCAAGTGCGACACGAGGGTCAAAATTTCAAAATGCTTTTTTTCTCAAACATCTTTTGCAAAATTGATAGAGTATATTTTGAAGTTTCTAGGATTGAAAAAAAAAATTATCCAGACCAAATATTTTGAAAGTTACAGCATTCTGAAGTTGACGCTACGTTAAATGGCACCAATCAAAGGTAAGAACACATGATTTATTTCTTTTTGTAAATTTCATTAATCCAAAGGCACTCATTTTATTTTGTTTGGTAAAAATAACAACTCTCAGTGTTTATCTTTAGGAAAACAACTTTAACTAATATATAACTAATGTTAGATACCTAGTAAGTGCCGTCGAATGAATGCTTTTGTTAGGCTAAGTGTAATGTTAGTCACAAAAAATGAAGATTTTTGTCATAAAAGTATAGGCCTACATGGTAGCAATTAAAATCTGCCCTTCATTATTTTCTTAGTAGGGGGTCAGGGTAAAGCAACAATGTTATCAAACAGGTAAATAATTATTGTTTAAATTATTTTATTAATTTAAACAAAAGTGTAACGTCAGTTACATTTAATGTCAGTCACGTCAATGAAATGTCAGTCACGTTATTACACAAGCTAATGAAAAAGATTTTGAACATTGGATGGACTAATAACTTGTTTTTTACTCACAATGCAACTAAAATGAAGCTATATAATCCTGAAACAATGCTCTTGGATCTATTTCTATTTTCTTTTACTTGAAAATTACTAGTTTTTATGCATATGACCCATTGGGTCATATGCATAAAACCTAATATTTTCTTTTACTTGAAAATTTCAAGTGTTTACTACCATCCATATGAATAAAAGGAAGTAAAAGCTTTTACTGGAAAGTATTTACTAAAATGCTAAGTATCTACTTTTAATGAAAAGTAAATCCTTTTCTTTTTAGCACTTACTTACTTTCACATGAATAAAAAGGAGAAAATACTACAAAATGCTAGTAAGTACTGGTCATTTTTCAAGGTAGCTCCAGAGCTACCTTGGACACAGAAGTAAAAGGCTTATCTGAAGAAATGACGGTGTTTATGAATGTTCCTCACAGGATAAATGTTTTAGTCCAAATGAAAGACATCACTGAAATATTAAATAGACATATAATAATAATAATAATAATACAGCATTTATAAAGCGCACTAAATCTGTGGAAAATTCAAAGGCGCTGGTCAAAGAACAAGAAGAAAACTTCACTCAATATCTGCAAAGGCTAATCACAAGAGATGGGTTTTGAGAGAATGTTGGAATCGAGAGATGTCATGTGTGTCCTTGAGATGTTGAGGCAGAGAGTTCCAGAGGCGTGGTGAAATGTTACTGAATGCCCTGTCCCCATAGCTGGATAAACGGGTCAGAGGAACATAGAGCATGCTGCCAGATGACCTCAGACCCGGCCTGGCACTACGGGGCCGAATCATGTTCTATATGTAGGTAGGGGATAGTCCATGGAGAGCCTTGAATGTCAGAGGGATGATCTTGTATTGGATTCTGGAATGAATGGGTAAACAGTGGAGATTGTGTAAAATAGGAGAGATGTGTGAAGATATTTTGGTACCGGTCAGTAATCTTGCTGCGGCATTTTGGACAGATTGTAGGCGATGAAGTGTGTTTTTAGGAAGCCCGACCAGGAGACTATTACAGAAGTCAAGCCTACTAGTGATGAAAGCATGAATAAGCTGTTCTGCTGCGCTAGTAGTGAGTAAGTGTCAAATTGCAGCTATACGCCTAAGGAACATGCAAGAGGTCCGACAGGTATTAGAGACGTGCTTCTTGAGATCCATGCTTTGGTCAAAAAGCACGCCTAGGTTGCGGGCATCTGAGCTTGGTTGAACATGAGCATCCCCAACCTGTATGTCCTGTATTTGTACCTTGTGACGGAAGTGAGGGGAAGATATGACAAGAAACAATGCACACAAACTCAAACTGCTTTTAAACAAGTTTGTTTATATTTTTGCTGAGGATAAAATAACACCGTTTGTAAAAAAATGTTTTGTATCAGTAAAGCAAGCTTTTTTAAAGATATAAAGCAATTTTTCGGCTCAGAAATGAATGCCTCGGTCATTAAGGCTCAGAAAAGGTAATTTTTTAAACAATTAAATGCATTTCAATAGAATGTTGTTCGTGTTACTATTAAAACTTCTAAGTTTAAATTAAATAGCTATGCTCATATCCAGCTCTCATCTTCTCTATATAGCACTGAAAGTTTCAAAACCTTAACAAAAACGTTTGGGTGTCCAGATGAGTCGTCTTCATCAAAATGTTGTCAGAATAAAAACCTCATGGCTGACTTGAAGATTTCTATGTTTCTATTATTAAATCAAATGCTGCTTAAGCTGTGTGTGTGTGAGCGCGTACGTAGACGTGAATGGGAGTTGTAATACAAAGGAAACCTTTTGTTAAAGAGCCATTCAGCCATGGTATATCAGAAGTATTTACTCCAAAGCATTAAGTGAATACTTTGCAGTAAAAGAATAGGTTTATTCATACGGAATTCAGAAGATGCTTTTACTGAATGCTTCTACTTGGAAGTTTATGCTTTTACTTTTTGCTAGTACTTGTCAGTAAATACTACTTTTTATTCATACGACCCATAGTACTTGAATGTGTGCAAAGTAAATGCTAACTGATCTACTGCTACTCCACCAAGGTGGAGATTACAAAGTGGTGTTGGTTGGTTCATGGAGGAACTCCATGGTTGGTTCAACCTTAAATTATGTCAAGATTTACAAAACACAGGTCTCAAAATACCCACTCCACCCACAGCAATTGCCGCGATGCCCTGTGCTTTTGCATTGGTGCCCTTCTCCAAAGTTTAAGTACAAAATTTCAATTTCGTCGCAGAGTGCCCCTTACATGAGGAAAATTGCAGTCCCCCTTCAAGAGCAAAGTTCAACATGTTCAAGGCCTGATAACAATGCAGCCAATAGCTTGGAACCTGACCATCATCTGACAATGTTAGTGCTCAATTTTTTTGTGATTTCATATGGTACATATTTTTATAGATTTTATAGATTGGCTCGTTAACTACACAATTTTCTTAGCAATAGTTAAAGTACTGTAGATACCACATGGTGTTTTGCAAATTGAGCAAATAAAATAAATAGAATCGTACAGAATATTGCTTACTGGCTAGGGTGTAAAAGTCCATGTAAATGTTTTGATTGCAATATAGTAAGCGTGTGTTTATAGCAGACATGTTTAAAAAAAACAATGCTTGAAAATTCTGAAATAGTTGAACTAGCAGTTTTAAACTTTTCATGCATGTGAAAAGCTACATTTACACAATTGTTATCATACTGACAGAGTTTGTTTTACTTAAAAAGGGAGCACCCATCTCTTCCTTCACGTGTCTTTTTTTTTAAATAAAAATTTTATCCCAATTCAAAAATTCCAAATAGCAGCTTATTGTTTAGCTCTTTTATAATACATTTTATCACAATTAATGCATGTTTCAACCTTTAAACATCTAACAAGTTATTCCCTTAATATAGAATTAAACAGTTCATCTCACTTCTCTTGTGGACAGAATTTTTAATTTTGTTTTGTTAAATTGTTGCTACTGTTATTCCAGCAGATGTTATGAAAGTGTAATGTCAGTCACGGTAATTTTCAGTCACGGAGGTTAATTTGCATAATTATCACAAAATTCATGAATAATTTTTCCCATCTAACTACAAGTTTTGGTAACCCTATCAGATATAATGTTAATATAGATTTAGATCTGTTTAGCACTTTTAACTTGAAGGGAAATTTTTAAAACATATCAACACTTTTTGGTTGCGTCGCTTTTTGTAATGTAAGTCACGGCAGTTAACGACCCCCCTATAGTTGGAAAAGCTGAACATGAAATTTCAAAGTTTCATTGCTGTATCGTTTATTTAGGTCCTAGTATTTCCCATGCCAAACATGGTTTAGATAGTTGTCATTGTTTAGACATGAGAGCTGATTAGATATTCAAAATTAGTAAAAAATGTAATGTCAGTCACACTCGAATTGCCCAACTAGTGAAAGTTCCTATTACTCCACCATGTCCAAATGGCATTGGCATTTCGCAGCCCGATAATGTCCCAAAGGTTCGGTTTGCCACATGGAATGCTAAGTCCATGAAAGGCTTGAAGTCACGCAGAATCAAACAGAATTGTTTTCTTCGTTTGAACTCATGGACCTTTCTGTGTCTTCAAATGGCCAGCTACTGCTCAAACTGCTGTCTGTTTATAGACCTGTCATCGATCAAAGCATAACAAGAACAATTGCTCATTTTTCCTCAGCGAATTTGCAAGGCTGTTAGAGACAATTTCCATCGTCCAATGTCCCGTTTTATTTGCTGGGCCCTTTAATGTTCACACGGATAGTGGCACTGACCGTGATGCTTTACACATGGTTGATCTACTACATGTAGGATCAGCAGGTCTTCTTCAGCATGTGACTGGATCAACAAACAACAACACACCCTTGATCTCATCATTTCTCGAGATACTGAAAATTTACTGTCAAAGACAGCAGTACTCCATGGTCTTCCATTCGATCACTTCGCAGTCAAAGGTGAACTTAATATGACACGACCCAATGCGATCAAGTCCACCATCCGTCATCGGCAGTTAAAGAACCCTGATGTTAATGCGCTCAGGTATGATGTTGTCAACTCACCGTTGATCCTGACTCCAGCTGATGAGCTTACCGCACTTGCTGATCAATATCATAGTGTGCTTGGCAACATTCTTCAGAAACATGCTCCCGAGAAAACCTGTACAATAAGTCTTCGCCCTCATACTCAATGGTATGATGAAACGCTCCGGAAAGCAAAGAGGGAAAAACGCTCATGTGAAAGAAAGTGGAAATCATCGGGTTTGGAAGTTCCTACATACATGTAGGCAGATTTTTCACGTGAGTTGCTCTGACTACAAGAAACTACTTCAAAGAACCAAGACAAGATAGCACAGATCCGTCATAACTAACTGTGACCAGAACCAACTGTTCAGTGTCATTGATAAACTGTCTGTCACTAAAACTCCATCATTATTGCCATCAGGGACTTTGTCTGCTGAAGAGCTTGCAAACGGGTTTATCAACTTCTTTGTTTAAAATATTCATAAACTAAGAACAGCTCTAGATGTTGCCTCCATGACTGCTCCATTCGTCAGTGTGTTAACCAGATGTAACTCATCCCTTGTTCAATTTCAGGAGGTTTCTGAGGATGAAGTTTGCGTTTTTGTGACAAAGTCGTCCAACAAAATCTGCGACCTAGATCCTTTGCCAGCGCCGCTTCTGATGTACTACAGGTTGGCCTGTGTGAAACCACTCATCAAGAAACCATCTCTAGACTATAAGGACATGAACAACTATCGTCCTATATCGAATCTCCGGTTTGATTCAAAACTTGTTGAGCGTGTTGCCATGAGCCAACTCCAAACCTACCTGAAAGAGAACGTTGGGCTTTGAGAAAACAACCAATCTGCCTACCGCAGTACAGAGACTGCTCTTCTTCGCGTTTGCAATGGTCTTCTTCAGACTTGAGACAGCCCTGGGTGATGAGGCAATACTTGTTCTTCTAGACTTTTCTGTCGCATTCGACACGATAGATCACCAACTGTTGATTGCTCGCCTGGAGGAGAGATATGGTATAACTGACAAAGTGCTAAGTTGGTTTTCATCCTATCTTGAGAATTGCACCCTATCTGAATTGCTTCCTCTTAACTATGGTGTTCCACTCTTTATAGTGCACCGATTGAAGACATAAGTTCTATCAATGGAATTCAGTGTATGACATATGCAGATGACACCCAACTGCACATCTCCATGAAACCTGCCAACAGAAATTGTTGCATCGCAAAAATTGAACAGTGCCTTGCCGAAATAAAATCTTGGACAATTCACAACAAATTGCTGCTCAACGATAGCAACACTAAAGTACTTCATGTCACATCGCGAAATTTGAAAAAGACAGTATAACTGGAATAAAAGTAGGAGACTCAACTGTCAAACCAGCTTCTTCTGCTCGAGTAGTCTTAGATGACCAGCTTTGTATGTCAGAGCATGTTCAGAGCAACTCCAAACCTACCTGAAAGAGAACGTTGGGCTTTGAGAAAACAACCAATCTGCCTACCGCAGTACAGAGACTGCTCTTCTTCGCGTTTGCAATGGTCTTCTTCAGACTTGAGACAGCCCTGGGTGATGAGGCAATACTTGTTCTTCTAGACTTTTCTGTCGCATTCGACACGATAGATCACCAACTGTTGATTGCTCGCCTGGAGGAGAGATATGGTATAACTGACAAAGTGCTAAGTTGGTTTTCATCCTATCTTGAGAATTGCACCCTATCTGAATTGCTTCCTCTTAACTATGGTGTTCCACTCTTTATAGTGCACCGATTGAAGACATAAGTTCTATCAATGGAATTCAGTGTATGACATATGCAGATGACACCCAACTGCACATCTCCATGAAACCTGCCAACAGAAATTGTTGCATCGCAAAAATTGAACAGTGCCTTGCCGAAATAAAATCTTGGACAATTCACAACAAATTGCTGCTCAACGATAGCAACACTAAAGTACTTCATGTCACATCGCGAAATTTGAAAAAGACAGTATAACTGGAATAAAAGTAGGAGACTCAACTGTCAAACCAGCTTCTTCTGCTCGAGTAGTCTTAGATGACCAGCTTTGTATGTCAGAGCATGTTAACATCATTTGTCATAACACAACATATGCAATTAATAGTAATATAGGAAGAATTAGACATTATCTTGATCAAGACACAACAGAAAAACTTGTCCACACAATATGTCACCTCGCGTTTGGATCAGTGTAATTCACTTGTGACTTCTCTACAGGTTACCTGACTCCCAGATCACAAAACTCCAAAGAGTCCAGAATACCACTGCCAGACTGGTAACTCGTAAACATGAATACAACTGATGTAATGAGACAGCTTCATTGGCTCCCCATCCGCCAGAGAATCATATTTAGGATCAATCTGCTGACATTCAATACACTAAATGGCACACCCCTTCTTCGTAAGAGAACTCATTACGCCACATTCTCCTTGTCGCTTCGTTCATCAACCCAGAACTTATATAAACCACAGACTCGACGACCCCGTACTGCCTATAGACACCGTTCATTCATGGAAGCTGCCCTTCCCACAAAAAATGTCCCAACAGAATGGAACAAACTGCCTCAACAATCAGGCTTGCATCATCTATGAACATTTTTAAGTTCAAACTGAAACTTTACTTTTTACTCATTAATTGGGTTTTGTTTTAATTATGAAATCATGGGGCTAATGATTTTTAATTCATTGCTCTTTTTAATGATTCTCAATCTGCCTGCCTCTTTCATCAATTTGAGACTGTCCATTTATATTTTTATCACTGTTGTAGTCATTTTTAATTTTCTTAAGAATTTTTAATCTGTTTAAATCTTAAATTGTTCTTACTTGCTTAACTTTTTAATAATTAACTTTGGTCTTTTGTAATTTTCTTAACCATTTTTAATCCGGTTCTCTTAAAGCCATTGGACACTTTCGGTAAACAGTTATGTCCAAGGCCCACACTTCATGTATCACAACTTTTATATAAAATAACGAACAGGCTGTGGAAATTTAGGCTCAATCGGTCATCGGTGTCGGGAGAAAATAGCAGGAAAACTCACCCTTGTTTCCGCACGTTTCGCCGTGTCATGACATGTGTTTTAAATAAATCTATAATTCTCGCTATCGAGAATTGATATTGTTTTAATGTTTTCTCGAAAAGTAAAGCATTTCATGGAATAATATTTCAAGAGAAGGCTATTTGTTATCTGTGAACTTTTATTTTTTGTTCTGTTCCAGAAGTGTATAATGGCTTGAAATTGGTCTATATTAGCTGAATAGTTTTCAACCTCTGTGAAGCGCCTCAGGACCCTTTTAGGGTTAAGGGTGCTATATAAAAAGCTGTTTATTATTATTATACAACGAATGTCGGTCACTTCGTACCCAAGTCACTTCGTACCCAAGTCACTTCGTACCCAAGCCACTTTGTACCAAAGTCACTTCGTACCCTAGTTGCAATAACGTAACCCTCCTGCCGACGGCGGAGCCGGAGGGTCACAAAGCATGCTCGAATTGTAAAGGGCGAAATAGTGGTCCAGTCAGCAGATTTGCTCAATTTTTACCAATTTCAAAAATCATGACTTAAAGGCCCCCTATCGTCAAAGAAAAAACAGTTTTTGCAATAGCGCCCTCTCGCTCATAAAGTTGTTTACGCTGTTCTGCGAGGGTGACTTACACCCTCTGTTAGTTCGTCGTGAATACAAAGATGGCGGAATTGGAGATGATACACTGTTCATGGTAAGCCTGTCACTCTGATGTGCTTGTTGCAAGAACACTTGCCAGAAAACAGTGGAACACAAGGAGCTTTCCTACGGAAGGGTGCTTTGCAGAATTTTTTTTTCAATTTTATGCAAGTGTGTGTGGCACAAGACAAACAAAAGGACCGGAAGGAAGTGAGGAACATTTTACTACCCTTATACATGTATTCAAAATGTGTCAGTTAAATGTAAATCTGAAAACATGTTACAAAAAACAAACAAAAATTGTTTACAGCAATTTATTATGGAAAACGGATAGGGCACTATAATTAAATTACACTATTTTTTCAGGAGTCGGATTCAGAAACAACTGAAGGCGAGGGGAGAACAGGCAAATCTGATGCTGTGCGAAACAAATTCAAGAAGAGAAAGCAACATCCAGGTATTTTGTCAATGTTTATTATTTTTCTGTACAAAGACAAGTTAAAATATGTCTATATGGTTTACAGGAGCTGCATGTACCTGAATCACTCTGTGAAAATATATAGATGAATTTCATCAAAATAAAACAATATTTACGTATATGGAAAACTAACTGAACTTGATTGAAGAAAGACAGCAAGGCAAGGGGGAGAAAAATAAATAATATTTATACACATAAAAACACTATGAATCAAACCATAAAATTACAAACCAAAAATTAGGGAAATATTTACTGGGGCTTATACAAACACAAAATAAATACATAAAATAAACATTTAGAGCAAGTGCAGGCATGATATACTGGTTATTTTGGAAAAGAAAAAAAAATAGTTTAGATAGTGGAAGGGCTGATCTACACATGGTGTAAGGCTATCGTACACTTATCACAATTGTCTGGTTTTCCCAAGGGCAACACATTGTCAAACAGCCTAGGATGAATATGCCTGAATGTAAATAACAATAATATGTGTCTACCGTTTCAGAAATATCTCAACGCTCGTCCAAGGAGGTTGAAAATGTAACCGCAGAGCTGTAGAGACAGCAGCTTGCAGCATGTCAATTGCATTCTGCAGCTAACAAGCACAAGCCATGAACCCCAAGCTCCCCCCTCAAGAAGTTTTGCCATGGTGCAGATGTAGAAATCGCAGGGATATAACGCTGCTGGAGGAGAATAAGTTTTGCACTAGAAGGTGAAATGGGTGCCTCACACACACACACACACACAGCTCATGGATTACAGGGATGACATGCTGGCAGCAGAGCAAATCCACAATAATGACAGTTTTTCAGCATGCAGCATAATAGGCAGCATGTTTTTTTGGCAGCATAGGTGACTTGGTGCTATAAACCGTAGATTCATCCCATGTGTTTTGTTTTGTCAATAAGGGATAGGTTTCTAGCACCAAATGGTGCTTATATTGGGTTCAGAACTCTAAGGCTCTTATTACAAATAATATTGCAATTTTTAAACATGTTCTAAAATAGTTTAGTTGCTTGAGTTTGAACAAAGAGAAATTAACCGCAGCGAGACATGAACCAATGACCTCTGAATTAACGTACAAGTGTTCTACCAACTGAGCTATCCAGCCCATGCTGGCGGTGTCCCTATTTGTCATCAGAAATTGATTAATAGGGACACAGCCAACATAGTGCTGGCTAGCTCATTTTGTTAGAGTGCATGTACACTAATCTTAAGGTTGCTGCTCAACTCTCACTCCAATTACTTTTCCATTGTTCAAACCCAAACTACTTTAAAAACTCGCACAATCTGTTCCCCTTGTTGTTTGTTGCATATTTTAGTATGAGTGTCTCCACACTAGTTTATAAGCTCAGCTCATTAAATTTTGCAATTGAGACATGGGAGGGTATGTAGCTGGTTTGTACATAGTGAATGTTCGTTACACACAAAAATATTAAGAATAACAACAATATAAGATTTAGAATATGTTTTATTTGCATCAGGGATTATGAATATTTATTTTGGTTTTACCCA
This sequence comes from Asterias amurensis, assembly GCF_032118995.1. NCBI lineage: Eukaryota > Metazoa > Echinodermata > Asteroidea > Forcipulatida > Asteriidae > Asterias > Asterias amurensis. Next base: position 7,000,777 of record NC_092651.1, read on the forward strand.
TATAAATCGATGCGTGTGAGCCACTGTATTTTGGTACTTTTCAAAAATCTGTGAAAAAAAACATCACAGACAAATTACTTGGGTGGTATTCGAACCCACGACCCTTGCAGCGCTTAGAAACCTTGTATTAAGCGCTATATAAACGCATGTTATTACACGCATGTATATTATTATTATTTGCAATTCTAGAGCAGTGTCATAGAAACTAGTCTGTATATGTATTTAGGAAATTAAAGTGGGAGTTAATTTTGGCTGATAGTTGTGATTTTGGCTGATATGAACAATCTTCAAGATAATCACTATTGGTAATTACTCAAAATTTTGTTAGCATAAAAACTTACTTGGTGACAAGCAATGGAGAGCTTTTGATAGTGTAAAACATTGTGAGAAACGGCTCCCTCGGAAGCAACATAGTTTTCAAGAAAGAAGTAATTTTCCACGAATGTGATTTTGAGACCTCAGATTTAGAATTTGAGGTCTTGAAATCAAGACATGAAAGCACACAACTTTGTGTGACAAGTTTTTTTTTTTCCATTATTTTACCGCAACTTTGATGACCAATTGAGTTCAAATTTTCACAGGTTTGTTATTTTGTGCATATAAATGTTGAGATACTCAAAGTGAGAAAACTGGGGCCAATTTCATAGAGCTGCTTAAGCAAAAAATTTGCTTAAGCACGAAAATAGCTCGCTTATTTTACACATGTTACTGGCCAAAATGTCATGCCATTTACATTGCTTATGACTAGTATTTAGCTGTTGTTTACTTAGCATAACAATTGAGTGGAGTCTTGGCCGGTAATCTGATTTTACTAACCAATGAATTTTTTGCTTAAGCAAAATTTTGTGCTTAAGCAGCTCTATGAAATTGGGCCCTGGTCTTTGACAATTACCAAAAAGTGTCTATAAAACAGATGTTACAAAATATTTAACCTGCAATAGTTTTAAACCATGTAACAACAATGGTTTTAAAACCATTGGTGGACTGACCCACAAATTAAAATAGTTAACACATCTTTTAAATTTAGTGTTGCCATGCTGCACTACAGAACAAACAAACAAGTGGTTTTGTTTTTCAAAGTGAAAAGAATGAGATTTCCAATTTCTTTAATTCTTGTTCATCCCATCAAGTCTCTCCTGGACTAGTTTTTCTAGGGATGGGGCTGGCACTTTTGCAATGGTGAAAGAAATACGTTATGGATTATCATCAGATAAAGTAAAAAGTGACATGCTATGATAAATAACCAAATACCCGCTCCGCCCACTTATGATCTTTTAGCTGCAATCCTCTCCATCGAATCTGTGATGTAGCTATAGGGCTTCGGTTTGGTGCTATCAACGCAGTATGGTCGTAGATGAAACCAATGAATTACTTTTGAAAAAAACTGACATTATGTTGAGAACGCCTCGAACGCAGACTAAAACGATCAACACGTGGTGCAGAGCGTGACTATGCTCCTCAATGCACCGCATACTTACACGTGGTGACCGCAATGCACCGCATGCTTACACGTGGTGACAAAGTACATGTACATGTAATTGTAAAACCTTTACGCGCAATCAATGGGGGAATTTTGTAGTTCTTTATACATGAATTTTGAAATTTTCAACCTCTCTTTTTAGCCGGAAGACAAAATCAAAATGGGGTCATGTCTGTGAGGCGTTTACGGAGTTTTTAATGCCCTTTCCGATGATGTATTGATTGTAAAAATCCCTCACGTAGATCAAAAGTTATGATTTTTTGAAATAATAAACTTTGAATTAGTGTATCTCGTCAACTGATGACGTCATCGTGACGTAACAACTTTAGAATAATCTACTGGTCGTTGTCTACCTGCATGCAAAGTTTCAACTCTATGCAACCTTCGCAACTTTGCTTTATCTTGCGGACAATCGACTCTGAGAAGAAGACGAAAAACTAAAAAAAAACAAAAAAACAAACAATAACAAAGAGTTGTTCGGGCCATTGCCCGAACACCTAAAAAAAAAGTAGAAGACGAATGAACATCAAGCATTATTAAAAACGAAGGCACAACTATAGAATGCAGGTACACTTCGAAGCTTCCACTGCGCCTCCGCGGAGACAGAGTCGCGGTGACGTTCATACGTACACAGTACACTGGAGTTGAGGTCGCGCTCTGTTGCTTAACTATAAATATTTGGCAACCTAGGGGGCACTCTGAAAGATGCACAACAGCGCCCTCATTAGGCTCCAAAATACACAACTGCGCTCAGCTAATGCGCAGCTGTGTTGTCAATTTATTTTATACGATAACTCACAAGACCATTAGATGATTATTTCAATAATTATGGGAACTCCGTACAAATAATTAAATAACTATTAATATTGCCGTACTACATATTACCCCAAAAGAGGATTATTTCCAAAAGGGAAATAATTAAAGGCCGAATCCTAATACATTAGAGGATTATTTAAAAAAGGGAAAGAAAGCCCGAATTCCGTACAATAATTAATATTGCCCTAATACACTTCACCCCAATAGAGGAGTATTTAAAAAAGGGAAAGAAAGCCTGAATTCCGTACAATAATTAATATTGCCCTAATACACTTAACCCCATTAGAGGATTATTTAAAAAAGGGAAAGAAAGCCCGAATTCCGTACAATAATTAATATTGCCCTAATACACTTGACCCCAATAGAGGATTATTTAAAAAAGGGAAAGAAAGCCTGAATTCCGTACAATAATTAATATTGCCCTCATACATTTGACCTTATTAGAGGGTTTAAACAAAAGGGAAATGGAAAGCCCGAATTCCGTACAATTATTATTATTGCCCCAATACACTTTACCCCATTCGAGGATTATTTAAAAAAGGGAAAGAAAGCCCGAATTCCGTACAATTATTAACTTGCCCTTATACACTTGACCCCATTAGAGGATTATTTAAAAAAGGGAAAGAAAGCCCGATGTCCGTACAATTATTAATATTGCCCTCATACACTTGACCCCATTAGAGGATTATTTAAAAAAGGGAAAGAAAGCCCGAATTCCGTACAATTATTATTATAGCCATAATACACTTCACCCCATTACAGGATTATTTCAAAAGGGGAATAAGCCTTCACGATTGCATCATATGCTATTGCCAACACCGCGACTCCGCGCCTCCACCTTCCCCTTCTTCACGATTGCATCATATGCTCGTCTTCCTAAAGACGCCCTCTATCGGCCATTGTCCACACCGCGTCTCCGCGCCTCCGCGCCTCCACCTTCCCCGTCTTCACGATTGCATCAAATGCCCGTCTTCCTAAAAACGCCCTCTATCGGCCATTGCCAACACCGCGACTCCGCGCCTCCGCGCCTCCACCTTCCCCGTCTTCACGATTGCATCATATGCTAGTCTTCCTGAAGACGCCCTCTATCGGCCATTGTCAACACCGCGACTCCGCGCCTCTGCGCCTCCACCTTCCCCGTCTTCACGATTGCATCATATGCTCGTCTTCCTAAAGACGCCCTCTATCGGCCATTGTCAACACCGCAACTCCGTGCCTCCGCGCCTCCACGCCTCCAGCTTCCCCGTCTTCACGATTGCATCAAATGCACGTCTTCCTAAAACGCCCTCTATCGGCTGCTTCACCTACCTCACCACTCACATCACACTTTGACTCCCTACGACCCTAACATTTTATCTGTTGTATTCATCAATTGCACTCAATACAATCAAGTAGTAAAGAGCTATTTTCTTCCTCCATGCTATGACCAAGTTACTTAAAACGTACGTGACCGCGACTCCGCCTCCGCGGAGGCGCAGATAGAGCTCCGAGTGTACCTGTATTCTATAGTTACTCCAAAACGAAATTAGTGAGAAGGTATGATTATTAATAAGTGAGTAGAACATCACTTTTATTTCCCATCGCTTATAAAATCACGCCACACGGAATCTCCGTATCGTCGGCATACAACGTACGTTAGACGGTACGAGTTGACTTGGGTACGGGTTGACTTGGGTACGAGTTGACTTGGGTACGAGTTGACTTGGGTACAATATTTTGGGTACGAGTTGACTTGGGTACGAGTTGACCCGTTTCGATAATTTTGACATTTTCGAAATGTCAAAATTTCGAAAAAAGGAATCTAGCGCCCCAGTCATTGGGTCTACCTTCCAGTGTTCACCACACATTTTCCCTTATTATTAAGTTATTTTGATATTTTAAAGAATAAAGTAGAGAACAAAACGATATCTTACTTACAATCAACGTTAACTTTTACCCAAAGTATGTACGTAGTGCTAGTTCTACTTGTATACATGTAGTATCAAAAACAATTAAAGTGTGTGCTTGCAGGTTGTTCTCGGTTTACCAACTTACCAACCGGCCTTTTCAAAATCATCGATCATTCGCGATCTTCTTTGAATTGTTGTGTTACCCAGCATGCGATCCGATCCTGAGCATGCAGCAAGCGCGCACGCAAGACTTCAGCACGTAATAATTGCCATAACATAACACGTGCTTTAATTTGTCCTCACATCAGGGGACCAGTCTATCTGCAAAAGACGATCATCACCAACAAACTCACTGACACACGAGGGCGCACATCATTACAAGTCACAGACAGCAAGTCTCTTCCCTTGAAAACCTTAGACCACTAAACTTTTTCTTTTCAACTTTTGGCAGGTCAACCGTTTATAAATATTTTGCTAATTGTACCCCAGAAAAATACACCAAAAAAGTGTTGTTTTCCCAAGCATGCCGCCAGGCGCGGATATCTATTATGGGTGCGTTCGTTTAGCTCCCCTGGGTCGACCCCGGTGTATGGCGGTTTTTTTTCCCAGGACAAACGTGGGTAATTATCTGCACACTTGCTTCCTGGAGAAACAAAAAAGCCACACGACGGGGTAGACCCAGGGAAGCTAAACGAACGCTCCCACTAAGGCCGAGTCCAAAATGACGACTTCGGCTATACAGCTCATAGATATAAAATAGAATAACTAGATCGGCCGCGCGTACATACGCGGGTTCTGGCATGGGGGCTGCCATTGCCTATCTCCCGTGTACATTTTCTGTGCGTTGCCGTCAGCACGTGACTTGTTGCCGTCAGCACGTGACATTTAGCGCGTCAAAGGCCTATCTCCCGTGTTAATTTTCGCGCGTCGCCTTTCGAACGTGAATTTTTTACCGCGTCCATGGCGAACAACATTTTTTTCTACACAGGCAATGGCGCGTATGTACGCGCGGCCGATCTAGTTATTTAATTCTATATCTATGATACAGCTACGTCTAGATCAGCGCGTCTACCAGTGTTGAAGAATAGGCAGACGCGCGCGATCTAGCCGTAGCTAGCTGTAGCCGAAGTCGCCGTTTCGGACACAGCCTGAAAGCCGTAACCCGCGCCATCTTGGATTGAAATTAGAAGCTCCATCCAGTGGCATGGCATCCTTGTGGAATTCAACACGGTTGTGTCGTTTCAGACGTCGGGTTGCAAGTCTACAAAACCCTGACCCGAACTCCCTCTTACGAGTTGTCTGATTGGCTGGAGTCACGAGCGATATCTCCTTACATGTGTGGTTGTCTGGTTTTGATAAGGGCCACCTGTTGGTCGAAGGGGGAAGCCAGATGATTGGCTGGGAGTCACGAGTGATATCTCCTTACATGTGTGGTTGTCTGGTTTTGATATGGGCCACCTGTTGGTCGAAGGGGGAAGCCATAGGGTGCACACAGAGCCACCTATTTAGGTTTGAAGTGGGTCCTCTCGGACTCCCATTAACATTCCAGAGTGACTCATTGATGTTTCGCAGAGCGTGCAGATAGATGGGTAAATGGCATTGTGTATATACCATTTTGTACAGGGGGTTTAATTTCGCGTGTTATTTAAATAAAAAATATTAAGGCTTTATCAGAAACAAAAATACATGCCTCTGTTAAAGGATGTGTTTATAGCTGTTCCGACCTACCGTCGGAACAGGTTTTGTTTCTGTCGTGATTTTAATTTTTTTTCTTATTCTTTGTTTCTGCCTAAAACCCCTAGCATTTGTACACGTTTTTTTCTTTAAGCCTAATCTCCCAAACCATAATACGAAAGAGTGAGTTTATTATACCAAATTGTAGCTTAGAACATAAGCTTTACTCTAAATGTAAACAAATTTAAGAATCTTAATTAATTAACCACGTAATCTTCATTTGAATATAACTGGATGCAGTCGCTTCCATGTTATTGTTAAATATTATCTTTGGTAAATGCCATGCAGTATGTACCTATCATGAGTTGTGACTTCTTGAGATGAGTCTACGCGTTTGAATATAACTGGATGCAGTCACTTCCATGTTATTGTTAAACATTCTCTATGGTAAATGCCATACAGTATGTAACTATCATGAGTTGTGACTTCTTGAGAGGAAGTCTACTCATTCTGTTTTCCTACCATCGTTCAGGACCCATAACAATCTAACCGAGTTCCGGGCCCATATACTTTGCACGCGACAAAGTACGAAGGTTTAGGGATTTCGTTCAAACGAACGTGCGTAATTGAATAGGGGTTTTTGACGACGACGACACACCATCGTGTCCACAGATTTACACTAAACTTAAACAGTTTGCAGATAATGATAGTTGAAAGCTTCCCTTAAAATATTACTTGCTGTGGTGTTGTAGTTTTTGAGAAATTAGTGAAAAAACTGTCAACGTATGACTGGGACCGAGTTGGTTTGGGACCGAGTTGACCGGTGTCATGACAAAAACTGTCCGCTGGCAATAAGTGTCCGCTGAGCATGCGCAGTAGACCCTGGACACTATTTGGCATGTATTACGTGACAAATAGTGTCCGCCCAACAAAAAGTGTCCGGGCGCCGTGCCGCACAGTGCTGATTTATATTAAAAGTAAATACAAGCCAAAAAAATAGACGAACAGAACACTCAAAAGTATGTCAAGATTAGTATCTTATCATGAAAACAGTGCAGGTTTAAAAAGTACGAATTGTGAAAGTGCTAAAATGTTCTTACGAATTATTTACAATAAAATACAACGAAGAAAGCGTTCAAGTAAAGACAAGCTAGGTTTTGCGTGTCTAAAAATATTATGTTATATACAAATTACACTAAAAATTAACCATTTACAAAAATACATGGAAATATAATATAAACAACTCTGAAAAGTATTACAATACACAGGCGAAATACGAAAGATAAAAATAGTACGATATAATTAAAATCAGAAATAGACATTCATGATTAAAACCTGTCATTTAGAACACGAACAGCTGTGGGGTAAAAACTCTGCAAAGTACGGTTGGATCCAGGTTTAATTGAACGGAAACGATTCTTAGACCGCATGGGCTGAAAGAGGGAATGTGCTGGGTGAAACTGGTCATCTCATAGAGAGGGCTCGTTTTTTAACTCGAGAGAGATACAGTTCATCAAGTGATGGAAGTTGGCAACCTATGATTTTACTAGCGGTGCGAACGATCCGGCTGATACGCTTCCGGTCATCGGCTGTTGCATTGCCCCACCAAACGATCACTCTCAATCACCGCTCGGTAGAACTTCAACAGAAGTGGCTGACTGACATGGAAGCTTCTCAGCCGTCTCAAGAAAAATAATCTTTGCAATAAGTGTCCGCTGAGCATGCGCAGTAGACCCTGGACACTATTTGGCATGTATTACGTGACAAATGGTGTCCGCCCAACAAAAAGTGTCCGGGCGCCGTGCTGCACAGTGCTGATTTATATTAAAAGTAAATACAAGCCCCAAAAAATAGACGAACAGAACACTCAAAAGTATGTCAAGATTAGTATCTTATCATGAAAACAGTGCAGGTTTAAAAAGTACGAATTGTGAAAGTGCTAAAATGTTCTTACGAATTATTTACAATAAAATACAACGAAGAAAGCGTTCAAGTAAATACAAGACATGTATAATAAAATACAACGAAGAAAGCGTTCAAGTAAAGACAAGGTTTTGCGTGTCTAAAAATATTATGTTATATACAAATTACACTAAAAATTAACCATTTACAAAAATACATGGAAATATAATAATAACAACTCTGAAAAGTATTACAATATACAGGCGAAATACGAAAGATAAAAATAGTACGATATAATTAAAATCAGAAATAGACATTCATGATAAACCTGTCATTTAGAACACGAACAGCTGTTGGATAAAAACTCTGCAAAGTACGGTTGGATCCAGATTTAATTGAACGGAAACGATTCTTAGACCGCATGGGCTGAAAGAGGGAATGTGCTGGATGAAACTGGTCATCTACTATAGAGAGGGCTCGTTTTTTAACTCGAGAGAGATACAGTTCATCAAGTGATGGAAGTTGGCAACCTATGATTTTACTAGCGGTGCGAACGATCCGGCTGATACGCTTCCGGTCATCGGCTGTTGCATTGCCCCACCAAACGATCACTCTCAATCACCGCTCGGTAGAACTTCAACAGAAGTGGCTGACTGACATGGAAGCTTCTCAGCCGTCTCAAGAAAAATAATCTTTGCATAAAGTGTCCGCTGAGCATGCGCAGTAGACCCTGGACACTATTTGGCATGTATTACGTGACAAATAGTGTCCGCCCAACAAAAAGTGTCCGGGCGCCGTGCTGCACAGTGCTGATTTATATTAAAAGTAAATACAAGCCCCCCAAAAATAGACGAACAGAACACTCAAAAGTATGTCAAGATTAGTATCTTATCATGAAAACAGTGCAGGTTTAAAAAGTACGAGTTGTGAAAGTGCTAAAATGTTCTTACGAATTATTTACAATAAAATACAACGAAGAAAGCGTTCAAGTAAATACAAGACATGTATAATAAAATACAACGAAGAAAGCGTTCAAGTAAAGACAAGGTTTTGCGTGTCTAAAAATATTATGTTATATACAAATTACACTAAAAATTAACCATTTACAAAAATACATGGAAATACAATATAAACAACTCTGAAAAGTATTACAATATACAGGCGGAATACGAAATATAAAAATAGTACGATATAATTAAAATCAGAAATAGACATTCATGATAAACCTGTCATTTAGAACACGAACAGCTGTTGGATAAAAACTCTGCAAAGTACGGTTGGATCCAGATTTAATTGATCGGAAACGATTCTTAGACCGCATGGGCTGAAAGAGGGAATGTGCTGGGTGAAACTGGTCATCTACTATAGAGAGGGCTCGTTTTTTAATTCGAGAGAGATACAGTTCATCAAGTGATGGAAGTTGGCAACCTACGATTTTACTAGCGGTGCGAACGATCCGGCTGATACGCTTCCGGTCATCGGCTGTTGCATTGCCCCACCAAACGATCACTCTCAATCACCGCTCGGTAGAACTTCAACAGAAGTGGCTGACTGACATGGAAGCTTCTCAGCCGTCTCAAGAAAAATAATCTTTGCAACAAGTGTCCGCTGAGCATGCGCAGTAGACCCTGGACACTATCTGGCATGTATTACGTGACAAATAGTGTCCGCCCAACAAAAAGTGTCCGGGCGCCGTGCTGCACAGTGCTGATTTATATTAAAAGTAAATACAAGCCAAAAAAATAGACGAACAGAACACTCAAAAGTATGTCAAGATTAGTATCTTATCATGAAAACAGTGCAGGTTTAAAAAGTACGAATTGTGAAAGTGCTAAAATATTCTTACGAATTATTTACAATAAAATACAATGAAGAAAGCGTTCAAGTAAAGACAAAAGTCAAAAGTATGTCATGGTTAGTATTTACTATTTTACTTAATAAGTAATTAAAAAGTGCAGGTTAAAAGTACGAATTGTGAAAGTGCCAAATGATCATAAATAATACGAATATTATATTCAAACACAAGCAGGAAAGCGTTACAAAAAAATAATAAATAAAACTAAAACTAAAAGGTTAAAAAGGCACGCTATGATGATGCACGCTAACCGCGGACACTATTTAGCAAGCTTCCGTAAGCAATGTGACGTCGTGGACGCTTGAACAATCAGAACACAATAAGCTAATGAGCGGACACTTATTGCCAGCGGACAGTTTTTGTCATGACACCGGGCTCGTTTCAGGCGACGAGCGTAGACGACGAAAATAGACCGCCCGGGATTTGGAATGATTTACGGGTAAAGTCACCTTGTTTGCGCCGAGGACCAATTGCCTAAACTAATTCCAGTGTTTCGCGTTACTTTCGGAAATTAGACCATGATCGACAAACAAAAACTCTTTGACAGGAATACAAAAGCAGAGATTTTATTATGCTGATCGTTTCTCTGGTGGTTGAGTGGCTCAGTTTTATAGAGCTGCTTATAATAAACAGGCAAAACATTTTGCTTTACAAAATTGCAGAAATTGAGCAGAACACCTGGATTCACAACTTGAACATGAGGCATGGGTTAAGCTGCTTTTTGTGTAAAAAGCTATTATGTAGTTTGGTCCTGGGCCAATGGCTTTTAAAGGAAAGAATCGCAGCGCTTACGTAATCAGGGAACTGTGCTTACGCTTAGCGTATTTTACAGCTTAGCATGGAATGTGTTCTTCACGTCACAATTCGCATCAAAATATTTGCTACAGTTGACTAATTGTGCTCAACTCCTGCGAAACTTTCACTGCGAAAACAGTGACTTAAAAATTTGATTTGCGTTCGCAGGAAAAACCGTGCTTTACTTGAGACAAAAGTACGCAGGGGCGACTAGTGTGCTTTAGTGTTAAACTCGCGACTACAAATTATTATTTGAGTCGCGACTACTGTTTTTCTCTACTCCGTTATAATCGTGTCCACAAATCGACTACAAAATTTGTCCCGACTACCTGTTTGGTGAACCAGTTGTGTTGGTTACTACTATTCGCAACATAATTAATATTGCCCTTGCGGCATAGCGGCACAAATCTTGAGAATCCGTACTTTATCTCGACAAGTGTCATAGTTAGTTTTGAAGTGCGACTAGTCGAGTAGTAAATTTCACTAGTCACATCCACTTGCAACATAATTAAAAATTTGTCCCGACTATATTGGTGAACCAGTTGTGTTGCTTACTACTATTCGCAACATAATTTATATTGCCCTTGCGGCATAGCGGCACAAATCTTGAGAATCCGTACTTTATCTCGACAAGTGTCGTAGTTAGGTTTGAGGTGCGACTAGTCGAGTAGTAAATTTCACTAGTCACACCCATTCGCAACATAAGTAATATTGCCCTTGCGGCACATAGCGGTACAAATCTTGAGAATCCGTATTTTATCTCGACAAGTGTTGTAGTCAGGTTTGAGGTGCGACTAGTTGAGTAGTAAAATTCACTGGTCACCCATTCGCAACATAATTAATATTGCCTTTGCGGCACATAGCGGCACAAATCTTGAGAATCTGTATTTTATTTCGACTAGTTGAGTCATGATGGGAACTTGCTTAATGAAAAAAGATTCAGTAATCTGCTGAAGCATTGATTTCTGCGCTTACGTCAAGCGAAATAGACTGCTTATAGCAAGGATTTCTTTTGTTTGTGTGCTTCCAAGCTCGCACATTATTTTCCAAGCTTGCACATCACAGTAAGCGGAAAAAGCGCAGACTTTTGTGGTCATAAGAACCATGTAATTTTGCCCTGTGAGTAGGTTTGGTAAGGCCTACACTTCAAACATGTAAAGTCAAAAAAGATTGTTAGTACATGAGGGGAAATCTTGTGAAACTGGTCCAATTTGACTCTGCTTCACTGCGTAAGCAAAGAATTGACACATCAGAAGCGCGGATATTATCGCTTACATAAAGCATATTTCACAGCTTAGCAGGGATATTTTTGCTTGTATGCGGTGAAACTTATCATATGTAATCTTTGCTTTGAACTAGTTGCACAGATATTTCAGTGCCTGCAAAGTAAGCGGAGAATGGTGGTTGTATAATAAATGGGCAGAGTTTGGTTGAAGCAGACAGAGCCATAAAACTGGGCCGTGTTCTATAGGGGAAATTATAGCTTGACATTATTTTTATGCCAGTTTTGGTCTCAGCGACGTACACATACAAGTACAGAGTCAGATACAGACATTACGGTGCAGAAATCGTGCAATTGAAATGTCTCATAAGAGCGCCCCCTATCGGCAGGAGTAGGAAAATAAAGGAGTATCTTACAAATTAATGTGTGTTTTTAAACACGTAAAATAATATCAAATGGAAGCGTTAGGATGTTAAGCTTAATTCCTATCATAAAACTTATTAAGATTATTTATTAATTAACCACCAGTGACCCTCATTTGCATATTAATTAGGAAATCTTTGCAGCATCATATCTCAAGAACTTCACGGCCGACTTTTCAACTGTTTGTTCTTAAAGACTCCTTGGGGGTTGGAAATTAATTTGAAAAAACTGTGACCTCAAGTTGACCTCTACTTCCGCGTCAACCAGAAGTGTCACCATATCTCAAGAACTATACAGCAGATTTTCAAAATATTTTCAGTTATAAACTCCTTAGGCATAAAATATTAACTTAAAAAACCGTGACCTCAAGTTGACCCATACTTCCTGGTCAACCGGAAGTGGGAACATATCTCAAGAACTATACAACAGATTATCAATTTTTGTTCAGTTATAGACTCCTTGGGCATTCAAGATTAGTTTGAAACAACTTTGACCTAATGTTGACCTTTACTTCCGGGTCAACCGGAAGTGAGCCCATATCTAAAAAAGTACAAAGCTAATGTTCAAACTTCAGTTATAGACTCTAAGGCAATAAATATTAGCTTTGGAAAACTGTGACCCCAAGTTGACCTCTACTTCTGGGTCAACCTGAAGTGGGACTATACATCAAGATATACACAACCGATTTTATAGACTCCTTGGCATTGCATATTAATCTTTGGTAGCTGTGGGCCCATGTTGACCTTTACTTACGGGTCAACCGGGAAGTAAGACTTTATAACAAGAGCTACACAACTTTTTTGAAACCTTTTTCAGTTATATATTCCTTGGGCAATGAAGCACATAATCCAAGCAAAACAACACGGAACAGCTTCGTGTTTGTTCACAAACACTTAATGTCTAGTTATAATTAAGTCACCCATGTAGGCCTACCCAGTTTTCCAGCATTTTTTAAACGCATCAAACAGCAACCCATTGTTGTTAAAGGAACACGTTGCCTTGGATCGGTCGAGTTGGTCTTTGAAAAGGGTTTTGTGACCGTTTGTTATAAAATGCATATGGTTAGAAAGATGATTTAAAAGTAGAATACAATGATCTACACAAATATGCCTCGAAATTGCGTGGTTTTCTTTTTACCTCGTCCATATAACACGGTCGGCCATTTATGGAAGTCAAAATTTTGACTCCCATAAATGGCCGACCGTGATAGTTCGCGACGTAAAAAGAAAACCGTGCAATTTTGAGTGATACTTGTGTGGATCATTATATTCTACTTTTAAAACATCTTTCTAACCGTATACATTTCATAACAAACGGTTTCAATAGAGCTTTTTATAGACCAACTCGTCCGATCCAAGGCAACGTGTTCCTTTAACAACTTTATTTGTTCCATATACAAATAACCCTGTACCATTGGTGGTATGGGGTACAGTCCATTATGCCATCCCAACACAGAACATATACACGCAGAAATTGCAATAATTTATTTGCAAGAAGAAAGTGAATACATTACTAATTCTTTTCATATAGGTTTTGCCAGTTCTTCAAAAGAGTACATGAAATTACCGTTTAATAGTATGCTTTCATAGTTACGAACTTTGTGAAACATCAACGGCTGTTTTGAAGCTGTGAACGAACATTCCATTGGTCAAGGTTCTGAAGCAACAAAATTGTAGTTTGGTCAGGACTAATGATGTGCATTTGCCGCCTCCGTTTTACGGTATTTAAAGGCAGTGGACACTATTGGTAATTACTCAAAATAATTATTAGCATAAAACCTTACTTGGTGACGAGTAATGGGGAGAGGTTGATGGTATAAAACAGTGTGAGAAATGGCTCCCTCTGAAGTGCCATAGTTTTCGAGAAAGAAGTAATTTCCACAAATTTGATTTCGAGACCTCACCTCAGATTTAGAACTTGAGGTCTCGAAATCAACCATCTAAACGCACACAACTTCGTGTGACAAGGGTGTTTTTCTTTCATTATTATGTCGCAAGTTTGATGACCGATTGAGGTCAAATTTTCACAAGTTTGTTATTTTATGCATATGTTGAGATACACCAACTGTAAAGGCTAGACTTTGACAATTACCACTAGTGGCCACTGCCTTTAAGCAATCGGCCGTCGGGTTGAGCCCTCATGTGCGGCTTAATCGGGTACTATACATTTTTTACGAATTTCTCCATACAAAATTAACCAAACTGGACGTGCAAACCCTCAAAATAACAAGGATGTTTTCTAAAAGTGAAATAAGTGAGAGGACGTAGGAGTAGTTATTAAAGACCAATAAAATTACCGTTTCTATTATTTTAGTTTGTATATAGGGCTCCAGAGATATGGTAACATATAAAATTGGATGTTTTATCGGGGGACTTCGTCACGAGGGGCGCGCGCCACGGCGGATGTTGACCAGAAAGTTTACATAGTTTATAATGAGATGAGAGACCCCGTTTACACTAGATCCCGAAAGCCGGATCAGACCCGGATCGAATCCGGCAAGGTGGATTAACGGCTAGTAAACGCAAAAATGCCGGGCCAGACCCGGGTCCGTATCCAGCAATTTCAATCCACCTTTCGAGGAGGGTTGAATCCGGCAATTGGTGGATTAAGGTCCGGCAATGTGGATTCAAATACAAGTGTAAACGCAAAGGTGGATTAGACACGGCAATTCGAGGTGGCCATTTCCGGTTTCGTTAGGAATGGCGCGCTTTTCTCTTCGCCGAATTATTAATTTTGTGAGCGTCTTCGTTGTTGTGATGGATGGCATGCACAGTGCACATGGGCTGTGCGTGTGTGAAACGTTTTGTTGTTTTCAGCATCCCTAAATACATACATTGCTACCTTAGGAGCTTGTCTTGTTGCTGTATTTGGTTAAAGTTGCTATCTATTCTACCTGCATTGTCATTGTTGACTGAAACATTTACACGTTTTAGGAGTAAATAACATGATTTTCGAGAGTGAACTTTTCGAAATATCCCAACAATCTAATAGCTCGATGAGAAGTTGTACACCCGTTCTCATAATTGTGTTCGAACAAATGATTTGCAACGCTACCATGTAACGGGATCGAGCACAGACACAAACGTTTGGGTACGAAAACTAGATTATGTCGGGTTCCCTGAACGACATTTTAATAACATATCTGATCAATTGCTACAACTGAATTGGTGCCAGACTGATTTACTCGACGCTCCGGCCGAGTACAAGAATCTTCACGTAATACTTTTCGTTTTCGCCAATTATTACAGATCGCCCCGTCATTATTATCTTTGTTGATGAACAAATGAAAGAAAATATGGCGCGCTAAAATCGTGACCCTTGAGCTCTTTCCGAGGAGCGGTGACGTCACTGCCAATAAACATCATGTTTTAAAAGTGTGATCGGAGCCGGATTAAGCACTGGTGTAAACGCGACAATGGATCGTGATCCGCGGTCGTAAAAAAATGCAGAAACTCAATCCACCTTTCTGGATCTAGTGTAAACGCGGTCTAGAGAGGCCGACGCTAGGTTACTCCCCGAAAGCGGTGTTAAAAACAGTAGATTATCTGTTGCACAGCATGTTCCGAAAACTCGCTTTATTTGGTGCTCCGACAACTTTGTATGCGTCGTTTAACGTACGCTCGATAAATCACGATGGGGGCCTAAGATTCTAAAATCGTGTGAACGTTATTGGAAACAAAGCAGCAAATCGTATTATAGCAAGAGTGTCAGCCACAGTTGATGTGTTGGTGGTTCTGGCGCGGACAGCGAGGCCAAGCTGGTCTCACAGATGTTCCATGGGATTCAGGTCTGTTAGCGGGCCAATCCATCCGGTGAACCCCAACATTTTTCAGGTAGTCAGTCACCAGTCGGGCTCGATGGGGGCGAGCGTTGTCATCTTGAAAGATGGCATTTGGTCCAAGAGTCTGCAAGTACGGGACTGCATTCGGCTGTAGAATATCATCTTGCAAATACCCATCAAGGTGTTTTTCACGAGATGAGGGTTAATTGTGTCCGATGAGATCACTGGTGCAAATCACTGTGTAAACCATTAATGGTTCTGAAAAGCTTGATCGGTTTGAATATTGAGCATTACCTATTGACCATTCACAGACAATGGTAATTTTGGCACATTTGATTTGTGACTTTGCCTCATTGTTATTCGTGTAGCCAAGTTCAGCAACGCGTAATCATTGCAAATGTGGTATCATTTTAAAGAGGAACAGTTCAGCTGTTCATTGTGCATTGATATATTTCCATATACAAGGAGAGTATTAAAAAATAACAAATACTGGATTGAAAAAGTTTCCTTACTTTTTGTGAGCAGTTTATGTTCGACCAACGCTCAACGCCTGTGCCTCGAGAAAAATTTAACGGAAGCACTCCGTATCAAGCTTACTTGGGATTTATGTAAATTTAAACCTTATGCAGATATGGAAACTTTAGGTACAAAAAAAAAATTGACAGATTTACAAATAACTTACAGGGTTTACAGAAGGTAATGGTGAAAGACTTCTCTTGAAATATTATTCCATGAAATGCTTTACTTTTGGAGAATAAATTTTCGATATCGAGAATTACGGATTTATTTTAAACACATGTCATGACGGCGAACGTGCGGAAACAAAGGTGTGTTTTCCTGTTATTTTCTCCGGTTACACACCTATGTTCCGACACCCCTATGTTCCGACACCCCTATGTTCCGACAACTCAGCCTATATTCCGACACCCCTATGTTCCGACACCCCTATGTTCCGACAACTCAGCCTATATTCCGACACCCCTATGTTCCGACACCCCTATGTTCCGACAAGTTGTTCCCGCACATTATTACTCAATTGATCAATAACAAAAACACAACTTGTATTACGCCAGGTTTCCCAGTAATTTTCGACCGGGATTAGGTTTGAACATTCATAAGATGAATTTGTACTGTTTTAAAAAGTGATGAAATCACGCATGCATTTCATTTTTTTTTTTGTGGTTATACACATGAGTATGGCTCCCCGAGGTAGCTGGCAATAAAATACTCGGTACTTTGCTATTGTTAGGTGCGTGTCCGTGTTGGTAACATTTCATGAGCCTTCAATTAATAAAAATTCCAACCACTCCTGCGTTTATTGCGCCGATGTGTAATTTCTTTCCTTTGCCCCCCCCCCCCCACCACAATTTTTTTTAAATAATAATAATAATCATAATAATTTGTTAACAATTAATAACAATAAATAATTCAGTCCTACCACCCCCTCCATTACTCAGTCCTCTTCTAAAGAAACCGAATATTTGTAATAGCAGAATCTTGTTATCTATACTATTAAAAGCGTAACCTGCGCCATCTTGGATTGAAAATTAGAAGGTCCAGTGGTATGGCATCCTTGTGGAATCCAACACGGTTGTTTGTGTGGAATTCAATACGTTTGTGTGGTTTCAGACGTCGGGTTGCAAGTCTGCAAAACCCGGATCCAAACTCGCACTTACAAGTCATGTGATTGGAGGAAGTTTGGGCGGCGACCGTGCGTCAACCACTGGTCGATGTTGTTACCAGACTTCCTAGAAATCTTTCTGACAGGCGACTCATTGGACAGTGTTTCGCAGATGGTGCTCCGGATTGGTTCATTCATTGCCCCTTGAACGCCCAGCCGCCATTCGATCCGCCCTTTTTGGTCAGGTTACTTTCGTGTTGTACTAAGCATGGTTCTCCGGATTGGTTCATTCATTGCCGCGCAGGGTCGAAAGGGTCGAAGAGGCTGGGTGCCAGGACAAATCCGAAACCAATCTCACGAATTTGACCGAATTTGCATTGAATGGATTAAGTACCGTAGATTGATGTTTCGCAGGTGACCATGTGTCAACCACTGGTCGACGTTGTTATCAGACTTCCTAGAAATCTTTCTGCGGGTGACTCATTTGTTGAAAAGATTAAATGGAGAATATTTATAAAAAAGCATTCACTTCCAAACGGCATGAGAATTATCATGATGAACAAGGATGGGATCAAACGGAAGCTTAATAATTTGGAAACATTGGGTAGGGCCGGCTATAGGTTGGAAGGTGTCTAAGGGAACTTTACAATTAATAACATATTGGGGTTGGAGGGGGGGCCTTACACAAAGAGCCATTCTGGTCAGTGTATTGTGAGTGGTGTGTTGTCTGGTTTGAGACAGGCCACCTGTTGCTTGGTGAAGAAGGTCGCCGTGGGACCACTTTAGGTTGACAGTGGGTGGCGACCTTGGACCTTTTGCCAGTAAACTCAAATGGGTACATGAATACCGTTTTAGAATACGGTCTGTTCATGGAGGTATAATGTTGCAGTTTCAGAGTTTAACCATGGCGGTAGAATTGTGAAACCATTCCTTACTCTATGGTGAAACTTATACACACACGTCAAAGCCTGTTTTGAAGCTGTAAAAAAAAAGAACTTTGCTTTGCATTTGGTCAAAGTTGTTAAGCAAAACGGCATTAAGTTTCCTTTTGAATAAGTCCATTCACAAAATTGGTTAGAGCAGTGTGTCGGTCAGGTCTCAGAATGTACATTTTGCCAAATCCATTATGAAGATTAATTTAGTCGTCGGCCCGTCGGGTTGGTTACTGATGGAGATAATATTAACAAAAGAGACCTCGTGCGGCTGAATGGGGTACATTTTTAGGAGTTTGTCTATTGACCCAAACTGGACGTAACAAACCCTAAACATGACTTGACATGCTTTCTGAAAGTGAAATAAGTTAGAGAAAATTAAGGAGTGGGGACGAGTTTATCGTTTTTATTTAGTTTGTACGATATAGGGTTCCAGAGATATGGGATGTATGGAGGTTTGTTCCTAGAGCAGCGTGAACATGAACGCGGTCAGAAATTGTGTCGTTTGTCGTTCAAATTTCGCGAGATGCAATAAGCCCAAAGTGACAATAAAACAAAACCAGACCTGCCAAGTCTCACGCATTAGGCGTGAGACTCACGCATTTGGGCTCTGTCTCACGCTCACACGCACATCAACCATTATTGGGGCGAGATCGGGAAAAAAAATTAACGACATTTTTTGTACAAAATTTGTACAAACAGAGCGCAAAATTGCAGATTGCGCACGCGTTTGCTCATCCAGTAGGTTCAGCTCAAATTCGGCAGAGCGCAAAACGCTTATTGCGCACAAGTTTGTTCCGATTCTTTTAGCAAATTCGTTGAAATGCGCTCCACTAGCGAAGACACAACAGGCAGAAGAAGTGAGCGATTGATTTTGGACATCATTTTTAGTCTATTTTTTTCAAGTTTGGAAGGATATAATCTGACACAATCGAACCTCCACATTAACCATCAACATCTCCTGTGTACCTCAAGTGAGTTTTAATTATTCTGAGGAGGCTTTTGATGCATTTTGAAACACTTTTTGTCCACAATTAAATTTCACATTGTTTTATTTATTTATAAAAAAAAAAAAAAAAAAAAAGGTTGGGCGACGATTTAAAAAAGGCCTTCTTAAACTGGCAATTTTTTCCCGGGGGGATGGGGGTTGAGCTTTGAAAAATCTCACACATAGCTAGCCTCTGGACTTGGCATCTCTGCCTGCAAAACACTTTTTTGACGTTCACGTTAAGTGCTCCCGTTATACATGCAGCCTATTGACCAGAAAGTTTACAAGACCAATTCAGATGAGAATAAACTAAAAAGAGGCCTACGCTCTTACCACCCCCGCCCCCCCCCCCCCGAAAAAAAAAAACAGTAGATAAATTAGATTTGTGGCACACAGCATGTTCCAAAAACTCGCTTTACTTATAGTGCTGTAGCAACGCTATGTATCGTGGGACGTAAAAATGTAATTTTTGACGATGTTTTTTAAAAAGGAAATGCAAGCATTATGAATGTATATTGAGTGTGTGGAGAAAGTTTTGGTAGTGTAGTACAAAAGAAACTTTAGTTATTGCTGGCTAACGGTCAGTTTCACCTATCAACGCTGATTTGAAAAACGTGTAACGTTAGGGAGGCCCAACATATTAGACCCCTATAAGGATCACGGGGGAGCCTTATAGTTTCTAGATGCATAAGGTACGTTGTCTAACCCAAAACGAGGTGGGTACAGCCACTGCAAGTAGTGGTGGACGTGCGAAATAGCTTCATTTTGGGTTAGAATTATGACGCCATGCATAAATATTGAGAGTAGAGGCGTATAACACCCTCACCCACATTTCGAATATTTGTGTAAAGGATTTTTATATCCTAGCGGGGTGCCGCGCGAAGCGCGGCATCCCGCTAGTACAAATTAAACTCCTTTATGGGACTACATAATGATAGGTTACCGGTAAGTTCATGAACTAAATTGCGAGCATGTGTAGTTTCTTCAAGTCACACCGTTTTTCTTTTTTAAAAAAATGGCTAACACAAAATATTGGTACAGGTTGTCGGAACATAGGGGTGTCGGAACATAGGGGTGTTTGGGTCGTTGGAATATAAGGGTGTCGGAACATAGGGGTGTCGGAATATAGAGGTGTCGGAACATAGGGGTGTCGGAATATAGGTTGAGTTGTCGGAACATAGGGGTGTCGGAACATAGGGGTGTCGGAACATAGGGGTGTCGGAATATAGAGCAGTCACCATTTTCTCCTGACTCCATTGACCGATTGAGCTTAAATTTTCACAGGTTTGTTATTTTATATAGAAGTTGTGATACACGAAGTGTGGGCCTTGGACAATACTGTTTACCGAAAGTGTCCAATGGCTTTAACGTTCCGCCCCTCTGAAAGACTTGAACAGCTCTCTTTGAATTTTGGTTATTCGCTCCTGTCTTCAGCCAAGCGAGTGGCTGCCTCCCGCAAGGAACAATAACCTTATAGGAATTCCAACTCTTTGTCTAGTTCATGGGACGCGAAAGAGGCAGTAGCCAGCTTTCTCATGACATCCTAGTGGAATTCAACATGGTTGTGTCGTTTCAGACGTCGGGTTGCAAGTCTACAAAACCCTTACTGGAACTCCCTCTTATGAGTCGTCTGATTGGCTGGAGTCACAAGCGATATCTCCTTACATGTGTGGTTGTCTAGCTGGTGTTGATATGGGCCACTTCGACGGGGGAAGCTGTAGGCTGCACACACAGCCATCTCTTTAGGTTTGAATTGGGTGGCGACCTCGGACCTCCATTAACATTCCAGAGTGACTCATGCGTTCGTTTAGCTTCCCCGGGTCGACCCCGGTGTGTAGCGATTTTTTTCCAGGACGAACGTGGGTAATTATTTGCCCACGTTCGTCCTTGAAAAAAAAACCCGCAACACACCGGGGTCGACCCAGGGAAGCTAAACGAACGCACACATGTTTCGCAGAGGCTAGGGGTGCATGCGCCTCAATGAATGGTCCACCATTTTGTACAGGGGGGGGGGGGTAATTTCGCGTATATTAAGGCTTTATAAGAAGAAGAAAAAATACTTGCGTCTGTTACAGATGTGTTTATTATAAATAAGTCACTCGTGACTCATGTAGGCCTACCCAACTTTCCAGCATTTTGTAAACGCATCAAACAGCAACGGCCACTGTTGCTAATATTATTATAACTTCATTTTGTTCCATTTAAAAACCCTGTACCATTGGTGGTACGATCCATGTCATCCCCACACACAGAATGTATACACGCAGAAATTGTTAGCAAAACGTTTCTTGCTATTTGTATTAAACTAATGTGACACTATCTTTGAGCAAATTGTTCACAAGAAGAAAGTGAATACATTACTGATTCTTCTCATATAACTTTTGCAAGTTAAACCTTCGAATGGGTACATGAAATTGCCGTTTATAGGCAGTGGGCACTATTGGTATTAAATTACTCAAAATAATTGTCGGCATAAAAACCTCACTTGGTAACGAGTATGGGTAGAGGTTGATAGTATAAAGCATTGTGAGAAAAGGCTCCCTCTGAAGTGACATAGTTTTCGAGAAAGTAATTTTCCACGAATTTGATTTCGAGACCTCAAGTTTAGAATTTGAGGTCTCGAAATCAACAATCTGAAAGCACACAACTTCGTGTGACAAGGGTGTTATTTCTTTTATAGTTATCTCGCAACTCCGATGACCAATCGAGCTCAAATTTTCACAGGTTTGTTATTTAAAGCACATAGTGAGAAACACTAAGGTTTGTTATTTAATGCATATAGTGAGAAACACCAAGTTAGAAGAATGAATTTGACAATTACCAATTAATAGTGAGTGTTTTCACAGAGTTACGAACTTTGTAAAAACATCAACGGCTGTTTTGAAGCTGTAATGAACATTCCATTGGGCAAAAGTTCTGAGAAGCAACAAAATTGAAAGAACTTGAAGCAGTTTGGTCAGGACTCATGATGTACATTTTGCCAAATCCGTTTGTATACAAACGACTAAGCCATAGGGCGTCGGGTTTTGTCGGGCGTCGAGACTGTACACTGTAAAAAATTTGTGTGAATTCACAGTAGCTTTTTTGTTGGAAAGAATCAAAAATGAACAGCAGAAGTTGCCGTTTTCCTATTTCTCTGTGAATATACAAAACATATGCAGTCTCTAAACAGTGTGCTCCTATTCTCTGTAAATTTAAAGTAAGTCTGCTGTTGTAGGAACATTTTGTGACGGTACAGTGAACCCTTGAGGATTTGACACATTCTGCTGTTTCTGAACAGCCGGGTTGTCCTCTAACAGAACTAACTGCACTCTGATATAGCAGCTAATTGCCTTCCATTCTTAGCCACTATAATAAACTGCGGATTTAGGCTTTAATATCAGTGCTGGAAAGGGAAAACTACGGCCCTCATCATCGGTGTGGCGTGGGCGGGCATGTGTGGTGTAGGCTACTCAGTAAAGTAAAAATTGGAATGAAGA
The DNA here is from genome assembly GCF_032118995.1 of Asterias amurensis. Taxonomy (NCBI): domain Eukaryota; kingdom Metazoa; phylum Echinodermata; class Asteroidea; order Forcipulatida; family Asteriidae; genus Asterias; species Asterias amurensis. The sequence continues at coordinate 7,023,634 of NC_092651.1, forward strand.
CTCGTAGGCCCTAGTAGCCTAGAGCTAATTTTCGTCCGAAGATTACAGGATATGCCCCTACTCATGTAAAAAAGCATTGCATTTACTATCATAGGAACATTGTGGTGTCGGACTAGAAAGCTCTGAACTTTCCTTGGTTCATTGATAAAAAATTCATTTAACAGAGATCGTCCCCCCCTAGCGTATCACACTACAGTGATTTTTCCCTGGTGGCCCTCAAATTTTTGCATTAAACAAAGAGAAGACGGGTACCATTACGAAGTTCTTGTCGTCTTCTGTGTGTGTGCGCGGCAAAAAGGGGAAAAAGTGATCAGCAGGAACTGGTTCAGACCGGCTGGATCTTCCGCCGTAGTTTGTGCGCGTGCGCTCTCTCCACCATCACGTCACATTGTGCGCTCACTTAACTTTTGGAAGAGTTTGTACTTGACCTTTGCTGATCAGTTTCCACGACAAAAAAATTACAGGTAAGATTAAGAACACTATTCTGTGTTATTAATATGAATATTATTACTATTATTGTAAGTCACATGGTTAACATAAGCCTAACGCTCGTTAGGCTTGAACATAAAATATGACAATTGGAAAATTTATCATGTTTAGCGACAGACGATCGTCAGATCGATGATAGACGTGATAGATGACAGATTGTGTGTGTTTGTGTGTGTGCATGCATAACGTCAACACAACACACACAGACAGGCTGCATGTGGATTTGGGATGATTTGTTGTTTGCCATGGTCCATGGACATGAATTATAAAGTTGTTTTTCTGGTTCTGGAAATGTCTTGTCTTTTGCTTTACTAGCTTTCCAATTTCAGTTAATTAAAATTAGCCTACCCTCTGGCTCTAGTTTACTAGTAGTATTTTACAACATGTCTAGTCGATCATCTGACTGACAATACATTATACATAGATGTCTTACTCTTAGTAACACTAATTACAACTAAAAATCAGCAAATTAATTCAGTAAAATGAAAATGAATGTGATTATTTCAGTCACAATTTTTTATACTAAAAATTCCTACACTAGGCCTAGGCCTACCTATTAACCTTACTACTGTTTTTTTACTTGGTTGGCAAGCTGATTTATACTAAACTCACTGTGGTGAACATATGAGCAGATGAGGATGCATTAAAACACATTTTTTAGCCTGGCATGCCAGGGGCCGATTTCACAAAGCAATAAAATTCATCGCATGACAAATTTTCAGTATCACCATAGAGATTTGTATTGTGACATCACACTTTACTTAGCAACTACGATTGATTTGAAGTTACGATCAATTTGAGATCTTTGTGAAATCGGCCTCTGGTCTGGTAATGGTATAGTAAGTGACGATCCATTTTGTTTGTATCTTTTTGTCGATTGAGTGCTACTGCTAGTAGTAGTACTGTGTAGTACTGTTCTGTAGTAGTAGGTTTGTTCACAACCGCTAGAGGGCGCTGCGCGCGCTGGACCAATTTCCGTTAATGAAAACTGTGCCGCGATCTCAAGTAGTGCGCCAATTATTTAATAACTAATGGATCAGTTGAAAGTTTTCTTTAAATACTTTTCAAGTGGGAACATCTTCCAGTTCTGACTTAACCAGATATATTCGGCATTTGTTTATAGACAAAAGGTACAAGTACAACATCAATATTAAACCCTTACTTTTCAATATCATGAAATAACCAGTGAAAAATTCATCGTGTTTTATATGCTCTTGTTATGAGAAATGCTGACAACAGCTTAAAGGGACACAAAGTATAGCAGTGTCATGGTAATTACCAATGTTGTAAATGGCCTCTGGTATTTATATATTTTGAATAATATACATGTTTGTGATTTGTTTTCTTTTTCTTTCTGTATAAAGGAAACTGCAAGAAGCTCTGACTTTGACTGTGACACGGATAGCCCTGTACTGGCCTATGCAGGTAAAAAATACCTTCGAAAATAACTGACATTTTAGTTCCCCAATTTAATTTCACCATTAATAATAACTTGAACATTGAATGATAATTTTCTCACCTGAAGTACATTTGAGTTGAAAATCAATCATACTTAAATTTTTGTGCATATGCTTACAAGGATAAGTATAGTATTACTGATGGAACTATGGTGTTTCCCATACTTAATAAAATCAATCTTAAATCAGATGGTTTATTGTTTCCAATAAGACATTTTGTCTACAGCTTTGTGCTCATATTTGAAATTGTAAAGTGAACTTGCCAACATTTTTCTTAAAAACTTAAACTCCCACACCCTGGATCATCTGAAAAATACTGCAATATTTTGTGGTCAACAAAAAATGTCACCGATTCAACATTTTAAGCCCACAGATTTCCTATGCTCATTAGACTTACCCCGTGTGTCTTAAAAATATTAACTGTGGGTAGATGTAAATAAAGATTTGGTAAAAAAAAATACCTCATTTTATAACCTAAACTGGTCCTTTTGTTATTTGCATTTGCAAATAAATTGATGTTTGTTTAAATGCTTGTTTCTGCTGCAGGTGACAACCCCTTCCTGAGCGCAAAATGTGCAGTCTGCATCGAAAGGAATCCACTACTCCATTGCAGTGATCTTCTCAAGGGTCTTCAGATGTGGTTCGTGGTGTTCTATGTTTTCAATCTACAATACCCACCTAATATTGCAGCTACTCTTGAGTTCATGCAAAGGTAATTATTTTGAAGCACTTGTATTATTCTTCATTTTGGCCAAGTGGAAACAACTGCAGTTCAACTGCACTTAAAGAGCGGCTTTAATGTGACGTACTCATTTTCCAATAGATATAGTCCTCATGTGAGTGGTGAAAAAATTACAAGTCTCTTACCTCATGTTAAAGTGGTGTAATTGCCATTCTATTCGATACCCTCCAGTGCAAAATTTGTCAACGTTCAAAACATCCTACATGACATCATTCAAGAGAAAAATGGGTTCATTTTTGTACCGGTTGTTTTGGTTCATTCGTGACTTCAATTTGAAACATGACGTCATTGGATTATCAACAACTAATGAGTCTTTTCCATCCAAGGAGGCATTTTTGGAAAATAAGTATATCACAAAATTGAATTTGACATGAAAGACCCTCTTTAACTGTGTGATTAAGTCTACAGTGCACAATCCAATAAATTCAGTAAAACTGTTGGAATAAATCAACCACAATTATTTTGTTCATAAATGCCAACAAAGATACAACCGCTTTTGTTCCAGTTAGTTTACCTGCCAAACTTGTGTGACTTAAGACATGCAAGTGTAAACCGAAATGAATACTTATTTTACACGGTACTGCAGCAAACAGTGCAATAGTGTAATGGAGCATAAAAGTTGGATTTTTGCAAAAATTAGTTGTTGTTTTTTTTCTGAGTGTGCTTACCCCCCATGAACATTTTGTTTGCATTTTTTTTTTCTGTTCTGTGGATTCAGTGAACGTTTTTGAGTCTAATGGTACCATGTTAGAAGAGTTTGTGAGCAGCCAAATTAGTTTTACACGCAATTTCACACCGTACTGCAGCTGACTGTACGATGGGGGGGGGGGGGGGGGATAGACGCTTTTGACTGGCATGGTGCAGCGCAGGGTTAAGAGCAATAGTCAAAAAAGAAAACAAACATTTTTTAACAAACATTTTCCCTCAAGAGTATTTACTACTGTTAACTTCCTTTAAGACTACAATGTGTTTAGAACAATGCCCATCAACGAGTATGACAAATAAGCATAATCATACAAATCAACTTTAAAGTGGATACTGGCATACAGAATTAGATTGATGTGTATAATGTACAGTTTTGTATCTTTTTTATGTGCAGACTGCTGTTCAAGATTAGACCGGAAAGAGGCAGCAAGAGGTCCTCCAACACCAAAGGAGGGCCCAATAACAAAGTTGTACAACTTTGTACCAAGCTGAAAGACTTTGAAGAAATGTGGGTGGTGTAGAAGTAAAACAGTTCAGATAGCACTAAAGTTGAATGTTTTTTTTTTAAACAGCACTACATGGTGTATGTAACAAAATTCCTGAGTGTTTTAGCTAGTTTTCTTGTTAAAGTGAACGCTTTAACTGTTTTTAACTGTTTCACTCTTGAATTAACAAGCAATAAAGTAGGATAGGTTTGTCTCAGTTCATGACCCCCCCCCCCAAAAAAAAAAAAAAATAAATAATAAATAAATAAAATAAAAATAAGCTTTGAAATTTCATAAAATTTACTTGGTGTGACAAACATGTAAAAAAAAAACACTAACTGGGGGAATTTTTTTTTTACAGATGTTCGCTGTTACCCTGTTGGGCTTAATATCTGTGTTTTTCTCCATGCACTGATGTGTTCAGCACTGCATACTCAGTACTGGGTATACAGTGCTTATAATCTACATCAGTGTATGGATAAAAACACACAATTATAATTCTTTATCACCGATGCAAAATTAACATGAACATTTTCTCTTGGAACCAGTTCAAGTATGTACTGTATTTAATGTTTTTATAAGTATTATTGCTGCAATGCTTATAATAGACAGATTGAAATTGTATAATCATTAAAGACTGAAAAAATCTTCCCTTTTAAGTAATTTTAAACAATGTGAAAAACACAATTTTATTCAAAAACATCACCTTCAGTACACATTTGCACACTGGCAGAAATTTAGACAAAAGGCCTATACTTATGAAGTTGGAAATACTGAGCCAGTGTTTCCATTGTCCGATCATTTGAAACTGTATGTAAGTTGCCTCAAGCCGACCTTTGGGGGTTCAAAATTTTGGCAAACTTTGATTGATTTTCGATAAAGGGGCACTTCAGACCAAAACATTTCGCAGGATGCTTACAACCATGATCATCTTTGTAACAGTAGTCTTTAGGTTGAAAATGTTACACCATTTGTTATCAAGGTCATCACCAGTGTATGAACCTACCCCTAATTAATAGTTTCTCTTGAAACAATTTCCATTATGAATTGAACACAAACGTAGTACGAATCGTGTTTTTGTTATTGATGCAATATTTATGGACAATAGAGACTGGTTGAAGTCGGTAATGTGTAATAGTTAAAACATGCAGAGTTGTTCACTTATTTAAAGAGGAAGGGAAATGAGCAATTCATTTTTTGTGATGTACTCCTTCTTTTCCAATAGATAGAGTCCTTATGTGATCAGTGGGGAAAAATATCTCTAACCTCACTTTAAAATGATGTAAATGGCCCTTGTATTCGATAACTTTCCGGGGCAATGGTTATCGAATACAATGGCAATTTACACCATTTTACAAGAGTAGAGACTTGTAACTTTCCCCCAATCACACGGGGACTCTACCAAAATTGAATTGGTCATTTCCCTTCCTTTAAGTCATTTTAAACAATAAATTATTTAAAAAAAAAGTATTTAAAAGTATTATTCCTTGTGTACATTATGACGACAGTTGCATTATTTTGAGTGAATTTCAATTAAAGTTGAAAAAACTGTTAATGTTTTGTGAAACTGAGATAAAACGTGTGTGATATGTCTTTTATTTTCTTGTTTGAATTATATTAATGAGAGGGTGGTCAAGGTAGCAAAACAAAGCATTGTGTATACACAGAAGATTGGTCATCCTATGTGACATAACAGAGATTCAACGTAAACGCGCAGAAAGCAGTGTATGTTCTGTCACAGAGAGTTGTTCGTGTACAAAACACTATGTTGATGAACAAAATCCTTCAAATAAATCTACTGTTGTGCCACAGAGCTTCTACATTTTAGCCAACATCAATTACAGTGGATTGTGCTGTGAAGGTACAGTACACATCACAGGAGATTCTGATGTTGATGCACAGTGGAAAATCACAGTTGAATCTTCTGTAGACAAAAGTAGCCTCCGTAATGCCAATTGACAAAACAAACTACTGTAAATTAACAACATTTTTTTTAACAGTGTAGTTATTCAAGACCAATAAAATTACCGTTCCTATTTAGTTTGTATATTATTTATGCATGAGCTACGTCACAATGCTAATCCAAAACGAGGCGATGGGCGCAGCCACTGCAAGTGATAGGGGAAGTGCGCACATAGCCTCATTTTGGGTAAGAATTATGACGTCATGCATAAATATTAAGAGAGCATAGGGTTCCAGACATATGATCTCCAGAGATATGATAACATAATAAAATTTGATGTTTTGTCAGGGAACTTCGTCACGCGGGGTGCGCGCCCCGGCGGATGTTGACCAGAAAGTTTACATGACAATTAATTGATATGAGAATAAACTAAAAATTAATGAGCCCGACGCTCTGTTACCTCCCCCAAAGCGGTGGTCAAAACAGTAGATTAGATATCTGTTGCACAACATGTTCCGAAAACTCGCTTATTCAGTATTTGGTGCTCCGACAACTTTGTATGTGTCATTGGACGTACGCTTGATAAATCACGATGAATGGGGCCCAAGATTTACCAGCGAAAAACTATGTTTACCGGTGAAAAACAGTGTTCATCGAGATAAACTATGTTAATATCATGTGACAAACATGAAAATCGGTGGTAAACACTGTTTATCGAATTATTTGGCAGATGGCTTGCCATAGGAAGCGCGGCATCCCGCTACTAGTAATATAGACTGTGCAAGTCTCGCGCAGATTTGAACTTCCGGGACCATTGTGGTCCCAACCTTATGGAGTTTTACGTTGGGGAGATTTTGTTTCGTCCATTACTTTAGTTTAATATAGTTTATTACCATAAAAATGACATATGTTGTTAAAAATGTAATGCTAATTAACAACATATGTAAAAGTAAAAATAAAGTCAACATAAAAACAAAGAAAAACCGATATTTAAACTTGACCTCAGGTCAGGTTACTTGTAAAAAATTAAGAATTTGTGCCCATCTCCGATCACGAAACTTACGCAGACGCTTGTTTTGGCCGCGCGGGATGGAAAGCCTTTTCATTGGTCGCTTAGGCGTCGGCTTCCTCTTTAAAATGCGTCACGCGTTTATCTAACGCCCTTGCGACCATCGTGCGTCCGCGTATAAATAAGCTTTCAGTAGTTTCACATTCGGGCGTAGATTTACAAAAGGGGTTTAAAAACATTTAAGATCAAACAAACATCCTTGTCCCAGAGTTTTACTTTTGTCTATACATAGACTTTAACCGATAATTGTGTATTTGTTTAAAAAGCTAAAACTAATTTAAACAAGCTCTAATGGGTATTTTTGTTGTTCAGATTCGGCATTAAGAAAAAATTAAAGCAAAGATTTGATTCATAAAAAAATTAAGTTATTCAGTTGTCGTGTTTTCTCGCTCCGGTGCGCGCGAGACTTGCACAGTCTATAGACCTTTCCTTTGTTTACAAACATTGGGGCGAAACCAGCGCATGCGCAGTTTCTGGTTGGCAATTTACTTTATAAAATGTCGCCTGACGGTGGAGACTTTGGGCTTACAACTTTATAGTACAAACAAGTCGCTATAGAATCGTACAGTAATTTCGTGAAGAATTTCAGATTCAGCAGTCAGGGATGACAGTTGTGAGTGCTTGGGTTTTGATTAAAACAACTGGATCTGTGGTTCTGCGCAACTGTGTGTATGCGTGGCAGGGTAAGCCTCTCTAGTCTCTGTCACGTTAACCTTGTTACTTGTTGACGTTCTTTATTAAACTTTTATCTTAGGCAAGCGGGCATTTTAAATTTGTATTTTCATTTAAATTGTTTTTAATTTCAAACTAGGCCATGGAGGTAGGCCTCCATGACTAGGCATAGGGCCTATCTCTGTTATTTGGGGGAACAGCGTGAAAAATACGTAGGGACCTACACATATTTATACCGGACCACTGTTACTGAAGATAGTGTTTCCTCAAGCAAACTCGCCCCACCGACCAAACTATACATACTGTGGACAATCACTCAATATCCGGATGTACTCCTAGAACTATTCCGGTTTCGTCTGCTATCGTCTCCCATATTGCGGTTTCGTCTGCTGGGCCTATCGAAGTTTCGTCTGCTATCGTCTCCCGTTACTGGAGACGATAGCAGATGAAACCGAAATAGTTCTAGGAGTAATCCGGATGATGGTAATCTAGCTTACTCGCCCATGAAAATGTCATCCTCGGGCAAGGTCACCCCAATAAGCAGATCATCTCCCAACGCCTGCCTATTTACAAGTATTTATTTTCAATTTCACTTATGTATGAATGAAAATAATGTGTGTAAGCAAAATAACGCTTTTCATCCATGAACCCTTTAGGCACCCACCAGTATTAAGCCATTTGACTCACACCACTTCCCAGTCATGATCTTTCAGAGTTTTCATTATAAAAAAAGAAACGCTTTAAGTTTGCTTCAGTGACCATGGCGACTTGAGAAATAATTTACAGTTAATCCAAGCCAGGGGGCGACTTTGGCGGGGGTTGACAGTGCTAGGGGCGAGCTTGCCAGGGGGCGCCTTTGTTGAAGGTATGTTTTTCGGGGCGGTCTTATTTCCTAGGCTGAGAGTTGTCAATAGATGTAGATTTGGGCACGTAACCTATAGCGCTTAGAGACTTTATTTTGTATTATGCGCTATTATAAGAACTGTTTGTTATTATTATTATTATTATTATTATTATTATTATTATTATTATTATTATTATTATTATTATTATTATTATTATAGGCTACCAAAATAATAACAAGTCCTGTTTTTTCTTTTTGCTTTTTAATCAGCATTGGAGAAGCGTGTAGTACTGTTCAAGTTGGAGGCAGCAAAACAGCTGGAGTATATGACCCAGGCCATGAGTATACAACCATGTACTGTCAAAGATCTTCATTTTGTTAAGATTCGAGTACTTTTTCAAAATTAGTTATGTGACATTATTCTACTCATTTCTCAAAAACTACAGCACCTCAGTAAGTAATATTTTAAGGGAGGCTTTCTACTATCATTATCTTCAAACTGTGGAAGTGTAATGTAAATTTGTGGACATTGTGTTTTGTGTTAGAAAAGAGTACATAGACCCTAAACCATGTTATGACAGGTGTGGACAGATCAGGTCAGTAAAATCTAACGTGGATGTCACTTTAAAAGCCACTCTAGAAAGTCTTGATCTGTACACACTTCGACAAATTAATCCAGATGCATGTATATTTTCTCTCCTTCCAAAAGAAGATGATAAGGAAACGGTCACCTTCAGAAAACGAAAATAACATGAAAATTAAGCGGGAACAACAATAAAGAAGGTCCAACAATGAGATCAAGCTGTGTGCACAAAAATATTAATTTAATTTTTTGAAACAGTTTAAATAAATGTACAGTTTTTTAGCAAAATATAGGACAATAATATGTTTTAAATACATTTGTTCCTCGGAGAGGTTAAAGGCACTGGACACGAAGAACCATTCAATGGTCAATGTATCATATGAAAGTTGATAACTTTTCCTATCCCTACCAAATAGCAATGTACCACATTGAGAGGGGCTATCTCGCCTGTCCTGCAGTTGTGCATGGATCTATAAACAATGATGAACCCACCACTCGGTGACCTACATCCTGGGCACCCTCGCATCTACATCCTGGAAATGCATGTCCATGCCTGGGATGTAGGTTATCATGTGGTGGGTTCATAATTTAATATTTCCATGCACAGCCGCAGGACAGAATGATGAGATAGCCCCTTTAATTTGTGACCTTAAATTTTGACCAAACTAGGGCAATACATCTTTAAAAACAAATTTATTAGTGTATTACTTGTACATATTTTTTAACAAAGATAATTTATTCTACCTTTAATCTTGAAGTCTAAATATGTATAATTTTAACAAATTATATTTTACATATAAATAAGTTATAATAAATAAATTTGGATAATATGAATAAACAATTTAAAACGAATACAACCGTGTTTGTATCCTGATTTGATTTGTGAATGTGCATGCAGGATCAATTACTGTAGGGCCTTTTTAGACATCATAGAAACAAATTGAAATCCACAAATACTTGATTTATTGTGTTGTAGCTGCAGCTGAATATCAAAATCAAACCTGCATCAACCCATAATAGTAATAACCAGTTTTTATGGAGTGCTTTTCACACCCATAGGGCGTCTCAAAGCACTTCCAACATTATTCCCCCTGGTCATCACTGTGCATTAATTCAGTTCTCAAACCATCTCAGCTCCATGAGAAGTATACAGCATGTGAAACAATAACAAATAATTGTATGTGCTACTCGGCTAAATCAATCACAAGATCCATCTCTGCCATCACAGGTATCAATTTACCCCTGGGTGGAGAGAAGCAATTACAGTTTAAGTGTCTTGCTCAGGGAAACAAGTGTCACGACAAGGATTCAAACCCACACTGCTGAACAGAAGCAACAGAGCTAGTCTATTTAAACCTTGTTTCCTCTTTACCCACATAATTCTATTTAACAAGTGTTGTGATGTAAAGTAGCTGTCTTTGCTTGAAGTTTGAGATCTGATGTGTGTTGTGTAAACAATTCAAAACAGTTGATTATTACTGTAGCTTTCCTCAATTTAATTCATTTCTTGAAAGCTTTTGGAAGATATCTTCTTGCTGTGTGTCTGTTAGGCCATGTGATCAATGGATTCAAGCAAGACGACATGTTTTTTATCCACAAACTAAATACTTTAGAAGCACTCGATCTCAACAAAAGCCTCCTCTTCCCAACTAGGCCATCCGTCGACTTGTCTTGACCCCAAGTCGAGTTGTCCGACGGTTGAATAAATCATCCGTCGAGTCGTCCGAACCGTTGAGTTGTCTGAACCATCGAGTTGTCCGAACGGACGAGTTGTCCGAACGGACGAGTTGTCCGAACGGACGAGTTGTCCGGCGGACGAGTTGTCTGGTCTCCGTTCTCCTGGTCACAAGGCGGACATGGGTTCGGGTTATTACAATGTATCTTTAACAGGCTGACTAAATAATGGTGGTGATGAAGCTTTCCTGTCTAATTTCTCCTTAGAGGGCTCTTGTGTTGTTGTTCCTGGTATTACTCCATTGCTGTATATAACAAAAAAGAAAACAAAATAAAAGGTTGTGATAACCTCTGTAGTAAAGCCTCAAAGTAGTATACAGAAAAAAAGTCTTATTCCATAAATACCTATAAATTAATTATTATAATGGAAGTGTAGGAAATAATAACCTAAGGAATTTAAACCCTTTGTTCATTGTTTCCACCAGGTGTAGAATCAACCGATAACTAAACTAGCCTAATTCCTTCCTTAATTAATTACCTGAACAAAATTTTTAACATGTAAAAACTAAACGTTAAATAAAGTAGGCCCCTTCCATTCTGACTTTTAAAACGACCAGTTCATTGGCAAGAGACGGTAACCCTTCTTTATATCTTTGCGAGCAAAATGTGGATACATGAAAATGTGTGATACTCGTGTTGTGGGACTGTGTGAAAATGGAAGAAAAAATGCACTATTCTCTATATAATTCTCTAAACAATTTTTGGGAGGTAGCTGGAACAGGAAGAAAATGTGCGATGTCTCAAAATGTATTATTATGAGAAAACTGACAGTTCTGTGTGACATTCCAATGATTCTTTCGAATCAATATGAATAATCCAACCATCGAGGAAAACGCTTACTAACAACATAGACTAGAGTCTGTCCTTGCTAACAATAACACAGAAATAATGAATGATTTACCAGACACAATTTGTTTCCACAAAGTGATCACACCATGCATGCATGCATGCATATCCGGTCATCATGTCGTGACTGTTGCCAATCTATCCTGTTGCGCTGGCGGACGTGTTTCGGCATTTATCCACGCTTTATTTTGATCCTGAAACTTGTCAACTTCAGAGAAGCGAAAGAACTTTAACCCTTCTTTTGATCCGAACCAATTTTTGCAGCAACAGCGGCTAAGAATCATGATTATTCGACTGTAAAGTTCGTATCTGTATACATTTGCACACAAGTAAACAAACTTTTGCCAACCAAGATGGCGGAATTGTTTTGTCACGTGACTCGTAACGTGTCAAAAGAAAGGTCTATTGGGAGATCAATGTTCTATTTCTGTGATATAGATCAACATAGTCTTGGCCCAAGACGATGGTGCTTGATTCTGGATAGTGTACTACGCGCGGTTGAATCGCCAAAGCGCGCCCGCCACGGTATGATTTAGTTACGTGGACGGCTCGAAATCTAGGCCGTGTCCGAAACGGCTAATTCGGCTACAGCTACGGCTAGATCGCGCGCGTCTGCCTATTCTTCAACACTGGTAGACGCGCTGATCTATACGTAGCTGTAGCCGAAGTCGTCGTTTCGGACACGGCCTTAACTACACTCTGCCGTCCACGTAACTAAATCATACCGTGGCGGGCGCGCTTTAGCGATTCAACCGCGCGTAGTACACTATCCAGAATCAAGCCAAGACTAAGATCAACAGGGCCTAATTTCATAAGCACAAAAATTTGCTTAGCATGAAATTTATTTCATGATAAAAACAAGATTACCAACCAAATTTCCATTTGCTGTATGTTACTTCTTACTTGGTATTCAGCTGGTGTATTCTTCTCCTGAAAAAGTCACGTGGAAATTTGGTTGGCATTCCTGTTTTTAACAAGGGAGAAATTTCATGCTAAGCAATTTTTTGTGCTTAGCAGCTCTTTGAAACTGGGCCCAGCATGTTAGCTTCAGTAGGAAAGCACGTGACCAGGCAGACGGCGCGAGAATGGTTCAATGGGCGTGAATAGCAACGAGTGCAATTTAGTGGTATGCTCAATCTGAAGACTGCGCTCAATTTCGCTCAATCTTCAGCTTGACTGTCGAAATCCACTAACAGTGCGCAATGTGGGAGCAGTGTGACCGCGCCAGCGCTTGGAGTCATGGTGACTGGAGACTGGCAATCTTTTCTGAGCGGCAACTTTGGATTTTATACGTGAGCACTTTTGTTTTTCTTTCCCAAGAAAGAAATATAAATATGCGGGCTTTTACGAACTATTCGAACTGGAGATAATTATTTTGCGCAAAACGCCAAGGCCAAAACTATTCAAAACGAGCAGCGCAATCTGCCATATTGAGCAAATTCTTAAATTGCGCCCAATGTACGCACGTGTTGAACGTTCACAATAATAAAGGCGATCTGCTGTAGACACTGTATGTTGGTTGGCAATTGGTAGCATGCAGTAGTACTAGTTGTCGTAGTAGTCGTAGCACATGCACTGTCGTAGTAACTCAGCCAAAGTAAGGTGACTGCAGAGCTTGCTTTTATTATAATTTTTGTGGAAACCTGAGTACAGCAGCAGCAAAGCATACACTATGGCTGGTGAGTATGTAGCTTGCCCTGCACGGGTCTTAGGTTGGAATTTAAGATTTCCGTATCTCGATTCTCTGTGTAGTTCCACTTGTCATCATGCTTGTTAATTATAAAAAAGCGCCATTTTTCGGTAGTTCATCGAGTTGCAATAGCGTAACCCTCCTTCTGGCGGCCGTCGGTATCTCTGAATCTGAACTATATCCTCCGATACCCCAAATCTGCGCGTTACAAATATTCCTGCAGGCACCTTTCCTGCCGCGTAACTTTTTGTTTACAAAACGCAATGACATAATTTTTTGATTTCATGAAAGTAGGTCTATACAACATAATCTTCAATCTCCCGCAAAGATGGGACAAATCGTAGCCCTGGTAGGACGTCAGTCAGTGCGGAAAAGTTTCCGTATGGCGCCACCACTGTTTCATTCGAAATAAAATAATATAGTATCTAATTTACCTGATTGATATATCCCTTTTTGTAAAAATGAGTGAAAAAGTCGTGGCGCCATACGGAAAGTTATTGTTTAAATAGAAAGCTGGTCCCATGAGTAATTTGATAGTAAAAAAATTATTGCCATCCCATGTAGGATCATTATTCACAAAGTTATGCTCGTTTAAACGTTGCTTTTTGGGGGAGGGTGTCTGTCATATATTTGAATCAATTATTTTTTAGCGCACATACACAAAATTGGTATCAATGGAAAGCTTGTCCTATATAAAAGTTGATAGTAAAAAAAATACTGCCATAGGTTCATTATTCACAAAGATTAGTTGCGATAACGAGGTTGTTTCGAGCGGAAACAGTTGATCTGGTCCAACACGTACAATTTCGACAGCTAGTCACCAGATTTGCCCCATTTTCACCACTTTCAAAAATCATGACACAAATTCTGAGGGTACGAACTTAATCCGCAGTGTCTAATGCAGCCTGCCATAATACTCAAAACACCATTTAGGAAACATTTTGAAGAAAAATTGACAAAAACTTACCACTTTTTCATCGATGAAGTTTGCCTTTTTTTACCTGTGACAGATACAAATACCCAAAAGGGGCGGATCGGTGGACTCGCTAATAAAGGTTCTTTACAATGCGAACACAAGTTTGACTACAATTTTCTTTATTTTTTACCTGATTTGAGAAGCTGAAATTCCGCTCATATTTTCTTAGTGTCCCTCACTATATTCTCAACGAGTTCACAGCTAACAAATATATCCATTGAAGAAATTATATCAGAAAATATGTTGAAGTTCTGCACTGGCGATGTTGATCATCGTGTACCAATAGATAGTAAGAGCCTACTCGTAGAACTATTTCGGTTTCATCCGGCTATCGTCTCCCGTAACCTCCTCTAGGTTTATAATTCTCACGCGTTAAACGATGATGGTTCAATCATTGTTCAATTAATTTTGGAATCAGAAATCTCTCTTTATTTTAATTTTAATCTCGCCAAAATTAGGTTTTATGTGTCCTTTGATATCTCAATGTCCGAGGGGGCGACCAGAGAACCCACTCCGAAATCTCAAAAATGTTAAAAGTTATAAATTCTTACCGTAATTCAGTCCCCAAATACTCCATTTTACCACTACACTACAAATGCTGATTGTCCCCGAACTCTGCCGAACGCATCGCGAAGTCACGACACATGACGAGCTTGCGCATATTATTTTTTTCCAGGACAAACATGGAGAATTTTCGCACACGTTCGTCCGTCCTAGAATTAAAAAAAAAACTTGATCCGTGCTTTGTGTACAAAACATATGGACACACGTCTAGGAATCAGCCACGATTGTCCTAGGAAAAAAATAATATGCGCACGCTCGTCACGTGTCGTGACTTCGCGATGCGTTCGGGGACAATCAGCATTTGTAGTGTAGTGGTAAAACGGAGTATTTGGGGACTGAATTACGGTAAGAATTTATGAGATTTCGGAGTGGGTTCTCTGGTCGCCCCCTCGGACATTTAGATATCAAAGGACACATCTAGAGCCTAATTTTTGCGAGATTTAAATAAAAATAAAGAGAGATTTCTGATTCCAAAATTCATTGAACAATGATTGAACCATCATCGTTTAACGCGTGAGAGATATAAACCTTTGAGGTTACGGGAGACGCTAGCCGGACAAAACCGAAATAGTTCTAGGAGTAGTAAGAGCCCAAGTGCGCATGGCTTTGAGTACAGTGCATTATCTTGCCGCAATTCGCCGTCAAAACAGGGTAGGTGCCGTTAACTGCAACTGTGAAGGTGGAGGCACAGAGTCGCAGTGTTGACAATGGCCGATAGAGGCATCTTTAGGAAGACGAGGATATGATTAGTGCTGGGCGAATAGTGAAATTTTGTTATTCGGATACCGCTGACCAACTATCCGAAATTAACCGGATATTCGAATACCCTTTTTCCGCCGCTAGAGGGCACTAAAAAAAAAAAAAAAAAAAAAAAAAAACTTTTTTTTTTTTTTTTTTCCAACTAGTAGTTGATATTCGGTAAGCGCTGCCAACTATCCGAAATTAACCGGATATTCGAATACTTTTTCCCCGACTTACTGCTTAAGTGGTTTACAGCATGTAGGACTACTCTCTTATCTCTTTTATTATTACATCGGTCGTTGCATTAATCATCATCAGCGGAAAGCCGGCCTCAGGTCGACCTACTTTCTTGCGCCCACAACAAACAGTCGGCAACGCGCAGGCAAAATATATGTCACACACACAACTAACTAGCACTAACAACAATAGTCCTAAACAACAACCCTTCCCCCATGCTCGGACGCAGTGTGAGTGTGTGACCCCAAAAGCCCAAAATGATAAGTCAGTGGCCGACTGTTTTTTGTTGACACAAGGGGAAGGTCGACCTGGTCGGCTCAGATCAACGTCGTGTGTGTGGATTACAAAACGGCCATACTCCATTCACAAGTTTTGCACGGCCAATCAGATAGCAGGACTGGGTTACATGTGAGAGCCAATAGAAAACTAAGTCATGTTGAAGTGCGGACCTTCTGCTGTAGAAAACGTCCAGCGCCCTGCACTATGGTTAATGTCAACGCCCCTCTGATGAGTGACTGACTAACACAATGACTCCATGCTTCTAGTGACTTCACAGGAATTATAAACAACCACGTTGAAATAATAAAATAATGGAAAGGAAGAAGGTTCTCACGGTTTTGTTGTACAATTACTTGTAATTACGTCAGACTCAGCACAGAACTTTAACCCACAAAGAAAATACACTTTCACATTTCTTTCAGAAACTGAATATAATACTATTTATTAAACCTTCTCTGCTGGATAATGCATACACATTTCTTTTACTAGAAATAGTGGTTTTTCTCAGAAACGGGATGACTGACAAGTGACAAATGACAAATAAACGGGATGACAAATATTTATTAAACTTTCAAAGGTGGTTTTTTAAGTTTAGGTTTGTTTCCTTGATAATTTAAAGTTTTAAACAGATGGGTTTGTTTTTTTAGAAATGGGATGACAAATATTTAATAAACGTTCAAAGGTGGTTTTTTATGTTGAGGTTCGTTTCCTTGATAATTTAAAGTTTTAAACAGATAGTTTTTTTTTTAGAAATGGGATGACAAATATTTATTAGACTTCAACAATCAACAGTAGTTTCAAACTCAACAGGTAGATTTGTACGTGCAGTTTTGTGCACAGCTAATCAGCCATCGTTTACAAATACGACAGGCTTACCTGACTTATATAGGGAGAACAACTCTAGATAATTAACGAAGGTTGTCGTGGAGAAAAGTAAGGTAGCGGACATTACTCGGGAGGAGGCATGATCGCTTAGCACTGACAATGTTGCCGGCACTGCTAAACAGCCGCTCGGATGGCACACTGGTAGCAGGTATGCATAAAAACTTACGCGCCATCCTCCCAAGTAATTTAAATCTGGGCTCGTTTATTTTCCACCATGAAAGGGGGTCACCGTCAATGGGGATGATTGGGTCTGCAATGTAACGGCGAAGTTCTTCAGTAGCCAAAGCTCCGGGTGCTGTATCTGTGGGCTCTGATTGTTCATACAAGTCGGCGAAAAGTGACGCAAATTTGGTCCTCTTTGGGGGCAGTGCATTTGCGGGAAGTGCGTCCGTTTCAGTAGCACCAGCTGCGGCGATTTCTGTCATCTTCTCAATGACTTGATCTTTGAGTCCTTGCCAATCCTCAGGCTCAAGGAACGGGAGGCTTTTGAATCGGGGATCCATGAAACTGCAGACTTGCAGTAAAGCGATAGCGTATCTGCCCTGGAATAGGTGTTCCAGCTTCTCATTCATGGCTCTCTTCACGACAGAAACTACTCTGTTGTCAGTTGATGCTTCATCCAATAACTTTTCCAGTTGATGGATGCACGGCAGTAACCCGGACACGGTGACGTAGTTCCCGCTAAAAATCTCCGTCATCTGCTTGATGGGTTTGAGCAGTTCAACAAGCTTTTCAATTGTTGCAAACTCTTCAACCGTAGGCATCAGTTCTTGTTTCTTGAGCTCGATAAGCATGCTGCATACAGGTTGTTGTTGCTCAACAATTCGTGCCAACATGTCAAATGTGGAATTCCACCTAGTTTTGACATCTTGCAACAGTTTATTTTTGGGGATTGACAACATCTCTTGCTTCTCGGCGAGTTTGTAGGTTGCGTTTGCACTTCTGTGAACATATTCAACAAGTTTTGTGCATCTTGCTAAGGTCGTGTGGACGAGTCGAGTTTCAAGTCCTGCCCTAACGATCAAGTTAAGGCAGTGGCCGAAACATGGCATGTGGGTCCACTCTATGTCTCGTACCGCTTTTGTCATGTTCGCTGCGTTGTCCGTAGCAATTGCAGCTAGGTTCGCTGCAGAGAGATTCCATTCATTAAGAACCTTTTCCAGGGTAGATCCAATACTGTCTGCATCATGTGGCGGGGGGCACTCCATGTTTTCAAGGGTGTAACTTTTTAATTCCCAGGATGGACTAATAGCGTGAAAAGTTACACCCAAGAACTGGGACATATTGCGTGCTGTCCATAGGTCCGTTGTCAGGGAGAAAAATTCCGATGTTTCGACGAAGGGAGCGATGGTGTTGGTACGTAGGTCCTCGTACATCTTTGGAATTACCGAGGTTGAAATAGTCTTTCTCGAAGGCACCACGTAACGCGGGTCAAACTTCTGAAGCATGCGTATGAATCCGGGCTCCTCCACCGTGTATATTGGTTTCATATCTCTGGCTATGTGGTATGCCACTGCCTTGGTTAGTTCCTTTGCCTGGATACTTGCCGATGCGTATTGCCCCGCCTTCTTGAAGATCTCCTGTAAAATATACAAAAAACGAACGCTATTTGAATATGGTGATTAAACTTATAACTTATTACAAATACAACATTTATAATGATATATAGAATAGAATCTCCCCAATTCCCCCAAAGTAAAAGCATGAAATGCAATCATGATCAAAAACCTAAATTAACTGGAACACAGCTCGAATTACGATTGTTTATCATCCATCAGAGTTCAGACATTATTTAGTCAAACTTCACACACGCAGTTTATGTTTATTTTTTCATTTTCACAAGTTCAATTGTTTTTCTTGCTTTTCCCATGTTTCTGCGGGAATTCTGCCCCTGAAGGACTACGTTTATAAAATAAATATAATATTGCTAATGCTTCAGTTAGACGACGATTTATTAAGTAATTACGAATAAAATAAAATTACTCACATCTATTGGTTGTTCAATTGAACTTGAATCTCCCTGTCCGCTACTAGTAGTAGCTTGTCCAGTGATGACGCTTGGCAAGGACGCTGATTCTG
Organism: Asterias amurensis; assembly: GCF_032118995.1. Classification (NCBI taxonomy): domain Eukaryota; kingdom Metazoa; phylum Echinodermata; class Asteroidea; order Forcipulatida; family Asteriidae; genus Asterias; species Asterias amurensis. Next base: position 7,042,614 of record NC_092651.1, read on the forward strand.
TTGAACTGGCACTGGAAGATGGCTCACCCGTTGTCATTTCTCGGAACTTGCGTGGGTGCTTAAATTTTAAATGATTCCTTAAACTTGATGTGCTTTGTGCATGGGATAGTGGCGTGTCACACAAAGCACATAGTGCCTTGGACGGGTCAATGATGACTTTATCATCGTTAGGATCCGTATGAAAGCCAAAAAACTTCCAAATAGAACTCTTTGATCCCCTTTTTGGCACCAAATTTTTACTCCGAAGGAGCTCCGACGGCCGCGGTTGAGAGGACATGTTGAACACGGTCAGTTGTCTTGTCAAGTAATGAGTAAAAGATACACCACGCATTGCTTTATAAAAGAAACAGCCCTAAATTTAAGACTAAACAGACTACATTTTAAAGACAATGGATTACATTACAATTACAGGATACAAACCCAAACAAATTAATCCTCTGTTGTTGACGATAAAAAGAGAGGGGCTGCGTTGTCTCAAGTCGGGGCTGGAGTGCAGTTCGCCTTGGACTATTTGGCAGTAGGGCTATCTGTGTCAGCGTGTGAACTGTGTCAGTGACCGTCGGCGTACTCAAAGGAGTCGGCGTACTCAAAGGAAACACTACTTGCGTTGCGTGCCTGGTATATTTTGTGGCCAGTCTGGGCTGGAGTGCAGTTGTGGCTGGACTCTCTGCTCTGTGCCAATCAAGCCAGTGCACGTCGGTGTACTCAGAGAAATCGGCGTACAAAGGAAATCCCAGGAATTTAGTTGCTGGTGCTTTGTATTTTTTGTATATTGTGAGGAGTGTGAGCGACTGAGTATTTGCGGATAATACGAATATCCGCGGATCAAGGAATATCCGGTTACTTGGTTGTAATTACAGAACTATCCGGTTTATAAATAGCTATTCGCGCCCTATGCGGATATCCGGTTAAGAAAAAAAAGGCATTCGCGGTTACGGATAGGAAAACCTATTCGCCATTAACCGGATATTCGAATAATTCGCCCAGGCCTAGATATGATGCAATCGTGAAGACGGGGAAGGTGGAGGCGCGGAGTCGCAGTGTTGGCAATGGCCGATAGAGGGCGTTTTTAGGAAGACGGGCATATGATGCGATCGTGAAGGCTTCCTTCCCCCTTTTGAAATAATCCTCTAATGGGTTGAAGTGTATTATGGCAATAATAATAATTGTACGGAAATTGGGCTTTCTTTCCCTTTTTTAAATAATCCTCTAATGGGGTCAAGTGTATGAGGGCAATATTAATCATTGTACGGAATTCGGGCTTTCTCTCCCTTTTTGAAATAATCCTCTAATTGGGTCATGTGACTCAGGGCAATATTAATAATTATACGGAATTCGGGATTTCTTTCCCCTTTTGAAATAATCCTCTAATGGGGTCAAGTGTATGAGGGCAATATTAATAATTGTACGGAATTCAGGCTTTCTTTCCCTTTTTTAAATAATCCTCTAATGGGGTCAAGTGTATTAGGGCAATATTAATAATTGTACGGAATTCGGGCTTTCTTTCCCCTTTTGAAATAATCCTCTAATGGGGTGAACTGATTACGGCAATATTATAATTTAACGGAATTCGGGCTTTATTTCCCTTTTGGAAATAATCCTCTTATGGGGTAATATGTAGTACGGCAAAATTAATAGTTATTAATTATTTGTATGGAATTCGGGCTTCCTTTCCCATAATTATTGAAATAATCCTCTAATGGGGTCTTGTGAGTTATCGTATAAAACAGTTGCTCATTAGCTATAGCGCAGTTGTGTATTTTCGAGCCTAATGAGGGCGCCGCGCTGTTGTGCATCTTTCAGAGTGCCCCCTAGGTTGCCAAATATTTATAGTTAAGCAACAGAGCGCGACCTCAACTCCGGTGTACTGTGTATGTATGAACGTGATCGCGACTCCGTCTCCGTGGAGGCATTGGAAAGTTTGGTACCATTGGAAAGCTTATCTCAAACGTAATCTAATGGTAGTAAAATCAATCATTTATCTTTAAAGGTTGCGGAGATATTATATTTTTTTCATGTTTTTTTGTACTACGTTCTGTCTGTCAGACTCGGACCATTCTCAAAATCATGTCAATTGTCAAACAAATGTCCCCATGTGGACAGCTTCAATACGCGAAAGTCCATACATGCCATAGGCTGCGAAAAAATCTAACAGGACCCCCTCCTCTAAATCTTAAATGTGCAGCTATGAGCAGCTACCTAGCAAAGAAACAAAGATATGCACATAAATGATCATGAAGGTAATAAGCTTTCAGAAATTATGAGTTTTGTAGGCTATAGGTTTTGTTGTTTCCATATTAGAGAAATTGAGGATTATTTATGTAAATTTATGTGTACAACCTCAACTTTTGGTAACAAAATAAAATGAACGATATCAAAACAGTTTAAATTATCAATCAAATCCTATCAACTTTGGTACCTATACATTCCTCAGACCTTCCTCTACACAAATATAAACATATCCCACGTGACCTTAGGCTATCGAGGCCACAAGAGGGCTGACTTTAAAAAAAAACATTTTCGACACAAAATCGATTGAGTTTTCCCTTTCTCTGTTACGCGCTAATTTTCTTATTTCAACTCTGTGTTTTTCATTTAAAATTCTAATCAATCAAGAAAAAACTGCTTAATTGTGAAAGGAATTGTCTTCAGCTAACCACGGATGATTTTGTACATATCAAAATTTGCACTTAAATGATGTCTTTTGGGTGAGTTTTCACAAGCACTTTTCGTGTTCAAACAGATACAAATCACGATTGAGGCCTTTCCGTCTACCTCCCTACTATATACTTTCGGGTCCTAATACTTGCCGTCAAATTGCTGTCAACTCACTTGTGCCGTTGGCTCGCCATCAACTCGCCGTCAACTCGCCGTCAACTCGCCGTCAACTCGCCGTCAACTCGCCGTCAACTCCTCCAATATACGTTTAAAATTCACAAAAGAAGCATATTTAACTGTAAAGTATTATTAGGCCTAGCTAAGTTTTAAGTTTCAGGTTAGGCCAAGTAAAATAAATAACATCTTGCTCGTCCCCGCCCGCCTCGGTTTTGGCAGCCGCACCGATTTTTTTGTTGTTTGTTATTAAAAAAATAAAAAACAAATAATTTTTTTTTTAAATCATTAAATTTAATATTACATATTATTGATAGCTATTTCAAATGTACCCTTTATTTTTATTGAGCAATTTCATCATATTTCTTACATGTAGGCCTACAAGAATAGCTATTGCAACGCATAATGAAAAACTTTTTACTTTGAAACGTTTTGCCTTTCAGGTTTGCACGTCACAGTTCTTTGCACCAGGACTCGATGCCACGCATTCAGAATAACTTTGGAGCAAAAGCAAGAACGACTCTTTAGAAATAATTATAATGTATCAAAATGGACACATAAACACACACAGAATTTTAGGACATACAGAACATATTCATAAAACCATAAAACCATCTTCAAATACGATATGGTGGCCATCTTGGAAAAAAAAAAAAAAAAATTGAAAATAACAATAACAAGGACCTCCCTCACCAACTTTTTCAAAAAGTCCGGACGAGCAACATGTTATTTATTTTACTTGGTCTTACATTTTCCCTGTGAAAAAATTATCTCGAACTAAGGAAAACCGTCGACTGCCATCTTGCTTTTCCACTGAGCTTGCACAACATGGCAACTGGGGGCGCTTTCCTGCATATGGATTAGTCGTGGCCCAAGGCAAGATGTCAATGATTGGTACTAAGGGAATCAATGTGTGGTGAAGAGGTTTTCAACTAGTGGTTTAATCCAATAGGAATAGTGAAACTGTCTGAGGTATTTATAAACAAGGGAATAAAAGGGTAGCGATGAGTTCTTTAACGGCCGTTTAAAACTGGCAGGGTCGTTGCCGTTTAATGAAGGCCCGAGCCGAAGGCGAGGGCTATTTTTGCACGGCAACGACCATGCAAGGTTTTAAACGGCCGTTTAAGAATGAGTCACTGCTCTTTAATTCCCATTCATAAATACCATTTTGGTTAAAAGGCGTGATAAATTAAGTAACTGTGTAAAACTTACAATGACTTATGTGCCGATCGCCAGTCACTGCACTTAGCCACAAAGGACCGCAAATATGCAAGGCCCCTTTCTTTGTGCGCAGTTTATATGCTGGGCGGCTTATACGCCGACACCTAAACATTTTTGTCTATATTTTGGGGAAGTGCTGTTTATACGCTGGGCGGTTTATAATTCAAAAATTACAATAATCTTTTGTTCTACAGGTTTGTCAGTTTAATATGTATGGTGGATTACATAAAGTGCCTACACTACCAGCAACTGTTTTGTTATCAAAACCAATTCTATAATGTTCCTTTATTAAATCAAATCCTATCATATAATATCCCTCTGGACCATTGTGAGAACATGACCAAACTGAAGTTAGAAAAAATATTTGCCTATTTTGGCCCAGTTAACATTGTAATTGAACTGCCCCACTTGGCGGGAGTCAAGGACAGAAGGGTCACACTTTGTGTATCGTTTCTCAAGTTGTTACATACATTTACCATGTTATAGGCCTAAAGATTTTAAAATTCTAAAGGTCGAAGTGAGTTAGTTATCACCAACTCATCAGAAGGTGCTTCATATGGGCTTGAGTTTGGTCAGTTGGTGTGCCTCAAGGATAACAATAACATAACAATTAAAATTTGTAAGGCTGGCGCAATTCCATCAAGATCTTAGCGCACTAGAAAGAAATTAACTTGAAAAAAGGTGAGTCTTAAGGACTTTACGAAAAGCAGAAAGAGCAGTAGATTCCCTAATTGTAGTTCGGAGATTGTTCCAAATCATTGGCCCATCCAGCCACACTGAAAGCCTTTTGACCTAGAATTTTGTTTGCTCGGGGAACATTCAAGCGAGTGATGTCAAGTGTGGACCGAAGAAATCGGTGAGGAGTGTAATGTGACAGTAAAGTGGTAATATAATGAGGTGTAGTTTTGTTAAAGCATTTAAAAGCGAGAAGAGCAATCTTAAAATGGATTCCTTCTCTAATTGGTAGCCAATGAAGTTTCCTAAGTGATGGGGTAATATGTTCTCTCAAGGGTGTGGAACATATTAAACGAGCTGCACTATTTTGTAATCAGTGCTACACATGTAGTCCTATTTTATTTAACATTTATTTGCTACCTACTAATAGTGACATCATCTGTTGACACACCAGCACTGGACACAACCTCATGCTGATGATAATCAACTCTACATCTCTGCAACCCCTACATGTACATGTGATACAGTAAAATGAAACGACTGGAAGCATGCTGCAAGGACATAAAACTTTGGATGGCATTAAATTATCTCAAACTTAACGATGAAAAAAAACAGATGTTCTGATCATCGGCTTTCCATTGTCTTTGAAAAAGAAAAAACACAAATAGTTGTGTTTATTGGTTTTCGTAATGTTAACCCGGTGCCCTTAGTCAAAACTCTTGGTTGTTCTTTTTCATTCAATCTGTTTTGAGCAAATCAGTATACTTAGTATCAATCATGTCAATAGGCAAAAGATAAAGATTGCACACTTAAAGACACTAGACACTATTGGTAATTGTCAAAGACCAGTCTTCCCACTTGCTGTATCTCAACATTATAATAACAAGTCTGTGTAAATTTGAGCTCAATCGGTCGTCGAAGTTGCGAGATAATAATGAAAGAACAAATACCCTCATGAAGGAATCCAACGATTAACTGTCATTTCCATACTTGTCATTCCGCTAATTACTGTTTCTAGTGTTTTTTTTCTTTTCTTGTGCGCCTTGGGTGCCATTTTAGGCAGATATGTGCGCTTTATAAATCTCTAATTATTACTATTATATTATTATTACCCTTGTCACACAAAGTAGTGTGCGTTCAGATGCTTGATTTCGAAACCTCAAATTCTTAATCTGAGGTCTCGAAATCAAATTCCTGGAAAATTAATTCTTTCTCGAAAACTACTCCACTTCAGAGGGAGCCGTTTCTCACAATGTTTTATGCTACCAACCTCTCCCCATTACTCGTTACCAAGTAAGGTTTTATGCTAATAAATATTTTGAGTAATTACCAATAGTGTCCACTGCCTTAGAGCACAGGTCATTTATCATGGTCAACGCTATGGCGATTGATCTGTCATCTGGTGGCCGTTCCTGCGGGTAGTAGCCAACAAAATTACAAATGGTCGCCAAAAAGTTATTGTAAGGGCCCATTGTAAGGGCCCATGGAAGGACTGATACTGCGAGGATCATTAGGGAAGTAAGAACTCAGCCAGAACTAGTGTTGACACGACTGTTCCATAGAGGCGAAATAGGACGATCAAAACCATGAAGATATCAAATCTTCCGAAGCGCCATTGTTTGCCATTGACACGTTGACATCCAGCGGGGGAGCTGGTGAAAACATCATTTGGTTAGAAGAGGGTGTTGTATCTTGGAGATTTTTGGTCAACACAACCAAGACTATCCTGCCAGGGTATAAAAACCTTCCAATCCGCAGTAGACCAGCCAGAGCACACCCCGCATGGCTTTTCCTGCAAACAAACCGATGGATATTTTCTGTAATTGGCCCTCAACTATGGAACCAGCTTCCTAAGCAACTTTACAAATGGAAGCCAGCAATTTTGATACAAGGCTGGCCTTAAAGGCAGTGGACACTATTGGTAATTGTCAAAGACTAGCCTTCACAGTTGGTGTATCAGAACATGCATAAAATAACAAACCTGTGAAAATTTGAGCTCAATCGGTCATCGAACTTGCGCGAAAATAATGGAAGAAAAAAACACCCTTGTCACACGAAGTTGTGTGCGTTTAGATGGTTGATTTCGAGACCTCAAGTTCTAAATCTGAGGTCTCGAAATCAAATTCGTGGAAAATTACTTCTTTCTCGAAAACTATGGCATTTCAGAGGGTGCCGTTTCTCACAATGTTTTATACCATCAACCTCTCCCCATTACTCATCACCAAGTGAGGTTTTGTGCTTATAACTAATTTGAGTAATTACCAGGAGTTTCCACTGCCTTTAAAGGAACACGTTGCCTTAGATCAGTCGAGTTGGTCTTTGAAAAGCGTTCTGTAACCGTTTATAATATGTGCATATGGGTAGAAGATGTTTTAAAATAAGAATACAATGATATACACACAAAAATGCCTCGAAATTGCGTGTTTTTGTTTTACCTCATCGACTAACACGGTCGGCCATTTATGGGAGTCAAATTTTTTACTCCCATAAATGGCCGATCGTGTTAGTTAGCAAAGTAAAGAAAAAATATATTTGTGTGAATCATCGTACTCTACTTTTAAAACATCATTCTATCCATATTGCATTTTATATAAACGGTTACAGACGATTTTTATGGACCAACTCGTCCGATCCGAGGCATTGTGTCCCTTTAAGACAAACCCTTTAAAACTTGCTTATATAAATATAATATATTAAAGTCACCTGGAAGTGGTATTTTTTCAAAATCAAGCTTTTGTCACCAAAATATGGCATCTCAGCTTCTTTGAAATATGGACCATTTTACAACCTCAAATGTCATTTTTCTAGAAATTATTTTTGACCTTTTCAGATATTTCAAATAATTGTGTACATATTAAGGTTTACTAAAATGTTCATATAATGATAGTTCAGTTAATTTTAATCTTGTAGTGTTCATTTTTAAAATGTAGAGTCTGCAGCAGTGAAACCTGTGCTTATATGTAATTCAAAACTAGCTTAAGTAAATCACTAAGGAACATTCATTGTTTACTATAATGAGGCCCAACAAATGGCTTTCAAATAAAATCAGTAAAAAGTCAACAAAACACCAAACACAGAAAAAAAAGCCTGACAGAGGAGGGCAAAAGATTAACAGAAAAACAGCAAAATTTTCTGTAATTATTTTTTTTTATGGCACAAGACTACTGTAATTTCGCTGATTATTGCAGCCTCTCATACCTAATATTTATCAAAAATAAAAACTTTGTCAAGCGTCCATATTTTTTTTTAAAGGTAAAAAACGTCAGTTTCGAACATATTTGACAGATTTTAAGTGACGATCGCCATCAAACACAAACAATGACAGATTTGCATGAAGTTCCAGAAAATAGATTGTCGAACGTAAGTAAAAGCCGGCGTTATTTTCTTGACAGATTTATTTTATAGGAGTACAAGATCGCGCAAAAAAACATGTGCTGATCGCGCGCTTCGTGAAAACACTGAGGGTGCCTGACTACAAGCAGGCGTTTGAGGGGGTACGTCTCGTGTCAAAGGTCAACTTACAGGCCGACCGGAAAATTCATGAGCGTCGCATGAAAGTAAGTGACAGACATGGAAAAATTACATCGCTGGAGATTTGAAACACCGATTACTCTGATAGTTGACCAGGTATCGCAGCAATCATTGTCACAATATAATTATTAAACATGTTTTCATTTCAAAAGATTAGTTTTCGTTTTATTTTCAAATTTAAGAGTAGGCCCGACCCGAGAGGGCACTGTTCGTGACGTCAATCGAGGGGCAATATTTGAAGAGAAAATGTGTAGTCTGGCCCAGTACACTACGTCTTGGTACCTGATCGGTATGATGCATACGCATATGTCATGTATGTACAGAACTACTGTCGCGAACCATGTCTGCACGCACTATGGCTGCTGTGCGGACGGTCCACTCGGATTACCCTGCACGGTGAATCGCATGCAGTGCTAACACAAGATCGCTTGACGCTTGGTGTAGTGTAAGCTAAAAACATGCCCTCAAAGATGAAACATTACCCGATATTTTTTTCACGTTATTCAAATTCTCCTCTAGGTTCGTCACGTCTTTCAGGTACATTCTTCGACTTCCCACAAGCTAGAAAAATTGTTGGGATGGTGTCATGTTTTACAATAACTTTTCTCTTCGTGTCAAAATGTGTGGTGTATTGTTTTCCGGATTCGAAGCACGACGGCTCAAAGTGTTCGCTGCACAGCGCTGAAAAAAGACGATGGACCGGACCACTTTGCAAACTGACCCCATCTTTAGTTGTTTTGCTGCATCCAGCAGCAATACACCTGGTCGACATTGCCGGAAAAATGCAAGAAAAAAACTTTTTTTAAAACGTACAAACTCACGACTAGGACTTGCATGTACGCACGTGTGTTCGATGTGTGATCGAGGCTGAGTCTGCCTTGATTGACGTCACATAAGTGGTAGGCAGGGTTACCCCCCTAAACAACTTTATCTATTTTTTTAACATATAAATCGTGACAAACAATTACTAAAAAAAATTTTTTATTGTTCATCAACATATACTCTTATGTTTGAAGAAAACAAAAATCTACTTCCGGGTGACTTTAAATATAAAAAAGCACGGTGCTTAATTTTATATTTAATATATTATATTTATATTTATGTTTTATTGACCAAACCAACAGCGGACGAGCCGCCAATTACAGGAAAGGATAATACACAGTTAAAAATATTCATATAGCCTATATAAAAACAATATGTATATGTACAAAGTTAACAATTAAAATAGAATCATCTTAGGAAAGAAAATTGAACCTTACATTGAAGATTAAATAATATAAAATAGGGAACAGAAACAAACCACCATGAACGACTGCGAAAATATATTAAAAATGTACTTTAAAAGCAATTGCCTACATTAAATTATTAAATAGAATAAATAATAAAAGACAAGAGAAATAAATTTAAAGTCAAATAAAATACAAAAAACAAATATATATCTAAACTAAATACCAAGACTAAAGGTAGAAATAACAAAAAAATTAAAACAGACAAACTGATAAAATAAAAAAATATTTGTTGATGTTGATGTTGATGTTGTACAAAAAAATATATTAAAAAAATGAAGCAATAAAGAGGAAATTACCACAGAAAAAATGAATGTTCAAATCGATGTAAACAATACCGAATAAAATAAAACAAAACACTGTAGATATATATTAGTTACTGGAAGAGGATATGGCACGCAAAACCTGACCACGAAAGGAATTAAGAGAAGGGGCTCCGAACACATCACAAGAACCATGGATATGAAAAAAGGTACATTGGCGCCTTCCGGTTTGAATTGGGCTTGTAATGGGCTAAAGAAGCAGCTTGGCCAAAAGCGAAGTCGAGGTCGTGAAATTGCTTTTTGGCCATCTTTTCTTTCCACTTAATTTCTGCCCTAAACAAAAAGTGTTTTCATCAACAGCAAATTTTATATGGGTTAATAATTTGAGGATCGGTTTATAGAAATGGCAAGGCATGAGAATCTTCCGGTTTTAACCGGAATTCCGGTGTTTCCTTTCAGTACAGTGTGAATGTGATATAAAAAAATTGGGGGGAAGGGGGGGCGGGTTTGGTTGTATGGTATTTGTTGTCTGGAATTTGTAAGTCTGCCCCAAACAAATTGTGATGATTATGTAATTTAACCTTACAATGCTGTGTTTATTGAAAGTGGAAGTGGATAAGCTGTTGAAATTTAGTACAAGTATTTGGTTGATAATCATAGTAAAATTGTTTTATAAACCTGATGATTACATACATGGTGCGAAGTGTTTGAAAGATATAAGGAATTAATTGTGTAATAATACAGATAATTACTCTATCGTAAAAGAGAAAACGATTGATTCAACTGAGAACACTGTTTTCAACTACTACACTGCATTTGTTAATGTTGGACTGTGGTGCAATACTTAGTCTAACCATGGAGGAAGGAAGAGAAGGAGCTGGAACGAAGGGACTTCAAAAGTTGAACCTGCAGTACCGCGGTCGCTTAACGACACCTCGTAATCACCCACATACCTTATACAGACAATGGGCGACCTGGCGTATGTGAGTTTGCGCGTGCGCACTTGGTTCTTCACTCAACTATGGTGTCGTATGTCGTATGGATATAATACAGAAAATACAACTTGTTTGAGACCTGATAAAAATTGTGTACACTTGTGCCCACCAAATCGAAAAACACAATTGAATACCTACCACCCTCGTGTGGTATTACCCAAACTTTCAACCACCGCTTGTGACCGGAAAGTCACAAAAAATTTAAAAATATGCCATGATGTTTCCGTGAAACACCACAAACGGTAAAATAAAAACGTGTATATTCACAATTCTTGTCTCCAATGATTCAACTTTACAAGCAGGCAAGAGCGCAGACTGGCAGTACCACACGTTCTGTACAAAGAAATTTAATCCCGCTCGTTAATCGGCCGTCCAGCTGGAGGTCCCCTATCTTTTTCCACTGGCCAGAGAGGGGCATTGTCAGAGTATTTTTTTGTTACTCTGCGGTTTTGCGGGTCGTTCGAGCTCCTTCTCTTCCTTCCTCCATGGTCTAACCTAATAATGCTGTTTTTATTGTCAAACTACTTTTGGCACTGTTTGGGAATGTCTGCTCTACTGCTGCTGCTGTTTTTCTGATGCCTTTACTCTTTAGAATGATTCTCTTTCTTCGGCAAAAGTCTGGGACAAAAACATAGATTTCACAAAGCACTCAGATCCGCTTAACTTAAGATGGGTTGCTTGCCACATTTATTTGTATTATACTCTTATTGTGTCCCTCCACTTACCCTCCCCCCCCCCCCCTTCACCCCCTTACACCACGCTACAGCAAACCTAGCATACGGTAAACCTAGCCTGAACATCTGACATCATACTTTGAGGTGCGTGTTCTATGGCGGACGTGATAGAGTGTACTATTTGGGCATATGGAAAGCCACGCTTTCATACCTTGCATTCGTTCATCTTTCAAAAAAAGGATGTGAAATAGATCAAATTTTGAAATATAAAGAAAATTGAAAAAATCAAACCCCACTGGTATGATCATCGGACTGAAAAAATGCCGTAAGAAAATTTGCAGCCCGATTTGTGGAGGCACCTGGGAGTTTTTCTAACACAAACAGACGCGATACTTGCATTAATTAGTATATATAAATTATTATTAAGGTGTGTAGCATTTATAAGACTTTAGAGCCCTTTCTGAAGACATACAGATGCTACATGTGGTTCACAATTAGTTTTAATATTAAATTTCATCCCCTTGTTTGTACTGGAAGTAAATGTCAAATGGGGTTACATTCTGTATATCGTTTACATATATATGTTCCAATAGTAAAAATCCTATGTGTTGTTAAGTAGTTATTTTTTTTTTTAATCATTAAAGTATATCTTCCAGCTGGAACCGGAAGTCGGTGTCAAACGGGTCAGACTTTGTATAGCCATGTTAAAGGCACCTGGAAATAGATTTTTTTTTTTCCTTCAAACATTAGAGTATATGTTCCTGAACAATAAAATAATTTTTTGAGTAATTGTTTTTGACGATTTATATGTTTAACAAATTAAATAAAGTTGTGTGGGGGGTGACTCCGCCTACCCCTTTTGTGACGTCATTCGAGGAAGACTTTGCCTCGATCGAACATCGAACACACGTACGTGCAAGTACATTCAAGTCCTGGACGTGATTTTGTACGTTTGAAAAAGTTTTTTCTTGCATTTTTCCGGCAATGTCAACCAGGTGTATTGCTGCTGGATGCGGCAAAACAACTAAAGATGGTGTCAGTTTGCCAAGTTGTCTGGTTCGACGTCTTTTCCAGCGGGCGCTGTGCGGCAAACGCTTCGAGCCGTCGTGCTTCGAGAATCCGGAATACACTACACATTTTGACATGAAGAGAAAAGTTCTTTGCTAAAACATGACCCCATCCCAATAATTTTCCAGCTAGTGGGGAAGTCGAAGAAGGTACCTAAAAGACATAACGAACCTAAAAGAGCATTTGCCTAACGTGAAAAAATCAGGTATTGTTTCAACTTTGAGGGCATGTTTTTAGCTTGCGCCAAGTGTCACTATGCTGTGTTGGCACTGCATGCGATTCATCGCAACTCGATTGACGTCACGAACAGCGCCCTCTCGGGTCGGGCTTTTTTTCCAATTTGTAAATAAGATGGAAACTAATTTATGTAAACCTTAGTTGTTTATTCAAATTCCACTCATTAAAACACATATTTTAGTGACAAAAGCTTTATTTTGACAAAATGTGTGGTTCATAATTTCAGGAGTTTTTCAAATTTTAGACGGATTTCCTTTGGGTGTGTGAATAAGGGAACAAAAGTGTAGCGACGAGTTCTTAAAAAGCCGTTTAAAACCGGCAGGGTCGTTGCCATGTGAGACGTTAAAAAATGTTAAACAAAATACAATTATAGACACTGACAATTGAAAATTCGAGGTTTGAAATATTTTTTTCAAAAACTTTGTGAAGAATTGCGTGTGGGTTGTGTGTACCGCACGCGCTTATAAATAGATTACGCGCGCGCTTACATATATTACGCGCTGTATAGCTATGAATTGCGTTCCGCGTGATAATCTTGCGCGCGCCCGACACGCGGAAGCCAGCTGTGGCTTCAGCTGTTCTTTATCCACCGTTTAAACACCCCCACGTGACGCGCTCTCCACCAATAGGAGTAGAGAAACTGTCTGGGGTATTTATGAATACACAACTAAAACTCTGAGTATAGGGCGCATTGTCAATGTTGGTCAAAACAACATTTCCAAGCTGGAAATTCCAATTTATCACAGTGATCCACACAAATTTGCTTCGAAATTGCATGCTTTTCCTTTTACTTTGCGAACTAATACCGTCCGTCATTTTTGGGAGTCAAAAATTCGACTCCCATAAATGGGTGACAGTGTTAGTCGACAAGATAAAATGAAAACCACGCAATTTTGAGTGATGCTTGTGTGGATCATTATACATGTTATATTCTACTTGTTAATTATCTATCAAACCATTATGCATTTTATAACAAACGCTTACACACGCTTTGCAAAGACCAACTCGACTGATCCAAGGCAACATGTTCCTCTAAGACTAGATTAATTTACTAAGCCGAACTCTTGACAGCCTGCAACATTATGCATCTTATAGGCCTAAGCCAGCATGGTCAATTAATTCTTCACAAACATAGAGTCAGACTGGACAGGCACAGAACCCAAATGGAGCCAAATGGCATGAATGGGTGATGAGTTTCAAGGTTCAATTCAATTTAAATCTTGAGTTTGCGACAGAAAAGAGTTTAGTAAAGAAGATACTGAGAAGACAAAAAGAACCCAGAACAATAACAAGAGGTGTTTGAACTCATATTGCACAAACACTTCAAACGTTTGGCAATTGGACGTTCTTGATACCTACATGTACTTTTTAAGGTACTGCAGTCTCAAGATAGGCTATTAAATGTTCATGTACATATCATCTTTAAGTCAATTAATTACTTTTAGCTATCCATAATATAGGTATAACTCACTTGTTATGATAGGACGTTATGATTGTATTGGATCATCTCGGAACAAAATCAGGTACAAAACTAATGGGAGTGGGCTGTTGAACAATTAAAAAAAACAATCTGGATGATTACATTGGGTGTTTCAGCTACCAGACTGAAACCCCTAAAAATGTGAACAAGTTGCCGATATGCGTGTCTGGACACTTTTTTAATAAAACACTTCAATTAGCATTCCCATGAGTTTAGATTTCCATATATTCCCAAAGAAAATGACAATGAGAATGTTTGGATTTGGCTTCTTTACCAATAACTGTATTCAACTGTCAACACTCAAACATTATTTATATTTTTGCAATAAAATGTGTATTTTAACAGTGAACACACCCACTGACTTCGTTCCGTGACATGTAATAACATTACACAAAAATACCTCGAGTGGTGATGCTTATTGTTTATGGAGGAATATACCAAACATCAAATTTGAGATTTCTTGTTATCTTTTCTAGGGACTGAACCTGGTAAACAATTAGCTGAAGGAAAGACTAAAATCATCTATGAGTTGCCTAATAATGAAGTATTGGTGCAGTCTAAGGATCGTATCTCTGCCAATAATGCACTGCGGACCAATGACCTGGAAGGAAAAGCAGCCATTTCGAACAATACAGCATGTAAAGTCTTTGAGTTTCTCTCCAAAATTGGTAAGAGTAACATAATATTGTTTTTATCTGAAACCCAAAATGTTCTTGTGTACTATTTAGTTTAATTGTGTTCTAAGATTATCCACGGTAGGCAGCAGACAATGTCATGACTTGAGGTTTTGAGGCAAAACTAATTGAAACAAAGGTCAGTAAATGTAGTCTGTTTTTCTGTTGACTGAGACTTTTGTTTTCAAAGTGCTGGGGTCAGTATTCTGATTCAATGATTTGGCATGTTCACATGAGTAGCTAACTCGCTGCTAAACATGTTCACAGCAGGGGTTTGCTTGACAAAACAACTTTCAGCTAAAAAGTACCTTGTGTTCACAGGCATGATTGCAGCTGATTTTCTCAGATTGACCATTCTAAATTGAAAATGTTGTTTTATATAAAATCTTTGAAGTTTTGTAATTTTCTCTGATTTGGTGAAGTTAGAGTTGCACGCCTCCTTCATTGCCTCTGTGAAGTTTCAGGCCTGTCCCTGCCACTGTAGTAGATTTGTTGACAAAATCTCAGGAAGGCTCGAAGAAACAATGTAACGTTCCATATTTTTATCTAAGTATGCAGCGATTCTGTTATTAATATTTCCTGTGATTTGGAATGAGAAATGTATTTTGTTTTGGCCGTTCTTGTCACTGCATCATCAGCTTAATTGAGTGTTGCAATTTCGTCCCCCTGGCATGATTAGTGCGTGATGTCATTGCACCATTGTACACACGCATTGCCTGTGAATGGGAAGGAGGTTGATCACCTCATGTGGCTGGCAATAGGAAACATTTCCGAATTATTCTGATAATTTACAAACATGGACCAAAGAACTTAGAAGTGGTAAATTGTGTCATCTTTTGAGTATGATTTAAATGACAATGGTGAGATGATGTCAAAATTGTGAAAACGTAACAAATTTTTGCGGCAATTAAGGGAAATGTCAAGGCCTACTGCCTGTTGCATTAGGAGAAAAAATAAACAGCGTCAAAACATCTCTCTGAAATAGAAATTGTGATATTTTCAGCTTGAAATGTACGCAGCTCTTGTATTATAGTCAGATGCGCTCACACGTGAAAAGCACACCACTTAGTTCCTTATCTAAAGGCAAAGTTTCAAATTTCATGCTAGCGGGAGCTAGCTGGCCAAACAAACTCCCTCTGTTTACACATTCTATTTTACGCACTGGTAGATGTGATTAGTTGTAAAACGCGCGTTTAATGTCGCTGATCGCGCGGGTTGGAGAGTGCATTATCAGCAGGTTATGATTAACCAGATTTAAGTAATCAATACTAATAATTAACAATAAGTACAGTAGTTTTTAAACCCCTAAATTTGAGTCTGAGAAATGTTGCCGGCTCTTAATATGCAGATTGAGCTGCCAAATCTACACCAGCACAATTCTACTTGTAATGCGCACATATCCACCCTGCTGCAGCTGGGTGTTCAAAGCTAACAGAATCTAAAGAATCTAAAGTGAATAGTACAAATAGACATAGCTTTGATAAATGTTTATCTTGCTTATAATTCGATTAGGTGTGAAGAATCATTTCATTGCAAAGCATAGTGATACAAGCTTCACAGCAGCCAACTGTGACATGATTCCTATTGAATGGGTGACAAGACGTGTTGCTACTGGATCATTCTTGAAGCGTAATGCTGGTGTCAAAGAAGGCTATCGCTTTGCACCAGTTAAGTTGGAATTCTTCTACAAGGTAAAACATTAAAGCCATTGGACCCTTTCGGTAAACAGTGTTGTCCAAGGCCCACACTTTGTGTACCACAACTTCTATACCAAATAACAAACCTGTGAAAATTTAGGCTCAATCGGTCATCGGAGTCGGGAGAAAACAACGGAAAAACCCACCCTTGTTTCCACACGTTTTGCCGTGTCATGACATGTGTTTCAAATAAATCCGTAATTCTCGTTAACGAGAATTTACATTGTTTTGCTGTTTTCTCAAAAAGTAAAGCATTTCATGGAATAATATTTCAAGAGAAGTCTTTCACCATTGCCTTCTGTAAACCCTGTAAGTTATTTGTAAATCTGTGAACTTTTTTTTTTTTCTGAACCGAAAGGGTCCAATGGCTTTAAGTAAAACATCATTGCAAAAGAAGTGTTATAAAACTGATCCTCGGATTACAAATCCATGATTTTTTTGTGTAGTATACCATGTGTTCCTGTTATCCCCAGGTTTTCTAAAACCCTGTATACTTCATACGAATGTGAAATTGACGCGACAACCCTCCTTTCGCAGCGATATTCCCAAGTGAGTGGAGCAGAGTTGAACTGCTGCAAAAATTCATTGCGAAACTTGTGATGTCAACATTCGCTTCACATTCGCAGGAAGTACATGTATGAACCGGTCCGTGGAAATGTGTAATCCTAAATGTCAAAACTTCAAATTTGACAAATGAGACATCATTTTGTAGCTAATTGTATGAATTTTAATAAAATACAGTTTGTTCCTAAAAGTATTTAGGGGCTCAAGTGCTATTTTCAACTGGAAAAATACTTGGGAAAATTGTGAAATTGGCTCAAAAATAATGTTTTGCCCAATTATTACAAGTTTTTACCCTGATTAATTATTTTTTTTTTTTTGTTTTTTTTACCTGTTTGAAGTTTACATGTACTAAAGTAACAACACATTGATGGAACAAAAAGTAAATTGCTATCAAAATTTCATGATATTCAATATTTTAGGAAAACTTAGGCCTACTTTTTTTAATATTACGAGGTTCCGGTTACTATTTTTTTGCCAGTCCCGAACTGCCCCATGCGTGTTTCAATGCATTAAAATACTGACTATACGACCACGGTAGTAGCGAGAACACGGTTATAACGAGGTACTTTGGGCGACCCATTACAAGCAAAACATTGTTAAAAACCCTTTTATAACGAGAACAGTTCAAAAACCAACAAAGGAAATACCTGTACAGCCTGTCAAGTCGTTATTTGTGGCTTTTAAGACATACATTACAGAGGTGTAAGTGGACGCTACGCTAGCAATACTAATCCAAAACCAGGAGTCACGAGTCAGCAAGCAAGGTTGTTCAATGGTGGGATTGGGAGGTTTGCATGGTTTAAACAATGGAGAAATCTTTAGAAAAGATACTGATCCACTGAGTTTGTAAGCCCATTATGCATTTTCAGAAGAAAAAAAACACTTGTAACTTACAAGCAAAACTAGTTGCGTGATCAATATTATCGAATGCAAAAGCAAGATTTTACCAGGTATCCCTCATTGGCAATGAACCATCTATGACACAAGTGTTTACCAATGAAAATCAAGATTCTATTTTTTGTGAACTGCTCGCTGCAGCTAGGTGTCTTGCACGTGCACACACATGCATGAGCAATATAAAAAAACTCGGAACAGCAAGATCTTCCCTGGTATCTCGCGTTAGCACTGAACCATCTATTATAACACTAGTGGTTACCAATTAAAATCCAGGGGGCTCTTTTATTTTATTGACTGCTACGGCCGATGTTTTTTACAGCGTGTGCAATATGATTGCAGCAGCAAGATTTTCCCTTGTATCTCGCAGTAGCAATGAACCATCCAGCATTATACAGGTGGTTACTGATGTAAACCAAGACTCTATTTGTTTTGCAAGGGAAACCTCCCAAAACAAGAACGCAAGTTAAAATCTCACACGTTTTTTCAATCTTGTAAAATGTAAATTGATTTTGAAATTGAATTAAAAACTAAACCAACTTAATTAAAACAGTTTTTAGCCTAATTTTGTGCTTGTTTGTGCAGTACATCACACACTACTCTATGCATGCACACAGTTAGTCCATTGCAGCTCTGCCATGCATCTGTGTATACGTGCGGCCATTATGCACGCACTTTGTGCATGGTTCAATGATTATTACCGCGATCGGATACAACAAGGTTCGGATAATACAAGGAAAACGGGCCAGTCTGGCGCCTCGTATTAACGGGAGTTGACTGTACATTGTTTCTATTGAACTCAAAACGTGGCATGATTTGACAATTGAGCCTCAATTTTCACAGGTTTGTTATTTTGTGATACAGGAAGTATGGGCTTATGGACAATACTGTTTACCAAAAGTGTCCGATGGCTTTTAAAAAAATGCGAGAATCCATTCCCCCAAAAATGCGAGAGTCCAGGATTCTTGCCAAAATTGTTCAGTGAGAATCCTTTGTTTGATTCTCGCTAACATGTAGGCCTCATGTCCTGTGAACCCTTTTACAAACTTTTCTCTTTTAAAAACATGCCCACAATGTAACATTTATTATGTTTTTCATTAACAAAAAACCTGCAATGATTCTCTTGTACCCCTGCACTGACGGACACCATATATAGAGATTCTTTATATTATAATTTCTCGAAGAACATTTCTCATTGTTCCTTGTCAACCAAAATTGTCAAAACCAAACCAAATAGGATATAGCCTTGTTCATCAACTAATTTTTTATTGTTCTAGTCTTAGTACCTTGTATCCCCTAGAATTAATGAAGCAACTACATGTACCTAAGTATGTAGCCTCCCCTGTTGTAGCCTCCCCTGTTGTAGCCTCCCCTGTTGTAGCCTCCCCTGTTGTAGCCTCCCCTGTTGTAGCCTCCCCTGTTGTAGCCTCCCCTGTTGTAGCCTCCCCTGTTGTAGCCTCCCCTGTTGTAGCCTCCCCTGTTGTAGCCTCCCCTGTTGTAGCCTCCCCTGTTGTAGCCTCCCCTGTTGTAGCCTCCCCTGTTGTAGCCTCCCCTGTTGTAGCCTCCCCTGTTGTAGCCTCCCCTGTTGTAGCCTCCCCTGTTGTAGCCTCCCCTGTTGTAGCCTCCCCTGTTGTAGCCTCCCCTGTTGTAGCCTCCCCTGTTGTAGCCTCCCGTTGTAGCCTCCCCTGTTGTAGCCTCCCCTGTTTGCCTTCAGATCAGGCCTAGCTAAAATTACACTAATGATTTAGTGATCATTTAAAGATTCAGGTGTGGCTTTTCACCACTCCCATCTTCTTATTTGTGTATAAATGAACTTTAAGATGCATTTTGGTTGTAATTTGATGTAGGATGATGCTGCAGGGGATCCCCAGTGGTCTGCTGAGCAGATTATTGAGTCTAAACTCACCTGTGGTGGGTTGGTGATTGGGCGTCATCAGGTGGATATGATGAGTAAAATGACAGTCGTTATCTTTGAGGTGTTGGAGAAAGCTTGGATGTCTCTAGACTGCTCACTAATTGATATGAAAATTGAGTTTGGAGTCAGTGCTAAAACGGGTGAGTGTTTAGGGGTTAAGCCACAAGAGTATTGAGAAGAACCAATTAACCTCACTGGTGAACAACGGTCAAGAGCATCTCTTAAAGGGTACTTTTTGTAGGTCTCAAAGCACAATGTCCACAGATTTACATTTAAAGTTACAGGATTTGAACATAATGATGGTAGAAAGCTTCCCTTAAAATATAACTTACTGAGGTGCTGGAGTTTTTGAGAGATGAGTAAAACAAGTCACAAAATAATTTTTATCTCAGTCATGTCAGTGAGACAAAAATTAGTTTAGCGTGTAATTTTTTTTTAACCAGTATGGTTAAACACCATAAAGTTCCTGGTTAATACGGTTAATATGCAAAAACTGAGACAAAAATGATTTTTGTGACTTTGTTTTACTCATTTCTCAAAAACTACACAGCACTTCAGCAAGTAATGTTTTAAGGGAAGCATTCGACTATCATTATCTTCAAAGTGTACCTCAATGTCATTGTTCCATTGCACCGAGAGAGGGCACTTTTACTAAAAGCTGTATTAAAAAGCCAACATCTTGAGACAAGACTAGGTACACATGGTTTTCCCACAAGCAACGACGTTTGTACACAATGTATGTTGTGTGTGTATTTTTGAGGCAAGTAAATATTATGGTAGTCGACGACGAGGACGCATCGCGCTTGTGGAATACCTGTTTAAAAATATCTTGAAAATGAGGATGCACAACACTTGTAACAATGTAAGAATTGTGGCCTATGTTTCTGTGAATGTTTTGTCTACACTGCCTTATCTGGACAAGTTCTCCGATGGTCCAAACTCTGGACAACAGTTTTCCTGCCTTTTTTTTTCCTGACCTGGTAGTCTTAAATTTGCCAAATTGCTGGATTTTGACAGCAATTGTGCCCTGACTTGATAACTTTTTGAGATAGGGGTGTTCTGCATGGTCTTCGAAAGGTCATAGAGCTGTGTGTGCGGGGTTAAACTGGTTAGTTGAAAGAAAAGCAACAATCGCGAATGGACATACATGTAGCAATTAATAGTCGTGATTTTGGCACTTGTTTCTCTAGTCGCACTATTTGCCCAGGCTGAGTGCTAACCTTGACAACTGGTCAAGCTACACACAATAAAATCATTGACATATTTGTTACTAAATGGCTAACATAAATTTGTTTGCTTTCTCAACTCAAGATTGATAATTTTTGTCAAAATCAGCTGAATCGTGGCATAAGTGATGTTGCAACTTCACAAAAAACATGAGATATTAATCTACACTAACTTGATTTATTTGCCATCCAATAAACTGGCTTGGTCAGCTTTTGACAGTAACTATTATCGGACAGCATGGGGCCAACCATGATAGACTAAACTGCAAAACAAAAATACAGGTCTTCTTCACTCTACTAACTGGTAGAGTCGAATGACTAAATTGCATATTCCCTATACCACCAGGCAATATTGCTAAGACTTTAGACACAATAGCGCCGTCCTACCCACAATGCCCCTTGACATGCTTGCCACGAAGTCATCCTCCTTTTTCTTACCCACAGTTGGGTGAGGACGTAAATAATTCTGTGTCCAACAGTTTACTGTTTTTTAAAACACCTTACCTTTATTGCTGAGATCTGAAATAAAGACTGAGGTTGAAGATAGTAGAGTTGTTGTTAAGTTGAAGTGTTTGAGATATATAGATCATTGATTAAATGAGAAGTTCAAGGTAATTGGGGACGGCTACGACTGTCGGAAGTGGGGGTACGTCCATTTCTCCGGGACAGTCGGAGCTCTCGGAGTGCTGGGCCGGTGACACTCCGTCTCTGGGCTTGCAGCCCTTCAACCGGCCCCCACAGCCTCAGTCGGCTGCGTCGGCTGGGGGACCCACTGACCAAGGAGGGAGCCTTCCTGCTCCCCCTCTTTGGTCAGCGTACTTGGGTCCACCCATTCAAGGTAAAGCTCCCCGGCAAGTCCAAGAAAACTTTTTCTGGGGTGGCGACCAAGAGAGGTACAGTGGCGCTCAGAGTATAAGCCTTTAGAAACACAATAAACACGATCCAAGCGTGTGGATTAAGACACAATGGGGGGATTAGTTTGGATTATAGTAAACCTCCATCGCTCCCTGAGCTACACGCTAAACACGCTCCAATACAGGGAATGATATGGACTGAAGAAAACACACACCCGAGATTTGTCCAGCCATCAATAAAGCCGACCAACGACCAACATGACGCATACCTTTGGAGGGCTTCAATCAGCTAGGAGTTGGGGCAATTAAGATTGTCATCATCACTAATCCAATAAGTGTTTGACAAAGGTGTGAAAGCCATCCCACCTGAGGGAATACATGTAGATTTATTTTTATGGAACACTAGGATAATGAGTGATGTTATATTAAAATATTTAGAGTTGTAAAAAGTTATCAGGTTTTCTTTTTTGAATGGGTAAAATTCATTAAGGAATGGCAGAGAAGCAAAATTAATTTCCAAGTGTTGTTACACTTGCATCAATTTTAGGACAAGTTTGTATAACATTTCCCCTTCCGTTTTTTTTTATCAGTCCGGTAATAATTATTTCGCCAGTCCTGGGTTGTTTCCTGTCCCTTAATTTTTCCCTCCAGGGTTGTTTAAGATTGTTCCAGTCCCAGGTTTATTTCTCCCTCCGCGTTCCCCCCCCCCCCCTTAATATATCCCCGTTCCCTTCCTAGGTTTATTCCCCACATTCTGGGTGTTTTCTCTGTCTAGTAATATTTCCCATTCCAGGTTTATTTCTCCATTCAAAGTTGATTTCCCCCTTCCCTGTTTTTCTTTTCAGTCCCGTAATATTTCCCCGTCCCCAAGTTTTTCCACATCCCCGGTTTATTTCCCCTTCCCGTTTTTCTCAGAGTCCCAAGTTTTTTCTTGTCCCATGTTTATTTCCCCATCCCGGTTTTTTCTCTGTCCCTTAATTTTTCCCTCCAGGGTTGTTTAAGATTGTTTCCAGTCCCAGGTTTATTTCTCCCTCCGCGTTTTTTCCCCCCAGGTTTATTTTCTCCTCCCAGGTTTATTTTTCCATTTCCAGTTTTTTCTCAGTAGTACTTCCTCGTCCCGGTTTACTCGGCTAATTTCCCCGTCCCAGGTTTATTTCCCGAGTCCCATTTTTGTCTCTGTCCCTTAATCATTCCCTGTCCCGGATTGTTTCCCGTCTAAGGTTTATTTCCCCTTTCAGTTTTTTCTCAGTCCCGTAAAATTATTTCGCCGACCTGGGTTGTTACCACCGTCAAAGAATGTTTATTTCCTCCTGGTTTTTTTCTCCTAAATATTTTCTCGTTCCATTCCTGTCCTAGGTTTATTTCCCCATCCCGGGTTTTTCTCTGTCTAGAATATTTCCCCGTCCCAGGTTTATTTCTCCATCCAAAGTTTATTTCCCCTTCCCTGTTTTTTCAGTCCCGTAATATTTCCTCGTCCCAGGTTTAAGTTCCCCGTCGCAAATTTTTTCCACATCCTAGGTTTATTTCTCCTTCCCGTTTTTTTCTCAGGCCCGTGATAATTATTTCACCGACCTTCAGTTGTTTCCTCCATCAAAGAAAGTTTGTTTCCTCATCCCTCCGGATTTTCTCTCCCTGAATATTTTCCCCCCCTTAATTTTTTCCCGTCCAGGGTTGTTTCCCGTCTTAGGTTTATTTCTCCTTCCTGGTGTTTTTCTCAGAATCCCGTAATTATTATTTTCCTGTTATGTTTAGACATCCAACTACTACTCCTATAGTGGCGCTGTAATATTTCCCCGTCCCAGGTTTATTTCTCCATCCAAAGTTTATTTTCCCTTCCCTGTTTTTTCAGTCCCATAATATTTCCTCGTCCCAAAGTTCCCCGTCGCAAGTTTTTCCACATCCCAGGTTTAATTTCCTGCCCGTTTTTTCTCTGTCCTTAATTTTTCCCGTTCAGGGTTGTTTCCCGTCTTAGGGTTTATTATTCGTCTGGTTTTTTCTCATTCCCGTAATAATTATTTTGCCGACCTGGGTTGTTTCCCATCAAAGAAGGTTTATTTCCTCATCCGGGTTTATTCTCCCTGAATATTTTTCCGCCCCTTAATTTTTCCCCGTCCGGGGTTGTTTCTCATTCTAGGTTTATTTCCCTTCCCGTTTTTTCTCAGAAATACGAAATAATTATTTTGCCTCCCCGGGTCCCCCGTCGAAGAAGGTTTGTTTCCTCCTCCGGGTTTTTACTCCCTTAATATTTCCCCGCCCTAGGTCGTTTCCCTTCCCAGGTTTATTCCTAATATAATCCTGAGTTTTTCTCTGTCTCGTATAACATTTCCCCGTTCCATGGAGAAATCCCCATCCAAAGTTTAGTTCCCCTTTCCGTTTTTTATTTTTATTTTGTATTATTTCTCAAAGAAGGTTTATTTCCTTTATATTTCCCCGTCCCAGGTTTAATTTCTCGTCCCGCGTTTATTTCCCCTTCTTGGTTTTACCTAAGTTGTATTCCCCCATCCCGGTTTATTTTTTTCCCCATCCCAGGTTTATTTCCCGTCCCAGGTTTATTTCCCCGTCCCAGGTTTATTTCCTATTTCCCCATCCCAGGTTTATTTCCCTGTCCCAGGTTTATTTTCCCCCGGTTTTTGTGTCCCCATCTTGGGTTGTTTCTAAACCAGAATGCCCCAGTGTCAGCAACTCCTGGGCTCTAGGTAAAAAGTGAAAAATTTCCCTTAGATGTGCTGCAATCAGGGGTTCTTATACAAAATGTTACACTTGTTGTAACTTGATACAAAGTATAACAACACTTGGAAATTTTTGCTTTGTAATGCCTGTCTACATTGACCACACTTGTTGCTGAGACTCCTGCTCATTTTGTGACTCACTGGAAAATAAACCTGGGACGGGAAAATTAACCTTGGACAGGGAAATGGGGGACAGTGAAAGGGAAATGGAGGAGAAAAATAACGGGAAGAGGAAATAAACCTGGGTCGGGGAAACTGGAGGGAAAAATGGGACTGTGAATCCGTGACAGGGAATTATTGCGAGGCAGGACACAGGCAAGAATTTAGATCCGAGCAAGAAATATTAGGCGAGGCCATGGGGCGCAGTTCAAGCACTAATTTTTTCCGTATTCCACTCGGGCTTGTGTGATTACTTATATTATCTTCCAGTACGCGCTTATCCACAAATAAAATGCTACAACTGCAGGGTGGTATAAAAAGCTACCAACTCCCAGTTTTTATATTGCACTCTGCGTATTGTGAGTGTCAATGTGTCATGCTCCGCATACGGACAATGCAAAAATTTAATTCTTAACTTTGCGCGTGCATGCTGTTCGTTGTGAAATAATGTTCTGAAATTTTAAACTTTGTGCAATGCACGTGTGACTAGAAAATTTCGGCCTTGTTGGATATGGTACGGAGATCTGCTATATTTGTCGGTATTCCTCTTGCGCTTGTGTGATAATATAGAATACACTAGAAAGGATTCGTTATGGCTGTGGTGTAAACATTCTACATAGATCTATAAAAAATTGTAATACAATGATGTTATCTATTACAGGTGAAATCGTTTTGGCTGATATTATTGACAGTGACTCATGGCGTTTATGGCCAAAGGGTGATCGTAGACTCATGAAGGATAAACAAGTCTATCGAGAGTTCAAGGAAGTGACAAGTGAGGGCTTGCAACAAGTGATTCGCAACTTCCAGTGGGTTGCAGATCAGCTTGATGTAAGTACAAACAGGCAGTATACATTAAAATAGGATATGATTCAGTCTGTATTGTCAAAGAATTTTGTGGGAATTTTTTTAAAAAGTTAGTGATTACATGTAGGTTGATTACACCAAACGTTAGTTATGGTGTACAATCGGATTTGTCCACAAAGAGGACAATATAAGAGCCAGAAGGCACCCTTTGCAGCCAAATTGAATCGTTGTGACACCTCAGGAATACATGTAGCAAAGTACACTTGAAGCTGATAAAGTGTTCTGCACCAAATAATCTAGTGAAAAAGAGCCCTAGATAAGGTGATTGGGGCATTTTGGGGTAAAAGGGGGGAACTAGACTATTTTATACAATTCGGGTGTGCTGATTCTGAAAAATGTGGTTCCCAAGCAAAATTTTGAGTTTTGACCATCTAATTTGCATATAATCATAATTTTGACTGTTTTTAAACCATTTTCAGCAATTACCTCTGTAACCAGTAACAAGACGATACAAAATGACAAGTGATGCATCTGTACTTCAGATGGTTAAGGTCACGGAATAGGATTAAAACATTTTTGAAGTAATTAGTGGTAATTAATACTCATAATTATGCAAATAAGTGGCCGCCATTACAAAAACATCATTTCTCTTCAATATCTCTGTAACTAGGCAAGCAACAGTGTTTTTCCTATGCTCTGAGGCTGAAACAATGTGATCAATGATAAGCCAGATGCTTTATAAATATGCAAACGAGCTAGTAAAATAGCTTCAAATGCTTATTAATATGCAAATCAGCGAGTATGACTACCAGTGAATTTAATAATCACGAATCAATGCTTAAAGGAACACGTTGCCTTGGATCAGTCGAGTTGGTCTTTGAAAAGCGTTTGTAACCGTTTTTTATAAAATGCATATATAGAAAGATGTATTAAAGTAGAATACAATGATCCACACAAACATACCTAGAAATTGCGTGGTTTTCCTTTTACCTCGTCGACTAACACGTCCGCCATTTATGGGGGTAAAAATTTTGACGCCCATAAATGGCCAACCGTGTTAGTTCGTACAGTAGAAGGAAAACCACGCAATTTCGAGGCAAAGGGTGGATCATTGTATTCTACTTTTAAAACATCTTTCCAACCATATGCATTATATACAAAACGGTTACAAACGCTTTTGTTTTGACCAACTCGTCCGATCCAAGGCAACGTGTTCCTTTAATGTATATCTAAGGTCAATCCTAAACTGGGTATAGAGTGAACTGCTGTTGCCTAGGAACATATAGCCATACAATGAGTTTGATCACCAATCTGTTGCTGAAATGCACTCATTGATGTGTTGAAACCCATGCTTCTGGCATGAGCACAAAATAACGCCCAGCAGGTAACTTTTAGGGATTTGACTCAATGACATCAGTATGGGCTGTGGTTCTGAATCACCATGTTCCCATCCATTGTACATGGGCTCAGGAAGCTCAGGTATGGAACAGTGATTATTTCTCAAAACATTGCTTGATAGGGAGTACCCATCAAATTGTAACAGAGAGCATCAATCGTTGGGATTGCTGGGCTGTCATAGTTCACACCTTGGATCAATAAAGAGGTACAAAGTCAACTGAAGCCACAAAAAGTTAAATCTTTAGTTAAATCATCTTCTAATTCAAACTTTTCAGCCAGTGAAATGGACTTGGCAGAAGCCCATGCTTAAGGACAGCCGCAAGTAAACTGGACAACCTGCTTTATAAGTCGTAGTGTCCACAAGGTGTTGGAGGACGTTCCATCACCATTTTGCTCGCAGGCGGGATCTCCGGTGTCTTCTCTCACTCTCCCTATCCTTTATGCAGGCAGCCAACTCTGTTGTGGTCTCTGCCTCGGCATCTCTCACCAGGACATCAACGAAGCTCAACCTCTAGTGGTCAGGGGTGCATGGTCTTGGAGGTTGTATAATCATCTCTGTCTTTCTAGCATTGAGTGGAAGCTCTTGTGCTTGGGCTGTGGAGTTAAAGAAGAGACTGATGTCATCAGCAAGGTCGAGGTCAGGCGTGGGTACTACGGGATAGCGGCTCGATCTCCTTGGTGTCGATGTGGATCCAAGATCCACCTTGTGTCCGCTAATAGCTTGTCTGAGGGGAGGGTATACGCTGCACAATGGTCCATTTCCCTGACCCTCGCATCCTTCTTCACTTTGTTTGTTGAAGGTGACCATAATGAGCGGCCTACTGTATCGCAGATCCCATTGGACTTCAAGCTGTCGTCAGAAAACTTCCTCTGGGGAGGGGGGGGTATAGGCACTGTTATATGTCGGGTCAAGACATTGCCTGCACACATGTCTGCAGCATCGCTCCTGTCCACTCCCGGGACTGGAAGTAAATGCTTTGCCATAACATTTACCATTGGTGTCCTTTTAAGGCTATAATAGGACTTGTGGGAACCACTTCTCTCAGGACTCTACTTTCCCGGTTTTGCGATCAGAGTGGTCCTTCTTCTAGGTAGACTACCAATCTAGGCTTACAGGTTCTACCTACTCGGGATAGTGATCAGGGTTTTGCTTCTCCTAGGTAGACTCCCAATCTAGGCTTAGGAGTTCTACCTTCCCGGGTTGATAGTCAGAGTGGTCCTTCTCCTATATGTAGACTCCCAATCTAGGCTTAAAAGTTCTACCTTCCCGGGTTGATAGTCAGAGTGGTCCTTCTCCTAAGTAGACTACAAATCTAGGCTTATAGACGTTATACCTTCACGGGATGGCGATCAGAGTGGTCCTTCTCCTAGGTAGATTCCCAATCTAGGCTTAGGAGTTATACCTTCTGGGGTTGATAGTCAAAGTGGTCCTTCTCCTAGGTAGACTAGAGGGCGACAAAACTGAATTTTTCATTGCTGCTTCTCCTCATCACCAGAAAGTTCTCAGCCACTTGACTGTGAACGTGAACAACACAACATTTAAGCCATCTCAAACAGTGCGAAATTTAGGCGTCTTTTTCGACAGCTCCATGACAATGAGCACACACGTCACACGTACATGCAAGTCCATCAACTATCACATCAGAAACATCTCCAAAATACGCAAATATATTGACACAAACACATGCCACGCTGCTGCCAGAGCCCTTGTGTTGTCTAGACTGGATTATTGTAACTCTCTCCTCAATGGTATTAAGCAAGCTGACATTGACCGGCTACAAAGGCTCCAAAACAATGCTGCTCGTATCATTTTCTTGCAACCCAAATACACACACGCATCCACTCTTCTCAAACAATTACACTGGTTACCAGTTAAACAACGCATCACCTTCAAAACATCAGTGAACATGCACAAAGCACTCTCCAACGTACTTCCACAATACCTTACAGAGTCGCTAAATTTCAACAAACCTGGCCGGAGTGGGCTCCGCTCCGGCCAGAATCTTACAATCCCTCGCACACACAAAATGGCAGGGGACCGGTCCTTTTCAGTCGCTGGTCCCCGGTGCTGGAACGCCCTACCAAGTCATATTCGGAACACCAACACACTCCAGACATTCAAGAGTAAATTAAAAACGCATCTATTCTCATAATCGTCTTTTCCGTAGCACTCTTCCAGCGCATTGAATTTTGTAAAATGCGCTTTATAAGTCTCATTTATTATTTATTATTATTATTAGACTACCAATCTAGGCTAAGGAGTTATACCTTCCCGGTTTGATAGTCAGAGTGGTCCTTCTCCTAGGTAGACTACCAATGTAGGCTTAGGAGTTCTACCTATCCAGGATGGTGATCAGAGAAGTCCTTCTCCTACGTATACTATCAATCTTGGCTTAGGAGTTCTACCTACCCAGGATGGTGATCAGAGAAGTCCTTCTCCTAGGTAGACTACCAATCTAGGCTTAGGAGTTCTACCTACCAAGGATGGTGATCAGAGAAGTCCTTCTCCTACGTATACTATCAATCTTGGCGTAGGAGTTCTACCTACTCGGGATGGTGATCAGAGAAGTCCTTCTCCTACGTATACTACCAATCTAGGCTTAGGAGTTCTACCTACCAAGGATGGTGATCAGAGAAGTCCTTCTCCTACGTATACTATCAATCTTGGCTTAGGAGTTCTACCTACTCGGGATGGTGATCAGAGAAGTCCTTCTCCTACGTATACTACCAATCTAGGCTTAGGAGTTCTACCTACCAAGGATGGTGATCAGAGAAGTCCTTCTCCTACGTATACTACCAATGTAGGCTTAGGAGTTCTACCTACCAAGGATGGTGATCAGAGAAGTCCTTCTCCTACGTATACTATCAATCTTGGCTTAGGAGTTCTACCTACCCAGGATGGTGATCAGAGAAGTCCTTCTCCTAGGTAGACTACCAATCTAGGCTTAGGAGTTCTACCTACCCAGGATGGTGATCAGAGAAGTCCTTCTCCTACGTATACTATCAATCTTGGCTTAGGAGTTCTACCTACCCAGGATGGTGATCAGAGAAGTCCTTCTCCTAGGTAGACTACCAATCTAGGCTTAGGAGTTCTACCTACCCAGGATGGTGATCAGAGAAGTCCTTCTCCTACGTATACTATCAATCTTGGCGTAGGAGTTCTACCTACTCGGGATGGTGATCAGAGTTTTGCTTCTCCAAGGTGGCCTAACTACCATGGCTGACGCATCACTTGCCCAGATTGTCTGGGTTTATTTGGCGCCAGAAAACTGCCTTTTACACCTCTGCCATCGGTTTAAAACAGGGATCGGCGCCTGAAGCCAAGTAGTAGGAGTCTGATTGGAAGAGGATCGTTTTCCTGGGTTTCTCATTACTATTTTTGCTGAAACTGCATATACAGAGATGTATGGGATGCATTGATTCAGCAAAAATTGATGTGTGATGAAGTTCATTGGTAGTCATACTAGCTGATTTGCTAAGCACGTGCAGCTATTGCATCTCATTCGCATTTAGCATCTGGCTAGTCTTGGCCCAAGACGATGGTGCTTGATTCTGGATAGTGTACTACGCGCGGTTGAATCGCCAAAGCGCGCCCGCCACGGTATGATTTAGTTACGTGGACGGCTCGAAATCTAGACTACACTCTGCAAGCTACCATCGTCTTGGCAATCCTGCAGCGCTGTGTTAACTTTTTCATTGTTTTCTTCTACAGCTTTCTGTAGAACCAATCAGCGTGCGATCGTTGTAATAAATTAACATAATGTTTAGTTGACCCCGGGGTCATTCATGTTATGATTACACGGCATTGGCAGCTCCGTGTTTGTCGTGGAGGAAAAATCGTAAGAAAATAGGAAATATTCACGATTATGAATGTTAAAGATGAACAAGTGAGCCGAAGCTATATTGATCTGCTATTTAGATGGCAATTAATTAACGACTATGTCAAAATATACCAGCTAGTGCCCTCTCTGCGGACGGTCTGGTTTTGCGATAAACTCCGTCAGTTCTCGTGTGCTTCGTCTGCTGCATGCAGGCAGCAGTTGGACTATGAGGTAGGATGTCCGGGTGTGAATAAACTATAGGGAACTCTGAACTAGAGCATGATACCACATACGACCAACGTTTGCAACTGAGCAAGTCATGGATCCCAAGTCATTATGTAACTGTCAGTGTAACAAAGTGGTGAGTGGAGAGAATCTTGTTTATATTGATCGAATCTGTATAGAATTAGAAAACGTAAAGTCATACATTTGTAAGTAGTCATTGTTTGTCATGTTTGAATACTTCAAAACTTGTTGTTATTTATGTAGGTAGACCTCCTTCCTGCTAAATAGCAGTGCTATTTCATGATGCGAAGCACAATTTTCTTGTGTCTCACTTATGGAAGGGCAGCTCGTAAAAGTATTGCCTCACCAAAATACACTTCGCATTCGCATTCGAAGGAAGTATGAGCCTACTCCTTGGTTTTGTTTCGGTTTGGAACGAACATAGCCCAGCTTTATGTGAGATTGGATTTGTCTGACTTGAGTCACCAACACTTCAATGCACACAGATTCATATCCCTCGATTTGAAAATGGCTCATCTCATTGGCTGACTTTTTTTTTTTTAACTTACATTTTTCTTCTGTGCACAAGCAATTAACACTTGTTTGCAATTGCTATAGTTGGGTTGATTGATGATCGTAAATCGTAACCCTCGCTGGTCAACGGTTTAATATTTATAATCAAAACAGATGTACATTTTACATTAAGCTTGATGCAGAAAAAGTTTAGCACAATAAGACCCAATATAATCACTGAACTTATTCTATGATTTGTATTTGTTTCATTCTTCTGATAGGGCACATTTCCAGGAAAGGCTTTTAGAGAACTGCTGCATGCCCACCTTGGAGTACTGATACTTTTTAGGCCTCGTCTTGTCAGATGAATGGGTAGTCGACTGCTCTGCAATTAAGGAATGGAGTTCTTGATTCAAGAGAGACAAATCTGTGACAGAATCAAGATTCAAGCGTATATAATTGTGGAAGAGATATTTTGCTGTTTTGCAGAGGAAGTCTCAAGAAGAGAAAAGGAAAAGATGGAACATCATATTAACTGTCGTATGTGAAGAACTGTACTCTACATTTTGCTGCAAAGTTCCACCACTGTATCACAATTTATTGTCGACATGTATCATACCATACCAATACAGAGATTGACTTTCAAGATGAGTTTACATAGCTTTTTCAACACTGTGGGAACTGTGTGCATACTCTTAGCAACCGATGCTTTTGGACTGGGGTTAATGTTTGTCATTATTTTGAACACCAAGATGAAAATGTACAACTAAGTGGAAGAGTTGGGCGAGATGAGCAACATGGTCTTTCAACTGCCATAAACTATCTAAGACACAGAGAATCAGATGAAAACTGCATTGCACCCCACAATGTAGAAGAGTGGTCGTAGGCTCAGCCGCTCATACAGGTACATAGTACAAACAGTATTGTGTATAACTGCTGTGATACCTGTGCACTTTAAATGCTGCTGTGGGAAAGCCTGTGATTGGCGATTAGTGGTACGCACTACGATTGATGTCGAAATCGCAACTAGTTATTGCTTAGTCGAGTTGCGACTGCCATTATTCACCTACTCCGTAAATCAAGCCACCACAACAACTAAAATAGTTGCTCCTATTCCTGCTTGCTGAAAAAATTGTGTCGCTCACAGTCACGACTTTTCATGGCAACATAATTTACCTATGAAACACAACCAGACATCAGTAAGCCTGGACCACTTGTGTAAGTTACTACTCAACTAGTCACACCTCAAAAAGTCATGACTACGACACTAGTCATGACTTGTTTGCCGCAGGGGCAATATGGTAAATTTTGTGCTTAGAGGATTGAAGGATTGTCACTGGTGTCACTGACTGTGTTTCGTAAGTAAATTATGTTGCCATGAATAGTCGTGAGCGATACAATAGACAGTTCACCAAACAGGAAGTTGTTACTATTTTTGGAGTACACGATTATTCAATTAGGAATTAAAAAAAGTAGTCGCAACACGACTTGTGATTTTAATAATCTCGACTGTGCGACAAGTTTGACACTGTGTCGCACTAGTCGCCCAGCCCTAGACATAAAGTGACACAATCCTTAAATCCTTTCAGCGTGAGTTTTACTCTATTGCACCTGCAGCAAATAACACGTCGCAATGCATTTTGGGGCATGAAAAATGACTTGTGTGTTGAAGTTGCGACTATTTGAGGCACGAATAGTTGAGAAGCAAATTTCACTAGTCGCTCAGGCTTTAATTGTGGGGTATCGTTGTTATAGCCTGTTTACAAACCTGATCATTTTAATAGCCACTGTTCTGTGAAGAATTTGTGTTTGGCAATAAAGAAAGAAATCAATTTTATGAACAAGTAATTTGTGTTGGCCTTTATTTAGACATAATTTGAATTAAACTGTATCAATTGTTTTAAGACACAATACATCATTGTTAATTATAACGTACTGACTATTAGGTATTCATGTGATTGTGACACAATTAGTAGCCCTAAAGTTTAATACATGTGCAAAGTCATATAAGTCGATGCCTCAGAACGACAATAAATTGTACTTGTACAGTGAATATTGTTTGCTGTAGTAAAACTACTATATACGGTAGTATCATGGAGGTTTCTACCTCCATGTGAGTATAATCATGTAGGTACCTCCATGGTGTAATATATGCACTGAGGGTAGTTCGTCTGTCTGTGGTTCATGTGATCTGCCCACGACAAATCATTCGGGAAGTATAAAACCATAAAACAAACACGACACGTAACGAAGCATTTTGTTACTTAATTCCTCCTTAGTCAGTTTTCTCTCAGACATTCTGTAGTCAGCTATTCTTCAGAATAACGACAATAATTATTAATTGGTTTTCTGGGAAAAGGGGATGTAGAATTTAAATCCCTGCATTGCGTTCGTTAAGTATGGCCATGGAGGAATTCCTCCATGGTATGGCTAGGCAAACCATATTATAGTATCACTCGTTCGTCCCGTACGTCCGACCGTGGCCCGACTTCATTTCATGCTGCTGGGCGCTGCCATGTTGTTCACATGTTGAATATGCATTACACAACCTCGACAACGGCCTTATTAACATAATACGGCAACGCCCACAGTGCACGCAGCGCTGCATGATTGCCAAGACGATGGTAGCTTGCAGAGTGTAGTCTAGATTTCGAGCCGTCCACGTAACTAAATCATACCGTGGCGGGCGCGCTTTGGCGATTCAACCGCGCGTAGTACACTATCCAGAATCAAGCACCATCGTCTTGGGCCAAGACTAGCATCTGGCTTGCAAGTGATCACATTGCTAGATCCTCAGAACACAAGTAAACACATTTCTGTATCATTTTTACTTGCCTAGTTTCAGAGATATTGGACAAACATGATTTTTGGTTATGGCTGCCACTAATTTGCATATACCTTAGTAATGCTTACTTCAGAATTGCTTTAATCCTTTTCTTAGACCTTCAAAATATAGGTAAACCACTTAAATTGTCATCTTTGCTTGCCTAGTTACTGAGATACATGTAATGAAGAAAAATGATTTTTCTGTAATGGCGGCACTTATTTGCATATTTATGAATATCGGCACTTATTTGCATATTTATGAATATTAATTACCACTAATTACTTTAGAAATGTTTTAATCCTATTCTGTGACCTTAACCATGTAAGTACAGATGCATCACCTGACATTTTTTATTGTCATGTTCCAGAGGTTTGCTTTAGATGGTTCAAAAAGTCAAAAATATGATTATGCAAATTAGATGGTCAAAAACTCAAAATTTCGCTTGAGAACCATTTTTTCCAGAATCAGCACACCAAAAATGTGTGAAAAAGTCTGGTTTCCCACTTTTACCCCAAAATGCCCCAAACAGTCACTTTTACCAGGAATCCCACTAGACTAAAAGGCCTTGTCCGAATTGACACAATCAGGGACTGCAGTCACTTCACTCATAGAGGGTACACTCAAATGAAGCAAGCAATGCACAGTTTGTGTGGAAATACATAGCTGCTTCCCATGTATGACACTAGGAAGCTGTATGCTTACCATGCACACTGTGCTTGGCTTGCTTTGATTACATTATGAGTCTCAAGACCCAGTTGTTGATTGTGTTTATTGATGGCAATGGCTACGGCTGGATCACTCATAATGCCTGTTCTTCAATGTTATAGCTGGAGTAGATTGATTGCGATAAAATCTTACATTCTGGCTGGCTGATGCAGCATTTTGCTTGGAAAGTCTTACTCAAGTAACACAAGTGTCACAACCAGAATCTAGACCCACCCGCTAGAAGCATTAGTCACACTAAACCCCTAACTTGACAACAACACTCACTTAATACCTGCTTGATGTTGTTATTTTTTTCCAAGTCTTTCATCCCATCTCCCAAAGGACAAGCTGTGGTCATTATGGGTTCACCTAGTGATATGGTACATGGGGAGAAGATACGTGATCTGTGTTTGAGCTTTGGATTCCCATGTCATCTACGAGTAAGCTCTGCCCATAAGGGAACTGACGAGACACTCAATATAGTAGCTCAATATGAAGGTATAACAATCAAGACCTGTAGTTTTAAATATATCCACATTGTTACCTCACCTAACTTAAAACTTCAGTCATTTAGGTTTAATAGGTTTAATCATTTAGGTTTAATATTATTTCCCCCTGTTTTCATTAATATTTTTTCCTGTGCAGGAAGTCACTTTTAATGACTAGCTTAAAAAACAAAACAATCCAGACATGATTTGATACATTGCTGTGAAGGAGGTTAGTATTGTCACTTCTTGTTGAAGTGTAGTTCATGCTTGGTGCGTATCAAGATTATAGATCAATGTCAGTTAGGACTAAACAGTCAAATCTGTCATACAACTGTTTAGCATTAGCATAACATACCTACAGTTCGCAAGCAGACTCAAACTAAATGTACATTTGTTCTTAAATATTTTAGGCATTTGACATAATACTCTTTCAGTGCAATTTTAACAGTGTCACCTCCCCTCCCCCCCCCCCCCCCCCCCATTCGGCATGATTTTGCTGATTCTAGTTCACAGTACAATAAGATGTGAATAGCGTTTTCAATTTTCATTAAAACATTTGAGTTCTCAACTCAAAAAGTAAAAGG
This sequence comes from Asterias amurensis, assembly GCF_032118995.1. Lineage (NCBI taxonomy): Eukaryota > Metazoa > Echinodermata > Asteroidea > Forcipulatida > Asteriidae > Asterias > Asterias amurensis. Next base: position 7,078,956 of record NC_092651.1, read on the forward strand.
CTTTTTTTTATTGAAACAACTTTACAGTCACACGCCCTGGCACATGCTCTTGTGGGGGGGGGGGGTTGACTTTTTCAAGTGTAATTTTATTGTGTTTCCCTTATGAGTTATTGGTTTCCTTTTTAAATCATCAACCAATATTTAAGAGGAAACTCATTCTTTAAAGGGGCATTACAGAATTGGTTTTACTAACAAAACAGTTGCTGGCAGTGTAAGCACTTTATATAATCCACCATACATAAACTGACAAGCCTGTAGAAGTTTGAGATCGATCGACTCTCTGGGTCACGAGAAACTAGTGAAAAACCGATAATACATTTTGCATGACATTGATGCAAACAAAAAAATGAATAAAATGCTCACTGAGCGATAACTTCAAATGCAAAGTTAAGTTAAAGACATTTCAGGCAGAAATTTTTCATCATCATCATTAGACCTTGTAAGTTCGATGTAAATCTGTGATCTTTACGATTTTGTTTTCTTACTAATTCTGTAACTTTCCTGTAATTGACATAGTTTTGATAATTAGTAATTGCATTATAATCAAACCAGAAAGTGAAATGTTTTTATCGTGCACTGTGAATGGGACTTGGATATATAATAAGATTGATTGTTATTTGCAGCTTCAGGGATTGCCACTGTCTTCATAGCAGTTGCTGGTCGTAGTAATGGGCTTGGTCCAGTCCTATCTGGTAACACATCATTCCCAGTCATTAATTGCCCTCCAGTCAAAGCTGAATGGGGACCTCAAGACATTTGGTCATCTCTACGTCTGCCTTCTGGTAAGATTTCGGATTGAAACCATTACTTAATCACATAAAGGAAAATGCACTGGGATTTAATGTTTGTGTCTCTTGGGAGATGGCCCAACCTTGGCTAGGAGACACAGCTGATAATTAGCAATGGCATGCTAGAATGTGCGACTTGCCTCCCATGGGAGGTACTGTAATTTCTTTGTATAATCTTTCATGAAAAGAGAAGGGGTTCGCCCCAGTGTTTCTGGCTGTGACTGCTGTATGTGCCGTAGCACTTTTTAAACCATTACATGGTGCTAAGGATTAGGTCTCATAATTTCAAAATTTCGTCCCACTCACCTTGCAGTAAAATAAATTGGCGCTTGTATCCTTTGGAAAACGGCGCGTACAAAAAAAAGAAATTATTATTATTAAACATGATATGTTGTACACTGTTTTTTAGATTGAAGCTGAACTATATGACTAATTGTTGTTTCTTGGCTTGATAAATGTAGGCCTTGGATGTAGTACTGTCATGTCAGCTGATGGAGCAGCATGGTGTGCAGCTCAAATGCTATCCCTGACTGATCATGTCATCTGGAGTACTATTCGTGCCCGTCAGATGAATACATGGCTGGCACTTAAAGCGGCAGACTTCAAGCTCCAGACTACTGCTGATACAAAATAGATCAGCCACAGTCACAATCCAAATCAAGGTTTCTATCTACGTATTCAATACTAAGGTCAGACCTTGCTTTCATGTGAGTGATTGTTTATAAACATATAGTCCTATACTGTAATTTTCGGCTTACAAACCACGGTTTATACGTTGATTTCGACCTTAACTTCTGCTGTTTATGCGCCGAGCGGCTTATATGCCCATATATTAATATTGGAGGGGGAAAAAACAGCGTAATTTTTTTTTAAAGAAAGATCGATTGTAAAATTAAATTAAAAAAATAAACAAACAGACAGACAGGCAAAATCATACATCGCCGCCGCAAACTTACTCAGAAAATTCTTTAAAAATAAGTTATTGTATGGTGGACGACTCCAACAATATTGTCTGCCGTTACAATGTCCCTTTTTTATTCCTGGATGAATGGGTCGCAAAAAGTCCTATTTCTACTCCATATTTTTATAAGGATCTCTGTTTATTCAACAAGATCGTTTTTTTGTCCATATTTCTGAACACTTTGAACGTCAAAATGACGTTAGTCCAGCGGCTTTTCTTGATAACAATTGGAAATAATTGTCATCCTCGAACCGATGATATAATCCGTAATAGTCTAGACCAGATTTAAAAAAAAAAAAAAACTTCGAGCGGCATTTTTGAGTAAAAGTTGGTAACATACCTGATTTAACTAATTTGGGGGTGCTGAAACCGAAAATGATGGATACCAAGGCTAATTTTTAGTCCTTCACCCTGAAAAATCAAATTTAAAACAATACAGTTGCTTGAGTTAGTGTTTTTTCTATTAAAGAGTTATTTATTATTTGAACATAATTTCTCTGTTGTTAAAAGCACAAACCGTTGATTATTTTCTCTTATAATGTAGGCCTCTATACACTACTTAAACAGGTAGGCCTACCAGGTGTAGTCTAGACTCAACAATGATACTTCATGGCTTGAAATTATCACACCCAGCTAAAAAGAGAGGGGTGGATTGTTTTATCAATGGAGGGGATACATATTTTGTTGTCCTTTGTTTCTGAGTCTTACTATTCTCTTCTTGTGTGAAATTTGTCCGTGTGTGTGTACAAACACGACTAACAATGCGTTATACTGCCAACAAACAAACAAACTGGACTTTATTTGTTCAATTGTTAGCCTACAACAGTTAGATTGGTTTGTCAACTGTGAAGAATACTTTCTAAAACGGGGGAGAATTGTAATCGAAAAATGAGTTATTTTAAAATCCTCTAAAATCAATTTTTTTTTGACTGGTAAGATAATTTCAAGCCATGAGTGTGAACACTAAAAGCTAACCTATTCAAAAACAGGGAGCACTGAAAAGTTGATATACAATACAATTTTCTGTATCATTGTTGAGTATAGACTACATCTGGCATGCCTGGTAGGCCTACCCGTTTGAGTAGTGTAGGCCTATATTATTAGAGAAAATAATCAACGGTTTGTACTTTTAACAAGAGAGAAATTATGTTCAAATAATAAATAACTCTTTATTAGAAAAAACACCAACTCAAATACTTTCAAAATGACATTGAAAACACCTGTTGTTCCCTCTGAAAGTGCAATTTGGTTGTAGATCTATTCAGTACAATCAAAAGCTTGTTACGGATACCTGACCTGCACCCGGGTACCTGCCCTGTATGTTATCCTGACAACATCAATTGGAACCACAGCAGAACCTGACTATTCTTCACGTGAGAAGTCCGTCGTCTGCTAGGTTTTCTGTATTGTTTTAAATTTGATTTTTCAGGGTGAAGGACTAAAAATTAGCCTTGGTATCCACCATTTTCGAATTCAGTACCCCCAAATTAGTTAAATCGGGAATGTTACCAACTTTTACTCAAAAATGCCGCTCACTTCCTTAACTAGAGCCCTTTTTGGAAATCTGGTCTAGACTATAATGTCTTATGATGTAGCGGGTCAATCACAAGGCACGATCGTAGTACGAGGTACAAGATATTAAAGAAACATAGTCGGGTTAACTTGCGACACAGAGACAAAATTACTTCTGGGTACCAGCTGCCATAGTAAATGCGTGTACAGATAAATGCATGCTTTTTAGAGTAGACTTTGATAGGATCATCTCATACTCTGCCAACGCACACACCATTCAAGCGGCCCGTGTTATAAATACGTTAGTACGGAGACGTCAAGTTTTTTCATTTATTTTTCACTTATTTCAATGAAAATGTGAACAATTATAAATAAATTTATGTCGGTTGGGGTTTGTGAAGTTGTTATTGATCCGCGGTCATATTATAAAGCTGGGGCTGCTGTCAGAACTGACCGGCAGCGACCGTGGTAGTAGCTACAACGTTGATCAGTTGTCAAAATTATGATACCAATAACAAATTAAATAGGCCCACTTGCTGCAGACCATCCTTATAGACCATTACAAACACGATCTATGGTATTAACTTTAATACAGTTTGACGTTATTGCAACACATCACCTACATGTACTGGCGACGTTCAATGACTGATGTGCTTACCTCCTGTCACTGCACATCACCTCAATGGACCGCAAATACGTATGGCCCCTCTCTTTGTGCACTCGTGACTATGGTTTATATGCCGAGCGGCTTATACACTGACACCTAAATCTTTTTATTTTATTTTTTGGGGCAATGCGTTTTTTTTGCTGGGCGGCTTATAAGCCGAAAATTACGGTATTGGTTGCACTAGAGGAAAAAATAGGACGTTTAACTGTTTTTGTACAAATCTTTCCTGGAAAACAATTCTCTGAAATACTGCCCAAGTCGTTGAAATAACTTTTAAAGCACCCACAAATCATCCATTCATTGTTATTAAATGTTTTGCTTATATATTTTTTAAGTTTTCAGCTAACCTTGACCACCTAATTTACTGAAATGTTTGGGACAAGTTTGTATGTGCTAATTGAAATCTAGAAGTAAGGTATTAATTAAATCATTCAAGAACAGTGGTGTACATTGTCTTTAACCATTGGAATAATTGCTTACGAAATAAACACTTGTCAGGATTCTAATTATCTTGGTTTTTACCCTGCACTGATGTGGGATAATAAGTTCAATAATTGACTTTACCATTCCTACCTGTATGTTGGTATAAAAGGTGTAGTCACCAGAATGGCAGGCAGATTTAACCATTCATATACAAGGTGTAGTCCACAGAATGGCAGGCAGATTTAACCATTCATATACAAGGTGTAGTCCACAGAATGGCAGGCAGATTTAACCATTCATATACAAGGTGTAGTCCACAGAATGGCAGGCAGATTTAACCATTCATATACAAGGTGTAGTCCACAGAATGGCAGGCAGATTTAACCATTCATATACAAGGTGTAGTCACCAGAATGGCAGGCAGATTTTACCATTCATATACGTGTACAAGGTGTAGTTCCCTTAGTGTCATGAATCTGCACTAAGAGAGACACTGGCACATTGTACACACTTCATTAATTATTTGTATAATAATGTGACTTACATACACATGTAACATGTACCTGTACATGTAATGTGACTTGTATACATGTAATTTGACTTACATACATGTAATGTGACTTCGATACATGTAATGTGACTTACATGTACATGCATATCCTCCTTTTCACGTGGTGGCGGGAAACATTGGTTAATTTTCAGGTGGTGGGAAAAAATGGTTCAATTATTTTGATTACTCCAACTTACAAATAGAGTTTCAGGCAAACATCTGTGCAATGGTAATGGACATGTCAGTCATTGTCAAATAAACGTGCATTCCACATTGTCATAAGTATTTGAAGAAAAAAAAAAAAAACGCCTTACATTTGATTGGTTCTTAAGTTTAGACTCATTCCAATCCTATTTTATTTTTCTATAATAAATAAGATGTATGTTGTATCAATCACTGGTGCCTTGAACTGAATATTCAAATTAGTGTTGCTACTTCTCACCATACTGAATGTTCATAAAGTCAAACGAAATAATCTCAAACCTGGCCCAGAGTTAATGTATGAGCTTAAGAATGTACAATGTCCTCATCAGGATTGTTCCATTTGGGCTTAGGAGTGAGGGACAAACTACTTTGTTATTATCTTAAATAGAAGTGTGAGCCAAATAACTACAAAGAGTGAAATAAAGAAGTTTGGCAGATTCAAAATAAACCAGCTGCTACATGTATGTATGTTTCTATGTTATGTAAAGACTGTCTCTTTGATTACTGGAGTTGATATAATCAAACTGCTGAGGTGATCACCAACTATAGGGTACTCTTGACAACAATCATGTTTTTCTTTTTAAAGCCATTGGACACTTTCGGAACAGAAACAAAATAAAAGTTCACAGATTTACAAATAACTTACAAGGTTTACAGAAGGTAATGGTGAAAGACTTCTCTCGAAATATTATTCCATGAAATGCTTCACTTTTTGAGAAAACATTAAAACAATTATCAATTCTCGATATCGAAAATTACGGATTTGTTTTAAACACGTCATGACACGGCGAAACGTGTGGAAACAAGGGTGGGTTTTCCCGTTATTTTCTCCCGACTTCGATGACCGATTGAGCCTAAATTTTCACAGGTTTGTTATATTATACATAAGTTGTGATACACAAAGTGTGGGCCTTTGGACAATACTGTAAGAAAGTGTCCAATGGCTTTAAGATAATAATTTGAACGACAAGGATTTAACAACATGTTGTCTTGTTCAAGACACCACAAAACATCCTGCCTGCTGTTATTAAACAAATAATATGTATTATTATTTTTCTATTATTTATTTACTGCACTGTGTACAAATATTAATTATTTGTAAACATGTGTAGTTAACAAATATAGATTTAAGTATAAACAAAATTACAAGGACCAAACCTTTGAAAGCGTTTTGACAAAAGCAAGATAGAAGATTTAAAAGTGGTCTTTTAAAAGATATGATACAAGCAAATGTTGTTTGAGGCAATAAAACCACAAAAATTAACAAAAAGTTGGAACTGACAAAGTGAAGGTACATGTGAACGGCACTAATAATGATTTAAAACAAAGAAATAAAAGTGCAAGGGTATGGTACTTTCAAGGAAGCGATTCAGTCTAGGGCAATCTTGTAAGGAATCATGGACATTATGTACCTACCTGTATGACACCTAATAGGCATGAGGAGACCAGACTGGTACTGGACTTTAATGAAACTCCCTCTCGTTATGGTGGTAGGAAGTCCCTGGACCTAGCTGAGTGAGGTAACTTCACACCAAATGTGTACATGCCCTAGGTCTTCACGTCTGTCTTCAATATATCAAGTATAGCTATAGCTAGTATTGAGGTTTACAAACTGTACTGTTCTGGAGTGATACGAATCACATGTTTTTGAATACTCTCAATGGAATTTGCTTGTTGGACTGTAAGTGAACGTTAGCAGACCTACAGTAGAAAGCATACTCCAAGATAGGCCTAACATGCCTAATGTAACAATGGGCACAAATGCAGAGCTGTTTCGTTAACATCATTTTCAAATTTGTCAACTAAATTTGAAATTCTCTTTGCATCAAAGCAGTTATGACCAATCCAGCCTATTTAAAAAAATAATTTGGATTATACTACATGTACATGTATGTTCAGATCGCATTTTACGACTTAAAGGTGCAAAAATTAAAAAAAATCATAAAAAATCATGTGATGACGTCATCATGATGTCACTTCACAATTTACTTGCCAGTATCTAACATTCTACCAAATTTTAACTTTATCGCATAATTGCTTCCGGAAGATATACAATTTCAAAAAGTGCACCTCTAATGTCACATCACGTGACCTCTATTGCATCATCATCGATTTGAAACTTCACACATTATGACGGCTGCCTGATGATCAATATGTGTGTATGTTTTGAGGTGCTTACAAAAAACTTCACCACACACATCTTCAAGATGTCCATTTTGACGAGTTTTCAACCTTGACGAGTTTTCAACCTGTCGCTAGAGGGTGCTGTTGCACTTTGTGACGTCATTGATATTTTTTTTTTTAACTGCCCACCCTTGCCAGGCACTAACATCATTGAAAACAACTTCATACCTTATTCCACTTTTGAATTAGAGGGCACTTCTGGTTTCAACCGGAAGTAGAGGTCATGTGAGGTCACGCACACGAAACAAAATGAAGACCTAATTTATCCCTACCAAATCCCGCAAACAGAAACCTATGGTCTCTCGTGGCTGATTTGTTATAGATTTTCAAATATTTAAAACAAACACCTTTAAAGTCGCTTGGAAATAGAATTTTTTTTCAAACATTAGAGTATACATGTATGTTCCTGAACAATAAAATAGTTTTTTGAGTAATAGTTTTTACTTTGTGACGTCAATCGAGGAAGACTTTGCTTCGATCGAACATCGAACACACGTACATGTACTTGTACATGTACGTGCAAGTCAGTTTAAGTCCTAGTCGTGAAATTGTACGATTTAAAAAAAAACGTTTCTTGCATTTTTCCGGCAATGTCGCCCAGTGTATTGCTGCTGGATGCTGTAGAATGAGCATAGACCTTATCGCAAATACTCGGTACGCGCACAATAGACGTGGAATGAGGAGCATGCTGGTCTAGCTAACTATCAAATTTGGGTACTAGCTAGACCAGCATGCACCTCATCCGACAGTTTGCGCTTGCGCGATGGTATTTGCGAAAAGGTCTATATACACATCTATTGTATATTGTCATACCGCCCTCTTGTGACTAGTATTGGTTAGGCGTCACATGTAAACACTTGGTGTAAGTGGCCATCTTGGATTTAGTCATGATACAGTAAACATCGTACTCGTACTCTCAGGCAGAGTCTATTGCCTATTATTACATGGTGGCAGCGGTGATCTCAACCTAAAACATGTCAACAACTCTCCACAACAAGCTGGCCAGCCACAGGTCACAACTCAACTCCCACTTCCGACTGAATTCAATGGCGGAAACAAAGCGAACTGTGGCCAAAATGGATCAGACGTTTCGAGCGGTATGGTGTGGCTTCGGGTCTCACAAAGAAACCGGACCACGAACAGGTTAGCACTCTTTTGTATGCTATGGGAGATTGTGCCGATAACATATTAATAACTTTAAGGATCTCGGAAGACACCGCAGAATATGATGAAGTTGTACAAGCATTGAACAAACACTATGAAGGTCGCCGAAATATTATTGTGGAGATAGGGCTCGCTTCAATAAACGCAAGCAACAGCCAGGGGAACCGATGGATGTATTTATTCAAGACCTATTATACAGGCTGGCAGACCACTGTGAGTATGCTGAACTCAAAGATAGCCTAATCAGAGACAGGATTGTCGTTGGTGTCACCAATGATAAACTTTCTGATAATCTCAAATCCAAATCTGACCTCACTCTTGACAGAGCTGTACAGCTTTGCCGGCAAGCTGAGTCTTGTAAACAGAACCGAGATATTGTGAGAGGCGAAACACAACGGACACAAATTGATCATCTCCGGTCCACTGCATCCTATCTCGAGAAAAAGGGAACGAGTACAACTGGAAAATCAAAAAGTGCACAGTCTAATCCACATCCCAGCCAGGACACTGCATGTCAGTGGTGTGGGAAAGAACGACACAAGCGCTCAAATTGCCCAGCCAAAGATACAATTTGTGCTAATTGTAAAAAACAGGGACATTACAAGGCTGTTTGCCGCAGTCCAATGTACACATCGACAAGAGTACATGAAGTGCAGGATCACGAATATGACCATGAAGTGCAAGATCACGAATATGATGATGATTTGCCATTTCTTGGTGAAATCTCCAATAATAAGGATTACTGGAATGCCGACATATCTGTCAATGGACACAACACACGCTTCAAGTTGGACACAGGAGCGACAGTCTCCGTTGTTACCGACAAAGAGCCATGGTTATCTGGACTAACACTTATCTCGACAAGCCGGCACGATGTCATTAATCCTCGAGGGACTTGAAGGAGTCATCTGTCATATGGATGGCGTCCTCATCCACAGTACCAATCAGACAGAACACGATAGTCGGGTTAGAGCAATCCTACAACGTCTACAGGACGCGGGACTGACACTTAATGACAAATGCGAGTTTTCAAAAGGAACAATCAAGTTCCTTGGCCACATTGTCATTTCATCTGCACTTAGTGTGGACACACGCAAGACAACAGCAATCGCTCAGTTCCCAGTACCCACTAACATTACAGAGCTACAACGCTTTATGGGTATGGTAAACCAGTTGGGAAAATTTATTCAATCCCTTGCCGAGTTCAACGAACCACTGAGACAACTACTACGGAAAGACAATTGCTGGTATTGGGGCGATATGCAACAGAAGTCGTTCCAGCGAATCATAGACATGCTAGTTTCGTCTGAAATACTCGCTCACTATGACCCAAACTGCCAAATGATCATCGCAGCCGATGCATCTCAAGCAGGTATCAGTGCAGTTCTGCTACAAATACAGGATGATGGCAAGCGCCGCCCTATTTGCTATGCATCGCGATCCCTGAGTGACACGAAAAAACGATATGCTGTCATTGAAAAGGAAGCGTTGGCAACAACTTGGGCATGTGAGATATTCAATGAATACGTTCTGGGATTACACTTCACAGTAGAGACCGATCATAAGCTTCTGGTCTCTCTACTAAGTACTACCGAACTCTCCAAAATGCCTCGGCGCATTCTACGATTTCGTCTCAGATTAATGCGGTTCAACCCGATAGTCATGTATGTGCCTGGCAAGCATCAACTCACAGCAGACGCACTTTCACGAGCTCCAGTCGGTATGCCAGGAAATTCCGACATCGAACTCATAGCAGAGATCGACAATTTCGCATCGTCTGTGTTACATGCATTGCCTGCTACTTCGCAACGCCTCCGCGACATCGGCCAAGCCCAGCGAGCAGATGAAGAATGCTCGCAAATCAGACAGTACTGTTCACAAGGCTGGCCTACATACATGCCCCACTCACCGTTGCTTCGACAATATTGGCAGAGAGCAGAGACGTCACGAACAGCACCCTCTCGGGTCGGGCTTTTTTTTAAATTTGTAAATAAGATGGAAACTAATTTTAACTAGTTAATTGTATATTCATATTCCACTCATCAAAACACATATTTTAGTGACAAAAGCTTTATTTTGACAAAATACCACTTCCAGGTGTCTTTAAGATGACGTCAGGTGACTTGTGATGAAGTCATAATTGTTGTAATATGTATTGGGTCTATGTTATGGGCGGAGGGATATGTTGTTTTAACCTCCACTCTTGCTTTTGGCTGATGTGATACAATTCACAGCAGCCTTGGTGTTGCCAGAAGAATCAACAATATTCATTGTCTACACCTCTCTTTGAGTCCATACCTACTCATACTTCATGGTGGCAGCGGTGTAGAAAAGAACTGGATACAACATTCATGGAAACAACGCCTAGAATTCTTCGAATGTGATAAATAACATTGCATTACAAAGGCTCAGTCACACACAAAGCCCACGACACTGCTAGCCATAGCCCAACCCGTAAGCAACGTATAAACTGTTCACTGCACTCACACAGCATATCTACACATTGTGCTAAACAGCGCCCACTTCAGTGCTATTCGCCGTGAGTGCGTGTACATGTACATGTACGTCTAAACCGTGGAGCCGGTGAGCCTAACAACCCTCACGTATCGAACAGTATTGCCCTTGCAACCTCGGACATTAAAACCAAAAGTCCACATATTCCGTGCAGACGAAAGTTTCTGCGACATCATCCTAACGAAAAGCTAGCGTTTGTGTGTCACTATGGAACGGTCATCTCGTCGACCAGGTAGCAGTAGCATAGCACAGCCAGTCAGTCCAAGATCTTCAAGAACCACACACCAAAGAAATCAACGTGTGGACTGCCGATAAAGTGCCTCGTAATATTGAGTGAGATCGACCAACTTTAGTCCATCCTCCCAGAGCCCGACAGCCCCCAACATTGCTGACAAGGACTGAGATTTCCCCCCTTGTGAGCAACGATGATTCTTCGAGCCTTCAGGCAGAGGATAGAGTTATGCCTGATGGATCAGGGCATAACAGACCCTCAAAAATCTGCCATCAAGATCCAGATTGCGGTTGGCAGGGAGGGGTTAAAGAAAATCAATTCTTCTAGCCTAACCCCAGAAGAACAACTGGACCCAGCCAAACTTTGGGATCTCTTCGAGAGACAGTTTTAAAAATTATCCGGGTCAACTTCAGGATCCACAGACTGGAGTTGATGCGGTATCGCCAACGGGAAGATGAAGCCCTCGAGTTCGTCAACAGGTGTAGAACAAAGGCACACGAGTGTAACTTCAACGCCGAAGAATGCACTGAGCGAATCATCGAGCTCGTTATCGCGTCAACTACATCAGACTCCTTCTAGAAGGACCTTCTCGACAAGGCTGTTGGATACAGCTTAGAAGACATGCTGCAGGAAGGCCGAAAATGTGAGGCCATTACAGCTGGGAGAAGGTGCCTGCAGACAATGGACACGAGTGCATCCATCAACGCACTCAGAAGTCAAAGAACATGCGACAACTGCGGACTATCCCACCAACCAAAACGATGCCCAGCATACCAAGACACATGCAAATCTTGCGGGTCGAAGGGCCACTGGGCCAAATGCTGCAGAAAATCGAGAGAAAAAAACAAGGGTCGTCGCAATGAATCCCCACATACAAGCCTAGACGCAACTCCACGAAAGACAACGAGCCCCGACAATGGAGATCTTAGGGTCGTCAGCACCCTAAGAATGACACAGCGAATGAGCAAAGGCCGATCCATTCTACAGATTACACCGAAGAAGAGGAAGAAGGGGAAGTTGAGACAGTATTCCATGGAGTCACAGTGTCTAACCTCTGCATGAATTCAGTCACCTACAACAACAAAAATGAGGTGTACACAACAATTGACATCATCTGTCCAGATCTCAACGACACACATAAGTTGCGCATGAAAGTTGACACTGGGGCTGGTGGAAACACACTTCTACTCCGGAGCATCAAGCAAATGTACGGCAACCGATGGAAGTCTTTTGTTACGCCAGTCAAAGTAAAGCTGACAGCATACAACAACACAGAGATACCATGTCTTGGTTGTATTGATATAATGTGCCGATACAAGACTCCACGATGGAGCAAGAATAAATTCTACGCTGTAGATGTATCTGGACCAGTCTTAGCTAGACTTCCCATATGACCACCATCTCTCATTACGAGTCAAAATTACATCCGTCGATGACCTCAAGAGACTCTACCCTGAACAGTTTGACACCATAGGAAACTTCAAAGCCAAATCCAAAATTCTTCTGAAAGAGGGTGCTGAATCAAGCATTGATGCGACGAGAAAATGCAGTGTACATCTGAAGCCGAAGCTAAAGGCTGAGCTGGACCAGATGGAACAGCAAGGGGTAATCAGAAAGGTCACACATCAAACTGATTGGTTCAGTTCACTGACAACTAGCGTGAAACAAAATGGATCACTAAGGGTGTGCCTAGACCCAAAGCGCCTCAACCAAAGCCTGAAGAGATGCCCCCACAAAATACCGACAGTGGAAGAATTAAACCCAGCATTCTCATGTGCACAATATTTTTCCAAGCTGGATGCCAAGGCTGGATACTGGGCAGTTCATCTGGAAGAAAAGTCACAGGAGCTAACCACTTTCAGAACGCCATTCGGAAGATATTGCTTCCAACGCCTCCCATTTGGTCTCTCCATCAGTTAAGACATCTTTCAACAATGTATGGATAACATAATCGAGCAGGTACCAGGGTGTGTTGGAATAGCAGATGACATTGCCGTATATGGCAGAACTGAGGAAGAACACGATGCCAACCTCATCAAATTATTCGAAACAGCCAAGCGGGAAGGATTGGTGTTCAATAGCTCCAAGTGCAGCATCAAAACCAAGGAAATTAACTTTTTTGGTTCGATGTATTCTGATACCGGCATACGACCGAATAAAAGCAGAATTGAGGACATCCACGAGATGCCAACACCACAGGACAAAGAAGACTTGCAAAGGTTCATGGGAATCATTACGTATGTCTCTCCATACATTCCCAACTTGGCCGACAAAGCAGATAACATCAGAGCCCTCATCAAGAAGAATGTACCCTTCATCTGGCAGGAAGACCATCAAGCAGAATTTGATGCCTTGAAACATTCTATCACTACAGAAGCATGCCTGCAATACTATAATCCTGAGATACACACTCTGCTTGAAGTTGATGCGTCTCAGAAGGGTCTAGGAGCATGTCTGCTACAAAACAACAAGCCGGTTGCGTTTGCTTCAAAAAGTCTATCCCCTGCACAGAAGAACTACTCCAACATAGAAAGAGAGACCCTGGCCCTAGTATTCGGAATACTGAGGTTCCACAACTACCTTTTTGGACAGGAGTTCATCGTCCACACTAACCACAAGCCGCTTGAAATGATCTGGAAGAAACCACTGGCAAGTGCACCTGCCCGACAGCAACGTCTGCTAATTAAAGTCCAAGGTTACAACTTTGACGTAATATACAAGCCAGGAAGCACAATGATCTTGTCTGATGCTCTTAGCAGATTGCCCAATCCCAAAAAGAATGATGACATACCTCTCGATCGCCTTGTTGGCTGTATGTACGTTGCAGATGGCCTAAACATCCAACACATAGATCTTGTCCACTTTGGACAAACAAAGCAAGATCAACTTAAGACTGAAACCATTAGAGATCCAGTTTTAAGTACACTATGCCAGGTGATCTACACTGGGTGGCCAGACACAATCCAAGAACTACCTCACAATCTCCGACCCTATTGGGCATACCGAGATGAATTAGGCATATCATGCAGTATTATCTTCAAAGGAAGACAAGTCATCATACCAGACTCACTCCGCACAGACATCCTGGAGCAGCTACACGCAGGTCACATGGGTATAGACAAGACCAGACGTCTCGCCAGAGAGTCGGTATACTGGCCGAATATCAATTGACACATAGAAGACATCGTGAAGACATGTACCTTCTGCCAAGAGACACAACCCAAACAGCAGAATGAGCCACTGCAGCCTCACGACATACCGTCTATGCCATGGACGAAACTTGGCACAGATCTTTTCCAGATTGATGGAGCCGATTATCTACTAATTGTGGACTACCACTCGAAGTACCCGGTTGTTCACAAGCTAAACTCCAAAACAAGTACAGCTATAGCCAATCTGACTTCACGCACATTCAGCATGCTAGGTGCACCTGCTGTGGTGATGTCGGACAACGGTCCACAATATGCAGGGAAACAGTACGCAGATATGTGCACCGCATGGGGAATACAGCACGTCACCTCATCCCCAAGGTACCCTCGCTCAAGTGGTCTAGTGGAGCGTTCAGTTAGGACAGTCAAGTCTTTGATCAAGAAGTGCAAAGCTTCTGGACAGAACATCGATATAGCTCTTCTCAACCTTCGAGCTACCCCAGTTGATAGTAAGCTCCCATCCCCGGCTGAAACGATGTTTGGTAGACCGATCCGCACCACCTTGCCAAGTAACCAACCACACGTCAACATCCAGAAATCCGAAGACATCAGAGAACAGCTGGAGACAAGACGTCTGAAAATGAAAAACGATCATAATATCAAACACACTGGGAAGGAGCTTCCTCCACTCTACATTGGTCAAAAAGTGAGAATCCTCGACAACCCCAGTAACACCTGGATTCCAGGAGAAATCACAAATGTATGCAAGGAAACAAGATCATGCGAAGTCAAAACTCCCAACGGCAACAAATTGCGACGCAATCGATCACATCTTAGAGAGATGTCGCTCCCAACACCTCAAATGGTCACACCAAAACGTGTCAGATTTGACGATGATCTACCTTTTGTTACACCTACCAAAACACAGTCAAATGAACAAACAAAGACACAGAAGAAACATGATCAGAAAGATCAAACAAGTCAGAATGTGGAAAACAACAAACAAACAGATACACAGCAGAACATGACAAACAAAACACGATCAGGTCGTATAATAAGAAGACCAGACAGATATAACCACTGAATCATAATTATCTCCTCTCCTGTTAGAATATAAAATTCTGATTTTATTGATTATTACCAATGTTGTTAAAGTTGTTATGATTACGGAAATTGCTAATCACTTGAGTATTTCAGGTTGAAGTGTAGAGAAAGTTTGCCTTAATAATTTGTTTTATTAATGTTTTGAGAATCGTTCTAGTGTTACAACTGTTTTGCTGAGTTACACACGTTTTGCCAGTTGAAAAGTACTATCTACTTCAATTAACAATTTTGCCACAAGGTTCATATCTTCACAGTAAATTCCACATTGCCTACATGTTGCTCATCAGTCAAGTTTGTAATTGTACTTTGTAAAAGGGGGGGATGTTGTGATATGTATTGGGTCTATGTTATGGGCGGAGGTATATGTTGTTTTAACCTCCACTCTTGCTTTTGGCTGATGTGATAATATTAACAGCAGCCTTCGTGTTGCCAGAAGAATCAACAATATTCATTGTCTACATCTCTCTTTGAGTCCATACCTACTCATACTTCAATAATGACATCCTTGTTTTGTGAAGATCATTGCACCAACAACTTTCATCACTGAAAGTTTCATTGCAATTGCTCATTTGGAACATTGCAAAACATCACTTATATAAATTATTTCTTAAGATGACAAATAAAAAAATAAAATATATAAAAATAATAATAATAATATAAAAAACTTTAACAAAAACAAGAGCTGTTTCGCTGCGCTGCGCTACGAAACAGCTGCGCTGCGCTACGAAACAGCTACGAAACGGCTAATTATCTTAAACAGATCTGAAATAGGCACATTGGATTTTTTGAGAATGCATATTGTAAACAGTCTACAGGAAGCCTTAGAGACAATATCCTTGATAAGAAAATCCCATCTCAAGATGTTCTAAACAGTAACACAGTAGTTTCATGGATGTAACACTATCATGGAATCAAATACCCAAGCAATTGTTCTTGTGTGAATGATATCGGCTGAAGTTTTTCTCTTTTGGAATTAGTACCACAGTCCCCGAGTCTTCCAGACTCTTGGAAGGACACCATCTTTTTGGTCAGTTTAGTTGGTAGGTCGGACGGATGGCCTGCCTGCCTTGAATGGATTCAGTTTTCTTAGAGCTTGGAGCACTTGGCCGGTGTGAGTTGTTGGGGGTGGGGACTCAGCTGGTAGATATGCTGGTAGCGATTCAAGCTTTAACGCAGGTAACTGGTTGTAGATACCGGCAAAATGTTCATTGATTGCTTCCAAGGTGGCCTTTGGGTCACTATCAGCACCAGGTATTGTTGTATAGGCCTTGGCTTTGAAGTTGAAGAGCATTTGGATTTGACTGTGCCACTTTCTAGGCCGACTGTCCTTCAGGTGTTGGATTGAGTTCCTGTAGAAAATACTCTTGGCTAGTCTAATTTCACGCTGGATTTTTTGCGCAAGGAGCGCCATTCAGACATACTACCACAACTGTATGCATGTTGGCGTTGCTTGAGTAATAAATTTACTTAAATGCTATGGGTTATCCAAGGTTTGTCACTGCGCTTCCTCATTGAGCTTACCATTGGAGAGTATAAGTCGTTAGCGTCATTCAGGAATTTGTCAACTGATTCAGATGCTGTTTCACACTCGAAGTGCATCATCCGAGTAATCCCAATTACGAGGAAGAAATTAAGCACAAAGTCTAGACATAACACCAGTGTTGCGGGAAAAGTTTTTTAGTAATGGAAGAGATGTGTACAGACCAGGAGAGTTGATCATCAATAATGACACCTAGAAAATTAGTTGAGTGAACTTGAAGGATAGGATTATTGTCGATACGAAGAAAAGGAATATCTTCTGAGAGATGAGAGGATTTACTGAAGAGTATGAACTTAGTTTTGTGTTCATGGAGGGAAAGTTTGTTGACTTTAAACCAGGAAGCGACTTTTAGAAGTTCGGCATTCATAACATTTACGGAATTAGCCGGGTTGGAGTCGGAGAAAGCAATGGTTGTGTCATCTGCAAATAGCGTAAAAGACCGAAAGGAAGGAGAAGAATGCAGATCATTGATATAAAGCAGAAAGAGGAGTGGGCCAAGAATAGAACCATGTGGAATGCCATGATGAATTTCTTGCCATTAAAGGTTGTGGTTTTTGAATGAATTGTTGTCTACTGGCAAGATACAAAGAAAGCCATTTAGTGAGGTGGATTAAGGACAAAAACACGAAGATCGTGACACGGCGGACAAAAGCACCAAGTTTTCACCAAAGCATCAGTTTGACCCGTAGATTTCAAAAAAGTCATGCTCCAAAAAATCTGAGCATGGGATGACCTTGAATTAAATCGTTATGACGTCATTACGTCTTTTAATGTAATAAAGCCATTGCAAATACCATGGTTGGATTGCTACATGCCAAAATTATGTTTCTGAGGCCAAGGAATTTAATGAGGGTGGTATTAGTTTGTAACAGATTAATATCCATTATGGTGACTATGTTGATGCTAAAAAAAAATTGCATTGACCTTGACGTAATATATTCAAAATGCCAGTCATTTCCTTAAAACAGCATAACTTTGGTTATGTAATGATGATGCAGGTGATTTTAGTTCGAATCAGAGGCCAAGGAATCGAATGGCAACATTCTTGTTTCGCTGAAACAAACAGTTTTATGATTTGTGTATTAAATTTGTATTGCTTTAGCATAGAATAGTATAAAATACGTCATCATCACTGAGGACATATCAGTGGTTTGTATTAAAATATTTTAATATGTTTGATTTTCAGCTCATGGTTCTGATGGCTAGCAAACCAACGTTAGCAACATTTAAAATTGAAACTTGATTTTGGATTGAAATGGTTTTGTTTCAGTTTGAGACAATGCAATTGCCATAGTTTACTTTGTAAACTGTTTTTTGGGGCAACTGGTGTCGAAAATGACCTACGATGACCAAACCACTGATAGTTTGGAGATCAAAAAACACAAGTATAAACACCATGCATCTGGATTGCGTCTGGTGGTGCCAATAATGTCTTGATTGCTATTGTTAGATTAAACAAATGGTATCCAGATTTCTATCACTCACTGATGTTTGTTTGAAACCGGTTCTAGTTAATTGGTCGGAAGCTGAAGACAAACTGCACAACGATCTAAGCTCCATCAGCGACGTCCCAGAGCAAGATCCAATCTTCATCCTCGGGGATCTGAACGCCAGAGTTGGTGCCGATCAAAAATCCTGGTCTTCCTGTATGGGACAGTTTCGCATCGGAAAGTTATTAATGAAAACAGCCAGCATCTTCTTGAGTTCTGCTGTACAACAATCTCTGCATCACTAAACTTTCTTCAACACAAAGCCCCAACACAAGGTATCCTAGAGCACCCTAGATCAAAGCATTGGCACTAACTTGACCTCGTACCGATCGGCCATTGCAGCGGTCCACAGGGGATTTGTCGACGGTTCGACGGTTTCAGATATCGGGCGATCGGGCAGCTGACTAAGAGGATGTTTGTCACGCGTCCCCCTGTGCGCAAACTGGTCCCATCCTGGGACCTCTTTAGCGTACTGTCAGCACTATTAACCAAACCCCCTTTCGAACCACTGAGTGGAGCCACATTGCTACACTTAACGGTCAAAGTGGCTTTTTTGGTGGCAGTCGCTACGTGTCGCTACGTCTCGCCGACGTATTGAACTCCACTCCCTTACAGTGGCGGCAGGGCACATCCGGTGGGAACCCGGAGGAGTCTGCCTGATTCCTACGGCGGGATTTCTGGCCAAGAACCAATCCGGTTCTTTCGAACCCCCAGACATTTTTGTCCCTGACCTTAAAGCCTTTTCGGCAGTTGCGGCCGACAAACTTTGGTGCCCGGTTAAAGTGGTACATCGACCGCACAAAGTCAATCCGAACCGGCCACGAACGGGTGTTCGTGTCCACGGTTCCACCATTCCGACCAGCATCCCGCGATACGCATCTCGTGTGTTGGATAGTTAAAGCCATCCGCTTGGTGCCGGGTGGATGGCCAGCGACCAATGGTCCGGTTCATGCCCACGAGGTACGGGGAGTGTCGGCCTCATGGGCTTTCTTTAAAGGTGTCTCCATGAGTGACATAACAAGGGCGACCTCCTGGAAGAGCCTGTCCACGTTCTTCGACTGCCACCTGAAGGATGTTCTGCAGGTGGATGGGAGAGCGGGTAGAGCGGTGTTACAGGCGGCCAGCCAAGCTGCGAAGCCAGAACAAGCTCCATATCGTCAGTCCTGGTTTTGGTGAGTTTTTCCACGGTATGACAGTGCTAACAATGTTTTTTAATGTTTTGTTCACCCGTGGGACGACACCCCCTGTACGTTTTGGGCATGGACCACTATCGGGCCTAGCGGCCGCGAAGATTTCTCTGAACTTTTTGAGTGCGCCAGGGTCCTACGCCCCCTTAAGACATGCAGTAGCACCGCGTATACCCACCGCCTTTCCTTGGTGCGAGTCTATGCAAATTAGTAATTCGACTCTACCGGTAAGTAGAGTGAAGTAGACTCCCCCCCCCCCCCCCCACAGAAGTGTGGATGGGGTCTACGAACGAATACTTACCAGTAGAGTATCCCTCCCTTCTTCCCCACATACTCGGTCCTTTGGTGCTTACATTTAGTAGGGCTCATCGAAAAGAGGATGTGGCAGGCATGTCGCGGGGCGTTGTTGGTAGGACGGTGGGAGCGCTATTGTGTGTGAAAGTCTTAGCATTATTGCCTCGCGGCATAGGGAATATGCAAATTAGTAATTTGACTCTACCGGTAAGTATTCGTTCGTAGACCCCATCCACACTTCAACAACTCCAACACACAGATAGTGTAAATTTAAACTTAAACTCATAACAACTTTTGAGATTTAAACCACCTTTTGATATTCAAAACAACTTTTGGTATTCAAAACAACTTTTAGTTGTCTGTGTATCTGGCTGGTTTGCAGTCTTAGTAGCAGACTGTGTAGGGGACACATTAATAGCTATCTGAGACCATTTGTTACCACGTGTTGAGTTTGTATTTTGCAAGTTTGGCATATGCTCTTGCGCAGTCTTGTATTTGCCTCCAGTATCTGGTTGGTCTGGTTGGTCAGCAAATCTAACGCGCTTAGGGGTTTGGTGAGACTGTATACGCGTAGGCTGCACAAAGTTGGCACTTGTGCTTAGCTTTGATGCAGTTAGGCCTGGCATTTTCGCACAGGTGCTATCTGTTGCGATGATCCGAGTCCAAGTTGAAGTCCTTGGGGTCTGAGTCCAAGTTGAAGTCCTTGGGGTCTGAGTCCAAGTTGAAGTCCTTGGGGTCTGAGTCCAAGTTTGAGTTCCTTGGGGTCCGAGTCCAAGTTCAAGTCCTTGGGGGTCGAGTCCAAGTCCTTGTGTTCCGAGTCCAAGTTTAAGTCCTTATGGTCTGAGTCCAAGGTTAAGTCCAAGTGATCCGAGTACAAGTTCAAGTCCTTATGGTCTGCGTCCAAGTCCAAGTCCTTGGGGTCTGAGTCCAAGTCAAAGTCCTTGGGGTCCGAGTCCAAGTCAAAGTCCTTGTGTTCCGAGTCCAAGTTCAAGTCCTTATGGTCCGAGTCCAAGTTCAAGTCCTTATGGTCTGAGTCCAAGTCCAAGTCCTTGGGGTCCGAGTCCAAGTCCAAGTCCTTGTGTTCCGAGTCCAAGTTTAAGTCCTTATGGTCTGAGTCCAAGGTTAAGTCCAAGTGATCCGAGTACAAGTTCAAGTCCTTGGGGTCTGAGTCTAAGTCAAAGTCCTTGTGTTCCGAGTCCAAGTTCAAGTCCTTATGGTCTGCGTCCAAGTCCAAGTCCTTGGGGTCTGAGTCCAAGTCAAAGTCCTTGGGGTCCGAGTCCAAGTCAAAGTCCTTGTGTTCCGAGTCCAAGTTCAAGTCCTTATGGTCCGAGTCCAAGTTCAAGTCCTTATGGTCTGAGTCCAAGTCCAAGTCCTTGGGGTCCGAGTCCAAGTCAAAGTCCTTGGGGTCCGAGTCCAAGTTCACTTCTTTATGGTCCGAGTCCAAGTTCAAGTCCTTGTGATCCGAGTCCAAGTCCTTGGGGTCTGAGTCCAAGTCAAAGTCCTTGTGTTCCAAGTCCAAGTTCAAGTCCTTATGGTCCGAGTCCAAGTCCAAGTCCTTGGGGTCCGAGTCCAATTCAAAGTCCTTGTGATACGAGTCCAAGTTCAAGTCCTTACGGTCCCAAGACCAAGTTCAAGTCCTTATGGTCGGAGTCCAAGCCCTTGTGGTCCAACCAAGTTCAAGTCCTTATTGGCAGAGTCCAAGTTCACGTCCTTGGGGTCTGAGTCCAAGTTCAAGTCCTTGGGGTCTGAGTCCAAGTTCAAGTCCTTATGGTCCCGAGTCCAAGTTCAAGTCCTTATGGGCCGAGTTCAAGTCCTTGTGGTCCATTCAAGTTCAAGTCCTTATGGGCAGAGTCCAAGTTCAAGTCCTTGGGGTCTGAGTACAAGTCAAAGTCCTTTGGGTCTGAAGCCAAGTTCAAGTCCTTGGGGTCTGAGTCCAAGTTCAAGCCCTTGTGATCTGAGTCCAAGTCCTTGGGGTCTGAGTCCAAGTCCTTGGAAAAAAAAGACTAAAAAAGATCATGGTGTTTGCGCCCGGCAGCAAGGTATCATTTTCTATTTCTCTACAAGTAGAGTTAACTCTCAATATTATAATAAAACTAGCAGACACCATCTAGCTAGAGGATGAGCTCAGCTGCTTCAGCTTGGAACAAAACCCAAAACCTGGAAGTAACTTTGTCTCCAGATTGCAGATGTTGGTAATAGGTGTGTTTGGCAAAGCAATAGACAACAAACCAATATCAAAATTCAAATCATTTATGCAACTTTGACAATTGCACAATTTTAAATTCATTTTATTCAAGATATAAAACAAATGCAAAAAAAACAGTACAAAGTTCATTGCTATGTGAAACTTTAATCTAATGAAACATTCTAAACAAATATTTAAACCACATTATCAAGACTAATTTATGTTACTAAGTATGAGATTGAGTATAATCTAAGCTCAATGCAACATTGTATAATATCAATTCCAAAATTTACACAAAAAACTCTGCACCCAGGCATGCTGAAGTAGCCCCTTAGTCTCATGGAAACAAACAAAAGACGAGGCTCTTCAAGCAAAAAGTGTTGACTTTTTTTGTTTAAGAGGAAAATAGAGAGTCTTTCTAATTTTCAGTGAATAATAGGTTTTCTCGGCCAATTTCAGAATTTTCCAGAAAATTTCATCATAAGACAATCATTAACAGTTTGGACACAACAATGTTGACATTGTAGGTTTACTTATCATTTAACTTTTTTGCTTTTCTGTTTTCTTCTGATTTGTATAGGGTTTTCTCTAGAAATTGCTTGATGTTTTCTGGGCATGTTTGGGAATAGTTCAACCATCAGGCACATGCTCACTGCTAAAAATGGTATTCTTGAAATAAGAAAAACATCTTATTTTGAGAATTTTTTCTCTTGTGTCACTCCCAAGAAATTTTTTCTAGGGAGTGACACAAGAAATAAATTCTCAAAATAAGATGTTTTTCTTGTTTCAAGAATACCATTTTTAGCAGTGCTTCCATGGGTTTATGAAGCCAGATACACAGCTCAGCTTTCACATGTTAATCATTCAGGCGGAATGGAGCATGAAAAGGCACGCCCGGTGACGTAGCGTGCAAAAGTACTTTTGTTTGCCAACAATTGACGGACAATCCTCCAATCAAATGGCAAGGATGTGCTTGGGTGTTATATTATGTCGAATAATACTATCAAACAGCATAAGTATGAAAACTACACAATAGTTACAAAGTATTTCTATTGTGGCTAGTAATAACAACGTCAATTCTTCAAATAGTGACTTGGGCAGAATAATGTTAAATAGTTTGTCCACTTGCAAGGAAATCAGGCTACTTTGAATAAGTTTTGGACAGATTAACCAGGCGTCATCAACCCAATAATCCATGTTGCACCATTTTGGGAGTCATATCCCTGAGTGGTATACAGTGTACATGTAATGCACACTTTAAGCGGCGCAGTGTTTGCACGCTTACTATCAATTGAATCACCGGCATTCAAGACATTCGCGTGACCATCTCTCAGAGATGTCATTCCCTCTTTGGTCATGTCAGACAGCTCCCTCATGTGGCCCTCAAGCTAAGCGTTGACGCATGGGGAGGATCCCAGCCATGGAAGAGACCAAGGTGTGTCAGCACTTGGGTGTGTCGGCTGGATATAAACTTCTAGTCAGAGTGTCGGGCACCGCAGCTGTGGCAATCGCAGCTGTGGGCGGCTCTATGTCCCCCATGATTGATACAGAGCATGATGATGAAGATGATGGTAAACTGTATGTGCAATTTGACTCCCCAAAAGGTGACTGTGGCAGACTATGTACTAACTACAGCCACATGTACATGTATACATGTACAATGGTGCAAGGTATAAATACAATCATAATTCCATTTTTTTTTCATTTAAATAGAGCTAACCAAATGTAGACATGAGCTTTTTGTGGGATTGGAAGCCTGCTCCAAATGAGCCTGGTGGAAAAATTGTTTCCTCATAGTTGGAGAAACATCGTTGTTATTCGTGCATTCATTAAGCTTATCTCTTAGGCTTAAATGATCTTGATAGCCCACTACATAACAATGATAACATTATATATGTACAAATTTGTAAAGTCGGTTACCCTTTCTTCACAAACAGTTCACATGTAACTGTAAGTTTTTTATGTATGTACATCAACCATGTTATGTGACAATAGTGCACTATTATTGATATGAATCTAACTTCACAAGTTGAACCCTTGTATGCCAACTGCAAACTTAACATTTGTGTTGTGACAAGATTTGACTAGTGCCCTGTTTGTTTTTTTGTTTTTTTTACTGGAACAGGGCCAATTATGTGTTCAGGCAGCTTGCATACCTTTTCTTAATTAAAACTCGTGTATTTTTGCACCTTCAAATTACTAACCACCCCCTCTATAGATTTAGGGTCAAAATTAATTGTGCTTAAACCATTTTATAAAGGCTTTTTACACAAATATGGAAATACATGTACAATGGAAATGGTTTGTTTACATTTTTGCAACAAGACAAAGCTTTTCAGCAAGCCAAATTATGATGAATTGAACATGAAGTAAATGAAATAAAATTTAAATAAACTGCCATAACACTCCTATAAATTCTGAAACAACCTTTTTCCTATGTAGGTGTTCTCCCAAGGGGTTCAATACTTGAAATTAATTGATCTGCTTACATTTCATAAAGGTTTTGGGATAGCTGGTACTTGTTTCAAAATGAGTAGAATTTGAACCAGTTACAAACAAGAAAGATGCATGATGGTACAATGCTAAACAGTTATAACCACATGTCTAGTCATCTCACTCCAGCAATACTCTACTTTACTCTTTACTCTACTTTACTCTTTACGTGTTTGTGTCTTACATGACAAGCATAATCACAAAGAAAACAAGGGAAAAAAGAACAATTGTTTGATTGTTTCACATTTGAATTTAACATATGTCTAAACTACACTTCACCAAATAGAGAAAAGAATATTATTAACTATTAACTCAAAAGAACTGATCATTTTGTTCTCTTCATCTTTTGCAACACATCAACACAGTAAACTATAAACTAGAACTACACTACATGTATTACAGACCATTAAGAGAGGATTTAATTGTCATTGTAGTCTACAGCCATCGGTTGATTAGTGATTCGTTTTTACTCTGAAGTAACATACTGAATTATAAAGCATTTGTAGTCATGTCATTTTCTATCTGCAGCTCAACAAAATCATGGCAAATTAATTATATAATCTATAGCTGAACTCTCCCCTACACTGGTATATCACAGACTGCCACATATAGTACCATGGCTAATTGGGAAATGGGTTACTTCTGTTTGTACAGAACTAAGTACTTAGCTTTGTGTAACTGTTGGGCAGGAGAGTATACCAATATCAATTATTAAGGCAAAATAATAAAAAATACCAGTTGATCGTCCCCGCCCGCATCTTTTTTTGGGGGCCGCATCCTTTTTTTTGCTATTTACTATTTTACGATTTTTGTAAAATAAATAATAAAAAAAAGGTTTTTTATTTTTTTAATTTTTTTAATCCATCTTTTTAAAAGGACTGGCCTAGGAGCTTTTTCCGAATCTAACTTGATGCTCTCAAACACTTGTAACCGTCTGTTTCATAAAACAATATTAGTGAATGCCTACCAGAAAATCGTTATCCGACCCTGTTAGTGTTAGTGTTAACACAGGTCCTCATGCAACTAATGGGACTAAATAAGTTTGCGGTTGATTCAAACTGAAGAATTGGTGGCCTGTTTGATTTGAAATACTTAGCGGCCATCTTGAAAAAAAAAAAAGTAAATAGTAAATAGTAAGGCCCTCATCCTCTTTTTTTTTAGAAAAATCCGGACGATCAACTGGTATTTTTTGTTATTTGGCCTATAGACGAGAACTGGTTTGAATAGTATGCTTAAACATGAGTTTTCTGTTTCCTTTTTCTGTTTGAGTAATCATTTCTGTTTGAGTAATAAGTGAGTAAATCCTTCAAGTACAAGACTTCTTGAATGACTATGTATCCTTGTTAAGCGTTGGTCACTAATCAACGCAACAGAATGCAGGTGCATAGTTATTCCCCCTTCCAAATCTACTTTTGTAGTCTTACAAGAAAGATGCATGCTGGTACAATGCTGATCAGTAACAACCACATGTCTAGTCATCTCACTCCAGCAATACTCAGAAAACACTACTTTACTCTTTACGTGTTCGTGTCTTGCCTTTCCTTGGTGATTTCCTGCATCAAAAGTGAAACAAACTGTTTGACATAGATTCACCAACACACTACTAAATACTGTACAGCTATACATGTAGCTAGACAAAAATGCTTCGCTGATGAGAGGACCTTAACTTAGAGTAACCCCATCCTAATAATGACCTTGTTAATTTGTTACATAGAGTAACCCATCCTAATAATGACCTTGTTAATTTGTTACACAGAGTAACCCATCTTACTAATGACCTTGTTAATTTGTTACATAGAGTAACCCATCCTAATAGTGACCTTGTTAATTTGTTACATAGAGTAACCCATCCTAATAGTGACCTTGTTAATTTGTTACATAGAGTAACCCATCTTACTAATGACCTTGTAAATAAGTTACATAGACAGGGCCCATTCTTCTAATGACCTCATTATTTCGTTACATAGAGTAACCCATCCTACTAAGGGGTCTTGTCAAAACTCATCCTGGACAGACCACAGGACAAGGCTCGTCCGATGTCACATTTTTGTCGGACGGGCCACAGGATGGGAGTTCATATGGAACAAGGTTCCACACGATGAAATGTGTATTCCCGTCCGATACACAGTACCCAAGGCACCCCACTGAGCGCTCTGCGGTTTCACTGGCTCATTAAACACTAACTAAACAAACCTGGGGTTTGCGGTTTGGGGCAAGTCTGGACTGACTGTTTGGAGGTCACTGCAGGAAAGATAATACTAGCGTAGCTCATGTAAACCGTTAACAGTGTTTTATTCTCCATTCCTAAATTGTATAGGTTTATAAAAATTAAACTAATGAAAAATATAAATATCAAAAGAAACCTTTTTGCAATATTGGTGAAATTATCCACCATCTTGAAAAAAAAACCACGGATGCTAACTATGGCCACCTGGTCATACACAGGAAATTCCCTTCAAAGATTTGTACCCTTCAAAAATGGACCATAACACTCCAAACTTGTCGGATCGTGGGGTGATGTTTCCAAGGTTATTTATTGTCTAAATTACTTTCAGGATAATTTCTTTTCAATCACGATACATCAAAAGGGGTACATCATTGTAAAGGTGCTGTTTAATAACATGGATTTCTCAAATAATTAAATTTTAATCTAAAGATTTTAAAAGGGATTGTCCCACTAGATAATTAAATAAGCTTTTATTGACGCAGAAGAACAACATAGACAATAAAGACAATTGCACTTTTGTCCACAGACTGAAATAAAAACGTTGAAACCCATCCAGTTAAAAAGTTACAAATTGAAATGCACAGAGAGCTTAAGATATGACCAATTTGTCTGTAGTAAATACTCAAGGTCATTAAAGCCCAGTGTGAAACCGCAAACTGGCCCTCGGAGACCCCCTGCTTGTTTTCCAGTAGATAGCAATCTAAACACTCTACGGTTTGTAAACAAATGATCCCTGGTGAAGGCCAGTCACTGCGAGCTCGTCCTATAGCCCGTCCGATAAAGTAATCACTACAAGGGAATTGAACATGGGACAGAAACCTGGTCCTGGACGGGTGCCCGTCCGTTGGCTGTCCAGGATGAGTTTTGACAAGGTCCCGAATTATCTTGTTAATTTGATACATTCATGTAGAGTAAGCCATCCTACTAATGACCTTGTTAATTCAGTACATAGAGTAACCCATTCTACTAATGACCTTGTTAATACGTTACATAGAGTAACCCATTCTGCTAATGACCTTGTTAATACGATACATAGAGTAATCCATCCTACTAATGACCTTGATAATTTGTTACATAGGGTAACACATTCTACTATTGTTAATTTGTTACATACATGTAGAGTAACCCATCCACCTAACGACCTTGTTAATTCAATACATAGAGTGATCCCTCCTACTAATGACCTTGTTAATGTGTTACATAGTGTAACACATTTTTTTAATGACCTCGTTAATACGTTACATAGAGTAACCCATTCTTCTAATGACCTTGTTAATTCAGTTCATAGGGTAATCCATTCTACTAATGACCTTGTTAATACGTTTTATAAAGTAACCCATTCTGCTAACGACCTTGTTAATACGATACATAGAGTAATCCATCCTACTAATGACCTTGTTAATTTGTTACATAGGGTAACCCATTCTACTAATGACCTTGTTAATACGTTACATAGAGTAACCCATTCTTCTAATGACCTTGTTAATCCAATTCTGTAGTAATCCATAGTCAGGATGCCCTGCGGCACAGAGAAAAATGCATGCGTAACGCCGTTACGAAATAGGCTACTTCTGGGTACCAGTCTTTGCACACTATATTATTATACAAAAAGGTAGTTGATACAGCGCATCGAACAGTGTTTGTGTTCGTCGTGAAGTGTTTTTCAAATTTGTTTGTCCGGGCGCGATATTTTTGGTCCGAGCGCACGCCGATTTTGTCCGGGCGCGGCATTTTTTGTCCGGGCGCGGCATTTTTTGTCCGGGCGCGGCATTTTTTGTCCGGGCACATTTAGTATTTTGAGAACTTTGTTCAGGCGCAGTGCCCGGACAAAACTACATGTGGAGAACCCTGGGTAACCCTCCAACTAATGACCGTGTTAATTTGCTACATAGGGTAACCCATTCTACTAATGACCTTGTTAATACGTTACATAGAGAAACCCATTCTACTAATGACCTTGTTAAAACGCTACACAGAGTAACCCATTCTACTATTGTAAACTCATTATAATACATTGTACATATAGAGTAACCCATCCTACTATAAACTCCCTTGTAAATATGTTACATATGACCAAACCTCGTTATTTCTTACCTAGTTGTGTCTCCAGCAGCTCCTTCTGCAGATTCGTCAGCTGCAGCTTCTTTCTGTAAACAAATTTAAATGTATAACGTTGTCATTAGTTTCTTTTCAGGACAATATGATACAAAATCTCATCTTTTGACTTGGGAATAGCCGATATTTAGGAACAGCAGGTCAAGCTTATCATTTACAGAGTTTAACTCCATTCAGTTCGGATGAAGGTCTTGGTCTCTCTCAAGACTTGTAATTGACTTGACTTGCACAAAAACTACTTAAGACATGTTTGAATTTACATTGACTTGAGTTCATTTGATTATTACGACAATGAAATAATAAGTTAAAATTAATGTGGCAAAATTGAGTTTATGGCAACGATCCCGCTGGGTGTTTTTCCAGTGCATTCTCTCTTGTCACCTTGTCACAAAACCAAGCGTTAAATCTGCAAGGATATGCAGACATGTGGGTGCAACAAACTATGGACATGAAATGCACAGTGCATACATGTAGTACATATACTTGTTTGCGCATAGAAACAGTGTATTCTTCCAAACAATCTGTTAGGAACAGCTATGTGTAGTATCAATAAGCTTGTGCAGAAGTAGCGACACAGACGGACGGAAAAGAGGTTTAGTACCGTCTTGCATACATGTACAATATTAAAGTCACCTGGAAGTGGTATTTTGTCAAAATAAAGCTGTTGTCACTAATATATGTGTTTTGATGAGTGGAATGTGAATAAACAGTTTACTAAGGTTCTAAAAAATTGGTTATTATCTTATTTACGAATTTTAAGAGTAGGGGCGACCCGATAGGGCGCTGTTCGTGACGTCAATCGAGGCGCGCTATTTGAAGATAAAATGCTACACAGCGCTGAAAAGACATTGCACCAGACCCAGGCCTGTGAGTTGGTCATGAAAAAAAAGCGGAAAATTGTTGTCCGGATTTTGGGCAAACGGGAAACTTGTCCGGATTTTGGGCCAGCACTACGAACGTTAAAAGGCTTTAATTAAAATTGCAGCACAGACAAAGCATTCACAGAAACATAGACCACAATTCTTAAATGTAACAATGTGTTGTGCATCCTCATTTTCAAGATATTTTTGTAGCATTCCTTAGAAGTAATTTCACAAGCGCGAGGATGCCATGTCGTCAACAGGCATATTTTTTACGTGTTGCAAAAAATACTCACACACAACGTACGGACGTTGTCCGTCGTCGTGTGGGAAAACCATGTGTGCCTTATCTTGTCTCAAGGTGTTGGCTTTTTAATACAGCTTTTAGTAAAGCGCCCTCTATTGGTGCAATGGAACAATGGCATTGAAGTACATGTATAATAGACATCGCACTAAACGAAAAATTAACAACAGCGGCTCCAATGAAAGACCAATGCGGAGCATTTTACTGGGTCTTGTACCAGGCAGTTTAAATTCAACATCTCCCTCTAACCAGGACCATATCTATTTATCCTTGACACTTATTAACTCCAATACCAACTGTTCTTCATTTCGATCAAAAATTCTCGCCATATCCACAACTGCATTTCCTAACGCACATTAAGGGGATCGTTGACTGGACCATGGAGTAACCATGACTGGACGTTATGGAACACCTAATACCTAAGATAGAAGAGCGCCAGAGACACAACGCTATCTTTGCTAACATCTAACACAATTGTTGATTCATTTAGTAAACTTCATGTCTTTACAGCACTTCATACGTGTATATACAGGCCTGTGGGCAGGTCATGAAAAAAAAACCGGAATATTGTTGTCCAGATTTTGGGCCAGCACTACAAACGTAATAAAAGGCTTTAATTAAAAACTCAAGCGTAGACAACACATTCACAGAAACATAGGCCATAATTCTTACATGTAACAATGTGTTGTGCATCCTCATTTTCAAGATAATTTTGTAGCATTCCTTTAGGAATAAATCCACAAGCGCAATGAGTACTTGTCGTCGACTGCCATTTTACTTGTCGCAAAAAAATACACACCGTACACACAACGTACCATGAAAACCATGTGTGCCTAATCTTGTCTCAAGATGTTGGCTTTTTAGTAAAGCGCCCTCTATTGGTGCAATGGAACAATGTACATTGAAGTACATGTAAAATAGACATCGCGCTGCTAAACGAAAAATTAACAACGGATGAAAGACCAACACGGAGCATTTTACTGGGTCTAGCCCCCGACTCACATGTCAAACTCAACCGCAATTAAAGTGCTTCCTGATTCCAGGTACATGCTGCTTGACGATTTAATTCAGATGTAAAAAAAAAAAAAAAGATAAAAAGGGAACGGGAAAAAAGCGGAGCCCGCAAGAAAAACACGGAACAGAAAAAAAGCGTAACCCAAGAAAAATTAAAAAGAGCGGAAATCCGCTTTAAAGCGGAGACTTCACAGGCCTGTATATAGGCCTACAGTCTAAAATAATAACTATGTAATTAGGACAGACAGCTTTATAAAACAGCAGTCTAGAACAGGCCCCCAAAAACAAAACAAAATAAGAAGAATCTTACTTTATACAGTAAAATACTGTTTTTACTCATCCAGGGTATCAGATTTTATATGCGACTTATAACAATGGAAGTTGAATGTACATGTTAAGAATGAGGTTTAATGTAAAAGCTTTGCAGTTATCTAAATGTTTGCAGACAAAGTTAAAACAAAACCAACACATTTGTGTGGACTATTGTCTGTACACCTAAAAAGTGATGCATTGTCATGTCCCCCAACTAAATTAATTAAAGTCACCTGGAAGTGGTATTTTGTCAAAATAAAGCTTTTGTCACTAAAATATGTGTTTTGATGAGTGGAATATGAATAAACGCTTAACTAAGGTTTAAAAATTTTTAGTTTCCACGTTATTTACAAATTTGAAAATAAGCCTGACTCAAGAGGTCGCTGTTCCAGACGTCAATCGAGGCACAATTTTTGAAGAGAAAGTGTGTAGTCTGGCCCCGTACACCACGTCTGGATACCTGATCGTTATGATGCTTACCTACAGAACTACGGTCAGGGAGCAGACTACACGCACAACTGTATGGCTGCTGTGCAGACGGTCCACTCGGATTACCCAGCACGGTGAATCGTACGCAGTCCCCCTTCTTTAGTTGTTTTGCTGCATCCAGCAGCAATACACCTGGTCGACATTGCCAGATAAATGCAAGAAAAAAACCTTTTTCGAAACGTACAACTCACGACTAGGACTTGAATGTACTTGCACGTACGTGTGTTCGATGTTCAATCAACACAAAGTCTGCCTTGATTGATGTCACAAAAGGGAATGGCAGAGTCACCCCCCACACCACTTTATTTATTTTTTTAAACATATAAATCGTTAAAACAAATACTCACAAAAATATTTTATTGTTCAGAAACACTAATGGTTGAAGAAACAAAAATTCTATTTCCAGGTGACTTTAAGCATGCTTCCACCTTTTTGTTGTTGTTACTAGGCGTTTGGGAAACATACCATCACTACAACTTACTTGCTGAGTAGACTGCTCCAAGTCAGCTTTAGTTGCCCTTTTACGTTGTCTGAGACTTCCCTCAGTCTCTCCTTCTCCTTCTTCCTGTTTGTCTCCCTCTTGTGTCTCATCATCACCATCACCAGACTCGGTGTTAACATCATCTGACTTCTTGGAGTCTACACCATCAGAGGAAGACTAAAGAAGAACAAAATATATCACAACAACACTTTAGGACAATCTCTTTCCCTGAAATTGACAGGAGTGACATCAGCGGTATAGTACTGCTATAACAAACACCATATTAATTATAGTTCGCTGTACTGGACACTTACTTTGGTCTCCCAATTTTTTATCACAAAATACACCTAACATCTTGCCATCAAGGATAAGTAATCACTGGAATACAAGAATGTCTAATATACATGAACAATTATTTGCTTTATTTTCCCAAGAAAAAGAAGGGAAAGCCAACTTATGCACAAAGTTTTGAAAATTATGTATCAACTTCCTGCTCAACAAGCCCCAGAACTTGCTTCCATCTGAAGCTAAAAAAGGTGTGGTTATAAAGACATGAAAGAGACGGTGTTATGGAGGCCAGTATTTTATTAGTGTAATAAACAAAATAGGTGCTAAACTAAAGATAATCTACAAAAGCAAAACTGCAGAATAATGTTACAAGGATTAGAACAGACATGCAGTTTGGGGCAAGAGAGAAAAAGCTTTTTAAAACCTGTCTGAAAAGGTTTAAAAAACTACCCCAAAACCAGATGTTATCAAGAAAAGTGCCATAGACACACTGGGGGTCATGCTACTGTTTTCAGTATGTTTCTGTCAGTAGTTAGGTAGTACCGTATTTTCCTGCGGATAAGACGCGTCTTATCTGACTTTTTTGACCCCAAAAACATCGATGCGTCTTATCTTTCGGTGCGCCTTGTCTGCTGACGATTGATGATTTTTTTTTTATGATCACTGCGTGAAATAAAAAGTACCTTCATGTCCAGTTCAAATCAACGATCTTTGTGTGAAGAATCCTTACTCAATAATGCGGTCGAACAAGACTATTCAGACACTGAGACCGTATTTTCGTTCGAACAATGCCGCAATCCCCCAGACGATCCAATTATTCCAACAATGCTGCAACGTGTTTATTCCCCATGACAGTGCTTTCATTCCATTAATGCCGCAATGCGTCTAGCTTTCGGAACAGACGTCGTTTTTCTGTGTGGCCGTGTATTCGTACAGAAAACGATTGACAGTCAATAACTTCATTTACACGTCATTCACCCAACCGCTGTTGTGTTGTAAACTTTGAGGGTTTTTATTGTAGAGAACAACGATCCCTGAAGTGTGCTTTAGGCTGAATATTTATTGCCTCTTTTTAGACGTTTGCTTTTAAAAAGTATTATGAGAACGTAGGATTATCTTACTAGGATATGATTTGTATTTGCTTGTAATGCCAAATAAAATAATACAACACTAGCCTAAAAAAATTAGGGAAGAATTTATTTTATTGAATTATTTTATTGCTTCAAAACTTCGGGTAGGAACGGTTGTTAAAATCATGGTTGCCCTTGCATGAAACTTGCCTGTAAAATCAACGATGTCCAAGTTCAGACTCGAAAATCTCTCAAAATGACACAGACAATTAGCCCCAAAACGCAACCGTTCCGAGGGCTATAATACGCAACACAAAAGCAAAAAAAAACGCCTATAGTCGTTACTGTGCGTGTGACAATTAATACAAGAAAAATTGAACGCTAGAGGGCGTTTTGGAACAATACGCGAACCAGCAATAAACGCATTGAGACAAGACTCGACGTGTCTGGGCTAGACTGGGCCCCTGTCTTTATTCGCAAGGATAAAAACTGGTCCCCGCCGCTAGATCCAGTGATTCCCATTGGATACACTGAACGTGCAGTGACATTGATGCCCAAATAGTCACTGCTCTCAAGTCCGCAATGGAATTTGACTGCGTATGTATACGTCAGGCTGTCTAGGTGGGCATGCTTTGGATCCGCACAATCACGTGGGAATTTTGGCGCATTTCCAGGCAGCGCAAATGCGAGGGTGTAGCGCAACCCGTCGGCGAACATCGCTCAATACGATGCCCACGTGTCTCCAACATCTGTTGTGCAATCTCGAGATTGAGCAGCGACATCCCGGCTGTACGATACATTACTACAAACACACGCTACGTCCCTCTGTCGTTGCAATGTATCTGTATCAGCAAGGATCCTCGTTGTGGGACGTCGGATGTCCAGGGAGGCATTGTGTTCACGTTGCAAATAAAATAACTTGCGTGGACCATGGTTTCTGCCTGCTGATTGGGCCGAACTTTATGTTGTTAACAATATACAGCGTTACGTCTTTGTGTCAAATTACATCTTTGTGTCAATGCACCGACACCGGGTGGCGCCAGGTGTTCTTTTGTGTGCGGTTAAACGTGCGCCTTGTGCGGCGGTGCGCCTTGTCTGCTGACGTTTGAATTTTTTTTCGTCATTTTAGCGTCCTGCGCCTTGTCCGCCGAGCGTCTTATCCGCAGGAAAATACAGTACATTCATTCATCTTAAAGAATGTCACACATTTAATAGGCAGAACGATGTTAAGAAAGAATGTACAGTGATGATTGCGAGGAGGAACCATTGGGAACACGTGTACTCGCAAATCACTCGAAGCAACTTGTTTACCACACTCAAGTTTTGCGTGCATCGAGCAAGCGAGTGCGAGCAAGGATCGAGCGAGTTTTCGAGTTGTGTCGAGTGCTCCCCTTTGTCCCCAAAATTCCACACAATCAAGACCTTGCGTTCATGCAGACAAATCTGACATCGGGATTCAGTGTCAATACCCAATTGTAGTTGCCTGACTGGGAACTCAGAACCTCCGCCCAGCCAGCACATAAGTCTGATGATAAGCAGACATGCCAACCTCTCGCATCACAAACCTGTATTCTGAAACCCCAAAACCTGTATTTTTCACTCAAAACCTGTATTTATGATAAAACATGCGTAAACAAGCTTACGTTGTAATCTTAAGCCCCTCGACAGCAAAATAGAGAAAATGCGAAGGCCATTAATTAAGTTGTCAGACAGGTCAAGGTTTCCCTATGGGTGGTAAACCCAATGAACAGGGTTTTTATATGAACAAGATATTGATAAATCATATCTTAAAGATCATGTTTTATTCGTATGGAAACCCTAACAAGTAAAAAACAAAATTAATCTAATTTCAATGAAAAAGACAACAAATCATTTCAAAAAGTTTAATTTCTTGCATTTTGGGGCTTAGTTCTCAAGTTCATCCTATTGGCAAGAACGGCTTTTGCAAATTACCGCTATTAGCTTCACGCTGAATCAGAGGAGAGATCAACCATGCCAATAGGAGTTACTGCAACAATGGAAATGGGCACTTTTCAAATGTAAGCACATACACTGTAGGGCCTACCGCGACAACAATACTCGCCCTATTGTAACAAACAAGATGTCAAAATCACCGTAATAAAATTGTCCGTCTCCTGGTATTATCATTTTTATAATACGAATAACTAGTTTAAAACTAGAATTTACTGTTTGTAGAAACAAACACTACATGTAGGTGTTCGGATATTGTTGGGTCAGTGTTTGAATCAATGGACAAGAGTGTTGTTAAAGACACTGGACACTATTGGTAATGGCCAAAGACCAGTCTTCTCACTTGGTGTATCTCATCATATGCATAAAATAACAAACCTGTGAAAATTTGAGCTCAAACGGTCATCGAAGTTGCGAGATAATATTGAAAGAAAAAACACCCTTGTCACACGATGTTGTGTGCTTTCATAATGCTCGATTTCGAGGCCTCAAATTCTAAATCTGAGGTCTTGAAATCAAATTGGTGGAAAATTACTTCATTCTCGAAAATTACATCACTTCAAAGGGAGCTGTTTCTCACAATGTTTAATACTACCAAAAGCTCCCCATTACTCAATACCAAAGTAAGGTTTTATGCTAATAAATATTTTGAGTTATTACCAAAAGTGTCCACTGCCTTTAATAGCTCGTCAAAATTCAAAGCAATCAAACCGAAATGTTTTCTCTATGTGTGATACGGTAAAGCATCAATGTCTACATTTCAACCTAAAAGCCAATAACTAGCGCCCTTTTCAAAGCATTCTACAGGCACTACCGGTTTCAGGTCAAAAGGTCAAGAGAAGGTCACCAACATATCCATTTCAGTGAAGTACGTAAAGCCCTTTCATATGATGTTTAGATTGTCAAAATAGCTTGTTTGGTTGAGGACCATATAGACCTTTCAAATACTGACGACTGTAGACGAGACTATCTAGTTGAAAGGGGAAATGTATTTTGAAAACGCCTCAAACTCAGACTTAACACATAGCTATAGATTTAGGGTGCTGTGTGGATGAGCACTAGAGCGTGACAATACACGTGTTGCACATGTATAATCTTTATGCACAACCAATGGCGATTGAATTTTTGAATTTTCAACAGTCGATTTGAACTGGAAGACAAGGTCAAAGTGCGATCATGTCTGTAAAGCGTTTGAAGCCCTTGACAAGACCTTTCTGATAAGGTATACATTGTTGAAATAGCTTTTGTACTTCTTGAGTAATTGAAATAATAAACTCTATGGTCAGGAAAGGTACCAATGGCAGTGGTATTAACAAGTCCTTGCTCTATGGTCAGAAAAGGTACCAATGGCAGTGGTATTAACAAGTCCTTGCTCTATGGTCAGGAAAAGTACCAATGGCAGTGGTATTAACAAGTCCTTGCTCTATGGTCAGGAAAAGTACCAATGGCAGTGGTATTAACAAGTCCTTGCTCTATGGTCAGGAAAGGTACCAATGGCAGTGGTATTAACAAGTCCTTGCTCTATGGTCAGGAAAGGTACCAATGGCAGTGGTATTAACAAGTCCTTGCTCTATGGTCAGGAAAAGTACCAATGGCAGTGGTATTAACAAGTCCTTGCTCTATGGTCAGGAAAGGTACCAATGGCAGTGGTATTAACAAGTCCTTGCTCTATGGTCAGGAAAAGTACCAATGGCAGTGGTATTAACAAGTCCTTGCTCTATGGTCAGGAAAGGTACCAATGGCAGTTGTATTAACAAGTCCTTGCTCTATGGTCAGGAAAGGTACCAATGGCAGTGGTATTAACAAGTCCTTGCTCTATGGTCAGAAAAGGTACCAATGGCAGTGGTATTAACAAGTCCTTGCTCTATGGTCAGGAAAGGTACCAATGGCAGAGGTATTAACAAGTCCTTGCTCTATGGTCAGGAAAGGTACCAATGGCAGAGGTATTAACAAGTCCTTGCTCTATGGTCAGGAAAGGTACCAATGGCAGAGGTATTAACAAGTCCTTGCTCTATGGTCAGGAAAGGTACCAATGGCAGTGGTATGAACAAGTCTTTACTCTATGGTTAAAGCAAAGGTACTTACCTTGTGAAAACAAACTCTAAAGCAGATAAACAACGGTATGATGATAACTAGAGCGTAGATTGCCCATAGCCAAGGTCGATCCTCAGCAGCTCCCAATAACCCAGATACAACACTTTCCTACAAATCAATCATCCGAAATGTAGGGTTAACGCTTTAATAAATAAAATATTACCATATATGCATTAATGATTACCATATGCATTATTGATACACAGTATATGGTGCAAACTGTATCTCAACAAAGTACCTATTTTGATAGATAATTAAAAGAAATATTGTTAATAATGAAAACAATGTAACTTACTGCTGATCCAGACACTCCTTCCAGCTTTTGTTTCAATCGCCATGTGTCTGATGCCCAATCATCAGCAACTTGACGACTAGACGTTATGATGAAGTTAT
This sequence comes from Asterias amurensis, assembly GCF_032118995.1. NCBI lineage: Eukaryota > Metazoa > Echinodermata > Asteroidea > Forcipulatida > Asteriidae > Asterias > Asterias amurensis. The sequence continues at coordinate 7,117,215 of NC_092651.1, forward strand.
CAAACACAATACCTTCAGTCATTGACCACAGTTCCAAACAAATCATGCCCTGAAAAAAAAAAGTATGTTTAGCAAGCCTTCTCTCTTACTTTATATCGGGATAACAAATCACAAGGGAACGTTGAGTGCTTAAAACATACAGTCTGTTTTCGTAATTGAATAATTGTGTAAGACACTTATAAGGAAATGTCATTTCATCAGGGATGAGATTCTGAAAAAATGAAAAAAAAATGAAATTTTTTCATCACTGGAGGTGAATTCCCTTAATTTTTTTTACAATCGCCCGCCGGACGATTTAACAAAAATTTGCGATTATGCTTTTTTTATTTACACACAAAAATTTGAGAGGAAAAAAAAAAAAAGGAGAAAAAAACCGGAAGTGAAGCCCTTAAAATGACCCTTTTGGAGGATTTTATCTCTTAATTAATACCTTAATTTAATCCTTTTCCATCAACAACTTAAATGACTTCATTGTTAGGTTGATTTGAACATGTTTTGAACTCTTTTTGCCACAAAATCTTCATGAATCATTGATCAGTCAACAACGCACATCAGAATAATTCAATGAACTTTGCCCCGCAACGCCCTCTGTTGGCAAAAGTTGTCCATGCTCTTAGAACTCCTCCAAGGCTGTACATTGTGCACAGTCTACAGGCATAATGCACAACGTGCAGCAGATCTTTACTCCGTTCGTGAACGTGTACTGCATTGAAGTCCAGTCAAGAAGGACATGAATATGGAATTATCAACAGCCATCAACGATCAATCACAGCCTGGTGAAAGTTGGTCAGAATGGACTTTGGACGACTGTGTGTGTTGTGTGTAGATACTCTGCACCATGTGGTTTGTGCATCGTGTTTTCAATGATTGTACGACAACGTGTATTCTGAAATGAACGAGAGCACTTCAGATCCTGATCGCGGCCAAATTAAATCTAGCTAGTATCTAGAATTTTTAAATTTATTGTCAATTTTAATGTTGGAAAGTAAATGGTTCAGAATTCAATTTGCCAAAGTCGGAGATTTAAAAAAAAGAGTTTGAACTGAAAAAAAAAAAGACGGTTTTTGAAAGTCGGAAAGTCAGAATTGCTAAAAAGCGGAAGAACCTCATCCCTGTTTTATGGTTTGAGAATGTGGAGAACAAAGTTACCACATACATGTGCCAAAATTCAAGCAGAAACAAAGTGCTGAGTAAACTCAATTTGACAGGAAAAGTTACCAAGACAATAACCTTATCTATATCCTCACTTATTTATGGCCTTCGAGCTGGTAACAAAATTGTGCACATACATGTACATGTAAAAACCAAATTTATGACATGAAGGCAGATGACCAGAAATAAGCATTCTAATAACCACTGCCTTTTCAGGATCTGTTAAAGGAACACGTTGCCTTGGATCGGACGAGTTGGTCAAAACAAAAGCGTTTGTAACCGTTTTTTATAAAATGCTTATGGTTGGAAAGATGTTTTAAAAGTAGAATACAATGATCCACACAAGTTTGCCTCGAAATTGCGTGGTTTTCCTTCTACTGTGCGAACTAACATTGTCGGCCATTTATGGGAGTCAAAATTTTGACCCCCATAAATGGCCGACGTGTTAGTCGACAAGGTTAAAGGAAAACCACGCAATTTCGAGGCATGTTTGTGTGGATCATTGTATTCTACTTTTACAACATCTTTCTACCCATATGCATTTTATAAAAAACGGTTACAAACGCTATTCAAAGACCAACTCGACCGATCCAAGGCAACGTGTTCCTTTAATTGAAACTAAAAACCTGTCAGAAAGTTTATGACCTTTGAATGGTTGAAGACTGGTAATGTGGATGTAAAAACATACAACTGTATACAATATAAAAGACTTGCTCTGTGAACTAGGGAATAAACGGCCTTATAAACGAGCATTATTATTGTGTACAATTTCTGTATACATTGTGATTTTTGTATGCTTACTGGTTTTTTTTGTTACTTTGGCATGGACAATGGTGGTAGAGGCAGTTCAAATTTGAATCCTATTAGCAGCGGTTATCACAACCATTTATTGTAACTGACTATAAATTTGCATCAGGGATAAAGGGTATTAATTTCGGTTTCACCATTAAAATAATAATAATAAAAACAGTATTTATAACACACCTTTTTCCAAAGAATAAAAAGCGCCATGTATTTACTGCAAAGGTGAGTGAGACGAAGTTTCAATTATGAGATCTACAATATAGCACCATGAAGTGGTTTACAAGGTGCTGTGGCGCAATATGCTGCCAATCAGCCAGGAACACCAGGGCGAACCCCGTCGCACAACACTCAGAACCAACGGCAATCAAGCATCATTAAACAAGCAACTTCAGCTGACAAGGGCGTTTTTTCTTTCATTATTATCTCGCAACTACGACAACAAAGTGAGCTCAAACTTTCACAGGTTTGTTATTTTATGCACATGTTGAGATACACCAAGTGAGAAGACTGGTCTTTGACAGTTACAAATCGTGTCTAGTGTCTTTAAGGACACAAGTGTAACGACTGGGGCTCGAACCCACACTCGGCTGATCAGAAACACCCGTTTGAATTCGCGCTCTTAACTGATCAGCCATAACACTTCCATATTAAATCTGTAAATTAATCATTGCAGTACTGCCTCTAGCTACCTGGCAATCTCAGTTGTCTAGTTGGTAAGACACTACCCGAGTGGTATTCCTGTGATATTTTCACAGAACCTGGGAAAGTACTGAGTATACAGTGCTAACTCACTTCGGTGTATAGTTAAAATCAAAATTAACATTCCTACAGCGACTGATTTCGCCTGTATTGCATCACAATTTAATAATACAAATAATAATAATAATAAGACTTGTAATGCGCACGTATCCACCCTGCTGGGTGTTCAAGGCGCAGTAAAAACCAAAAAACAACAATTAAAAGTACGGAAAAACAGACACAACAAAATTAGTCCTTGAAAACCTGTGACATAAGATAAGTTTTGAGAAGAGATTTGAATGTTGTGGTACAAAGACAAGATCTAACATGAAGTGGTAGATTCCAGATGCGTGGCGCAGCTGAAGAAAAAGACTGGCTCCCCTTGAGTGTCGAGACTTGGGTTCAATGAGAAGAAGCATGGAACTTGATCAAAGATTTCTTGATGGAGTGTAAACTTGAAGAAATTCAGAAATATAGTGGGGCGCCTTGCCATTAAGTGCTTTGTCGACAATGAGCATCAGCTTGAACATGATTTGTTGAGAGATAGAGATCCAGTGTAGTTGTTTCAGAATGGGGGTGATGGAACAGGGTTTCTTAGACAGTGTCACAATGCGGGCAGCAGTATTTTGGAGGCGTTGAAGACGGGAAATCTGGTTGTTAGGAAGACTGAAGAGAAGAGCATTGCCATTGTCGAGGCGAGAAGTAACAAATGCAAGAATGACCTTTTTAGTGGCACTTTTGTCCAAGTACTTACGAATCTTACCAATATTCCTGATGTGGTATGATGACAGACGAACGATGTTGTTGATGTGTGGTTGAAGTGTCATCGATGAATCAAAAATAACCCCTAAGTTCCGAGCTTGCAGCGAGGGAGCTATCCGAGCATCACCGATGGAAAAGTATGGCACTGAAACCTTTGTTAACTGTTGACGTGACCCAAATAGAAGGAACTCTGTCTTATCATCATTCAACTTCAGGAAGTTTTGTTGTGTCCAACGTCGAATCTCTTGGATGCATTTCTCAAGTCTCCAAAAGATGCATTGGCGTTTCCTTGAGAAGATTTAAACGTGATGTAAAGCTGAGTGTCGTCTGCGTAGACATGGTAATTCAGATTAAATTTCAGGATAATGTCACGAATCGGTTAAGTGTACAGGGTAAACCACTGCAGGCCTAGTACCGACCCCTGTGGCACAGAGTAGTTCAACACAACAGGGCCTGATATCGCGGTGCCAAAACATAATATGCCGGGTTCTATTGAAGAGAGATGATTTGCACCATGCTAGGGCTGTGTCCTCTATGCCAAGGTGATTCTGGAGCCGAGAGAGAAGGATGTTATGATCAACAGTGTCAAAAGCAGCACTCAAGTCTAGCAGGACTAGTGCTGTTAGGTAACCATTGTCTATTGCAGACAGAAAGAATATCTTGCTCACACGGACTTGTGTAGCTTCTGTCTCATGGAAAGGCTTGTTTGCTGACTGGAATACGTCGGACAGGTTGAAAGCATGAATGTGATCAGAAATGCGTGATGAGACTACTCATCGATGACTTTTCCAAGATATTTTAAGTTTGCTACTGGTCTGTAGTTTTTGAATACCTCCTTGTTCAGGTTTGGTTTTTTGATGAGCAGCCTGATGTAGGAAACTTTGAGGCTATCGGGGAAACAATCGGAACTGAGAGATTCGTTGACAAGATTAGTGATGTAGGGTAGAAATATATCAATGTTTTACTTCACAGGGATGAAATTCTGAAAAAATGAAAAAAATGAAATTTGTTCATCACTGGAGGTGAATTCCCTTAACTTTTTTGTAATCGCCCGCCGGTCGATTCAATCAAAATTCTCGGTCGCGCGCAGGTTTTTTCACTAGCCCGCATAAATTATTTACACGCAAAAAAAACGGGGGGAAAAAAAGAAGAAAAAAAAGTGAAGCCCTTAAAATTACGTTTTTGGAGGATTTGATCTCTTAATTAATACCTTAATTTATTCCTTTTCCATCAACAACTTAAATGACTTCATTGTTAGGTTGATTTGAACATGTTTTGAACTCTGTTTGCCACAAAATCTTCATGAATCAACGATCAGTCAACAACGCACATCGAGAAATAATTCAATGAACTTTGCCCCGCAACGCCCTCTGTTGGCAAAAGTTGTCCATGCTCTTAGAACTCCTCCATGGCTGTACATTGTGCAGTCTACAGGCATAATGCACAACATGCGGCAATTCTTTACTCCGTTCGTGAACGTGTACTGCATTGAAGTATAGTCAAGAAGGTCATGAATTATGGAATTTTCAACAGCCATCAACAGCCAATCACAGCGTGGGGAATGTTGGTCAGAATGGACTTTGGACGACTGTGTGTGTTGTTTATGTGCTGCATGGACGTGGGCGACCGTGTGTGGATACTCGATTATTGATTGCATCATGTGGTTTGTGCATCGTGTTTTCAATGATTGTACAACAATGTGTATTCAGAAATGTACGATAGCAATTTAGATCCTGATCCTGATAAATCTAGCAAGTATCTAGAATTGTTAAACTCACTATTTTAAAAGCTTCAGTTAAAGTTTTATTTGGAGATTTTGCCACTGAACCCTCATTTACATGTGAAAAGGAACAAGTATTTGACTGCTCGGCGGGCTAGAGACTCGCACATTTCAGTTTTGACTCGTCGACGCTGTTTTCACTCGCATTTGGCGACCGGGGACCGCTAATTTCGAACCCTGTAAACAGCTTAAAATAGTAATCAAAACTGTTTTATGTCATTTCAAAATCTTCAAAACTTACATTTTTTTATTGTCAATTTAAATGTTGGAAAGTAAAAGGTTCAGAACTCAGTTTGCCAATGTCGGAGATTTTTAAAAAGTCGGAACTGAAAAAAAAGCCGGTTTTTCAAAGTCGGAAAGTCGGAATTCCGCCAAAAGGCGAAATAATCTCATACCTGGCTTCATCTTGGATGTTGACACTGGATCCAGCTCCCAGGATTTTGAAGGAGATAATTACCCTTTGAATCTCAGCAACAGTGGCAGGCTCAAACACAGATAGTCTACACTCTGGTTGAAGATGTGGCAATGTCTGCGGCACATTGTAAGGGACTGATGAAAATGATGAGCGGATGTCTGAAATCTTGGTGACAAAGAATTTCTGGAATTCATTTGCCAAGTCCTGATCATTGTAAGTGGATGGAAGGACAGGGGTTTTGGGTTTGAGCAACATTTTACCTATTATCTTGAAGGACTTCTTTTTATCTCCTAAGGAATCTTGTACTTGAGATGAATAATGGGTGATCTTTGCCTGGTTGATCAAATTCCTAACTACTTTACATTGGTTGCGATATTCTTGTCGCTGCATTTCCAGTGTGCCATTTTTCTGCCATTTCCGCTCCAGTTGACGACAGATCTTTCTTGCTGTATGAATGTCATCATTAAACCAGGACACTTCAGTTCGGACCTTGACTTATCTCGTTTTCCAAGGTGCGTACTTATCCAAGATGTCACTGACAGTACTCTCATATTGGCTGACAAAGGAATCCAAGCAGTCATGATCGACTTTTAGCTTTGCCAAATGAGTTTCTATGTCGCGGAACACTTCAGGAGAATTCACATGTTTCCACTGTCGGCTCTTTATAGTAATGGTTGGGACTTTGGGCTTGCACAGACTCAAGTTACACATGACTGCATAATGGTCTGATAATCCAGGTAGAATAACAAAGTTTTAGACAATAGGTGGGGTGATGTCACGAGTTATAACAAGGTCCAGGCAATGACCGAGACGATGAGTCCGCTGCTTGGTATGCTGGGTAAGACCGAAAGCCTGAAGTAGATGCTTAAACTGGTTTGCATTGTTGTTGTGGATGTCATCAACATGAATGTTAAAATCACCGGTGGTGATGATTTCTGATGGATGAAGGAGATATTCCAAAATCAGATTCTCAAACTCCCTAAGAAAACTTGAGAAAGTCACATGTTGGCCGTTTGAATCTCTTTCAGGTCTGTACACAATGACAAGGCGAACAGATTTAGAGTTTCCGGACACCTCAGCATGAAGAGATTCAAAAGTTGTGTACTGGCATCATTACTTTTCACAGAGACAGATAAAGTAGATCTGTACAGTATTGCAACTCCTCCACCGGTCTTGCGAGGTCTTGGGATGTGATGAAAGTAGTAGCTAGCAGGGGTACACTGATGACTTGTTAAGTTGTCATCTGGTCTCAGCCATGTTTCTGAAACGGCAACAAGGTCAAGATCTTTTTGCTGAAAAAAATCATTATTATTGTTACAGATGGACTGTGTGTTCAGAACACAAAGGCCGAGTTGAGATTTGGCTGGCGTCACTGGTGCTGGAGCAGATGGGAGTGTAACTTCGGGTATAGGGGGTTTATGAACAGTTCTACGGCGACCAGCTTTTTTACAACGATGTGTAGGTCGGTAAACAGTGCTGGGATTTACAAAACGGCCAAGGTTCTGCAATGTTAATATACAGGAAGGCAGCAGAGTTGTAGCACGTGTGGATGGAGCATAACGGAGACTGAGAAGCTTGCTTCTTGAGTAGGAATTTGCAGAGTTTGGACTAGCTTCTGCTGAGTTTGAGTTATTTTCAGCTTCATAGCCGGGATTTACAGCAATGTCACCAAAGATCACAATTTCCAAATGAAAAGTGGCTGGGGAGTTGTCATAGTATAGAAACAGGGCATTTCAGATATCTTCGATGGTGGATGAGTCCTAACTGTGTCTTTGGTAGAATGCAAGCACCAAGCACAGTTGATGCTGATGGAACAAAGCTGACCACAGATGAGTCAGTACAGTACAATGGTCTAGCAAGCAGGGAGAGAATCAAAAGGATACTTACCTCCCTTAGGACCCTTTTTGTTTTTGTTTTCCTACCGCTGTAATAAAAAAACCTTGCTTAAAGGGTCTATGTAACTTTTGTACGACAAAAAACACAATGTCCACAGATTTACACTAAACTTACACAGTTTGAAGATAATGATAGTAGAAAGCTTCCCTGTAGTTTTTGGGAAATGAGTAAAACAATGTCATGAAAATAATTTTCGTCTCATAAGGCGAAAATTGTTTTAATAATTTACAAATGTGCTTTCATACATTGTAATAATAATAATAATAAAAAGACTAATAATAAAAAGACTAATAATAATAATAATAATAATAATAATAATAATAATAATAATAATAATAATAATAATAATAATAATAATAATAATAATAATAATAATAATAATAATAATAATAATAATAATAATAATAATAATAATAATAATAATAATAATAATAATAATAATAATAATAATAATAATAATAATAATAATAATAATAATAATAATAATAATAATAATAATAATAATAATAATAATAATAATAATAATAATAATAATAATAATAATAATAATAATAATAATAATAATAATAATAATAATAATAATAATAATAATAATAATAATAATAATAATAATAATAATAATAATAATAATAATAATAATAATAATAATAATAATAATAATAATAATAATAATAATAATAATAATAATAATAATAATAATAATAATAATAATAATAATAATAATAATAATAATAATAATAATAATAATAATAATAATAATAATAATAATAATAATAATAATAATAATAATAATAATAATAATAATAATAATAATAATAATAATAATAATAATAATAATAATAATAATAATAATAATAATAATAATAATAATAATAATAATAATAATAATAATAATAATAATAATAATAATAATAATAATAATAATAATAATAATAATAATAATAATAATAATAATAATAATAATAATAATAATAATAATAATAATAATAATAATAATAATAATAATAATAATAATAATAATAATAATAATAATAATAATAATAATAATAATAATAATAATAATAATAATAATAATAATAATAATAATAATAATAATAATAATAATAATAATAATAATAATAATAATAATAATAATAATAATAATAATAATAATAATAATAATAATAATAATAATAATAATAATAATAATAATAATAATAATAATAATAATAATAATAATAATAATAATAATAATAATAATAATAATAATAATAATAATAATAATAATAATAATAATAATAATAATAATAATAATAATAATAATAATAATAATAATAATAATAATAATAATAATAATAATAATAATAATAATAATAATAATAATAATAATAATAATAATAATAATAATAATAATAATAATAATAATAATAATAATAATAATAATAATAATAATAATAATAATAATAATAATAATAATAATAATAATAATAATAATAATAATAATAATAATAATAATAATAATAATAATAATAATAATAATAATAATAATAATAATAATAATAATAATAATAATAATAATAATAATAATAATAATAATAATAATAATAATAATAATAATAATAATAATAATAATAATAATAATAATAATAATAATAATAATAATAATAATAATAATAATAATAATAATAATAATAATAATAATAATAATAATAATAATAATAATAATAATAATAATAATAATAATAATAATAATAATAATAATAATAATAATAATAATAATAATAATAATAATAATAATAATAATAATAATAATAATAATAATAATAATAATAATAATAATAATAATAATAATAATAATAATAATAATAATAATAATAATAATAATAATAATAATAATAATAATAATAATAATAATAATAATAATAATAATAATAATAATAATAATAATAATAATAATAATAATAATAATAATAATAATAATAATAATAATAATAATAATAATAATAATAATAATAATAATAATAATAATAATAATAATAATAATAATAATAATAATAATAATAATAATAATAATAATAATAATAATAATAATAATAATAATAATAATAATAATAATAATAATAATAATAATAATAATAATAATAATAATAATAATAATAATAATAATAATAATAATAATAATAATAATAATAATAATAATAATAATAATAATAATAATAATAATAATAATAATAATAATAATAATAATAATAATAATAATAATAATAATAATAATAATAATAATAATAATAATAATAATAATAATAATAATAATAATAATAATAATAATAATAATAATAATAATAATAATAATAATAATAATAATAATAATAATAATAATAATAATAATAATAATAATAATAATAATAATAATAATAATAATAATAATAATAATAATAATAATAATAATAATAATAATAATAATAATAATAATAATAATAATAATAATAATAATAATAATAATAATAATAATAATAATAATAATAATAATAATAATAATAATAATAATAATAATAATAATAATAATAATAATAATAATAATAATAATAATAATAATAATAATAATAATAATAATAATAATAATAATAATAATAATAATAATAATAATAATAATAATAATAATAATAATAATAATAATAATAATAATAATAATAATAATAATAATAATAATAATAATAATAATAATAATAATAATAATAATAATAATAATAATAATAATAATAATAATAATAATAATAATAATAATAATAATAATAATAATAATAATAATAATAATAATAATAATAATAATAATAATAATAATAATAATAATAATAATAATAATAATAATAATAATAATAATAATAATAATAATAATAATAATAATAATAATAATAATAATAATAATAATAATAATAATAATAATAATAATAATAATAATAATAATAATAATAATAATAATAATAATAATAATAATAATAATAATAATAAGACACGAAAAATAATGACCATGAACAGGATGCACCATCCAAAAGCAGACATTGACAGGATGTACCTGCCAAGATCAACTGGAGGACGTGGCCTGATCCAGCTTGAACTGACCTTTAAAACCTCCACAATCGGTCTAGATGCTTATCTGACGAAAACTAATGACCCACTCCTCCAAATAGTGAAACAACATGATGACAAGAAAAAGCTCTACTCCATCAAAAAAGAAGCAGTAAAATTCAAAAGAGAACTTGACTACTCAGAAATCACACCATCAGATAATGAAGCAACAACTATCTATACAAAGCGAGTAAAGAAGACAGCAAAAACCAAGGGTCATGAACAACTACAGAAAACCTGGGAAGACAAGGTAATGCACGGGAAGTATCCAAAAAGGACGAAAGAAGCAGATGTTGACCAACTGAAGACACACCAATGGCTTAAAAACACCGGGCTGAAAGCAGAGACGGAGGGCCTTATCATTGCCGCCCAAGACCAGAGTCTCGCCACCAGATCATTTCACCATCGCATCATCAAAGATGGAATAGACCCACAATGTAGGATATGCGGAAAATATGAAGAAACCGTAGACCATATTATCTCTGGATGTCCAGAGCTGGCGAAGACGGAGTTTATTCATCGACACAATAAGACAGCGGCGTACCTTCACTGGAAAATTTGCAGGCATTACAACATAGAGACGACAGGGGAGTGGTACAAACATCAGCCGACAACGGTCACAGAGAATGATGTAGTCACCATCCTCTGGGACATGCCAATCCATACTGACAAAGAGATTAAAGCCAACAGACCCGACATCATCATCAAGGACAAGAAAGACCAGAGGTGTATACTAATTGATGTGTCAATACCTTCCGAACGAAACACCTCAATTAAAGTTGCCGAGAAGCTGTCTAAATACAAAGACCTTGAGATCGAGATTAGCAGAATGTGGAGTATGAAGACCGAGACAATCCCAGTGGTCATCGGAGCTCTGGGACTAGTAAAGAAAGGACTGGAGAAATTCATTGAACGTATCCCTGGCAGCATAAGCATCAACTTAGTCCAGAAGATTGCACTCCTCGGCACAGCTCACATACTACGTAGAATTCTGTCCATTAAATAACATCACCCCTTTAGCGCCTCAGATCCATAGTCTGGATCCGGCTCTGTAGGATGTATCGTAGATAGCATAAAATAAACTTCATAATAATAATAATAATAATAATAATAATAATAATAATAATAATAATAATAATAATAATAATAATAATAATAATAATAATAATAATAATAATAATAATAATAATAATAATAATAATAATAATAATAATAATAAGAATAAGAATAATAATAAGAATAATAATAAGAATAATAATAAGAATAAGAAGAAGAAGAAGAATAAGAATAAGAATAAGAAGAATAAGAATAAGAAGAATAAGAATAAGAATAAGAATAAGAATAAGAATAAGAATAAGAATAAGAATAAGAAGAATAAGAAGAAGAATATTAAGAAGAAGAAGATATAGCGCATTTTCCATATACATGTTCAAATGCGCTTGACAGAGATGTTGTTAACAGAACAGGTGAGTTTTGAGCATTGTTTTGAACACATTGACAGATTGTTGATTACCGAGAGACACTGGTAGTTTATTCCACAGTTTGGGAGCGGCAGTAGTGAAGGCTCTATCACCAAGTGTGGGTAGCATCTTGGGAGATGGGCGGTTCAGCGTGATGCCTTGAGAGGAGGGAAGGGAGTAGCGGGATGGTTGTGCGATGGTTATAAGTTCAGATAGGTAGGGAGGAGCTAGACCGTGGATGCATTTGAAGGTGAGAAGGAGAACTTTGTATTCAATCCGGGACCTGATGGGTAGCCAGTTCAGTTGACGTAGGATAGGTTTCATGTGACAGAACTTGGATGAACCTGTGGCAAGTCTGGCGGTGGCATTTTGAATTCGCTGTAGTTTCTCAATGTGAGTTGCAGTGGCACCATAGAATAGACTGTTACAGTAATCCAATCGGCTGGTGATGAAGGCATGGATTAGAGTGAGTAGTGACTTCTGATCAAGATATTTGTGAATTCGGCGGATGTTGTGAATGTGGATTCATGGTCATGTTTGAATCAAACATGCAACCCAAGTTCTTGACATGAGATACAGGGAGGATATCAGCATTGCCGATCCTGATGTGGGGGATGTTGATCTTCTGCAGTTGCTGACGTGTGCCAATGATGAGGAACTCAGTCTTATCATCGTTGATCAGCAATCTATTCTTTATCATCCAAGATCGAATATCACTAAGACAAGACTCCATCACCACAACAGCATCTTCTGCACTTGCACCATCGTTAGGCCTAAATGAGTAGTACACTTGTGTGTCATCAGCGTAGCAGTGAGCATGTGGGAGATATTTCTCTAGGATGTTGAACAGGTCAGATGTGTAGATGGAATACAGAAGGGGCCCCAGACACGATCCTTGTGGAACTCCGTAGCTCAGATTGAACCTCTCAGACTGGGAGTTTTACTCATTTTTAAAAAAATACAGCACCTCAGTAAGTAAAATTTGAAGGGAAGCTTTCCACTATCGTTATCTTCAAACCCTGTAAGTTTAATGTAAATCTATGGACATTTTGAAAAGGTACCCAAATCCTTTAAGCAACGCTATGAAATGAAAAATGTGCTAGGTGCGCCCAATAAGCACAAAATCGACCGTTACAGGCAGCTCTATGAAATTTGGCTCTACATGTATGCTTAAACAGAGTGCTTAAAGGGTCTATGGGCAATTCCACGTCATGGACATTACGTTTTGAGACATTTTTAGAACTTTGTTGGTCAGTTAAACACACCAAGTAGCTTTGATTTATAGTTTTGTGCTTGATACTAGTATCTTGTGTCCTAGTAAGTCAAATGATACTATGTATTTGGAAAAATTCAAATTAATTAAGTAGTCAAAGCACTGCTAACGAGCGTCATGGACATTACGAAAAACGGAAGTGGGTTTTGGGTACAACACACTCAATTCCAAAACTCTGTGAAGTTAAAGTTCAAAATTTTTAGAATACCTTTTTATTTGCTAAACAGGGAAGTAGTTAACATGAACAGTGATAATATTTTTAAGAAAACCTGTCAACTTTCTTGTTACACACCTTAATAGAGCGTCATGGACATTACATTTTGGGTTATTTTTAGCGTCATGGACATTACGTCAAACTTGTAAAATGATGCATCATGCTTTTACCCTGAATTTGTAAACCCATGTGCTGCCTTGCTCTTAATATGGGTTTTAAACTATAATGAATGTCCCTATCTTAATGTTTAACCTCTTCCAAACATTTTTAAGAACCAAACCTCCCCCAGAATCTCACTTAAACCCCGCCCCTCGGTAAGTCCCCTTTTTGCACTTTCCGTCCACATCCAACCAGGCTGGCTTCTGCCTTGGAGTAGTTATGATAGACCAGAGATGTAGGTATACATGAAGTAACCATTTTTTTCTAATTATCTTTAACATAATTCCCTTTTATGTGTTTCTCACAAGGTGATTGTTCATCTTGAGTAATATACTGAACATCTTGCGTCAACATTTTGTGACGACAGTAAATGGAAATTAAACATCAAAGGCTTCTGTAATTTTCAAAGTTGATCTGAATACTGCTATGTTCAAGACTGGGTGAACAATTCCCAGAAGATCAGTTAAAATGAGTTGGGAGGACTTCTTGGGAGGAACAGGTCAAACGTAGATGCTTCCTTAGTTTTCCAAATACGAGACAGTCATTGAGGTCATCCTCTACGCGTTCCACCTAGATTGACATGCAAAACAAGAACAGAGAACAACAAATGAGGGAAAGATTGGCTGCATGGGGCTTTGTTTATCACAATCATGTTTCCATGTTTTGTCTTGTTTTCTCTCTATACTTTTTCTGCCTCTCTACTCAAGTCTTAGCCATTCTGAAATTATGTAAAAATAAAAAATTACTTTATGTATGACCTCTTTGTATCCAAGCTATCCGTAGATGTGTACAAATCTGCATTACGCCTAGGCCTTGAGAAGTCTTCTTTGATGATAAAGTGTGTTTATAATGTCCTACATTCATTTAAACATGTCTCACCAACAGTTCACATACATTTCAGTATGAAAATGTCACTTTAATGTTTTTAGGAAAGATCAGTTCTATGAAAAAACTCACCTGAAAATCTCGGATTTGGGCTGTCAGTTTGTAGAATCTGTGCACGATGTTGCCACTAAACGCGCTGCTAAAAAAGGGCTTGAAACAAATTTCTGATGAGGTCTATGACAAATGTTCTCTTTGACTAGTCCAGGTTTACCTACAATAGGTCCAATTGATAAATTGTAGCATTTACCTTCAAAAAGGTAAGTTTCATGTGACATGTAATGTCCATGACGTAATGTCCATGACGCTAAATGTAATGTCCATGACGCTCGTTAGCACAGTTGTAATTAATTTTTTATTAATTTTCTTGCATTATAGGATTAGCCCCTAAAAACTAGCTTTGCGTATGAAGTCTCATGAAAATATCTCTTACTGGCTTTAGAATATAAAACTAAACACCATATAATGTCATGGACATTACATTTCATAATTGGTAATTAAGGGCTAATTAAAACGAGTGGCAGCACCCTGTGAATAAATTGACAATGAAGTTTCTTTAAAATTGTGAATACTTACCACCAGTTATATGTTTTAAGGCAAGAATAATTGAAATATCATCTAAAATGTAACCAGGAGGGCATTTTAGACAATTGTGCCAAACATTTCCCCAAAATCATGAATTTGGCACAAAAAAAACTTTTTTAATAAACGATGAAAAACATGGAAAACCAAGGAAAAAAAATGAAACAAACATAGATTTGAAATCACTAGGTATCACTCTTTCTTGCTACTTTAAATTTAAATCCACAAATTTGACTTCAATTTTTTGGGCCGAGGACACTTTTTGGTGGAATTGCCCCTATGTAACTTTTGTAGGACAAAAAACACAATGTCCACAGATTTACACTAAAGTTTGAAGATAATGATAGTAGAAAGCTTCCCTGAAAATACTATGTGCTGAGGTGTTGTCCTTTGGGGGAAATGAGTAAAACAATGTCATGAAAATAATTTTCGTCTCATGAGACGAAAATTATTTCAATCATTTACAAACGTATTTTCAAGACATTGTTTTACTCATTTCTCAAAAACTACAGCACCTCAGTAGGTAAGATTTGAAGGGAAGCTTTACACTATCATTATCATCAAACCCTGTAAGTTTAATGTAAATCTATGGACATTTCGAAAAAGTATCCAAATCCTTTAAGCAGAAATGGGGCTTTTATGACCCTTTTTGCTTGCTTGCTTGCCGCTATAAGCAAATAACATTGCTTAATCAAGGCTATGAAACGAAAGATTTGCTAGGTGCACCCGTTAAGCACAAAATGGACCATTAAGCAGCTCTATGAAATTGGGCCCTGGGGTGACAGGCATTTTCTTAAGCTGTGCCACACATCTGGAACTCTCTACCAGTTAATCTTAGATCTTGTCTTTGTACCACAAAATGCAAATCTCTTCTCAAAACTTATCTTATGTCACAGGTTTCCAAGAACTAATTGTCTGTTTCTTTCATTTGATTTTGGTTTTGCTGCGCCTTGAACACCCAACCGGTTGAGTATGTGCGCAAGTCTTTATTGTTATTGTAGAGAATCAGGAAGGAGAGCTGGTCCTCCAATTAATTAAGGACGAGCATTCGCCAAAAGAGGGCACGGGGGCCCAACGAATTATGGCCGGGATTGTAGACCCTCACAGTAAATCAAGAACTTATTAAGCTGCACGTGTACTGACTCTAGTCAAAACATGAATATAGTGTTAAGAAGATGTAAGCAACTGGATATATCTGTTAATTACAATATTAGCTTTATACTAACAATTGGTGTCATACGAAATGGTTCCATGTCCTCAAAGTATTCAGGGTTTGAGATCCGTTGAGGTTTCCATTCTCCTCTAAAAGCAGGATTATCAATCAAAGGTGCCTTCCATTTGCCCTTGTAGTCAGGGTTAGGAATGCTTGGGTTTTCCCATTTGCCACATCCAATGTCTTCGCAAAGAGGATTTTCTGAATTGTAGAAAAAATGTTACATGAAATGGTGAATCAAAACTTATGTACATATCAATAATAAGTAACATGAGTAAGCAATTTGTAGAAATTACAGTAATCATTTTTAAAACAAAAATAAATAACATGTAGTTTCGAGGCAAGAAAAACATCTGCTGATACTGCTGGTGAGATCGTATACATTCCAAGGGGAATGCATTGAACTTGAGGGTCATGCAACACGTTAAATGAAACAAGCTTGAACTTCTGTATTTAGAACTTGGAATGAAGCAACATGTACAGTTGACATACACATGACACTTACTCAGTTTTGGTGGTTCCCATTCACCGTCCATGTCGTCATCCCTGAAAAACAAAAAGTATTTGTGATATTATTGAGCTTGTGGTAATTAGGGCATACTGTTTATTAATGAGACAATAACAATAACAATAACAGTAACAGTAACAGTAACAGTAACAGTAACAGTAACAGTAACAGTAACAGTAACAGTAACAGTAACAGTAACAGTAACAGTAACAGTAACAGTAACAGTAACAGTAACAGTAACAGTAACAGTAACAGTAACAGTAACAGTAACAGTAACAGTAACAGTAACAGTAACAGTAACAGTAACAGTAACAGTAACAGTAACAGTAACAGTAACAGTAACAGTAACAGTAACAGTAACAGTAACAATAACAATAATAATAATAATAATAATTATAATACACACAGTATTTATAAAGCCCCAAATTGCCAAAGGATACAAGGCGCTGAGAAAGAAAGAAGAGGGAAAAGACAGAACAAAGATAAAGACGACCAGCTACGAAGAGACAAAAAGGTGGGTTTTGAGAGCACGTTTAACACTATGAAAACCTCCTCCGTTAAAATTGCACTTTCTCCGTTGTTTCACCATCCGGAAAATTCAGGCCAGATCGCCTCCGTTAATTTAACGGCTTGTCCCTCCGTTGAATTTCTCACTGGGTGTTTTAACGGAGCTGATCTGTGTTTCAACGGAGCCATTCCCCGGCCCAAGTTTCTTTTGTTATACCCATTGTTCAGAACAACAATTGCAGTTTTAGCAGGTCGTGGATTCAACGTAGCGCTTAGCTCACGGTCTCCAAAACAGCTAAGGGATTATGATTTGATAGGTTGCTAAATTGCAAGACATGTACATAATGAACCCGTTATATCAGAACGGCAAAAATAATGCTGCTCTTTGCCTTTACTTGACGTCTTCACAATAATGCAAACAAAACTACACGTCTTTGTAGCTGATTTCACCGATGTTTACCTGATTTATTATGAAGCAGGCAGTCGGTTCATAAATTCTAGGTACATGTAATTTAAACTATACTTCAAAGACTTGCGTTTTACTAAACAAAGATTCCCCTGTTATGTGCTTTTTCCAGGATAAGTGTAAAAAGGCACCACGTAATTTTTGTAAAATTTGAGAGGCATCATGGCAAAAACTAAAATTTACAAACTAAGGTTTTAACATTTTGTTTACGCGATCGCGCATGTGATAAAAAAAATTTTAAAAATGACCCCGCAAAAACTTCCCAAAACAACAAGACAAAACAAAATAAGGAAGAAAAAAATCTTTCTATCGATCCAAGGTATCGTAATTGGAGTCATTTTAGTCAAATAAAGCCTACACGTTGTGTTGTTTTCGTAAACAAGCTAACAACATTTCCGAGGAACGCTTCGCAGACCATGCGGTCGGCAGAGCTACTGCCGGCGTACCAGCCAAGACTATGCTGTTGTACTGTTTAAGCGTGCGCACCAGCTTTGGTAGTTATTGCAATTCGGGGGGAAGCCCCATTTTGCCCAAGCATGCGCGGACACGTGCAGTCTTTAGTCAAGGAGGTATAGCGTGATGCACTGTGATATTTCGCAAGTAGAGGGCGTTTATTATCATTCTATTGCATGGTTCTGAAAAGCCCTCTAGCGTTCAATGCTTGTTGCTTTTAGTGAAGAATGCAAAGTAAAAAGACTACGAACCTTCATTGGAAACTAAGTGACCACTGCTGTGTGCGTTGTATAAATTGTGATCGCGGAGTGGTAGGTCTGTATTTTACGGGACTTTCTAGTGAATTTTTCGATGATTATCTCAACCATTTGGTCGCTGAGTCGACTGGACAGCCATGCCAGGAGTGGCTGGATTATGGGGGCAATCATGCTTTTATAGTTGTGGATGGGGCTGAACGTTTGATGATGCGATTTGTCACAAGCGGACACATGTTTTGTTTTCAGTTTTTCGTTTTGGAACTGAGAATGTGAAATGTGAATGTATGAGTGATTGATACTTTTTAGAAGAGTTTGAGTTTTTGTTAGTTCAATTTGTCATCAGTTTAAGAAATCACACTACAAAATATTAAGAAGAACACATCATTCAGCATAAAATCAACATTTAACATAATATCATTCATTGCAATTATTTTATGATTTACAGAATCTTACCCTTACCCGTTTTACATGCATTGACATCAGCTGGCGTGTATAGTTCTGTGCCTATATTATTTATCTGGCCTGGTGCCTCGGCTGAAATATGTTTCGTAATTCAAGAGGCCTAGACTATTATGTAACAGATACAATAGTAAACGCTTATATTAATTTATTGCACCATATTGTATAGACATAACAATAACTTGAAATAGTGTCCGTATTCTGCCACCACTTTTTCATTCGTTTTTTCCTTTGGTAAAAATAAGTTAATAAGTGGTACTGCCATAAAACCCACACCAACACCAACTCCCAAACAAAAACTGCATTCACACCTCTGTGTTGTGGTTAGCTGACTAATCCCAAAATTAAGTGTGATCCCTAACATTTTCAATTGCGCCCACACCTCACTTAACATCTCCCTGGCGTGCATTGTCAATGATGCACTTGCTGTTGTAAAAGAAGACACGAAAATGTTTTGTGGGACTCTTCCTGCTGCTCTGCTGGCTGCGAGCATTCACTGCAACAATTGTTGTTATGGCGCTCTAGCTGTTTTCAAAGAGCAATTAACAGCAACAACTTAGGCATATTACTAAAAACAACCATGCAACAACACACAGAGAAGAAGTAGTACACATGCATGTAGGATGTGACTGTTCCTGGCTCTATGGTTGAATGTGATATATAAATATCTCCCGACTGTCGTGCAAAATCGATGTTGGCAGTTGTGTACAGCACGGAATTGAGATTTTAACCAATAAGAAAATATTTCACAACGGCAATAAATATGATTAAAAATATGAAGTTCGAACATTTCCACACTCATATTATAAAGAAGATTAGAGTTGAATGAATCAGTCAGGAGTAACATTTTTTAACAACATAAAATTCTGAAGCAGAAATAGTGTTCATCGGGCGTACGTTCAATAGATGGAATAGCCAAAACGACGAAGTTAAAAACCCCCACTTATCAGCAAACTGCATACCAACAAACATGCGACACAAAATACGCGATTGAGGCGTTTGCTCTTACTCCCCCAATCTTTAAACGATGTTTCGTCATGAAAATCACAATTTTAAACGGGCTGAAAATCAATTTTAACAATTAATCTTCAAAGAAATACTTAAATAAAAAACCTGGGAATTTATAATCGGTGTTTTTACAGCGTATAGCAGGTACTATTACTGCACTTCACACGTCACTGACGACAACCTCAACATAAAGGCGGAATCCAGCATGACCCGCTCTAGTATGTAAAGGCCGGTTTATGGTCGGTCGCGCGATGGTCGTGCGATGGAAACCTTGACGCGCAATCATAAAAAGACACAGTTTTCAGGCCTCAGTCTTAGGATTGCGCGCAAGATTTCCATCGGGCGACCATCGCGCGACCGACTATAAACCGGCCTTTACTCGGCAGAAATGTAGTATACATAATTGGAATACGTGCCATACGGAACGAACTGTGCAAGTGAAATCTAGAAACTGCAAAAAAATACAGCCAGATTAAGACCCATCAAACACTAATTGCGTGAATGGCACAGAGAAGGCAGCACTGCATTGATTTCCCAATCGTCCGAAACACATTTCAACATTATGAATGAAACTGCCAAATATGAGCACAATGGGATGTTCGAATCACCACGGAATATCCAGAAACATTGCCGATCGTCAAGAGAGTGACAGTGCAGCCAAAACATGGCCCCAATGACGCAAAGCATTGAAAAGGTGTTTTATAAACTTTTTCTACAAGCTATTTTGGAACAGTTGTTGAGCACAAACCACTACCAAACGTTGCAGATAATAGGAATAAACCTTTCTCAGCATGAATCCGAAATCAGATAAGAAAAATAGTAAAACATTTTCTGAATATTGTTTTGTGTTTAGGTATGGTTTATGATGGCTTATGTGGGTAGTACACCCTGTGTGCATGTGCGTGGTGTGTTCGTTTATATGCATTACCAGTTGCATTGCTGTACGCTGTATTCACTCTCACGGCGTGCATACACATGTACATGTACATGCATGTGTAACAAGTCTTTTTATACAAGGAATCCGTCGATCACAACCGGTGGTAAAAAACACTCGGCAATTCTTTTCATTAGCAACCTATAAAATCATAATCCATTTAGCTGTTTGAAGACCGTTAGTTCTAGAGCTCTCCGTTGAATCCACAACCTGCTAAAACTGCTATTGTTGGTCTGAACAATGGTTGTGACAAAAGGAATTATCCTCAGTTGAAACTACGGCGAGCACTCCCGGTCATTTTAGCTGAGCTTAAATCAACGGAGGTAACTCCGTTAAATTGAAACAACGGTAAAAGTGTAATTTTAACGGAGGAGGTTTTCATAGTGTGAAGGCTGTGACACTGTTAGAGCTTCTGGTTAGGGTAGGTAGAGAATTCCATAGTCGGGGAGCAGCAATTGAAAACGTCCTATCACCTGCAAGTTTATGGGTTTTGTGAACTCAAAGGGATTCACCAGTAGAAGAGCGAAGAGAGTAAGAAGATGTCTGGAGTGAAAGGAGAGAGGAGAGATAATCCGGGGCACAGTGATTGAGGGATTTATATGTGTGGACCATTGTATGGAATTGAATGCGCTGGGCAACTGGAAGCCAGTGTAATTGCTTGAGAAGTGGAGATGTGTGAGTGAATTTGGGCAGCTTAAAGATAAGTCTCGCACAGCGGTTTTGGAGCCGTTGAAGGCGGGAAACATCTTTCTTTGAAACACCGTTCAGGAGGCAGCAGCCATAGTCCAGCTTGGACAGAATTAAGGCACGGACAAACGCTGAAATCAAGAAACCTGATCCGGCTTAGGTTGCGTATATGCCAGTTAAGAGAACGACAGAGCTGAGTAATGTGAGCAGACATGGACATGTTGCGATCGAAGACTACACCCAAGTTTCTGACAGATGGAGAAGGATGAATTTGAGTGCCATTGAGATTAAAGGTGAGGTGATCCAGATTTTTGAGGTGAGTGGGAGAGGCTGCAATGAAGAATTCTGTCTTATCCGGGTTCATCTTGAGCTTTTTGAAATATCTTGAAATTCATTGGCAAGGTTAACCAGTAACAGGGGAAGTAGAATCAGGTAAATGACATTTGTTATTGTTAAGTAATGTATTAACAACTTTAAACATATCTTTATAATAACAGTCATATAATTGTTCATTGTAGTAGTTCGTCTTGGCTTCAGTGACGGCAATAGAGACATCACGCTGGGACTTGATGTAGGTTTGGTGATCAGTCTCTGCATGTGACTTTCTCCATTTCCGCTCACTGCGTCGTCTTGCACGACGAGCAGCTTCCAGTCTCGTTGAACCACCTGGGCTTGCGACTAACTGTGCGGGAAAGGGTAGTTGGCGGAGCATGTAGATCGAGAACTTCCCGGCAACCACAGTTGTAGCCAGCGACAAGATCATTAATGTCATCATGGGCAGACAATGATACAACGTTCATCCTGGCAGCAAGATCATGACCAGAGGCATCAGAGTCAATAGATCTGAAGTTACGTGATATATATATATATGTAGTCTTCATATCACTGGGTTTGTCAAGGTCGAGGTTAAACTTGATGACAAGGTGATCAGAAGAGTGGGGGTGGAATATGGAGAATGAGTCAATAAGGGTGTCGTCGTCTTTCACTAGCACGAAGTCAAGAGTATGGCCAGCTGTGTTAGTTGGATCGTGGATTAACTGGTGGTAGTTCAATGAAGCGATGATGGTAGTGAAGGCTTTTATTACTGGTTTAGATTGACAGCCATAGTGAAGGTTGAAATCCCCGAGAACCACACATCTACCTGGAAGATGCTCCAAAGCACATACGAAGTCTTCAAATTCAGCCAGAAAATCGGTGACAGAGGATGAAGGGGGTCTGTAGACGATTGCAAAAGTGATTTTGCTATGACGGTATGTAACAAGTGCATGTTCAAAAGTGCTTGATGGAGGGAGAACACTGTTCCTAAGTTGAAGGTTCAACTGGATCTTGAACACAATACTAAAGTCAGTTCAAGGAACTATTATATCAAGTCCACCGGTGTGTCAGTACCGTAGTCCAATTGTCGGATCCACAGAAATCGGCTCATTTTATTGGCCAAGAAATAACCACTACGAATGCTCCATTCACATCAGCATGATATAAAAAGGAAAAGTGACCGAAAGTTGTTGTGAATGTTGTGAACTGTTTTTAATCAATGGCGCTGTTAATTACCGTTTCTGTTGGCCGGATAAAATTAACTAACCAAGGGTAAAATCAAAGGCGTAAACAAACTAGTGGGTAAAAGGAAAGGGGAAACAATGGACTCTAGAAAATACTACACAAACTTTGAGAACAATTGTTGTTGGGTAATTACCAAAGAGGCTAGATCTGGTTTAGGCCAATTTTATTAAGAGTTTAGATTTCAACTTTAAGCAGCATTTTTGACAGATTCTAGAAGTCCATACGCTTTCATCATTTAAAGTTTAATTTTTATTTTACCTTGAATGGAATTTTAAAAACTTACAGTAAACGTTTGAATGAGACAAATTAAGTCTTTAGCACCTGGAAGATTGTTTTTAGTAGGAATTTTGTTTTGATCCAGTAAAATCAATAAACCATGTCAGATTCAAAAGTCAGATTTACGGTATTGGTTAAACTATTTTATCAGCCTATTTTTCCCCTCAAGAAAATAAATAAATATATATATTTGTTTTTTTAGATAATCAGTAATTCAGGTCAGGTTGTAAAACTGTTGAAGAGTTTAATTAAGTTGCCGGTAATTAACATCATATTTTTAAAGACACTGAACACTATTGGTAATTGTCAACGACTAGCCTCCACAGTATATCTCAATACATGCACAAAATAATAAACCTGTGAAAATTTGAGCTCAATCGTTCATTGAACTTGCGAGATAATAATGAAAGACAAAAACACCCTTGTCACTCGAAGTTGTGTGCATTTAGATGGTTGATTTCGAGACCTCAAGTTCTAAATCTGAGGTCTCGAAATCAAATTCGTGGAAAATTACTTCTTTCTCAAAAACTATGGCACTTCAGAGGGAGCCGTTTCTCACAATGTTTTATACTATCAACCTCTCCCCATTACTCTTCACCAAGAAAGGTTTTATGCTAATAATTATTTTGAGTACATGTAGTTACCAATAGTGTCCACTGCCTTTAAGTAAAGAAAGTCATGAAAGTGTTGGTTAAGATATTTATAACTGGACACTATCGGTAATTACTCAAAATAATCTTTAGCATAAAACCTTACTCGGAAACGAGTAATGGGGAGAGGTTGGTAGTATAAAGCATTGTGAGAATTCAGTAGATGGAGTCGTCATGTACTTGACAAATTTATGCAAGCGAAACATCCCACACAAAACATGTGCAAATGTCGAATCAGCATTTAGTGAAAACATAGATGTGACCTAACTGCAAGAGTACAGCAGAGGGGCCAAGTCTCGCGTCAAGGGTCAACATATAAGAAAATCTTACATCCTACACTTCACAAAAGCAAAGGCAAGAAATCAAATTAGAAGACATGACTTACCAGTCTTCTGGTTTGTCTGCATCAGGGTCATCAATTAATTCCTGCTCATGTTCTAACCACCCATCAGGCATTGTAGCATCTTCATCTATAATAGTAGCTGGTGCATCTTCATCCCAATCATCTGGCTTTGTGGCATCTGGATCAACAATCCTAAATAAACATACATGTGTCATAGCAAAAACCTGTATTTTGTCATATTCTATTATTATTAAGTATTATTCATACAGGGTAGCCCCATAAGTGTTAGAAAAAGCAAAACACAGAACAAGAGAGAAACACATATTTTTTATAGAACAACCCCCACAAAAGCAACAACAGCACTCTATACCACGAGGAACAAAAGCAGAGAAAAACAAGGGGAAAAAATCGCCAATTAGAAGCAAATAAATAAATCAATGACTTCGTAAACGGGAGTACCTAGCCCTGGCGGCCTTACACTTTCGTATTGTACTACAGTGACGTCCTGGACATCAGGGTACATTTCTGGGGCGGAACATTTTCACAGCTTCATAACTCAAATCTTACCTGCAAGAAAGCACCAATTTCAACAGATTCACATTCCATGGCAGCATATGTTTTTCTGCGGTGGGTTTTGGTCGTAAGTTATTCTTCACAAATCCGTCATTTTCATGAAATAATGCAGCTCCCAACATCAAGGAATTCCCATTTTTGTTCGTACTCTCACAGTCTGCTGTGTATACACAAGACGTGCAAATTTTGAATTGTGTTGCGTGTTAACGCTGTGCAGTCAAGATACAGTGACCAAGAATTCATGCGTCTAAGCTTGCATCATGCGTCTTGCACGCGAACGAATACGCGTACGCACGACAACAGACAAAACTGTGAGAAAACGATCGAAACGAGAATTTCTTAACATTAGAAGCTGCATTATTTCACAAAAATGACGGATTTGTGAGGAAAATATGAGGACCAAAACCCACCGCAGAAAAATGTATGCCGCAATGGAATGTGAATCTGTTAAAATTAGTGGCTTGTTGCAGGTAAGATTTGAGTTATGAAGCTTTGGAATTTTTCCGCCCCAGAAATGGGCCTTAATAGTTAGGACTCTGTATCTGTGTACAGAGGAAGAGTCCTATATAGGGCTAGGGAATACCTAGAAGTGAATGAAGTCAAGGTTGGCTCATTACGCAATCACTCACGCAAACCGTTCCACAAAAGGGAATCTTCGTAAGAAATGCTTCTTTTGCCTTCTCAGTCCTCACTTTAGGCACACACAACCCATTACTCTGCATTTCTGTTGGAATAAATATGCCTTGTAGCCGTACGGGAAAATAAGTCTTGCTGATAAATGGGTGAGTAACCATTGATGGCATTGTGAACTAATTTGATTTTCTTAATAGAAACCCATCTTAATTTTGAAGATACAACATTAGTAGGGGTCCGAGTGTCAGCTTGCAGTATAAAGCATCTCATTTTGTTTTACAGTTTGATAAGATCAGCCCTGATACTTCACTACGACAACCAATTGCCCTTCAAAAACCCAATTTTTAGCAGCAAAGAAATAGAACCCAATTTCACGCACGGAATGCACAATAGCAGATTTCAGGCCTGCTAGTATACATATATTGACTGCTTCGAGTGCTATGGTTAAAACTACATATGACTCCAGAGATGCCAAGTTCAGAGGCCAGCTATGCGTGAGATTTTTCGAAGCCTACCCTAAATACAGTCTAAATACTGTACTATTAAGTTACAGAACTGAATGCTACAATCGACGGACGACGCAAATACAGATTGCAAAATGTTTTACTGTGCTGCATTAGTGTCATGTAATCCGAAATGGTTACAGACTATTAATTTATCATCCCCGTATACGCAACGGACGTCTGGGTACTGCACGCCGTGTGCTAGTCTTCGGACTAGCGCACGGCAAACCGATGCACTATCACATGGCAAACCGATGCACTATCACACAGCCGTCGTCTAGTAAAACTAAGACATATCATGTGACGTGCTCTAAACCAATGAAAAGGCAGAATATTGGTAAGGGGTATTATAATCATTGTTCTTTGCGTGCGAAAAAAAAAATTCAAGAAACATTGAACGCTAACGGGTGTTTCAGAACAATGCGATAGCGTGAGATTAAACGCCCTCTATAGGTAAAATTAGCGAACCAGCAACAAAACTGCATGCTTAGTACATGCTTAGGTGTGAAGGCCGTTAAGTTATCAAACAGCCTAATTAAACCAGTAAATTAAAACTTGGAAGAAAAAAAAAAATTTAAAAAAAAAGAAAATTACAAAAAATAAACCAAAAAAAATTCAAAATTGGGCAGAGGTTTCCCTACGGGTGGTTAACCCAATGGAACAGGTTTTATATGAAAAAAAGATATTGATAAATCATATCTTAAAGACATTGATTAATCATATCCTATTCATATAAAAACCCTTGTCAATTAATTAAATATCATTTTCTTTGTGTGTCAAAAGAAGACAAGTACAAAACAAAACTAATTTAATTTCAATGAAGAAGACAAAAAATAATAACGAATCATCCCAAAAAGTTTTGTTTGTTGCATTTGGGGGCATAGTTCTTAAATTTATCTTATAAAAATCTCGCTTCAGGCGCTCTATATCTTTTGCGTCTTTATTTTGGCAAAAAATTCTTTTGCAAACTCGATTCGTCCGTTCACAAAACGACCGATACCATATAAGGGCATTTGACAACAGCGCCCTCTGTTGTTCAATGAATTGTGTTAGACTGGTTCCCTGTGAAATCGGGACGTCAGATAAACTGGCGTGTAGTATGCAATGCAGGTTTGTGCTACTAGCGTGCGTGCAATGATGGATGCGAGGGAATCTCCGTTGCGCTCGATGTGTAGTGAAAGTTGAATAAGGAATACCCCCATGGAATAGAGTTCACTGGATAATCATTATCGGCCGTAGGTAGTCGGCCGAAAACTTATTTGTGTCAATAAAAAAATATTGAAGTTGAGTTAAAAAAGGGCACGACGGCCAACTAGGATAAAATTGTATTTTTTGCGGTGGCGATGCTCAAAACCGTATTTTTTTTGCAAAACCCGTACACCCGTATTTTTTACAAAAACCCGTACAAAATACGGGAAAAACGTACTAGTTGGCATGTCTGTCATACAATATAAGTTAATGACAAAATTACGTTGATACAGTACAGCCCCATAAATGCCATCGAGGCACGCAGGGGAAACGAGGGCTGTAACGAGGGTTTTATTACCCCTATCGAGTACACATGCCTCGTAGCGAGCGAGTGAAAAGGGGCTCGTTAGGACCATCTTTTCGAGACGAGGTCTTCGTGTTCGCTGAAGCAGATCAATAGCCCTCGTTACACACTGAACAAAGATTAAGCCACGCGAGGCAAACAGGCTGCTTCTGTAAGGGATGATCTCAGATAGGGATATAACAAAAAAACACTTGGACAAACGGACATGATAATAAAGAATGCAACCAGAAATTCAAGCCGCCCGCTTCCATTGGTGTCGGTGTCGTCATGAATTTCATTCATAATGGAGGAGTTAAACTCTTGGGGGAATGACGTTGCAAAGTTGTAAAAACCATAGGAAGGGATAAGAAATAGAAGACTAAAACTCTTCATCTAGAAACTTGTAAAGTCAGAGTCTGACAATATTTAGTTGATTTGTTTTTTCGTTTTTTCTCTCGTGTGTATCAAAAAAATTCCACGCCTGACTCTTTCAAAATTAAATAAACCCATGGATGTGGTTTCATCATGTGGTGTTGAAGTTGTTCTGTTGTCCAAAAATACCCACAAACTTCTAGAGTTTGTCCCTGCAGTCTGGCTGACAGATTTTGTCGTCCAATGAAACTCCCATCTTCTTTTAAAACTGCCGAATGAGACGTTGTAGTAATGGAAAACATTTTTCATGGTAGCCGAAGATTGTCCAAACTAAGTCTGTTTAGTAAATTGCCGTTCAGTATTTGTTTTCAATTAATGATAAGGATGTCCGACCCACCTGTTGAACTTAAATTCCCATTTTGACATTGGAGTATTGGAAATCAATCGAGAGTGTCCGCCCGTATGTTAAATAAATTGCCGTTTTGAGACGTTGGGAGTATTGGAGAAAACAAAAACGTTTCTGAAATGTAAAAAATGTCCATCCCGTCTGTATCAAATTGCCGTTGTGTAACGTTCGAGTAGGCCTATTGGGGGAAAAAATGTTTAATTAATGGTAAGATTGTCCAAACTCCGTCTGTTTGATAAATTGCAGTTTTGTAACTTCGAGTATAGGAAAAGAATGCCCGGACGTTCGAGTATTGAAAAGTTTTTTTTTTTAAATGGTAAGATTGTCCAAACTCTCTCTCTGTTTAATACATTTACGTTTTGTAACGTTCGAGTATTGGAAAACAAATTGTTTAAATGTAAGAATGTCCGACCGGTCTGTTTAATAAATTGCCTTTTTGAGTCGTTTTATTTCTGGGAAAACAAATCGTTTTAAACGGCAAGATTGCCCAAACTCCGTCTGTTTAGTAAATTGCCGGTTGGTAACGTTCCAGTATTGTAAAATATTATTGTTTAAATATTAAGAATGTCCGACCTGTCTGTTAAATAAATTGCCGTAGTGAGACGTTCAAGTGTTAGAATTAATAATGTCCGACCCGTCTAAATTGCCGTTGTGTATCAGTTGGAGTATTGGGAAAAAATCATTATTTGGTAAGATTGTCCAAACTCCGTCAGTTGAATAAGTTGCCGTTTTGTAACTTTAAGTATTCGAAAGCATTTTAATTGAAAATTGTAAAGAATGTCCGGACCCGTTTGCTTAATAAATTGCTGTTAAGAGGCGTTTGAGTATTGAAGAAAAAAAAATTGTTATGGTAAATTGCCATTTTGTAACATTCGAGTACTGGAAAAAAAATTGGTTACCGGTAAATATTAAGAATGTCCGACCCGTCTGTGTAATCAACTAACTGCCTTGCCCCTTAAAAGCGGAAGTATCAGGGCTGTAATATTATCACACAATTTAAGTTAATGACAAAATTACGTTGATACATGCATGAGAGGCGTAACATGAGCCATCAAGTACACTGAAGCTCTGGTATTGCTGACCAGCAGAGTGCGTGTTTCAGTCCCGAAATTGACACATGTTTCCTTAGGCAACACACTTAACCATTATTGCTTTGTCCTCCAAATGGGATTTAAAGGTCTCACTTGTTGTGTAATGCACTTAAAAATAATTCAGTTCACTTATCTATAAGAGAAAATAATTGATTGACAAAAGTATTGACTACAAAGAAGATTAGTTTAATATGATTTGAATGAGGACAAAATCAATGGTGCAGTTCAAGGTGAAGACAGCTCTGCAAAAACACGACAGAAATACTGATATTTTAGAAAGGATTGCGACCCAAGATTTCTTACTGGCTGGCACCTTCGAGTCTGCTGATGACAAGTCAATGGAGCTTTAAATCTTATACCCCTGAATACATACATGTTAAATAGATTCCTTTAACTTCAGGTTACTTCACTTACTTTTTTCGATCATCCCAATCATCAGGTTTGGAATCAGAAGGATCATCAATTTCTTCAGGTGGATTAACAGGAGGCCTGAAATAAAAAGGACCATATTTTATATACGCTTTTGATTCTTGCTTTTTAAAAATCCCTTCTAGCTTTAATGAACCGAACAAGGAAAATTAGCTTTTCTGCAAAGTGTCCTTCGTCTGATATGATTAAATATTTTCAAATACTGACAAGTTATGTTAAAAACCAAATCCTTATCGTGATTTCTGGATCACTGATCGATTTATCAAGGAGAGAAAGTGTAAAAGTAGATATTACTTTGCAACGATTTGCTAGATTTTGAACTATGAATAAATCGACAATCAAGTAAACAATGGTCAGCAAAAACTGTTTCCTTGATCATTCCAGAACGTTCATAAAACATGTATTTCTATTGAGATAACAAAACATAAACAAATTAACTCTAGAAGAGTTAACTGTACTGTGAGTTAATGTATGACAAAGTTATTTAGATGTTCCAGCAAGCACATGTTAGTGAGACCCAGGTCCCATGTAGTGGTGCAGTGAGGGATCTTGGCGTTACACTAAACGATCATCTATCTCTACACCAGCATCTGAACATAATATGTCGCAAAGTCTCGTTTGCACTCTATAGAATCGGCAAAGTGTGCCATATCCTTGACAAGAAAACAACAGAAATTTTGGTCCACTTATTTGTTAGTTCTCTGCTGGATAACGAATCCAGAATGCTGCCGCTCGTCTCCTATCCGCTCGTCTCCTATCCTGTTCAATGAAGGGCAATCACATCCGGTTCTCACTAGGCCTGGGCGAATTATTCAAATATCCGGTTAATGGCTTTTTTTTCTTAACCGGATACCGGCATAGGGCGCGAGTACCTATTTACAAACCGGATAATTCTGTAATTACAACTGAGTAACCGGATATTTTTCAATATCTGAATATCTGCGGACGTCGGGCGACAACTGATATGAATGTTTTCTCTGAATCCTTATGAAACTTCTATTAAGACAACATAAAACAGCATATATTAAGTATTTAACTATGCTCACCTCCGTAAAGAGTTAAAACAATGACATTTCTGATGTAATTTGTTCAAAGATTACAAAAGTTTTCCTTCACGTAGAGTCAATCACGATCAAAAGAAAAAGCAAATCGCCATCTTTAAATTAAATCCGGCCATTTTTATGAATGAACCGAGTGACACTGTCTAAAACTAATATCAATCCGCCCATAAGATCTCTTTTTTTTTTTAACAGCACCCTCTAGCGGCGAAAAAACTATTCGAATATCCGGTTAATTTCGGATAGTTGGCCAGCGGTATTCGAATAACAATCTCTTTTAAAATATGGTACAAGCTCCTCATCACAACATTCAAAGCAATTCATGGAACATGCCCCAGCTACCTGTCTGACCTGATCATCCCATATAATGTACCAGCACGTCCACTCCGTTCTCAAATTAGATCCCTGTGGAGACATCTTTTGTTCTTTCCATTGTCCCTGTACTTAAATTTTCCCATAGACTTTGTATGCAAAATTTCTTGTGGAGCACCCTGGTCTTTAGAATTTCCCTATGGAGTCCTTTTATTTTCCCTTTTTTGTTTTCTCCAGAAGGTACCGAATATGAGAGCACTTTGTTCCTCTTCACAACATCTCCTCACCATACCATTTGTTTGAAGTAAATCTTTCTTAAAGGACTTTCTCCAGTGCTCTCTTCCCATTTTTTTTTCTATTGCCTCCATTGTTAAGTAAAATTCGTTTGTTTGCCTATTAGTGCATTGTTTGTTATTTATTGCTCTTTGCTTTTTCATTTTTTGTAATAGCGCATTGGTATTTTTTTCAATTATGAAAATTTGCTATATAGGAGTTAGCTATTTTTATTAGAATTATTATAAATAACCAATGTATGTGCACTAGCAGTGAATGGGACCTTTGCACTTGTCAGGCAAAGTTGGAGAACTGGTCAAGGTAGAGGAACCTACCTTCAAAAACAAATATCAAGGCTGTAGTGAGAGAAGAAATTTAAGAAGCCAATAAGGAAAAATAATTTAGTGATCACTGGTCTCAAAAGAGATCCACAAAGAAGACAGCAACGGTGACGATAGCTCAGACGACGGGGATCCAACCAACACCAGTCCCTCAACTGGTGACAAGTGCACACAATTGAACACTATGCGGTGCTAGGGTTAAAGGCTGTTGTGGTGGACGAGGATCCAACCAACACCAGTCCCTCAACTGGTGACAAGTGCACACATTTGAACACTATGCGGTGCTAGGGTTACAGGCTGTTGTGGTGGACGAGGATCCAACCAACACCAGTCCCTCAACTGGTGACAAGTGCACACATTTGAACACTATGCAGGCCTGGAATTTCGTCATTTGTAGGGCAAGGCCACTTTGGCCTTTGATAGGTGCAAATTTTGAAGGGCACCAAGGCCAATGGAAAGGGCACCAAGGCCAAACAGAATTTTTTTTAAGGGCACGGTATTTACAAAACAAGAAAATTGAAGCAAAGCACAAACATTTAAGCTCACAAGGTTAAATGTGTCCGGGTGTTAAAACCAATCCTAAACAATGAAATGTGTATTTAAAAAAAACTGTCCTCTGAAAGCAAGGTTTGTTAGACTTAGTTCTAAGTCTGCGATCGTGCGGTTTAGTCGTCCTAATATCAGATACATTCTTGCCTGAAACAGCGCCCTCTTTGAATAACCACAATCTCAGACTTGAAAATAGTCTAAACGTTCATCGGCTAAAAATATAGTCAGGTTGCCTTGCCACACAGAGAAAAAATGCATGCAAAATTCTGTTCAAAAAAGCGGACTTCGGGGTACCAGCCGCCGTGCATGTTTTTATGTGGTGAAAAGATTGAGGCCGCGTGGTGAAGTTTGGTTGTGTTGTGGTCGCTTCGTTCGGTGGCTGCGCTGGATGTTACGGTGTGGATTAATTGGTGGTGCGTTCAGGTTGCAGTGGCTCTTGGATTTTAAGGTGAAAAGGGCACAGCGGCCATTGGGAAAAAGGGCACGGCAAACTTGGCCGTAATGTTGGGTTATTTGCAAGGGGCATCACGGCCACTTGAAAGGCAACAACGGCATTGGCCGTCGTGGCCGCCGTGAAATTCCAGCCCTGACTATGCCGTGCTAGGGTTAAAGGCTGTTGTGGTCGTCTCGGCAGCAAAGGCCTTCGAAGGTGAAAATACCAAACCATAGAACACTTGTCATCGTTACTGTAGGGACATAAAACATCAAGTGCATAGACTATCTAAGAAGCTCAGTGAGGATGTTTTCATTGGTCCTGATTGAACAAGGAAGGAAAGAGAAGAAGACAAGGCCTTAAGATTCGTACTAAGGGGTAAACAAGAGAATGGTGAAAGGAACCTAGTGATAAAACGGGGACAGATCATCAGCCTCGAAAGAGAAGCCCAAATCCCGAGAAACCCAGAACAAGGGACAACAAACCAAGCTCAGAAGACAAAGTTTTGGGATGCGCGCCCCTCAGCAAGAAAACAAGATGAATCAGACCATCATCCCAGAAGACTGCCCAGGCCTGGCTTCTTTAGGGATTCGTTAATTACTTCCCAAGAGAACCCCCAACCAAGATTGCTCCGTGAAGCTTTGGCAAAGTTTGTACCCAAGATAATGAGAAAACCAGCAAGAAAAAGCCTCTGTGGTGGACCAGAAAAGTACAGAAAGCAACTTTTGAAATTCGACCTTAAGCCACTCAAGTGCCCATAAGTCCACCCAACAACATCGTAGCGCAACACAAGATGTGTCAAAATGTGCAGAAGTTAACGGTGAATAGAAATGAATAATTATTGTTTTGTATACTATTTCAGGTTCCGATAAATCTGACCATTTGTAAGTGTTTAGATACTTTATTGGCGCAGTTTATTAGCTTAACCTCACAGGTCAGCAAGGTGAACGAAACCATCGTGAGAGACATCATCATGGAACATCTGACAGCACACAGACTGATAACTGATTTAAAGCCAGGTTTTTAAAAGGTCGTTCCTGCTTGACAAATTTATTAACTCTCCTGTAGCATACTTGCTACAGGAGAGTTAATAAATTTGTCAAGCAGGAACGACCTTTTAAAAACCTAGACCGTAGATGATGGCCACCGTGTTGACGCGGTATACCTCGACTTTAGCAAAGCCTTCGACCAAGTACCACATCAGAGGTTACTGATGAAACTTAGATCACATGGGATAGGGGAACCAACTACTGCTTGGATTGAGGCATGGCTATCAGACAGACAACAGAGGGTGGTGGTGAACGGGGCCCAATCGGAGTGGTCAGGAGTAATTCGTGGTGTCACCCTAGGTTCTGTCCTGGGCCTGATGTTATTCACTGTCTACATCAACGATATTGATGAAGGAATCTTGAGTTCGGTCCTGAAGTTTGCAGATGACACAAAGGTCTTCATAAAAGTGACAACGCCGGTAGATGCTCGCATTCTTTAGGACGACCTTGATTGCCTGTACCAGTGGTCCGATGACTGGCAAGTGTTATTCAACACTGAGAAATGCAAGTGTCTCCACTTTAGGCATAGGAACATCAAGCACAACTACTACATTACTAACAGTATAATTCAGACAGTAAGCAGACCTGCCAACCTTGTCATTTTTTAGCACAGCGGCATAAACCAGAAGCCCAGTGCATTTTGGCATAATTCAGAAGCCCAACTACATGTACTGTTGTTGACTTTTTGTGCTTGACTCCATCAATAAGAGAATAAAAGTGTGTCTACTAGTTCTTTCACGGCCGTTTAAAACCTTGCAGGGTCGAATTGCCGTGTGATAAAGGCCCTCGCCTTCCGCTTAGGCCTTAATAAAGTAGATACACTTTTATACACTTTTATACACTTTTATTCCCATTCATAAATATCTTTTTGGTTAAAAGGCGTAATAAAGTAAGAAACTCTGTAAAACTTATCCGTTTCCGAGTGCTTGAGCTCTGTATGTTTCTGTTACCTCCATGGTATGTACAGTACATGTTACATGTATATGTACGACATCCGTACACGTGTGTTGCATGCCTATTTCCGACAGTTTCCGGTTCCATTTGTGCGCATGCGCGTACAGTCTTGGTGCAACACGCTGGTTTTCCTTTCACACACAGCGGGGCCAAATCACCGACAGCGCCTGCATTGCCCGTAACAAGAAACGTTTTGCATCAAGACTAGCGCGGAGTATCCGCTCACAACCGATATAAACACTGGTCTTTATCAAAGGTTTAAACACCCCCACGTGACGCGCTCTCCACCAATAGGAATGCAAACTGTCTGAGGTATTTATGAATGTGACGTTTACAGTCTGAAAATTAAAAATAAATAACCAGTTGACTGTTGGCACTGTTTAGGTTTAAATACGTAGATCATAGATGCCAAACTCTAGGGGCAAAAAGTTGTAAAATCTTTTATTTTATTTTATATATCACCAAAAAATTAGCCAGGGGTTTCCCAACGGGTGGTGAGCCCAATTTGACAGATTTCTATTCCAATAACATATATTCATTTAAAATACAAGCACTGTTGAAGAATGTTCCTAAATTGTTATTCATAAATAGCTCAGACAGTTTTGCTGTTCCTATTGGTGGAGAGCGCGTCACGTGGGTGTGTATAAACCTTTGTTTATGACCAGTAAAAAATGTTGAAACATGGGCGTGACACGCGAGCTTGCACCTGTGTATATAAGACAGTTTCTTCAGTCCTATTGGTCGAGAGCAACGGCCGGGACAGTTCTGCCACATCACGCGATACTAAGCTTGGGCGATATTGCTTTCATTATCCCACGAAATATCATCAAAAAAGTATCGCGATATTCGATTAAATCACGATTTATAGGCCTATTTGAAGTCTAAAATTTTGACATATTATGCCCAACTTTAAAAATTCTAAATTCTAAACAAATCGAGGTATGGATCTGTGAGGTGTACTGTCTACCCATGGTGTTATAGCTCTATTACACACACATAAATGTGTCTTTTAAAGTGTCTTCTACTACGCATGACTGTTCTTACATGTGTGTTTATCCTGCCCATTTCATTCTAGCTAACCAATAAGAATCCATAATGCACATGGGGTTACTTCTCATTCACAAAATGGGTTGTGGATGGGTTGTGGTTTGTGTAATATGATCCCATTGTGGTCTGCAGTTCGGGCGGCACACAAGGCTCCCACACAGGGGAGGTAATTGATACATTTAGTTACTTCTGAAATGTCTGTGGGAGACCGCCTGGGCGCTTAAGTCTTTGATGTTATTTTTTTCAATTGGGGAATCTTGCGGTTGGTTCTGGGACTTTATATTTCTTTTAAACAGCCCATTGTGGTTGCAAGACGTCTCAATTAGGGAATACATCATGATACTTCATCAAAACCATGATTTGCCAAAATCAAAACAAAAAAATCAAGACGATATGGTAATCGTTTAAGAAATGGTATCGCGATTTTTGATTAAATCGAGATATCGCCCAAGCTTACGCGATACGCGCGACGCCCACATCATTCCCATATAAGGAGTTGTTTACCTGAGGGCGGCGGAGGGCTTTACCATTTCATAGCTGGGTGGGTGTTGTGTTGTGAAAGAAATCATTGAACAATTATAATTTTTGCATTTATTTTACTTTTTGACCAAAAGTGCTGATGTTTTTTGACCGAAAAGGTGTTTATGAATGGGAATCAAAGTGTGTTGAATCGGCTTTCAACTAGTGGTTTAAACCCCCCCGAGGCCTGGTTCTTGATAATTTACCGAATATCAAGAACCAGGCCTCGTTGGGGTTAAACCACTAGTTGAAAACCTCTTCACCACACATTGATTCCCTTAGTAACTTACTCGGCATGCAAATAACTTGACAATAAATCGCAAGGTATCCATCTTTGGTTGCCCAGTAAACAGACAAACGAAAGACTACCGTAGGATTTTCCAGTTCCACTTCAATTCATTATTTGTTTTCCTTATACAAAGATCACAGGCCAATAAATTCCCATTATTCTCCCCTTATTAAAAATAAATAAAACTAGCAGAAACTATGCATTCATTGACAAGTTAAGGCCCTAGGGCTGGGGAATTCTCCACTCTTTTTTTGGGAGATGGGAAAAATCTTGATGCTTTAACATTTATACGTAAAAATAACATCAATGCTTACGGCACGCCGCTCCTTGATGACTATGACTAATGTCAAAGTGTCACTGCACACTGTGCAAAACGCATTGTTTTCCCAGTTCTTATCGGGCTGGAGGCATGGCCATCTCTTTTTATATTGAGGAAGAAACCTCTGCGGAGCATGGGTTCTCTTTTTCCAGTAGATGAGTACTTTCCCCATCACTGACACTTTGTCTTTGATCGGCGTGCATGTTGCATAGTATAAACACACGGCGATGCCGAACACGTGCGTTATGTGCAAGAACATCCATGCATACGGCTGTACTTGTACTGTACCAGATTGACCAAAACTGGATTGCGCCATTCCCACCCCCTCTGTTCAGCATTGGTTTATTAGTTTTCCAGCGGGAGTAAGAATTTAAAATATAATTCTAAGCACAACCTCTTTTTTATCGAAGCGCATAATGATCACTCGGATGCAGGGTGTCTGTGTTCTGTTGTTTTCGCACTTGGGGTCGAACGAATAACAGTTGAAGAAATTGAGAACAAAATTGTCCGTTCGTGCTGCAGTTTTAAAACACCGCGATATAGAATTAGCTTTTTTATTTTCTTCATAATATCTCCTACCACCATACTCAGAGGTGAAAACGCTTTCATGGTACGCTAAATGCGCTAAAACCAGCGCTACAAAAGTGGCCATTATTATTATTATTGGTGATACTTCTGTTCAGAAAATGATAACAATAGGTATTTTTTATTAAATTTTATTTTATAAAGTATAAGAAAAACAAACTTACGTCATATCTTCAAGAAGGTTTCCACTACTAACACTGATCTGGTCCACAAATATTTCAAAGTTATTGTCTGGATTTACCACTGAAAGACAATGAAACATAAATTGACCAGAGACGTTTGCACTGACAAAATATAATGCCATACTGTATTGTAGAAGAACTGAAAAGCTAAAAGGTTTGGACAAATTTGTGTTTACACCCAAACCAAACAGTACACTCATATCACGTCCGCCATACCTCATAAAGGCTTATTGAATTTAATTTTGTCATTTTACAGAAAATATGCGGTGCTTTAATCCAAAAAAGTCCAATGGGAACACAGCTTTAGGTGAGTGCCAGGGGAACACAATTTGCAACCATCAATTACCACCCAACTTGTTGCTCAGTTGTGTCTATAACCAGGTAAATAATCAGTTAATCAAATTTGACAAATTTGCTTTAGGATTACAACCCCGTTTCCTGTTACCCACGCAAGACTTTTTTTTTTTCTAGCCAATAATAATTTGCTTTGGTGATACACATTTGCTTTTTAATAGCTTGTGTTTTGTTTACTGAAGCACAACTAGACTGTTGGGAAGCCCATGAGTCAACAGCTGATCTTGGATAGTAGCATCCTAGAGATGAAAGGCCTCATGACAATGCAGTTATAATCTATCGTCAGAAAATCTTGGCTGGTATTTGAAAGGAACAGGTCTTCAAAAATAACATAAGCCAAACATCTTTCAAAGATTTAATCTTTCATTGTTTACAGCCTATGAAACAGTTGCATGTGTATTCTTAACTGCCATAGTGTCATACCACTGCCAAACACCCACACAAATTTGGATTTCAGTTTATAAGACCGGTGCTGCATGTTGCACAAGAGTTTTGAGAACTGGTTGAACAAAATCATATTTTAAAGGACCCATTATTCATGTTATTACTTATACTTACCCAGTGTGAACAGGTGTGTTTTCTTATCGGTGAATACATGAGCAAAACTACCGGACGGTTTCTTGGCATGCTTTTCCTTTAATCATCAAAAATATTTGAAATTTCAATACATTTGAAATTTTAGTGAGGTTAGCATGGCTTGGTTAGCATGGCTCGGTTAGCATTTGACAAGTACAGTTTTGCTAATGTTTTATTTGGGTTAGAAACAAAAAGGGAGAAACACCAATACAAATTGTAATGAATAAACAATGGCACAAAGGTATCCATCCAGCTTTAATAATAATAATTTTGCCCTACACGCAGCTTAAGTTCGGTGATCTGAATCTGGTAAACATTCCTTTTATTCCTTTAGAGCAGCTGTACATAGAATAGCCTCAATCCAAGTTCATATTGTATGAAACAGCATGGGTAATTTTAAACAGCTGTATTGGGGTTTTTTCACAATGAAATTGATTTGTATCTGTGTCTTAAATGCCTTTGGTCTTCTAAGCCACATTGGTCTCGCGCTTCGAACAGCATTTGCCGCATTTGTTGGCATTTCCCAGCCCACCTGTGGCATGTTTCTTAGGCGTTGAGCCTTGTCTGTAAGTAAATGCATAGTTGCAAACCTAGGATCAACTTGAAACTTAGCATGTTGCAAGACTATAGCTACATCATGTAGCAGAATTTTCATATATTCATATTTGGGCATTATGAAAGATCAAGACAGGGGCAACATTTGGAAAGTTGACATCCAAAATTTGAGGTACTGTTCTGGTGGTGTCATAGTGTTACGTGACGTCACCTGAAAGGTGCAATTTTATAAGATCTAAAGATACAAAAAAAAGGTGAGATCAAGCTGAAATTCTGCACGTCTTCATCAGGGATGTGTCCTAACTTAGGATGGGTCCAGTGCGTCCTAACGTCTATGGATATTTAACTTAACTCCTCCCAAGTCCTAAGATTAATCCTAAGTTAGGAAGAGGTTGGTGAAATTGACTGCCGTGTGCAGTAGCATCGATCGGTAAGTTTCATGATCGAGGACAACAGGGTTTGGAAACTTCGGCGGGCACAGAAATAGAGTTTTGCGTTTGTGATGGGGTCAAGGATATGAAGTAAATTGGCCTAATTTATAGGGCTAATACAGATGACCGCCTGGTTCTTGGTGCTGATCACAGGAACCCTGCCAAGACACATGCGCAATGTGATGAACCGGAAAAAGCAATCGGTAAGGTGCATGACTCAGTAATCAACCTCGTGAGTCAAATTTAATGAATTCGCTGGACAATAATAAACTTACCATGTAAACGCAAGCACCCACAGTGCTCGGATTAAGGGTCAATTTAACTCTTTGTCTGAAAGTACCCATCGTTAATTAGGATGGTCTACAGTTAAGTGGGCTTTCAGGCACCCATTCAAGGATTGGCTAACGCATCACTCCCTGTATTTGTCATTCTGTCATGCAGTGATTCCTACTAACTGGTAACATGTGGTTGCATGTACATGTAGGCAACCACATGTTACCAGTATGCAACCACATGTTACCAGTATGCAACCACATGTTACCAGTTAGTAGCACATTCAATTGCTCCCCCTATAATATCGTTTTTATTACAATAATGACGTCATCAGGTGTCGAATAAGTTGAATTTGCTACTCGCTGCATCTCCAAAGATTTGAAAGCTATGGTAAATTGGGCATAAGATAAACAATGATTGGGGCAACATTTTAAAAGTCAGCACCAAATCGTACGACCTTTACGTCCAGGTCGTTATCTAGGTCAAAGTTTTCCCTCATTGTTTTTCCTTCAAAAAGTCATTTTCGGATTTATTTGCATCATAGCTCAAGACTGAAATTTAAATGGACATTGAACCTCATGTGACACAGCATGAGGTCATCAGCTTTTCAATACAATTACATGTAAATCAAAGTTTAATAGTTGTAAACAAATCATAACTAATGAGCCACATGTTGGATTTTTGCGATCTACACATCATCGGACAGGTCGTTAGAAGGTCAACTAATGCTACATAGATAGTGACCTCATTTGACCCTGACCTCCTCCGGTTTTATAACTCAAGATCAACTTATCATTTCAGCATAACTTTTGTATTAGTTTAAAGAACCTTGAATGTTCTCAAACTTTTGCACAGAGACGACATTTTTCATCTTTACTTCTGGTCAAAACCATACAATGGTAAAGCCCACATTTCAATGATCCGCCTTTAAACACGTTAAACTGTGTATTTTGCCAATCCAGTGTAGCTGGCTGTTCTGCTCCATTTTATACATTATAAGGTTCAAAGTCCACAAAGCTTTGCAAGTACAGGGTTCGAAATTAGCGGTCGCCCGGTCGCCAAATGCGAGTGAAAATAGCGGCGGGCGAGTGAAAACCCTTCCTTACTAGCCCCCCGGGCGAGTCAAATAATTATTCCTTTTCACATGTAAATGAGGGTTCAGTGGCAAAAGCCCACAGAAAACTTTTACTAAAGCTTTTAAACTAGTAAGTTTGACAATTCTAGATACGTGCTAGATTTAATTTTGCCGTGATCGGGACCGGAATTGATGTTGTTCGTTTCTGAAAACATGTAAAATCAATTGAAAACACGATGCACAAACAACATGGTGCCGAGTATCCTTACAGTACATGTACACGGTCGCCCACTGGTAGGACCCGTACGTCCATGTCAATCATGTCCATGCAGTATGCACAGCACATACACAACACACACACAGTCGTCCAAAGTCCATTCTGACCAACACTCTGCACGCTGTGATTGGCCGTTGATGGCTGTTGATAATTCCATATTCATGATGTTCTTGACTAGACTTCAATGCAGTACACGTTCGCGAACGAAGTAAATAATTGCCGAACGTTTTGCATAATGCCTGCAGACTGTGCACAATGTACAGCCTTGGAGAAATTCCAATAAAATGGACAACTTTTGTCAACAGAGGGCGTTGCGAGGCAAAGTTCATTGAATTATTTCTCGATGTGCATTGACTGATTGTTGATTCATGAAGATTTTGTTGCAAACGGAGTTCAAAACATGTTCAAATCAACCGACCCCCTAACTATGAGGTCATTAAAGTTGTTGTTGATGGAAAAGGGATAGTTTAAGGTAAAAATTCAGATATAAAATCCTAAAAAAAAATACAATTTTAAGGGCTTCATTTTCGTTTTCTTTTTTTTTGGTTTTTGTTTTAAATTTTGTGTATAAATACACATGCGGGCTAGTGAAAAAACCTGCGGGCGATTGCGGTTGAAAAAAAGTTAAGGGAAACCCCTGAAGTACTTGTACTTGTCACTTGGAAATGTTGTTTTTGACCCACATTGACACGGCACGATACTGTATTAACACATGAGAGCCCTACACTCGGAGTTTCATTGTGTAACTGTGTATTGCAGACCCAAAGGAAATCAGTCTCACATTTGAAAAACTCCTCAACCACACATTGCACATTTACAATCCACGCTACACAAACTTTGACCCATTTGACACTGACTTCCGGTTCCAGCCAGAAGATATAATTTGATGATTAAAAATAATCATAACTTGTGGACAAAACATTGGATTTTTTTACCTACATGTACATGTCTTCGTCATCAGCAGGATTCCAAGGATTCAAAAAACAAAGCTACAGAAAGCGTGAACCCATTTGCCCTTATTTCTGGTTCAAACCGGAAGTTTTATTTTTTATTTTTTTTATTTTTTTATTTTTTAAATACCATCTCCCGAGCCAAATGGTGGATTTGTAAATCATCTTAATTTTCTTCAAAACATTAACATTAGAGTGACCCCATTACACCTTGACTTCAGATCAATCGGAAAGTGGAAGTTTTATATTGGAAAAGATCTAACCCCTGCTGAACTGCCTGAAATGACTTAAATCCATCGAAAGCACCATTCCCCATTCTGTATTTAAAAAAATGAATGAAGGGGGGTTTTTACCGTGAATATCTCTGTGATTTAAGGCTAATGATTCTGTGATCTACATTGTACGGCATGCGTACCCAGTTCCTAACACATATGTAAGCGAACGTTGAGCGCAGCATTCTACAGATTTCCCCGAATCATCATCTTGAGCTGCCATACTAACAGAGCACAGCCTGCACATTACAACCTTCACATTAGTGCTGGGCGAATAGTGAATTTGGGTATTCGGTTAACCGCTGGCCAACTAATTGAAATTAACCATATATATTCAAATATTTTTTCCCCCAGTACTTACATGCTTAAGGTAATGTGTGCCACGACCGACAACTAGAGGGTGCTGTTCGCTTGTGTTCATTGGTTGTGAATGACAACTGCTAGAGGGCGCTGTT
The DNA here is from genome assembly GCF_032118995.1 of Asterias amurensis. Classification (NCBI taxonomy): domain Eukaryota; kingdom Metazoa; phylum Echinodermata; class Asteroidea; order Forcipulatida; family Asteriidae; genus Asterias; species Asterias amurensis. The sequence goes on from NC_092651.1 coordinate 7,160,424, forward strand.
CGTTTGTGGTCATTTGTTTGAGAATGAGATCTTGTGACCCATTGACTCGTGTGTTAGAAAACCAGGTGACGTATGGGCGGATTGATACAAGTTTTAGAGACAGTGTCACTTGGTTCATTCATGAAAATAACCAGATCTCATTTAAAGATGGTGATTCGCTTTTTCTTTTGATATCGTGATTGACTACGTGTAGAAGGAAAACTTTCAAAATCTTTTAACAAAAACGTTGGAAATGTCATTGTTTTAACTCTACGGAGGTGAGCATAGTTAAACACTAATTTTATGCTGTTTTATGATGTCTTAATAGAAGTTTCATAAAGATTCAACCAACACATTCCTATCGGGCGTTGCATCAATCATCATAGCGACTGCCCGACGATCGCAGATAGTAGTAGGAATCTGGTTACTTGGTTGTAATTAGAGGACTATCCAGTTTATAAATATAGGTATCCGCGCCCCTTGCGGATATTTGCAAATCTGCAAGTTTGCGCTCTGTCTGTATGGCAGCTCAAGGGACTTTGACGAAAACTTTATGAATGGAAAATCAAGAAGTAGAGTTTAACCCAACCCAATCCAGTGCTTTTTAACGAAAAACCTAAATGTATTGGTTGTGTACAAATCCAACAGATTATGTACAAAGTTATGGGTCCTGAACTTGGTTAGAAATCAAACCAAAAGCTGCATTTCACGACAATTTCGTTGACTCTCCTCAAGTAAGGCCTGCGCTATACGAGGCTCTTTTGCCGTATCAAACTGAAATGGTTTTGGCACGACAAAGTGCAGTAAATAAAAGGAATCAGACGTGGAGTTTATTGAAATAATGTGCTGCGCGTTAAATAATTCAAAATGGTGAAGCAGGAAAATCGATGCTAAAGAGTCATGTGACATGTTGGCAATTAGAGCTGTGGCGCTCTAAATAGTAACAAAGTCACATTGATATTGTTTTCCACCTTTAGTTTTGACCTTATTATACAAGCGTTCGTGAGTGGCGTTCATTGTTGTTTTTAAAGAGTGTCAACAAAAATATTTAGCTTAATTCTGAAATCTACAATATGTTTGTTCCAGTCAGAATAGTTTCCAATCGCATCCCAAATACTCCTACTGTACATGTACCCTACAGAGAACCTGCATATTGATTATAGATAATGCACATAAACTGATTTAGGCTGGACGCACATTCAAGACAAGTCCATAACCGAAAAAGTTTAAGGATTGGATGTACACTTCTTGAGATTTAGTGCGAACAAGATTGGCTAATTAAATAATCATACCGCTGTCACATGAAAAATTAATTAAGAATGTTAATCTAATTATGTCTACAGTTTTAGTTATGCCATAAGCTTTAATATGGAAGGTGTATGAATTGTCTACTCTGCTAATTCTAAGAGGGACATTTCACACTAAGAAAAGTCAAGTGTTAAGTAAATAGGGTTTAGGGAAAGGAAGAACAATAATAAGAAGCAAATCTGGACGATTACAATAGCTGTCTTTGGGGAACAGCTAATTAGGAAACAAATCTTGATTGGGTTTTGTTTTTATTAATGTAATAAATTAGCATGCACAATGATCTCACCTCAAATTGCCCCGTTATTGGATTCTTGTGCCTAAAGATAAAGTGTAGCTGTAAGAAAAATAAACAGTGATATAAATGATCAAATTAATAGTCAATCAATCAATCAATCGTTAAATTTATAAGCACTAATCCAACAGTCGTTGCTCATAGTGCCGTACAGTAGGCTTTTGAAAAAAGATGAGATTTAAGCAAAGTTTTGAAATTTGCTAATGAAGAAGATTGCCTGATGTTCTGAGGAAGATGATTCCACATCCTTGGTGCTGCAATAGAAAAGGCACGATCCCCCTAACTGTGTTTAGTTCTTTGAATGTGAAAGTGTCGGAACAGGAACGCAGATTTCTGACAGGTTCTTTGATTGACAATAAGTCAATGAGATATGAAGGGGCTGAGGCATTGAGGCAGCGGAACTTGAAGTAGGAGGATCTTAAATCGAGAGCGTGACTCAACTGGTCTCTTTAAAAAACAATGGAAACACGAGTGATATTTGTTAAAAGCTTTTGTTATTTTATGACATGTTGCTTAGGGGATTTAACTTTTTAAGGTAATTTTTATTTATTTTAGAGCTTGGTTCTGTGGAAACAGACCATATTTAATGTATTTGTAATGGCGATCATGCTTGTTTCAGGGTACATTAAAATCGTTTGTATCAACAATAAAGGAATAACAATCACTTGATCGAACGGCTGCTGGATCCAAGATAAAGCACAGACTTTCATGTCATGCATGTCATGTATTGTTTGCGTCTTTTAAGACTAGATGTATATGTAGGTCCTGAAATCGAATGATAACAAGTTTAACATGTTAATGCTATGAGAATTGTCTGATGGAAGTGACTTTGGCAGAAGGCCGAAACCATGATAAGTAAACAAGGGGGGAAGACAAATCAAATCAGGGAATGTGTAGGAGCAGATACAGCATTGATTTGCACATGAAGAAGCAAGACTTGGTTTCTTGAAATTGTTTCTTTTGTCATCCACATCTTCACTGGCAGTGGCTTTGAACAAAAAGAGTGAGAAAGTGTTCAATAGTAATCTAATCAATGGTTTCTCATACCTTTTGGTCATTTCCACACTTGTCTGGTCCAAACATGATGGTGTAGGAAGTTTTATCATTAACATTTTCCTAAAAATGAAATGGGTATCAAAAGAAAATTAAAAAAATATACAGTTCATTAAGTTGTTTATTAAGTTGTTTCAAAGAAACAGTCTAGTCACTAACAGACTGTACACAAATTAAATGAAAAAAATGTAAATCAACTAGTAGAATAGCCATACTGTTATTATTTATTATTAACAAATATTAACAATAAACAATGCGCTTTACATTGGGCTAATAACATCCTTTTAATCTTCCTCTATTGAGGAGAACTTAACTTCAAAGTCAACTTTTACATGTTATCACTATCTCCATTTTTTAGTACCATCCAATATCAAAAATATAACTGGCTGTCTTAGTTTATGGGTTTTTGTCTGAAAACCTGAAAACATCTTGTAATTTACCTTCAAGTGTGTATTTTTTTCTTTGAACACGGGTCTTATTTCCTTGTATCAACATACTTTATATCCATTATTTTTTAACCACAATCAGGAATACAAACCAATTTTAAATCGACGCTATGAGAAAGGAGCTTAATGTATGCACCACCACATTCCATGCCATTCTGAAACTTCACTTCATATCTGCAGATACAGAAAAAAAAGCAACAAAAAATATAAAACTTACTTTAGTAATAAGATTACACAAGTTCGTTTTGAAATCTGTACAAATTGTACAGAATTCATTAATTTACTGCAGCTGGGCAAAGATTTTTTTCTTGTCTTGGTGTAATGTCACAATTTCCAGTTCACATCAAAAAAAGACATGGATTAACAAAAACAAAATTTCTTTCCTTTTTATTTACTGATGCAAATTTTTTAAAGATTGGCAAATGGTTTTAATTGATCAAAGGTCATGGGCTATGGCTGGGTCGCCCAGACATACTTACAATGTAGTAGCCCCCAATTTGTACACAGGCCCCAAGCATGAGTGGACATGCATAAATATCCACACAACAACTGCCTTACACCTTGCCTTGTGAACATGCACTGAGACAACTTTCTTATGGAAATAGGTCTTTATCAACAGCCAACTCTTTTTCAAACCATTTTATTAAAAATTTTGTGTAAGCCAGATAGACTTTGAATATTGATGTCGGAAGATTGATGTTGTCAGAACAAAGGGTAACCGATCCGCCTCATGAATTCAAACTACAATAAATAATACGTGAAAGACAATTTCTTGCATTGGTACTATACTTTATTATAAAACAAATCAACTCCAGCACCAATCAATCTATATGTACACTTGCGTATTTACTAATTACATCCCCAAATCCCCCTCGAGCTCGAGTAAAACCCCACGATTATCTTAAGCCCCACTTAGGCTCTACAATTAAAGAAAAAAAGAGCACATTGTTTCCACAGCAGTATTCTCAATACAAACTTAAGTGCGTTAAATAGATTCCCACCACCGTTCTTCAAAATATCTCGTTTGTCACTTCCCAAAACTAAAATGTCTCCTCGTTGACTTCCTTTTGTCGTCTGTCCCCACACCTTGGGACGCCCGCTTTACTCACAATAAATTACTTGGCCGAGGGGAACTATTACTTTTGTTCACAGTTCACTCTTTGCTGTATACTCGAAACTTGCCCATCCAGCGAATCCTCTCTCACGATGGTGGGCGTACATGTACGTTCCCCCTCGCCGTACAAATCTGACTCACGTCGTCTCACTTCCACTCCATGCAGGGGTGGCATGTTCATATAACACAACTGAAAGTTACACTTGGGTGCGCCTTCTTGCACCCGCCCTTCACACTCCCATAAAGGCCATGGTTGTTGATTGGGTCGTCCAACCTGTCTCCCTTGTTGCCAAAGTTAAATATTGGGTGGATAAATCGAACCCTCCGCACTCAGCTGGCATAAATTTAATCTGGCTGCAAAATATAATCTGGCTCGCAGAAAATGTTCACTTAATCTTATGGGTTTTAAGGAACAGCTTGTACCTATATATCTGTACAAATACATGTAGCAGCAGAACAGCAGAGCAGCAGAACAAAATGGCATGTACTCTTCACCACTGGAGACTCCACTGAATTCTTCCCACTATCCTTTCTCATATACTTCACACACACTTCTATCTACAATCTATGAGCCGACACCCTGATCCTTTGTTATGATACACTTACCCCCAAGATTATGCATTACATGTATAAGCTGTAAGGTTAAACTTGAGGTTCACTGCTCCTCATGTTGGGGTATCCCCTCTGGATCAAAAGTGTGCATACTGAATAAATAATATTGACCCCGAACAACCATGGCCAATTGGGTCCTGGCACCAAGCCCTTCATGAATATTTACACTAAGTTAAAAAGAACTTGAATAAATTTAGGCAATATCTCTGAAGGAAAGGAATGAATATTCATAAACCTCCAAGCATTTGCATTTTTCTGTGACAGATGTATTTTTCCTAAAACTTTTGATAGTATAACTAGCTCATTAATTAATTCCTCTCCTCAATTCACCGTCTGGTCAATTCATTGATTGACCAAATTATTGTCAACGGCAATACACTGACATGGCTGAAAATGAATTTATGACGATTTTAAACAACAAAGATTGCATTCATTCAGAGAGATTTCTGTGAAAGCAATTCTAATAGGAGCTAAAAATGGCCGGGAGAAAGACATGTGCCTTTTTCTCATTTCGATTTGTGCTGGTTGCATGAGGCATATATTTTACGCACATGTTACGTACATACATAGCAGCTACCTTAAATAGGTCAGAGGTCACCTGTTGTGAGCTAAACCAGATGTGGTAAGTTTTATTTTGTCCACTTGCAGTGTTCAGATAAACCGAAGTGGTCTTAAGATAAAACCTCCAGCTCTACAGACATGGGCTAAACCCATTTCCATCAAATTTCAAAACAATGCAGGCAGGTGGAGTTGCACTCAATCGGGTTGAACAATGAGTTAAATTAGTACTGTGTCTCAATGTACTCACTGAATAAGAGACCTTTATACTTACTGCACTATCAAGGGATCCTCATCAAATAAGACCTGCTTATCAAGCATGGCTGAAACCGCATGATGCTTGGCTTTTGACTAGTAATAACAAAACAAAATAAATAACTCTTATTAGAAGTTTCACACAATGTTAAACACAATCAAGAGAGCAAATGGAGATAACATAAAATATTTAATTTTTTTAATTAACTTTCTAGATGGTGTACTAACTGAAACTGTGCCCAATTTACTCCGTCAGAGATTCAAACACTGCTTTACATATTTTAGTGGGTCACATCAAACAACCAAAGATTGAGCTTGGTCCAAAAATAATTGAAAACAGCGCTGTATACTCTCTCTGTGCAATCCTTTTTAAGCACCAAAAATGTATGGTGTCAATGACCAAGCTTACTTTACGATACTTTTGGTGTGTTTCTTTACAGCTTTTCGAAAGATTAAAATTGAACTTGAACCCAATGGCTAAATTGCGTCAATATTTAAAAATATTAAAATTCAGGAGGACAAATCCTATAGCCAAACCAGCCAAACTTGCAAAAGTGCTATAGAAACAAACAAAAACGGCATAGTTTGTTAATGGCTGGCATCCATGCTAGATGTATGGATCATAGACTCGGGATGACGAATAGGGTGGATGCCAAGCTTGATTTTGAATGTTAAGGTAATTTTGAGGTAAAAAGGTCAAAAATCAATATTTTCAAAATCTGTGTCAAATTTAATCACATTTGAAAGAAATCTATCCATAAAATGTATTTTTAACTTTATGTTGAAATTACAAACCTATAATTAACGGATAAACTTTGACCTTATACACAAATGTATAGCAAAACAAAGTTTAAAAGTGTGATTATCTTGAAAAGGGTACATTTTGAGTACACCAATTGTTTTTGCAATCCCCATCCTCATTGGTGCATATTGGTTTCATACAACTTTTTTTGAAAGGTAATTATACCCCTGGGCAGTTTTTGAGAAGAAAACAAATAATTTAAATACCACCTTCATGTGGGGTCATAACGGCTCATTGTTAGGTCAAAATTTCAAATAAGCTCAAAATTTGGCATTTTTGAAATTTTCACAAAAAGTGACCCCAAGTGGTAGATCTATCCATAAAATCTAGTTTCATTATCAATTATCATATTGACACACCAAGTCTATGAAATTATGAGTTAATCTTTTGTCAATTGTACACAAATGTATAGGAAAATTAAATCTTAAAGTGCTATTTTTTCAAAAGGATCGGTCAGCAAGGCACATTGAGAAATAGCATGGAGACAAAAGGGTCCTAAATACTCGCTTGGTGCTGCGTCAACTCGCCGTCAACTCCTCCAATGGATATTTAAAATCCACAAGAGGCAGAGAACTGTGAAGTATTACCTGAAAGAGGAGTTCTATAAGATTTAGGTTACATTTTCACAGTGCTAGTAGAACATCAACAACGACGGGCGCTTTCCTACATTTGGAATAGTCTTGGCCCAAGATGTCAGAGATCGGTACTGCATGGTGTATTACGTACATGTACTGTGTTCGTGTGATTTGATCGCTGCTGTCTTGGGTCAAGACTAATCCATATCTGCCACCTGCATAGTAGTTGCAAGTTGACGGTGAGTTGACGACACAAGCGAGTTGACAGCAATTTAAGACAGGTGCATGCAGTAATATTCAAGCACGATCGCGAACGATATCAGATGGATTCTGTTGAAGTTTTAACAGCGATTTTCGATTATTTGTTTTTTTAAAACAGCAAATTTAGAAGCATAAATCGAGGAAATATCTGACATTTTCGATCTGATTGGCCTACATTTTAGATTTTAAGCAAATAAAAAACCAGATTTTGGGGGTAAAAATCAGAAAAGCCGGTATTCCGACTAAAATCAGAAAAGTTGCATCTCTGACAATGAGAGCACGATCACGGGTTATCAACATGTTGCGAAAACAATGTTACCAAAAAATCAATCATCAGCAGACAAGGCGCACCGAAAGACAAGACGCACCAATGTTTTGGGGCACACCGAAAGACAAGACGCACCAATGTTTTAGGGGTCTAAAATGTCTGATAAGACGCGCCTTATCCGCAGAAAACTACGGTACATGTAATACGTATTTAATATTTCCAAAATGTAGGAACAAATTCTGACCGACAATTACCAATGATTCGCAAAAAAGGGTCAACAACATTGGAAAATACAACGCCCATCCCCCCCCCAAACCTATTCCATGCGATTAAAAAAAACCTGGTCCAGATTAAGGTTAATGGTTGTGTTATGGCTCACTTTGAGTAGGGCTTAGGATTGTAGGTTTAGGATTGTTGCAGTCAACATACATGAGATGTAATGTGTGGTTACTTTTATCATGGATTGAAAAAAATTAATTATTACTTGTTGTTATTAATTACAGTGTAGGCCTAAATGTATCAAAAACAAAACATAAAGCATTTTATTAACATGTTGACCCGGCCAAAGCATATTTAAGATTAAGATTAAAAATATTTATTGTCATGAAAAAAAACATGAAATTTTTCTTCCCTGTGTAAAGGTGACTACATTACATACAAGAAAGGCATAGCAACAATAGACAACAAGAATAAAATTTCAATTCACAGATATATACAAATATAAAGATAAAAAGAATATAGGGGAGCATGTAAAAAGTACAAAATATAAGCGTGAACCAAACTATCTCGACCATCTACTGTTAAAAAGCTTAATTGCACTAGGGAGAAAGGAATCCTTAAACCTGTTGGTCTTTAAGCATAGCTGTCGGATCCTGCCTGAGTGGTTTTGGAGTATGTGAGGGTGTAGAGAGTGGCTGGGGTCGCAAACGATCTTATTGATTTGAGAAATGATACAGTCCTCCATAATCTCCCGCATTAACGTCAGCTCCAATAATCCTGCTAGCTCGTTTAGTAATACATTGGAGCTTCTCAGAGTTAGATTGGGAGAGGGAATTAAACCAACAGATAAAACAAAAGCTTAAAATAGATTGAATTGTACTTTGATAAAAAAGTTGTTAAAAGAATATTTGTGTTAACGTTAAACGATTTCAGTTTCCTTAAAAAGTAAAGCCGTTGATTAGATCTTTTATACACATGGGTAGTATTTGCAATCCAGTTTAGTTTGCTATCAATAAATGTACCCAAATACTTTAAACTCTTTGACAATCTCAACAGATTCTTCCTTGATTTCTACAGGTTCAACAGTGTTTGCAGTTTTACGGAAATCAAATACAATTTCTTTAGTTTTTTTGACATTCAGAACTAGATAGATGTTTTCGCACCAAACATGAAACTTGAGTTATTTCATTTCTGTACCCAACTTCATCATTATTTGTAATGAGCCCTGTTAGGGCTGTGTCGTCTGCATATTTGGTAAGAGCACACTCATTCTTATCTAACTGGAAGTCACTAGTATACATAGAAAATAGCAATGGTGACAAAACACAACCTTGGGGAACACCTGTGCTAATTGTGAGTGATGTCAGAGAACGTGTTAGCAAATCTGAACCTTTGTGGCCTAAAATTAAAAAAATCAGCAATCCAGAGGGCAAGATGTGGGTTAATGTTCATATTAAGCAATTTACTTAGAACTAGACATTAGGGGTTTGTGAACAAACACAAATCTGTTGCGTGTTCTTTTGCTTGGATTATGTGCTAAAATGACCGAGGAGTCTACAACTGAAAAAAAGTGTCTTGAGTTATGGTGCCACTTCCGGTTGACCCGGAAGTAGGAGTGGACATGGGGTCACGGTAACCTAAGGCTAATCTCCAACGCCCAAGGAGTCTCTAACTGAAAACAGTTTGAAAATCGATATTGTCCCACTTCGGGTTGACCCGGAAGAGGAGGTCAAGAGGTCACGGTTTTCAAAATAAATCTCCAATCCCCAAGGAGTCTACAACTACAAAAAGTCTCAAAATTTGCCGTGTATTTCTTGAGATATAGTCCCACTTCCAGTTGACCCGAAAGTAGAGGTCAACTTGATGTCACGGTTTTTCAAAGTTTATTTACAACGCCTAAGGGGTCTAAAACTGATAAAAGTTTGAAAATCGGTTGTATAGTACTTGAGATATGGTCCCACTTCCGGTTGACCTGGAAGTAGTGGTCAACTTGAAGTCACGGTTTTTCCAAATTAATCTCCAATACCCAAGGAGTCTATAGGCCCATTCACACGAGCGCTGCAAACGAGGGTCCCGTGCGATTTCATAACATCGATGTTATGAAATCGCAAATCCACGTCATGTGAATGCTATGTATGTTTCGAAATTACCTGGGTCCCGTGTTGTTCATAACACAGATCGAGACCTCCTCCAAAAAATCGCATCAATGTTATAATCATGGGGAGCCATTGTCTGAACCGAATGCCTGCAGTGGTAACGAGGGACCGCTGCGCTGACACGTGAAGAACTATGGAGGAAGAAATGGGCGAACTATAGCATGCATATGTACATGTACATACATGTACATGTATATCTGCTCAACGCTGGACTACGATCCGTTTGGCTGGTGGGTTTTGTGGCCGGATGCTAGACCAGCCCAAACCTTGAAGCAAAAACATTGTTCAATCACAAGCAGAATACGTCGTTTGGCTAAGCTTTTTGATGTTTTACATGTAATTCATTATTTGGTATGTCTCATCAATAATTTCATATCTATAAAACATTTCCATTCAACAATGTAGCATTTTTAACGTCCAAAAAGCTATTTGAATCGTGGAATTTTGTGTTTTTCTTTTTTTAGCTTCGAAAACGTAACCCCTTTCCCGCTGGCCGCCGGGATGAGAGTTACGTTATCGCAAATGTTTTTAAAATATTCTACATTATTTTTATGTGACTTAAAATAAAATTGATTTCAATGAAATTGATTTATTTTATTCCTTTTAACTGTAAGGTTTTTGTTTTAACTCAAACCTCTTGCTTGTAGACTTTTGTCCATGCAGTAGGCCTACCCAAACGAGGGACGTATGTTAACATGTGTGTGTGCGTGTCGTGTGAATGCTCGCTAAAAAATCGCACGCGGTTAGGGTGACAGACGGCTGGCGCCCCTAACCAGGGACCTCATGTGAAAGGGGCTTATAACTACAAACAGTCTAACAGTCAGCTGTGTACTTCTTGAGATATGGTCCCACTTCCGATTGACCCGGAAGTAGAGGTCAACTTGAGGTCACGTTTTTTTCAAATTAATCTCAAATCCCCAAGGAGTCTATACCTACAAACAGGTTAAGAATCGGCCGTGCACTTCTTGAGATATGGTGCTACAAAGATTTCCCAATTAAATATGCAAATGAGGGTCACGTGGTTAATTAATTAGATATTTTAACATTTTTAGAATTAAGCTTAAGTTCTAAGCTTCAATTTGATATATGATTTAACTCTTTTGACCTTATGGTTTAGGAGATTAGGAGTAAACAAAAAACGTGTACAAATGCTACGGGGTTTTAGGCGGAAACAAAGAATAATACACGTAATAAAAACAATAAAAATCTCGACAAAAACAAAACCTGTTCCGACGGTAGGTCTGAACAGCTAAAAATATGCGGTTTAATGGTGTTGAAAGCCGATGAAAAATCAATGAATAAAGTACACACATGGGTTTTAGGCTTGTCAAGATGTTCGTAAGTATTATGCAATAACGTACCACGGTTTGCCCGGTAGGCAAACTGAAAAGGGTCCAACAAGTTATTAGTTTCATCTAAATGTACAACTTTAATAATATGTTCGAAACATTTCATCACGGTGGCTGTGAGGGCAATTGGTCTAAAGTCATTAAAGTCCTTTGGCTTTGACATCTTCGAGACAGGAGTGATGGTTGATGCTTTCCAAATCCTTGGGACGATATGGGCAGTCAAGGGACCATTGGAAAAGTTGTCTAAAGATTTCAGCCAGTTCTTTACAGCAGGTTTTGAGGATCCTTCCAGATATCCCGTCTGGTCCTGCAGCTTTATTGGGTTTGATATTCTTGAAAGACTTTTCAACTTGGGCAGTTGTCAGCAGAGTTCACTTGTTATCATTGATGTTTGAAGCAAATGTAGCACACAGTTGATCTTTAGCTAGGTCATGGAGAGGGCTATTGTTATCAAACCTCCAGCAGAATTGGTTCAAGTCGTTCAGGTATTCTTTTGGATCTCCTTGAGGACCAGCCCAATTATTACGATTTCCATAACCTGTGCTGTCTTTCATGGCATTCCATCCACTTTTGGGGTCACCATCATTAAACTTTCTTTCAAGTTTCTTGCCATACTGTTTCTTGCAAAGACGAATTTCTTCTTTGATTTCCAAATGTAACTCACGTTTCACTCGATCCTCATTATTGGAATGTGCCCGGTGCTTCTGTTTTATGAGATGACGAACTTCTTTATTTAGCCAGTTTTTATTGTTGGGGTGAATTTTAACTTCAATTTCTGGGATGACTAAAGGTTTTCACAGAACTTTATGTAGTCAGAGTGATGACATCAGTAGTTTGATCAATTGAGGCAGGATCTCTAAAGATGTTCCAGTTCGTGGTTTTGAAATAGCTTGACTTCTTGACTTTTTTGATGACTGGTTTTGTTTGCTTAAGTTTCTGTTTATATTTTGGAAACGGCGACCACAAGCTTTTGATCAGCTCCAATTTTATTCACGTTTTATCCGTTTTTACTGTGTTTGAGGAGGTTCTGTATCGCTACTTTGTACATTAACCTTGTGGTGGTCAACTTGAGTTTCGGTGGAATGAACATGGGTGTGTGCAAAACTATGTATTTGGCTGTATTAATCGTAAGTGTTCTGTTGTGTTCATCTGGATATGGCATCGCACAACAAAATGGCTACCGCTACACACGTGAGTACCTACTCAGCCTACAGTCGGGTGCCGTTGGCTCGCTTGATCTTCAACATATTGACTTTCCTGTTGAAATGCTCCCCAATGATACCCAAACAACTGACACTAATAAACAGCATTATAAAAGGAGAAAAAGAGGGAAGAGGGGTGGTGTAAGGAGAAAGAAACTGAATCAGACTGGAAGAATGCCTCTCCCAACAATGTTATTGTCCAATGTCCGCTCCCTACGCCCCAAAATGGATGAGCTTCAAGCCTCGGTTAATCACATGCGTGAATTCAGAGACTCCGGTATCCTCGTCTTCACCGAGACATGGCTAGACAATACAAACCAGAATAATTATCTCCATATCGACGGCTTTGGATCTCCAATTCGACTTGACAGAGATAAACAAATTACAGGGAAGAAACAGGGTGGGGGCGTGTGTCTCTATATCAACAAGAGATGGTGCAACACTGTGATTGTTCGTGAGAAAATATGCACCCCTGACATTGAGCTCCTCTCCATATCACTTCGCCCATTTTACATTCCAAGAGAGTTTCCCAAACTTTTCTACATTGTTGTATATAGACACCCTCGAGCAGATGCGACATCAGCTTCAGAAGTCATTGCCAATCACATCCACCACCAGCTGGATTTGATCTCACCAGATGCACCTCAGTTTATTCTTGGCGACTTCAACCATTGTGCCTTGGACAGAACTTTACACAGCTATCAACAATATGTTACATGTCCGACACCCATGACTAAAACTCTTGATTTGTGCTATGGTTCCATTCCCTCCGCATATAAATCGTTCCCCTTGCCACCTCTTGGATCGGCCAATCACAACAGTGTACTTTTAGCACCAGTTTACAAATCTGTGTTTCAGCAATGCCAACGAGTGGTGAAAACCATTAAGCACTGGACTACGGACAGCTTTCTTTGCTAACAAGGGTGTTTTGAATGCACTGAAAGGCAAGTGTTCCAGGACAATTGTTCTACCTTGGATAAACTGGTGGACGTTGATTACAAGCTACATTAAGTTCTGTGTGGATTCTGTGGTTCCATCTGAACAGATTACAATCTTTCCCAACAATAAACCTTGGGTCACAAAGGACTTAAAAGCAGTTCTAAACAAGAAGAAAAGGACATTTTATCAAGGAACTACTGAAGAAAGAAAGCAAGTAAACAAAGAGGTAAAATCAGCAATAAGACGAGCTAAACTGACTTACAAAAACAAAGTCGAGTCTAAATTTACTGGTGGAAATTTTTGTTCTGCATGGCAGGGCATCAAGTCAATGGCTGCTACCAATACGTCACCAAAGAGTAACAAGCGATCACAAATCAAACTACAGGGCGTTAATGTTGATGTTCTGCCAGACATCATGAACACATTTTTACACGCTTCGAAAAGTTTGATTTCTCGGCTGAGCTTGCTGGTTCAAAGTCGTCACTGTCTTCCTGCCGTAGCACTGTCATTGATCAGAAGACTGTAAGGAAATATTTAAAATCTACTAATGTCAACAAAAGCCCTGGGCCTGATGGTATTTGTGGAAGAACTCTTCAGTATTGTGCGAAGGAGCTCAGTGGTGTCTTCAGTCATCTATTTCAAACTTCTGTTGACACTATTCCCGCCTTTTGGAAAACCTCTACAATTATTCCCATACTGAAGAGAGACAAGCCCAAAGAACTCAATGACTTTAGACCTATTGCACTTTACTTCACTTGTAATGAAAACTTTGGAAAAAATTATAAGGTCTACCATTTTATCTTTTACAGAACATCAGTTAGACCCTCTACAATTTGCTTACAGGGCTAACCGTAGTGTTGATGATGCCAAGCTATTCATGTTAAATAAACTGTACACTCATCTTGAGAAGCCATATTCTCATGCCAGGATTTTTTTTGCAGACTTTTCATCAGCCTTCAATTTAATGCAACCTTACATTTTAGCTCAAAAGCTTATCATTGACTTTCATCTTAGTGACCAACTCACTGCTTGGATAATTGATTTTCTCAGGCCTGGAATTACACGGTGGCCACGACGGCCATGGCCGTCGATGCCTTTCCAACTGGCCGAGATGCCCCTCGAAAAAATACCATTTTCACGGCCAAAACTGCCATGCCCTTTTTTCCTGTTGGCCGTCGTGCCCTTTTTTTACCCAAGCCCAAGATTTTATTATTGACACAAACATTTGTTTTCGGTCGACTACTTACGGCCGACAATATTAATCCAGGGAACTCTATAGCAGTCATGGTATTCAACGTTACAAGCGCAACGGAGATTCCACTCCTGAGTCATCGCACACGCTAGCGCTAACCTGCATCGCATATAATCCACACACTCGTTTATCTGACGACCCGATTTCACAAGGAACCAGTCTAACACAATCCATTGATCAACAGCTGGCGCCGTTGTTAAAATGCCCATATGGTATCCTCCGTTTGTGAACGGACGGAATATTGTTGGTGAATGAAATGACTCTTGGAAATGTTTACGAAGGAATTTGCCAAAATAAAGACTCAAAAAGAGCATTTGGAGGAAGATGTAAAAGATGAATTTGAGAACTATGCCCCCAAATGCAAGAAAGTTAACTTACAATTATTTTTTTCTTCATAGAATTTTTTTATTTTTTTTTATTTTTTACTTCTTTTTACAAAATCATTTGGTTTCTTTATGAATAAGATATGATTTATCAATATCTTGAATAACATATGACTTATCAATATCTGATTCATAAAAAACTGTTCCATTGGGTTAACCACCCATAGGGAAACCTCTAGCCAATTTTTTAATTTACTTGTTTAATAAGGCTCATGACCCCTTCGATAACTTACTGGCCTTCGCGCCTTCTTTATTTTGAAACTTTTGGCCTTGGTGCCCTTTCTACTGGCCTTAGTGCCCTTCAAAATTTGCCTATATCCAAGGCCAAAGTGGCCTTGCCCTAAAAAAGTTGTAATTCCAGGCCTGTTTTCTTTCTTGTCGTTCCCAAAGCGTTTGTGTTAATAGTAAACTTTCTAATGTAATATTCACTACACAGGTTCACCGCAAGGTTGTGTATTGTCACCACTTTTGTATATTTTGTACACAGACAACTGTAGAAGTAGCCATGACGATAGATTGTTAGTTAAATTTGCTGATGATAGTGCTCTGATTTCACTCCTTACAGGGCCAGAAAATAGTCATGGTGATGCTCTCAAAGAATTTGTTGATTGGTGTGATGACTCTTTCTTGGAATTGAATGTTCAGAAAACCAAAGGACTTATTGTGGATTTTAGGAAAAAGAGTGTAGATGTCCCTACGACCATTGTTCACGATCAAGCAGTAGAAATTGTTGATAAATACAAATACCTGGGCACTATTTTTGATGACAAACTCGGATGGGAAGGAAACACCGATTTAGTTGTCAAAAAATGTCATAAACGGTTATATTTTCTCTGTAAGTTAAAGATTTTCTCTGTAGACACAACTATCCTTCAAGTATTTTTTATCAGTCGTTCATTAAAAGTGTGTTGTGTTTTTCATTCATTTCCTGGTATTTTAACTTAAGTGTAAGGAACAAAAACAGTTTGAGAAGATTTGTCAGACTAAAACTATCGGAGAGCCACAGAGAGATCTTACCCAGTTCTGTGAGCAACAGGTACTTAGGAAAGCACAATCGATTTTAACCAGTGATAGTCATGTACTCAAACAATTGTTTCAATTCCTTCCTTCAGGACGACGTTTTGGACTTCCCCTTTGCAAAACAAATAGAAGGAAGTTCTCTTTCGTTCCAGTGGCAACCAGACTTCTGAATGGTTGTTGTTTTGCACTTGTTTTCATCTGTTTTCGTGTGCGGGATGTCAACTATTTGGAGGTCTGGTTCGCCACTGTTTACCTGTTAATGTCTTATTTGTTTTGTGGTTCTTAATAGTGTGCGTTTTTTAATGTGTGGGGTTTTTTTGTGGGGGGGGGGATTAATAGTATTCGCTTGTTTAAATTGCTGTGGTTTCAACCATTTGTACATAATCTGCCTTGTCATTTTGTCAAGTAATCTTTATGTTTTTAAATTATTGTATAATTGTATATTTTCTTAATATTTTTATATGGAGCTGGTCTGCTATTGTAATTGCCTGCAAAGGATGATTAAAGTTTTTTTATGCAGCAGGAATGTTTCCATAACACTTGTCAAGAGTACGTTGACCTCTGGTGGGAATGTCCACATATTGGAAATAGTGGGGCATCACTGGTTCAAGATCACAATGGTTGAAATCACCTATTATTATATTAACTGCATCGGGTGATTTCTTTTCCAGTTCGAGTATAATCCTTGCGATTGTGGCCACAGCATTGTTAGCATCAGCTTGAGGTGGAATGTAAACAACAGTCACAAAGATCTGAGGGAATTCTCTTGGTAGATAAAATGGTCATAGCCCCACCGTTATAAGCTCAATATCAGGCGAGCAAAGTTTTTCTTTAATACAGATATTAGTACACCATTTACGATCCGTGTAAATACAGACTCCACCGCCAATAGTTTTTCCCGATTCCACCGCCAATAGTTTTTCTAGATTCTTGGGTTCTGTCCATGCGTTCGCATATGAAGCCATCAATATCAGTCAAAGTATATCATTAAACCAGGTTTCACTGAAGCACATAAAACTGCAATCTCTATACTCATGTAAGTACTTGCTATTGCATTAAAGGCAGTGGACACTATTGGTAATTACTCAAAATAATTATTAGCATAAAACCTTTCTTGGTGATGAGTAATGGGGAGAGGTTGATGGTATAAAACATTGTGAGAAACGGCTCCCTCTGAAGTGCCATAGTTTTCGAGAAATAAGTAATTTTCGACAAATTTGATTTCGATACCTCAGATTTAGAACTTGAGGTCTCGAAATCAACCATCTAAATGCACACAACTTCGTGCGACATGGGTGCTTTTTTCTTTCATTACTATCCCGCAAATTCGATGACTGATTGAGCTCAAATTTTCACAGGTTTGTTATTTTATGCATTGGTTGAGATACACCAACTGTGAAGGCAAGTCTTTGACAATTACCAATAGTGTCCACTGCCTTTAAGTTCATCAAGTTTATTGCAGAGAGAACGAGCATTACCAGTAATAATTATAGGAAGCGGTGGATTAAGCTTCCGTCTTCGGAGGCACTCGTAGTCCACCTTTCTTGCCCCGTTTGCGTGGTTTCCGTAGCAATTTCTCTGGAATATCAAAACTGGATGTGGCAGAAGCTGGTGACCCGCGGAAACTCAATCTAGTTCATTACGTGTGTATTCAATGCGTCCATGTTGTAATGGCCACTCGCAAACATACGTAGACTCAGTAGAGGAGAGTGCAAAAACACTGCAGAAAATGCTCGAAACACAAACTAAGATGGTGTAGATCCAAAAAAGTTTTGCTCTATCTGCCATATTAAGTGGACGAACGACCCAAGCGTTAACCCAAGAATTAAGGAAACACAGACGATAAGGTGAAATTAGCAGAAATAAAGCGAAAAGTACATAGGATTTTTACATCAGGGTGGTTGCCACAGAGCAGCGCCCTCTAGAATAAACACTTTTGGTTGAACCCAAACCTGTTTTTTTTTAAAAGGCTACATACCTTAAGTGTAAGACCCAGATCTCCCTGTAATGGTTGGTCAGTTGGTTCCTCAATTGCCCATTTACCATCATACTTGGCAAGATCTGCATCAACTCCATCCTTTTTAGCAGCTGATACCACCCATCTACGTCAAATAATAATAAGAAAAATAATAATAATAATAAGCTAGTGGTTTCTTATAGCGCACAAATTTTTCACTCAATGACGCCCCAATATCACAGTATTATTCCTGCAAGATACAGCCTTCTTTGTAAGTCTAAAATTCATACCCTGATATTTTCGAAGGTGAAAGCTATTTTGTTTAAATATACATTGTAACAAACTAAGAGTAACCTGGCATGTTATACACAATTTTGACGGCCCATGCCTTTCAACTAAATCAAGATAGAAGATTTTGGGACGGGGATGTTGACAAATAAATTAACAGCAAAAGACAATCAAAATCCGACAATCGCCAATCGTCCGCTTGTAGTCAGGCACTGTCTATGTTTTCAAGGAATGCGAGATAAGCACGTTTTCTGCGCAATCTTATACTTGTGCAAAATAAAGCTATCAAGAAAATAATGTGAGGCATTTACTGACATTCGGGAGTCCATTGGACAGCTCCAGATGAAAAACCAACGTCTTTCAGATGATTTTCATCAGGAATACTTCCTTTCAAATGCTAGTTTTTGGAAACTAAATCAACTTCTGTTCAAGTACGTTTGGTGTGGATTGCGCCAACGTCATGCAAATTCCATCATTTTTTCGTGAACGTCACTGAAACCCGTTCAAAAATGTCGTTTGAAACTAAGGTTTATGACCTAAAAAAAAAAATATGGACGCTTGACAAAGTTTTTATTTTTTATAGATTTTAGGTAAGAGAGGCTGCAATAATCAGAGAAATTACAGTTGTGCTGTGCCTGAAAAAAAATCATGACAGACAATATTTCCTTTGTTTTTCCGTCAGTTTTTTTGTCCTGCTCTGTCAGGCTTAAATTTTCTGTGTTTGGTGTTTTGCTGATTTTTGTTGATTTTTTTTAAAGTACATCTGATGGGCCTCATCATAGAAAACAATGAATTTCTTGTGCTTAACTTAAAATGCTATTTTAGGATTAAATATATATAACCACAGACTTCACTGACTGGAGACTCTACTTTTGTTAAATGACCAACAAGATGAATACTAACTGAAGTATCCTTACATGAACATTTTAGTAAACCTAAATAATGTGACGAAATGGTCGATTGAGGGCGCCGTGCGGCGCGGGAATCAAACTAGTTTTGAGGGAGACCGGCAAATTCAGTCGGTAGTGGATCTAATACGCAGCCACGCGTGTGGCCCCTGGATCCCCAGAACGTACTGCTCATCGGATCCAGTTGAAAAGACGCATTTTGTAATTCCCGCCTCCCCGACCTTCACTTTTAGTCCAGACGTCTAACAATAAGCATCCCCATTAAGCATACTCCGAGTATTTAGTACATTGCCAAATTGTAAGTTGTGATCGAGTTGTGATAGAATAATAACCAAACCAGATTGAAACTTCAATCCATATGTTCTCCTTGTCAAACCTCTCTCTCTGTCTCCTCTTTCTTTAATTCATCGTTATTAAATATAGGGCCAAACTTTAGGGTTTCATCGTTCAGGTTTCTTTGAGTGAAAAGTCCTTAGACCGCGATCACGGCGCGGTACAAAATGTATACAATTATTTATAATATCTGAGAAGGTCAGACAAATTTTTTTAATGACATTTGTGGTTGTTAAATGGTCTATATTTCAAAGAAGATGCCATATACTTTAATACAGTCCTTGTTTAATGAAGTGTGGGGTTTTTCCTTATAGCACCATACATTGTTTACAAGGTGCCTCGCACAACATGCAGCCAATCAAACCAGGAACACAAGGGCGAACTCCTTTTCTTATACGATATTTGCAATGGGTTATTTTACGTGCACATTACACATGTCTTTTTGCTCCAGCAATAATGGATAAAACTGCTGCTTTGCTTCATCATCATTGCACGAGCCTTAAGGTCAGAGTCCGTCTTGGATAATGTTTTTCCTGTAGTTAACAGCTCTGCCTCCACATAACAGTGGAAAACACAGGATGACACACAAAATAAGCGCCTTGATAGTTAAAGACATTGTACCCTTTTGGTAAACAGTATTGTCCAAGGCCCACACTTCGTGTATCACAACTTCTATATCAAATAACAAACCTATGAAAATTTGGGCTTAATCGGTCATCGGAGTCGGGAGAAAATAACGGGAAAATCCACCCTTGTATCCGCGCGTTTTGCCGTGTCATGACATGTGTTTAAAATAAATCTGTAATTCTCACTAACAAAAATTGATATTGTTTTACTGTTTTCTCAAAAAGTAAAGCATTTCATGGAATAATATTTCAAGAGAAGTATTTCACCACTGCCTTCTGTTAACCCTGTAAGTTATTTCTAAATCTGTGAACTTTTTTTTTTTTTCTGTACCGAAAGGGTCCAATGGCTTTAACAGTAAGCCTGGACGATATCACAATAATATCGCCAAGATACAATATTGAGAAAAACATTGTCAGTATCGATGTTGGTTTTAATTTTGGTTTTTTACCCATACACCGATGTGTGTTAGCACTGTATACTCAGTACTTTCCCGAGTCCTGTGATCCTGCAGAGGTGCATATTTATTGCCAACATTACTCGCATGCTATACTTTATTATTATGGGATGAAGCTGTAGACCAGCTTTTTAGAGATAACAACGTCCAATATGGTACTAATATGGTCCAATCAATTGAGGTACAAACTATTAATTTATTGAATCAGAACCAGTTGATAGAAAACACAAAAATGTAAAACGTTCTGAATCATGAAATAAGATCTTAATTCTGTAATAATTTTTCCTCTGCAATTTGTATCCATTTTATTAAATACTTTACAATCATGTTTTGTTTGTTTATTTTTAGTTTTAACAAGGCCTGGTATTACACGACGGCCATCG
Organism: Asterias amurensis; assembly: GCF_032118995.1. Taxonomy (NCBI): domain Eukaryota; kingdom Metazoa; phylum Echinodermata; class Asteroidea; order Forcipulatida; family Asteriidae; genus Asterias; species Asterias amurensis. The sequence continues at coordinate 7,181,417 of NC_092651.1, forward strand.
ATGCCCTTCCAACTGGCCGTGGTGCCCCTTGAAAAAATACAATTTCTCAGGCCAAAAATGCCGTGCCCTTTCTCCCTGATGGCCGTCGTTCCCTTTATTTAAACCTAAGTTCAATATTTGTTTATTGACACAAAATAATATTTGTTTTCAGCTGACTACTTATGGCCGACAATAATTATCCAGCAAACCCCAGCAGTTGTGGTCGTATTCAACATTCACAAGTGCAACGGAGATTGATTCCCCTCGCCCTGTCATTGCACACGCTAGGTTAAGTGCGAACCTGCGTTGTATAATCCATACACGCACGTACATATGACGTCCTGATTTCACAATCCATTGAACAACAGAGGGCGCTGTTGTGAGTAATTCCCATATATGGTAGAGCTTGTTTAGTGAACAGAACGGACGAAAAACATGATTCATGATTGACTCTACGTGAAGGAAAACTTTTGTATCTTTGAACAAATTACGTCAGAAATGTCACTGTTTTAACTCTTCACGGAGGTGAGCATAATCAGGGGTCGAAATTAAGTGTATTTCCATGGTAGTCAGCAGGGCTAGTGACCAATAATTTTTAGTAGCCCTGATTAGATTTTGGTAGCCCGAAAGACACATTATGTCTCGCGTCACGGCTCAAACTTTACAATACACCAATAACATAGTTCTTTATTGTTTGTGATAATGATTTTTGCATTATTTTTCCACTAGCCCGTCGGGCTATCAAACTGGAAAAATGAGTAGCCCGGCTGTAAATCTGGTAGTCCCGGGCTAGCGGGCTAGTGGCAATTTCGACCCCTGATAATTAACTACTTAATTTATGCTGTTTTATGCTGTCTTAATAGAAGTTTTTTAAGGATTCAGACAAAACATTCCAATCAGTTGTCGCCCGACGTCCGCAGATATTAAAGAATATCCGGTTACTTGGTTGTAATTACAGGACTATCCGGTTTATAAATAGGTATTCGCGCCCATTGCGGATATCCGGTTAAGAAAAAAAAGGCATTCGCTGTTACAGATAGGAAAACCTATTCGCCATTTACCGGATATTCAAATTATTCGCCCAGGCCTACGCACAACATTGGTAACAGTATTGACCATAAAATAACAAACCTGTGAAAATTTAGGCTCAATCGGCGATTTGGTAAACGCTGTCGACAATACCTTATTGAATTACACAGGAAAAAAAAAACGTGACAAATGCAGAAAATTAAAATTGTTTTCTTTAAACAGTTAGTACTAAATGAATAGTCCCTTTTTGAACAGTAAACCGATTAAACGTTTAACCGCCGCAGGCTTACTGTCCATGCCAGGTACATGTAAATTAACTTTTTACCAAGAATGAACCTGTAACCTTGCTTTTGGCCTAACTGAGCCATGTAGGCCTACTGGATGTAACAAGTAAACATCCAAATGAAAAGCAAAATTAATTTTAAAATCTTTTCAGAAGAATGCTCTTGAATCCTTTGAATTTACCTTTTTCCAAGCAATGCTTCTTGTAGAAAAGCCTCATGAAAGTATGTTGGTCCCTTAACCTGTGGCGGAGTAAACTGCACAACCACTTTCTCTCTCACCGTTTCCATCTCAGTTTCACCTTCAACTTCAACATCTGTATCAAAATCATATCCATCTTCTTCTTGGCAGTGAATCAGGCAGGAGCTCCATAAAAGCACCATTCCTATCACACACCTACTGAGCTTCATCTTCAAAGCAAACATCAAGAGAAATCATTAAGAATAAGAAACCAGTCTACTACACAATGTTCTTGCGGAAAACCATTAACTGTGTGTTTAACCCTCTCCCAAGGTTGTAGCTACCACGGTCGGAGCCGGTCGACCGGCATAAAATACGTAAAATAATTTAAAATTTCATTGAAGTGAAAAATAAAGAAACAAACAATTTAAAGCTCCTAATTAGGTGTGTGTTTTATTTCCGTTAACACAGTGAGAAAAAAATTAATTTTCTGCTCCAAAACCGCGATCTTTTCCGCGATTGTTGCTTAAAATTTACCGCTTGAATGCTGTGAGTTTGTTGAGAAGGTGCAATCTATGCATTTACAATGGCAGCCAGTACCCAGAAGTACGCTGTTTCGCAATGACATTTTGCGTGTCACTTGTCTCTGTGTCGCAAGGCAACCTTCAAACAAACCCGGGTTGTGAGCATATGCTGCCCTCGATACACCCACCTTGACAAAATTAGCCGACATCAAATTTGCCCTCTCCTTCCATAATTGTTGTCATAAACAAACACTGGTGACCACATTGGTTGATCACTCAATCGAGACGCACAAATTCTTGAAACAGCAAAAAGCTTCAGTTCAGTTCAAAGGCAAATTTAACAAACCTTATTAAAGGGACACCTTGCCTTGGATACGGCGAGTTGGTCTTTGAAAAGGGTCATTCCGTGTCAAATCACCCCAAAAAAAAGGCAATTTTAAACCCTACCCTCTTCAAATTTGCTCATTTTTGGTTTATGAGGTAATCGTGGCTCAACAAGCTCAAATTTTAAATTTCAGCTCCATCCGATAAACGGTTTTCGCGCTACGGCATGCTCTTTCTTGTTGATTTCGGTCAAAATGCGCCTGACCTCTGACATTCAACTGACCATAAATCGGTAACTTTTGGGTCAAATTGGTTGAAATTGGTGTCTTTGGAAAGGAAATTGTGTAAGCTTTCCAAATATGTCTTTATTTCTTTTGTAGGAACATGTTTAGGTATGATAACCTTTTGACCTCTACTTTGACCTTGAATTTGACCTTGTGGATCACGTGACCCGGCAACGAACTTCAGTGAAAATTTACCCTTATATGTTTTCTCCACAATATCAAAAATTTAGAGGTATAATATTTTTGGCTTGCTTTCAAGCTCCACTCAAAGTTGTCCTACTTCACTTTTCCTGTGCAAAGTACATGTACATTTGATACATGTCCATACGTATGTATGTCATGATTTTACTTGGGGACCAATAGCCTTGCTTGATATACATGCGTATGAACAGGTATGTATATGTACATGTACTTTGCATAGGAATAGGCAAGTAGGGCAACTTTGAGTGGAGCCTGAAGGCAAGTCAAAACTATTGTATTTCTAATTTTTCTATATTGTGGAGAAAACGTATAAGGGTAAATTTTCACCGAAGTTCGTCGCCGGGTCCCGTGATCCACAAGGTCAAATTCAAGGTCAAAGTAGAGGTCAAAAGGTTATCATACCTAAACATGTTCCTACAAAAGAAATAAAGACATATTTGGAAAGCTTACACAATTTCCTTTCCAAAGACACCAATTTCAACCAATTTGACCCAAAGGTTACCGATTTATGGTCGTTTGAATGTCAGAGGTCAGGCGCATTTCGACCGAAATCAACAAGAAAGAGCATACCCTAGCGCAAAAACCGTTTATCAGATGGAGCTGAAATTTGAAATTTAAGCTTGTTGAGCCACGATTACCCCATAAACCAAATTTGAGCAAATTTGAAGAGGGTAGGGTTTAACCCATTGGGTGATTTGACACGGAATGACCCAAAAGCGCTTGAAACCGTTTATGAAATGTATGGTAAGATAGATAAAGCATTTAAAAGTAGAATATAATGATCCACACAAACATGCATTGAAATTGCACGTTTTCTTTTTACGTCGCCATCTAACAAGGTCAGCTATTTTATGAACGAGTCAAAATGTTGACATTGCGATAGAAAAAATTAAAGTAAGCCCCTGTCATGCCTGTTGGAGGCAGTAGCTCCATGGACAGAGGAAGAACTTGTTGTTTGTTGTGATGTGTTGAGAGCTCCATGGGTTCAAGCCTTTGGCCACAACCAAAACGCTTGCCAGTTTGCCCTTCTCACATGGGCTGCGCCTTGTACACCCAGCGGGGTGGATAAATGTGCGCATTAGAAAGTCTTTGCTTTATTATGGGTGCATTCGATTAGCTTCCACGAGTCAACCCTGCAGTGCTCATTCAAGTGAGCCCCTGACAAGAGCTAATCCATTGATCACTCACCCTCTTGTGGTGACATCATGCACCTTGGGCCAGCCCCAAGGAGTGACCCCGTTCCACAAGCTAGGGCACTTGGGGCTGACCTGGGTGGGCCCTTGGAATGATGTCCAAGCTATTCGAATAAGGGGGGCAGAGCGGGGTCGACCCGGAGAATATAACCGAATGCACCTTTAAGCTTGGGCGATATCGATTTATTTTATTTACGATATGACGCCGACAATATATCGCGATATTTGATATAATCGCGATTAATGAAATTTGACATCATCAGTCTTCAAACTCCAAGTGAAAGTTGTAGAAGAGACAGTCATAGCTTAAGAGAGGTGTTCTAATGACCTATTCTTCTGGTTTTACTCCAAACCTACGGGGTGCAAGATGTCTCAGCTAGCAAATACATCGCGATATTTAATCGATATTGCGATATATCGCGATTATTGCGATATATCGCGATTATTGCGATATATCGCGATATATCGATATTTCGATTAAAACCAAATCCATCCGATATCGAATGTGTTTCCAAATTAATATTGCGAATTTGATAATATCGTGATATCGCCCAAGCTTACGCACCTTAAAAGACTGGTATACTATTTTATCACATTCCTTCCTCAATGGTGTATCCCATATTATATGCATAAAAATAAAATAACAAACCTGTGAAAGTTTTGACTCAATTGGTTATCAAAGTTGCAAGAGAAATCATTGCCAAATAGTACAGACCCCTCTCAAGAAGTCAACAACTCATAGAGGATACTGTGTTGTATTACCAAAGAGAATATTTCACAATAACATGAAAGAGACTGCATCAAGTTTACAATTCAAATGAAGACCACGTGGTTAATTAATTAAGAATTTTAAAACTTTTTTGTTAGAGTGAAGCTTATGTTCTAAGCTTCAATTTGATATGATTTAACTATTTTATCCTTATACATTAGGAGCAAGCCTAAACAAAAACGCTGTACAAACGCTATGGGGTTTTAGGCAGAAACAAAGAATAATAATAAGAATAAAAATAATAAAAATCTTGACGAAAACAATACCTGTTCGGACGCTAGGTCGGAACAGCTAAAAATGGTTTTCGAAGGCCCAGAAAAACTTAAAGTTTCAATGGGTGCGTTCGTTTAGCTTCCCTGGGTCAACCCCGCAGTGCTCACTCGGGTGAGCCCCTGACAAGAGCTAATCGAACGATCACACTCGCCCTCTCGTGGTAACAGCATGCACCTCAGGTCACCCCCAAGTGACTCACTCCACAAGCAGGGCACTGGGGGCTGACCCGGGTGAGCCCGTCAAAGCTATTCGAACGTACCGGGACAGAACAAGGTCGACCCAGGGAAGCTAAACAAATGTACCCAATGAAAACGGGGGGCCATTTTGTCAGTGTCTCCATCTTGCATGGCCCATCAGCAGGACACCGGCCGATGTCGGCTGAGAAAAATCACACTTCTCAACATCAGATTCCAATGAAATTCCACATGGAACTAGATAAAGGGTTAAACTAACATTCTGTATACCTTTTATTGTCTTCTGAGGTTGTGACCCATGGTTTAAAACCCTTCAAACACAGGCCCATTTTATAATACAGCGTAAGATTAGAACGAAACGAAGTATCATAAAAATTCAAAAACGATATCAAAGAGTGAGACTTCCTCTACATTTAAGTTCAGTGACGTAATGGAAATATACCCCTGATAGCCAATGAAAAGCCAGCACTTTGGGGGACTCCCCCCTCTGACTCTCGTTAAGTCACGCGCACAGTCACAGGAACATCTTGACTGGCGCTGATCGCGCAGATTGCAACGTACCTAGTATATTATGGCGCCACGAATGTAAGACAACTCGTCCGCCGGACAACTCATCCGTTCGGACAACTCGACAGTTCAGACAACTCAACGGTTCGGATAACTCAACGGTTCAGACAACTCGACTTTGAGACAACTCGAAGGATGGCCAAGACAAGTCGACGGTTGAGCGGCCGATCTCCGTTACTGTCATGTTTACACAAACTTTCCTGTATAATTCCTGCGATTCTATAATTCTATCATTATTTATTCATTATTATTTATCAAAAGAAGTGTGGTGTCCCGGTGAAGCCATACTTGCAGAAACATCTGTTAAGTGACTATCTCGAGACTCTGTGTAAAAAACAGACTATCATCACAATGTGTATGACTCTAGGTGTAGCCAGCTAGCAGTTGTCTTCAGTTTATTCAAAATAACAGGTTAAACAATTAATAAAACATTAAATAATAAAAACATTATACATCTCTATTTAGAATATTTACTTTTATTTACTTTATTACCAACAATAACAACTCGATCATGTATGGCAGTATGGTACAAAAATGAAAATGCTGCGGGGTCATGGTAAAAAAAAAATTTAAACGTATAAATTTTCCGTTTGCCCGGATATTAAACCCACCCACCATAATATACCCCCAACCCCGGGGAACACCCATGAATCATTGCAAAGTCACTAGTCAGTACATCCCCCCCCCCACCCCAGGCCGCTATTTCAGAGATGCCAAGTCCAGAGGCCAGCTATACGTGAGTTTTTCAAAGCTCAACCCCCCCCCCCCTCAAAAAAAAAATCAAAGTCGCCGGAACCGCCGAACATGCTGGAAGAGCAAAAGCGTGCGCAATCTGCAAATCTGCGCTATGTTTGTACAAAGATTGTACAAAAAATGATGATTCTGATAACACGAGCGCGATTTGGCAATGCATGTCGTTAATTTTTATTTTTTCCCAGTCTGGCCCCAATGCGTGTGAGCGTGAGACAGAGCCCAAATGCGTGAGTCTCACGCCTAATGCGTGACACTTGGTAGGTCTGCTAATTACCCCTCCTGCCCCGCGCTGAGCCCCCGTCACTCCGGCCGTCGACTTGTCTTAACCCCAAGTCGAGTTGTCTGACGGTTGAAATAAATCATCCGCCGAGTTGTCTGAACCGTCGAGTTGTCTGAACCGTCGAGTTGTCTGAACGGATGAGTTGTACGAAAGGACGAGTTGTCGGACGGACGAGTTGTCTGGTCTTCGGCGCCACCACTTTCTCATTCGATATGAAATAATTATAAATATACTTTTTCATAGTATCTAATTAACCTCAAGTCAATGAGATATCCCTTTTTGTAAAAACATGGAGGTAGAAATAGACTCTCCACACTGCTCGTTACCAAGACCAAGTCAGTTTTTATGCTAAACTGAACTTTTCGGAGTAATTTAGTAAATACTAAACCAAGCCCAAGCAAGAGAATGAATGAAGAGTGGTCATGGTGGTAGCTGGGAGCTATCTCCATCCATCATGTCCATCATGACGGTTTAATTCTAGCTTCTTGATTATTTTATAAAGCAACTTAAAAGTTAGTTTGAAAACTTGCATTTTGAGTAGTCCTACCTTGTTTGTCTTACCTTGATAACCTAACGATCTTAAGTTAATAGTCAGATCACTCAAATTCTCACACGGGCAAGGTACGAACCCCCCTATTTCATGTATTTGAATCGTGCTAACGGCTAACGTGGCTCTGTGCATGAGGTGGGTCGAGAGAGTAGAGGGGATGCTGTTAAAACCAACGAACATACATGTGTGTATGTACACGGACATGTGTGCATTCTGTTTTCTTGGATGGTCGGTGTGCAGCTCCTGGTGATGGAACGCCAAGGAGGCATATTGAAAGAAGACCCTAATCAACACATCGATAGATCCTTTGCATCGATCGGTCGGTCTTTTTGCATCATTCAAGAAAATTGTGTTATTCGTTGAGGAAAACATTTAATTTCCATGATGAGTGAAAAGAAACATTATTTCCCCATGTCTTTGTGCACAAAACTAAGCACATGTACACCTCAGCAATGGCGCGCGGAGCTCAACATTATTGTGCGCCCGGTGCGCGTCGGATCGGTCTATAGACCTTATGCATTGACGTCATCCAGCGGCCATCTTAGTGGAAAAACGGTGACGAAACAATCGAAACGCACAGATTTGTACGCGCGGCGCACAGGATTGGCCAATGAACAACCCCCTTTTGACCTCTAGGTGAGGGCGCCCTAATGAAATGACGTCATGTGCATAAGGTCTATTGGATCTGAAAAAAAAAAACTCAATTATAGCTTAGGGCTTCTGAAATTCAGTCTTTTTCGGCCTTTTTTGAAAAGTCTCAACCAAAATAAAGTCTCAACCAAAATAATGTACCAGTAAATTGAAACAGAGAGCATATCTGTCGTTATGTATTAAAACAATCGGTGCAACTCAAATTTTAAAAAGAGAAATTTGTACGTGAAAATGGCTTCCAAAACGGAGAAAACAAGTCACAAAAACACGGCAAATTTTCCCATTGTGAACGTCGGCAACGGTCCCCAATTTGTATGTAAGGATAGATTATTTCATATTCTACCTGGAAATATTTAAACCGAGACCGGATCGTTCGTAGTCCAGTCAGGATACAGCAACTTCCACCGCTGGCCCCCCAAAACAAATTACGAAAAAAGCAACCATTAGACAAGATGGTTTTCCTGCACGGTGATTGGCTTACGATGACATCATCAATTGAGGCTCTACGGCAGGCCGATCCGTGGGAAACCACCTACCATGTACCGTGTAGATGGTGAGTGTTTACAATGTGCTTTCCTCTTTCTGTTGATGTATTTTGGTTAACGTTGAAGCTCCATTTTTAGCCTTTTAATTGTGGAAAACTGAATGATTTTAGAGGAAGCGGTTTAGTTTAATATACTTTTATGTATGTGTTAGTTCAGTTCTATTTACATTTGAAACTTTTATACAAAGTTTTATTATAACAGTTTTAAATTATTAAAAAAGCGTTTCATATATTTACTTGATAAATGAATTCGGAGTAAACGATTTCATTTCATACACTTGAATAAAATTATGTGTGTGTGTGTAATATATATATGGCCTGCAGGTTTTTAATTTTTTATTCTAAGCAATAAAGGGTATGCCTATGTTTGTTTTTATCACTGTGCTTTTACAATGCACAATTTATGGGAATGTTCTTTGTTATGATATGTGCTATCAACTAGGCCAATATATACCATTATTATTTTATTTTTATTAACAAACACAGGTCAGGACAAGTAACACGTTTGTTGTTTTATTCCTGTTATTAAAATAAAACAAGCGATAATATAAACAATATTACACAGAATAACCTGAAATCAAAGTTTGTTTTGTTAAAATAAACTCAGTAAAATATCAGATTACAGTGACTTAAAATTGTTGCTTAATTGTCTGTGTTTTGTTAAGTTTCCCCGATTTACTATAAGGCTATATACAATTTTCTTTGTTTGCAAACCGTACAGTTTTGCTAAGCATTTTATTTATTTTATTTTTTTTGGGGGGGGGGTTCAAATACTATATTTTTTATCTATGAATAAAGAACTATAGTGCAGCGGTTTTTCACTCACATGGGCAAATTTTAGCAAATTTAAAAGAACAAATTCGCCCCAGATTACAATCCTTTTGAACTACTGAAATTGCAATTTCAAAACAATTACGCATTATTTGTTCCCTTTTTATGCTTCTTCACATAAGAAGAAAAAATGCAGTATGCACCCACAGGAGTCATCTCATGCTAGACATGCTGATTTGATCAAATAAACACAGTAAAATATCAGATAAACCATTGAAAACACAGACATAGCAACAATTCTAATATAAGTCAGACTTAGAATTGTTGCTTTGGCTGTGTTTTGTAAAGTTTCCCTGATTAATTTACTGTTACACACTTTTCTTTGTTTGCAACCCCTGTTTCAGTTCCGCTTAGCTTTTTTTTTCTGTTAAATACTATATTTTCTAGACTTCAAAATAAATAAAAACCAACTATACAGCGTCTTTCACTTCATGGGCAAATTTAATTCAACCCAAGATTGCAATCTTTTCGAACCACTGAAATTGCCATTTCCAAATAAATTATACACTTCTTGGCCTTTTTCTGTTTCAAAGTTAAGCAAAAACAAGTTCACAGAAAAAAACAATATGCACTGCCCACGTTCATCAGCTCATGCTAGACAGGCCCTTTGGTTGTTATGGCGAACGCTTTCTTGCTGGTCAGGGTACCATACACGCGAAATTACAATGCCGATATCTCAATCGATGATGTCATCGTTAGCCAATCCGCGTGTAGGAAAACCATGTTGTCTAGTGGTGAGTTTTGGTGGTTTTTTTTCGTAATGTGACATTTGGATTAACGGTGGAAATCGCTGTATCCTGACTGGACTAGAAACGATCCGGTCTCGGTTTAAACATTTCCAGGTAGAATATGAAATAATCTATCCATACATACTAATTGGGGACTGTTGTTGTACCCTAGTTACGCCGCGACGGCGCGCCGCTGTCTAAAACACTGATCGGTCGATGCAATAGGCCGATCGGTGTGTTTATCAGAGTTTGTGTCTTTTCGGTGTTCCATACCTACCGGCTTTCCTACCTGCCGCATGCGATGAGTCAATCGTAAAATTCAGTGTGAATGAAGCGGCGCGCACAGTCGATCGCGTGGGACAACGTGAATGGTCAACATAATTCCAACTGCATACAATACCCCCCCCCCCCAACCTCTTTTTGTGTTGGATGCCCGCAACTTGCTTGTAATCCAACCAAGGACGCGTCACTTTTTGTTCAATACACACACAAAACAACAGGTTAATACGTTGCTCTTGTTCACAGCGTCTATGCAGTTGGTTGTTGCCGAATCGTGCCGCACTGGGCCGCCCGGGGGCCGGGGCACACTGCGCCAACAGCCTTAAAGAAACAAACATACACATACAGCACTGAACACTGCATCACTGTTGCGATCAGCTAGTAGACCGTTACGTGTAGTATACGTTCACTAGACTACAGGCTTTGACTCCCTAGGCCTCTATTAACATTTCATCTGATTGATTCATTCACAAAAAGACATTATTGTGACCGCGACTCCGCCTCCGCTTGTAATTGTCTCTGCAGGGAAATACATTGGGTGCGTTCGTTTAGCTTCCCTGGGTCGACCCCGGTGTGTGGCAGGTTTTAATTCCAGGACGAACGTGGGTGATTATCTGCACACGTTTGTCCTGGAAAAAGAAAACGCCACACACCGGGGTCGACCCTGGGAAGCTAAACGAACGCACCCAGTGTGACCGCGACTCCGCCTGCCTCCGCAAGAAAAAAGGTACTTCGGGGGTGCGGGGTATTCTGCAAATTGTGCCGAGACGTAAACCATTTTTAATGAGTTAAATGAACACGAGCACCCCCTTCGTGAAAACTGTGCAGAGGTGTGTGTATTAACTGTAATGACGTGTACAAACTCGACGTGAATTTTTTTTACAAGTAGGGCGTATAAGACCCCGACATCATGGAGCAATACAAACTACAGGATGCGGTGTACTGGGTACCGGCATAGAGCTATATATATTGACTAGAGCGCTAACACCCCGTTATACACGCACTAAGGTTTTGAAGCCGTGTGGGCGCATCCATGTTTATGTACAAACCAAAACAAAAGCTTGAAATTTTGTACGGCAATTGTACGGCTATTTGCATGATCGTGCGTCTGTTCTTTTTTATGTACCATCGAAGCAAAAGATGCAGTGAATGTGAACGTACAATCTGCTGATCGGCGCACAAACTGCGAGCGTCATGTGCGTCATGATTAAAAGGCGCGTTTACCTTTTTTTAGTACGGCGACCAAGTCCAAGTTACGGTTTTCGTAGCGCGGACGTACGCGAGTGGACAGTTGCGTACGTATACGCACACGCCGAATGTAAAATAATCGCGGCAATGTGTGTTCTCTTAAAATTCCGAATTCACGCAACACACCAAACATGTTTGCGCCCAGGGTGGCTTCAAAACGCAGAGCAAGTTAGCGCTCTAGTGGTTACCGGACACTTCGGCACCTTGCAAACTCGGCACCGGCAAACTCGGCACCTTGCAAACTCGGCACACACAAACTCGGCACATGTACAAATACGTAGGCCTAAAAAAAAAAATTAAGTTCAGTCCCACCATAGCTTGATCCTGTTATAAAGTTAGAAGTAATAACATAACAAATATTATTGGAATATAATTATCGTAACGTACCAGAAAACAGAAGCGACGTTATATAGCACGGGGCGGACACGCCATGAGCTACCACACGCACTGAACTGTCGCGGAACCGTCGGGAAATTAGTCCCCCGATCACGGCCGGCCGGCGCCTTTCGGCAAATCATGCAAACAATCCATCGAAACTATTAACCAAACTGAACAAACCCTTATTCAACTTATTCAAAGCCGAAAACATAAAAATGGCGCCGCACTTTCACCAACATGGACGCAATTTCAGCCTAAAAACATTAATTTTAAAAACTTGTTGACTGTATGAACAAAAACTTGTTGACTGTATGAACACGGTGCGGGCGCCACGGTCAATTTCCTGATGGGGGCCCAATTTTCTCGAGAGTCGGGGAATTCTTATCAACTCCCATATAACTAGTGATTTAAAGCTACTATAACTATCAAACAATTTGTGTGTGTGTAAGTACACGTATCCTCCTCTTACCAGTTTCCACGGTATTATGCCTTTTTCTTTGAATTGGGAAAAAAATGATGATGCGATATATCTACTGATGCCCTAATTATCTTCATTTGTTTATATTAAGTATGCAAACATAAATTAAAACTTGATGGACATTGAAATTTTCACACCACACACCGATCTTCAATGACTTCAACTGGTCCCATATGTTTTGAGTTTTTCCTGTTTTCACGGCAAACGAGAAAGTATTCCCGGTGAAGCCATACATGGAAGAAACATGTGCAGTGACTACAAGTGTTCTTTGAGACTCTGTGTATCACTATATAGCCAGCAGTTGTCTTCATTTTATTCAACATATTTTTTTATTAAATCTTAAAAATGACCATGGTAACTTGCAAAAAAAAAAAATAATAATAATAATAAATGTAACTCTCTGTGTCATAAACTCAGTGTATTTTTCAATCAAACAGAAACAGAAACAAAATGCATTCACATACAGACAAAAGACAAGGCTCTGTCAAAAGCGAAACCACGTTCTTTGTTATTTTTTAATTAATTAATTTGATTGCCAACAACATGTTTATAAACAACAACAACCATTTGAAATGAAAAGATGTTTATTAATGGAAAGTTGAAGTTCATGATCAAACATTTTAAATAAAATGCTGTACAAATGAAGAGCGCCCTCCTGTCTTCAGTGATTAGCATCCCTCTTTTAACATGTTAAACTGCAGTTTTCATGCATGACCATTTTGTTGTCCTCAGAACTTTACATTTTAAACTTTTAAAAAAGGGTCTAAGTTTCATAGTACTGAGTACAAACTACTAATCTATCTACTGAACTTTTTGTGTGTATTTCTGATGTTTAATTAATATAGGCCTACTCATTTTATACTTGTAATCCATTTGTGCGTTGTACTTGTAGTCCTTACATAGTTTTGTTCTTTATTTTGTACCATTTTCAGAAGCCAGCAGTGGGTTCAGAACACCCGGCGTAAGGACCTGCAGGGGAGAACTCCATGGTACCTTTACAATAATTGCAGGATATGCTCCGAGCATTTCGAGACCAATCAATTTGTCAATGCAGAAAAAAGGAGGTTGAAATGGGATGCCATCCCAACAGTTTTCAATGTGCCAAATCCCCCCAAATCAGTCCATCCAACAAGAAGGCCTTTGAAAAGGAAGGGCATAACAGCACATGTTGTTGACATTCCACGAAAGCGCTTGAAAGGTATACAAAAGTTCTGACTGTTGATATTCTCTCATTCTCACTCATTTAGGCCTGCTTTTATCTTATCAAAAGCCTTTATTTAAAAGTCATCATTATTTTGGGGTATGTGAGATTAAAAATTGAAATGTACCCCATAATAAAGTTAGTATTTTTTTGAAGCTTTGTACTGTGTGGAGAAAGTAGAAGGAACTATAAATAAAAAGGAAACTTGCAGGTACATGAACAACAATGTGCAAATCTCTTTAGTGTGAATGTTGGTTTGGTCTCGAAATTTCTAACGGTATACTCTGCTCATCTCTGAAGACGAGCATAGTTTGTACACTGTTCGAAACACCAAGACCAAACCGACTCTTTTCAGAGCCAACACTCACCCATCTCAGATTTACACATGGTTGTTCCCGCAAGTTTACTATTCATTTATACTTCCTTAATAATATAATTGTTCTTCCTGGTATTAGAAACACAGCTTTTGCTTTGTTGCAACAGCAAGACATAATTTAGACTCGACAGATTTTTGAGCTCAAAAGACCTTAGCTCTCATTGTTAGCGTTAGAGAGCTCTCAGTAAAGCTAAACATCAGTTTGTCTTGTGTGCTCAAAAATCTGTCAATTGAATAGTTCTGTCAGATAAAACAAGAAAGGACAGACACTGTTCTTTATTCCTGTTCTGTACACATTTTGTTACTGATTGTATAGTTTTTACATTGCAGATTGTACATGAGAGTGAGTGATCATATTATACTCTTACGCGCTTTTTAGCCAACCAGTACCCGTTGCCCTGTGTAGTTGCAAGTCTAAAAGTGAATAAAAGGCAAGCTGCGAGGGCGTATTGTTGCTCTGGCCTAATTTCAAGGCTCTGCTTACTATAAGAAAGAATCAGCGCTTACAGAAGCAGGGAATTACGGCGCTTATGTCAAGCGTATTTCACAGGTTAGCAGGACATTTTTACTCCACGGTACCTAGACAGAAACCTAGCACTTGCACAGTAAGCACAGAATTTGACGGTAAGCAGAGCCATGAAATTAGGCCCGGTTCATTTTGGGCATGGAACTCTTTTGGGAGATGAGCTGAGTTGCAGATAGTCAGAGCTGAGCAAAGTTGCAGAGCAGCTAGCCCACTGGTGGTGGTTGCTGATTCGTTAGCTAGCTGAATGAGCAAAGACAGAATAGATTCAAGATATCCAGTGACACACACAGCAGGCTACAGCTAGCAGAGCACACAATAAATCAAACTGTATGCTACTTACCAGAGCAGCGCAGACTTCCCATCCCCTACACATTTCCACAATTCATAAGATGCACAGTATACAAATTGAATCACTCAATCTAATATTACATACCAAGTGTACTAATTGTGAATATTGATGGTTGAAGTTTGCATGAATAAATAACCACAATTCTTCTGTTGAAATTTAATAAAACGTTTCAAAGACTGATTTATATTGCTGTTTTAGTTGTCAGAGAATAAGTAGACTGGCTCCTTGATCTTCCCCAAACTCTCCTTTATTGACTCCAAGATCATCATGACCTATCTGCCAACTGTTCAGACTTGATTGGAATTGCCAGGTTTTTGAGATTACAGATACAGGCTGCAAAAAATCAGAACATTCCTACTTCTGAAAAGAAACCACAGTGAACAATTTCTGGCAAAAGAGTGTTCCATTTGTTTGTGACAGCAGAGATTTTCTTACAGAGATTTGGGCACATCGTATTGGTGTACATAATTGATGGATGTAATAAGCTTTACTGCATAACTTTTTGTGTCGCTATCTGAGAACTTGAAAAACTGGTGTTCCTATTTTTGAGGTTTCACGGTTGGCAGGTATGGATTATGCCTCTTGTAGTTTCCATATTTATATCATCAGCCTCTGTGGGTGAATGCTCTCCCATAGACAACACCCCATCCACCCCTCACTCGAAACACCAAGTCCACCCTCCCCCAAAACACTAAGCCCACCACAACCCTCCCCTCTACTCCCATCAGCGATGAAACATTGGCATTGACAATCCTGTTCCTAATCAACGGATGCAGATCAACTACTGTACTTCTGGGTCCCCTCTATCCCTCTGCCTTAATCAACCCAGACATCATAGCAGAGACATCATCAAGTGCAGAGAAAACACAACTTGAAGCCCCACTCTCTATTGACGTCTCCAGGCATCATTCAACATAATGCTGGCCAAGGGTGTATTTACTGGTAACCTCTCCCCTCAAATATTCATTCATTTTAACTATTGTATTTTTAAGGTAGATGTCTCTTAGATGTATTTGTAATATTCATTCATTTTAACTATTGTATTTTGCAGGTAGTTGTCTCTTAGATGTTTTTTTTTAAATATTCATTCATTAGGTGTTCGGGCCAACAGCCCGGAACACCTCTTATTATAATTGTATTTTGCAGATAGCTGTCTCTTAGATGTATTTTTAACATCCATTCATCTTAATTTTATTTTTAAGGTAGATGTCTCTTAGATGTATTTGTAATACTCATTCATTTTAATTATTGTATTTTGCAGGTGTCTCTTAGATGCATTTTTATCATCCATTCATTTTAATTGTATTTTGCAGGTAGTTGTCTCTAAGATGTATTTGTATCATTCATTCATTTTAACTATTGTATTTTGCAGGTAGTTGTCTCTTAGATGCATTTTTAAAACTTTGTGTCTAGTACTTGTAGGCCTACTTAAACAGGCTTAGAGTTTTTTGTTTTTAGTTTTGACATACTTGTTTCTCATATTTTGTCTTTCTTTTGGTCTTTTATGTGTTAGAAGGCCTCCAAAAATCTTTTTACAGTCAAGAAAAATTAAATAATTTATTTAAAATTATCTTCCTTTTTACGTAGTTTCTCCTGATGTGCACAGTCCACACGTTGACCACAGCTACTGCAAACAAGCAGATGATATCGCTCCACCTAAGCTACATGAGAATTCACACGAAAGCAGAGAGAGGGTACGGACCACCAGGCTGAAAAAGAAAGTGCAGCATCTTCAGACAGTGATAAGCAACATGACGTCTGGTGCACAAACCGTCAAGCAGGTCATCGATGGAGCAACCAAGTACCTGAATGAGCCAGTGTTGTCATTCTTTGCATCACAGCTCCGAAATTCATCTAGACGCACTAAGGCTAGGGGTAGGCGATGGTCATATACTGATAAAGTCATTGCATTGTCTCTCTATCACCAAGGTCCTCGTGCCTATCAACATAGCTCTAGAATATTTACCTTGCCTTCAGTTTCATCTCTTCGAAAGTGGCTACAGAGTATAAAAGTCCATCCTGGCTTCAATGAAAACATCTTTGAGGTTATGAAGCACAAAGTCTCCTCGATGAAAGAGCGAGACAAATACTGTGTAGTCACTTTCGATGAGATGAGCATCCGTGCTGGTCTAACATATGATATAAGCAATGACAGGGTTGAAGGTTTTGAGGATTTTGGTGAAGTTGGCAGAACCAACAATGTAGCTAATCATGCACTAGTTTTACTTGTTAGGGGCATGCTTTCCCATTGGAAGCAACCTGTTGGATACTTCCTTTCAAAGGATGCTTCATCAGCTGACACACAGGATAAACTGTTGAAGTCTTGTTTGGCCAAATTGAAGGAAATTGGTTTGTACCCAAAGTTAGTTGTTTGTGATCAAGGATCAAACAACGTCAAAACCTTCAGACTGTTGGGCGTTTCAACAGAGAAGCCATTTTTCATGTCAGATGGCGAGAAGGTATTTTGCATGTATGACCCACCTCACCTTCTAAAAAACACACGATCGAACATGTTAAAGTATGAAGTAAGATTTGATGCTACAGATGGGAAACAAAAACATGCTAAATGGTCCTATCTTCAACAGTTCTTTGAATACGATTCCGCCCTACCAATTCGTATGGCTCCAAAGTTGACAAGGGGGCATTTTGAGTTAACTAGCTTCAGTAAAATGAGGGTGAAAACAGCAGCCCAAGTTCTGAGTCACACTGTTGCTGCAGGCATCTACACTTACACATCAGTGGGGAAAATGCCTGCTGAAGCTGCTTACACAGCAGAGTTTGTACAAAGGATTGATAAGCTCTTTGATTCTTTCAACTGCACAAGTTTTAAGGAGAGGTCGTTCACACGCCGTACTAAAGTTGGTCTAAGTCCACTTAGACCGGTTCGGGTTCAACTTTTGTGCGTGTGAACGCAAATAAAGTTAGACCGGATCGGGTTTAAACCCCAAAACTTAAACCGTCCAGCGAGGCGGTCTAAGTCTAAACCGGTTCGGGTTTATCTTTTAACACTGCGTGTGGACAGAATGACATCCGGTTTTAACTCACAACGGACGACCCATTGTGTGGTTCAATGCACACGCCCGGGACCCGGAGTGCTTCTGGTGCTTCGGTTTCTGTTGCCTCTGATGCTGAAAAGCACCGAGTATTTATATTACTTTCTTGCCGCTTACCGAGTTGGCGAAACCCTCTCGATCGGTGTATGCAGTTTAACACAGGCCCACGCCCGAGATTTATTAAATTCTGAAACAAAATGTTATTTTCCAAGCTTTTTTTGTTGAGTGTCCTACAATAAATTGAAACTGTTTTCCATGCGTATACTACGAGCGCAGCGAAGAAGCATATTTTGTAATGCTTCTCACATGTACAGCGCTGCCATCCCATAGTGATCACTCTCTGATAACCCATAGTTACCATCACCGATCCCGTGGATGTGCCTTTCTATTGCCGTCACCGTTACTAGCGTGCTGTACTTTCAATCTAGGAGAATGAACTGCAGTGGGCGCGAGGCTGTGTGTTGGGGAAATTCCCTACGCCAGCAATATCACCACGTTGTTGGGAAGTTGGGAAAATACTGCAAAGTACATGTATTTACGTAACTTGCACGTGTGTAGTTGTGTTTATGAACGAATCGGAATAAAAATCGCGGCACCAGCTTTTGAGAGATCGCAACTTCCAGTCGATTGAAGTACAAACTAAAAGTATTTATTAAATTGGAAACAGTGGTATAAAACAAAACACAAAAATGAAACGTGTTCTGTTTCATGGAATATGGACAACATTTTGGTGAGTTTTCTCGGCGGTTTGTATCAGTATTTTGTTTGTTTAAAAAAATAATTTCGAGTCGTGTTCATGTTTGTTTTAAGTGCCCATATCCTCCCAACGGTAAAACTGTTACCGCGTTCGATTGAGCCATTTGTATCCAATAATTATGCCCTGTCTGATCATCCAGGGCATGGGGATCTCGGCATACTCGGTGCGTGAATCTGATGAATAAAACCGGATGTTAGAGCAACGGGGTCGCGTCTACTTTGACCTCTTAAAACCGAAGATAAACCGGATCGGGTTTAACTCTGTGCTGTCTGAACGCAATGGGTTTTTATTTTTACGACCACCCCCCGCTGCTCGTAAAAGTTAGACCGGTTCGGGTCTAAGTTAGTACGCTGTCTGAACATACCCGGAGAAGAAGAAAATTCAAAGACCCCTCTCTAAGAATTCTGAGCACCTTCAATTTTACAATGAGTGCATTCCATGGCTCAAGAGTATTCATTATGTAGGGTCTAGAAACATACTGTGCATCAAGGGTTGGCTTTTGGGCATAGCCTGTGTGACTCAACTGTGGGAAGAAATGAAATCCAAAAGTGAAGTAAAATTTCTTCTCACAGGAAGGTTCAACCAGGATGTTGTGGAAAATACCTTTTCCACAATCAGGCGTAAGGGTGGTTTTAGGGACAACCCTTCAGCCTCTGAGTTCAGATACGCTTTGAGAATGGTCATGGTGGCTGAACTCATCAAGCCAGCCCTTGGTGCCAATTGTGCACCTGACTCCGATTCACATCTGTTGAGTTTGAAATGCTTAAGTAGTTCAAAGAAAACTAGAACAAAGGGTAAATCAACCAACGTGTCTTGCAACTTTCAGTATGTACCTGTTACTCAAAGTGCCCTGAACATATTTGAGCAGAATACCATTTCTTACATTGCTGGGTACCTATGTAGGAAAGTTATGACAAGGCACGAAATTCAATCTCCTTGCGATACTTGTAGAGCAGCACTTCTGTCTCCTGACACATATCTGACTGAATCATCCCAACTGTTCATTCATAACAAGGCATATAACACAGCACAATCTGACTTCGGTGCACTAAAGCTCCCCACAACTTCTTTTGTTCACTTCTGTGCTCTGTGCGAACGAATATTCAGAGCCGAGTTTGATAGACAAGGCATGACTCGAAACAAGATCAGTAGTGTCATAAAGAATGCCATTTGCAAGCGAAGTGAGTACACAGAGCTTGGGGTGTGTTCTGAAGGTATGCGAGCTCGGATAGTGGCAATCTTTGTAAGTATGCGCATCCAATATGCACTCAAATTCAAAAACAGAGAGCTCAAAGATATGTCTCTAAAGAAAAAAGACAGGAAAGCACAAAAAGTAATGCACAAGTAAAGGCAACGAACACCAAGGTTGAAACTTACAACAACATACTATAAATTCTTAGTTTACCGGTGAAACATGATAATAATTTTGTAACTGATACTAACTACAGGTTCTGTAAAAAATCGTCTCAAGTAAAATTATTTGTTTGATTGAGCTTGTAAAATGCAGTGCAGTGTCAAGGAGAAAGTTTCATTTAAAAGGTCAAATTCAATGCTGTTTTCATTGAATATTATTTTAAAAAATTCTGCGATCAAGCAAAATGAGTCATTTGTCGAGCGTCAACCCAGGTAGACTTTTATTCTTTTTTGATCCATTTGAAAAGAACATAAAATCTTTGCTTTATAAAGACGCTGGACACTATTGGTAATTGTCAAAGACCAGTCTTCTCACTTGCTGTATCTCAACATATACATAACAAACCTTTGAAAATTTGAGCTCAATTGGTCGTCGAAGTTGCTAGATAATAATGAAAGTAAAAACAACCCTGTCACACGAAGTAGTGTGCTTTCAGATGCAAGTTGATTTCAAGACCTCATCTAATTCTGAGGTCTCGAAATCAAATTTGTGGAGAATTACTTTTTTCTCGAAAACTACTCCACTTCAGAGGGAGCCGTTTCTCACAGTGTTTTATACTATCAACCTCTCCCCATTACGCGTTACCAAGTAAAGTTTTATGCTATAAATATTTTGAGTAATTACCAAGTGTCCACTAAAAGCCATGGATGTTGATACCACCTTGTTCAAAAGTTGTGAGTATAAACACCATGACCGGCACGACGAGCAGATTTTTTTATAAACCAGAACTAATATTCATAAATACCCCAGACTTTTTCTTTACTCCTATTGGTGGATAGCGCAGCACGTCGGGGTGTTTAAACAGTTGATAATGAGCAGTGTTTATAACCGGCTCGCTTCCATGTGTCAGGTGCGCAAGATTATCCCGCGGAATGCAATTCATAGCTATTAGTAACAGTGCATAATCTATTTCTAAGCATAGGTGCATAATCTATTTCTATGGATAATGATAAAGAGTATGTTGTTGCAGATTGGTTACAAGAATAAAGTTGTTGAGGATTGTTCATTAAGGATTAAATTGTTGAGGATTGTTCATTAAGGATTAAATTGTTGAGGATTGTTCATTAAGGATTAAATTGTTGAGGATTGTTCATTAAGGATTCAATTGTTGAGGATTGTTCATTAAGGATTCAATTGTTGAGGATTGTTAAAAATAAACTGTTGCGGATTGTTAGATTGGATACAAAATTGTTGCGGATTGATAAAAGATAAATTTTAAGACTTTATTAATTTGTCTAACCAGGTGATAATTTATTTTAAATACGCTGGGTACTCAGTTTCTGTCGGTACTGTACTTGCTGTTTGCTTTGTCCTCCGTCTATTTGTACAAGCGTCTTAATTCACTTTTATTAACATGCACGAGCATTGAGACCTTTTAATATATTTTGTTCATTAGTGGCTTGAGTTTACCACGGACCTCCATGGTTCACTTAAATTTGTCTCTGTCTCAATGCAAGTGCATTTCATTAGGAACCATACTTTGTAATCTCTGCTAATTAATGTGGATCCCACAGAGAGTGTCATATTTGTTTAACCTTATATATTCTTAACTGTAAAGATGTATTCTAAAATAAATGAACCCTAAATCTTGAAAACATCATAATAAATGTGTATTGCACACCTCTGTTAAACCATGGTTAAACACCAAAATACATTTTGTTCTCCTGATGCCTTTATGTTTTGTTATCGATTTATATGTCCTTCATTTTTATCGAGACTCTAGTCTTATCTTAGTCCTTGTTGTGACAACTGACAACAATTTTGTAAATAAAATAGTTGCAGGCAGGCTTGTCATTGTATTATAATTGTTTAAACCATGGATGGAGCTATCAAATCAATAGGATAGTCATCATAGTCATGTAACTGTGAAGTTCCAAAATTTCTTCTAAAAGCATAATATAAAATGCCGATATAAAATGGCGATATTATTATAATCTTGGCAGCCATTAATGGATCCGAGAAGTTGACATTTACCTTAAAAAAACAATCCTCATTTGTACTTCTTGGCCATCTGATGTGAAAAAAGGAGTGAGATCAGATGATCGTAACATGCACTCTTCGCGGTCACCCTTCGCGTTTGTTTACATCAACATCCGGGACACTTCACATGTCTCACCTTGCCAGAATAGACCTTTTCGCAAATACTGGGGCGCGCGCGTAAAGCTTGGAATTAGGTGCATTGTGGTCTAGCTGGTAGCAAAATTTGATTCGTATCTATCCCACAATGCACCTCATTCAACAGTCTGCGCTTGCGCATTGGTATTTGCGATAAGGTCTATGGCGTCCGCTGGCCCCCATGATTATTTCACGTATTTGCACTGCGTCTGCGTTGAGTTATCTATCTTGCGCCGCTAAGCGGCGCTATACGATCTTTGGCCTATACTTATACTAATACTAGCCGCTCGAACTAGCATTCTGCCAGCGGTTCGGCGTTCAAAAGTGCAAGACTAAAAATGGAGTTTCCCACGCTTGGAAACAATTGCTTTGTCAACACGTGTAAGCAACTAGGTGAGGTTTTTTATATAGTCTCGTTTTATTATTACCGTGGGGTCTCGTAAATCCGTGGTACCAGAAAATAACATAACCATGATTTTTATGATAACAATTTAACATGATGATGGTCGGGATATCCTGGATATAACAGTACATCATACGTGTATCGTAGGAGGTCCTGTTTTCGAGGTGTCCCTAAAATCGTGGCAAATCTGCTACCTCTCTGTGCGCGATGTAAACAGTCCCTAAATAAAAATTGTGTGATTTTATTTGCCAAGCAAAGAGTCTCCTCTCCCTTGACCAAAACTTAGAAACACGTAAGGCTCCACTGGATATTTGCACTTGTAATATGCAAAAAGTTTGGTATTTTAGGCATTTCTACAAGGTACAAAAATATGTCATAATGTTGAGGCCATAGGCCTATATAAAAATATTTGCCCACCGAAAAAGTTTCATCAAACACTATTTCAATTCACAAATCATGATGATCAAACCATGTGACTGAATATTTTGCTGAGCATTCTGGAAAAAAAATACAGAGGCTTAAAGAAGCCATGTGCCTTATATCATGTTCTGGAGCCCATTTTCTAATACTTTTGGAGATTTTTTTTTTAACCCTCCGATCAATATTATCATTAATATTAAAATTTGAACGATCAGCTTGTTGATTCAATTATCACTGTTTATTTATACGCTTTATTCTAAATTTTAAGAGAAAAAAAAGGGGGAAAAAATAAATAAAAATCAGATTTGAAAGCCAATGATTATTAACACTTTTTCTAAGTATTTATTTTTGTTATTTTTTGCAAATTACCATGGTAATTTAAAAATTTTCATTAAAAAATATTTTGAATAAAACGAAGACAACTGCTGGCTATAGAGTCATACACAGAGTCTCAAAGAACACTTGTAGTCACTGCAGATGTTTCTTCCATGTATGGCTTCACCGGGAAACCATACTTTCTTGTTTGCTGTGAAAACAGGAAAAACTCAAAATAAATGGGGCCAGTTGAAGTCATCGAAGATCGGTGTGTAGTGTGAACATTTCAATGTCCATCAAGTTTT
Source organism: Asterias amurensis (assembly GCF_032118995.1). Taxonomy (NCBI): domain Eukaryota; kingdom Metazoa; phylum Echinodermata; class Asteroidea; order Forcipulatida; family Asteriidae; genus Asterias; species Asterias amurensis. Next base: position 7,205,170 of record NC_092651.1, read on the forward strand.
AATATATAGGTAATTAGGGCATCGGTTGATATAAGGCATCATTATTTTTTTCCCAATTCTAAGAAAAATGCATAATAGCATGTAAACTGGTAAGGGGAGGACATACAAATATTGACTGCTTCGAGTGCTATGGTTAAAACTATGACTCCCGAGGTGGTCCCCGCAGCGTTCTATTTTCCCGAGGCGAAGGGAAAATAAAACGCTCAGGGGATCACCTCGGGAGTCATAGTTATTTATTGCACGAGTAAAAGCAGTCAATATTTGTTTTATAACACCCCAAACATTTCTAAATACTGTACTATTATTATTAAGTTACAGACCTGAATGCTACAATCCACGGACGACGCGAATACAGATTGCAAAAACGTTTACTGTGCTGCATGTAGTGTCGTGCAAACTGCAATCCGAAATGGTAACAGACTATTAATGATCATCCTCGTTCACGCAACGGACGCCTGGGTACAGCACGCTCTACTCGATCCGTCCGAAGTCTAGCCAAGATTTTATGAATGGAACTATCACCGGCCAATCAACAAAGGCCAATCATCAAATGGCCAATCATCGCATGCGTACACACAAAGGGGCCGTGCTTGTTTGCGGTCCTCTTTGTGGGGATGTGCAGTGACAGGCGGGCGGCACATCAGTCAGTCTTGTATAGTTGCCGCAATGTGGGAGTTGCGTCGTAATTGCGTAGAAATGTATTGAAGTTACACTATTGATCATAATTGAAATGATCTATTATAGGATAGTATTCTTTTTGTAAGCTGGCAGCACCCCCTTTGCGGGACCACATTATTGTTTGTGTTGGATAATTTTTGATGAAAGTTACAACTGAAAAAAAACCAATAACAGTTTTAAAAATTGAAAAAAAAGTTAAAGTTTAAAAAGTTAAATCCTACTTTATTTGTAGGTAAGTGAGATCGTGTTGCAATAAAAATGAACTTCAGACAGTGCGTTGACTATCGTTTCAACATAGGATTCGTCTGCAGAAGCAGTGATAAAGAAACAGTGCGAAGATTTATATCCAAGGAATCCTTTGCCTTCCGTTTTGTTTAAATAGAAAATAGACAAACCAAAACCAAACAGTCCTTTTCAGGGCTACATGTACCACAACACAAACGAGAGTTGTCTATGACTTTTGTTTCTGTTTACAATGTATAAAGGAACGTTTTTTAAACATGTAAACAGCTCCTAAAAAATTCCTTTATAATATAAACGAAATAATAATGGGGACGGCTAAAGTTGTTCCCTCACTTTTATTGTATAGCGGTTGAAACAAAATACGCTACCTTATTGTTTGCGTAATCATAAGGACAGGGGATTCACTTTTATTAAACATCGGAGTAGACGGGAAATAAGGTTGAAATGGGTCTTTCAATAAGGGAATTAAAGAAATGTGGTTGTTTCTCCCTCCCTTTTATTGTAGTCCCACAACGAGGATCCATAACAGATACTGCAACGACGGACGGGCGGACGGACGTAGCGTGTGTGTAGTAATGTATCCTGCAGCGTGCACATTAAGCACATGTACACATGCGAGTTCGTAAAGCTAGCAATCTGTTAATTGCACTGCTCAATCTCGAAGTTGCACAACAGATGTTGGGGGCACCGTATTGAGCGATTTTCGCCGACGGGTTGCGGTACGCCATCATATTTGCGCCACCTGGAAATAAAATTCCCAATGTTACTGGACTCAACAATCAGGGCGGTTTGAAAACGTTTTGTTTGACCCCCGGCGTGGCATAGTTCTTTGCGTACATCCATTCACCATTCTGCTGTTGCGGTGTGCGTGGTTGAGCTGAAGAAACCGCTAGCTGACACGAGTGTAGCCTGGATGTCTGACGTCAGTATATAAAGATCGTGGGATAAATAGACAGAGGACGAGTCTATTTCGCTGAGACACGAGTATAGCTTGAATGTCTGACGTCAGCATGTAGATATCGCTAGGATAAATAGACGGGCACCAGTTTAGTCTAGCCCGAGTTGCGCTGAGAGGAGGAGCTGAGGGCGGTTGACAAACGTTTTACAAAGGAAACACGGAATACAATTGTGGGTGGATTTTCAACAGGATTTTGTCATCACACAGGCAGGTTTTTGTTCTCGTTGAAGAAAAAAAATATTATTATTAGAATAGATTACGAACGATCTTTCTTTTAAAAATGCCGTTTTTTCTCTTAAATATTTATACGTCGGCTTACAAGCCGCCCGGAGAATAAACCGCAGGAGTTCAAAAAAGTGTCAAAATCAACATATAAACCGCGGTTTATAACCCGAAAATTACGGTACTTACCACAGAAAAGTATTGAATTGCAGAAATTGGTTAATGTTGTGGCTGGTGCCTGTCAAAATATTTTGTTTGTAAAGACATTTTTTAAGCAGTATTTTCTGCTAAACATATGAACTGGGCTCTGCGTTTCCTGAAAGATTTTAAAAGCATCTGGGGTTGGGGGGGGGGGGAGGGAAAGGGGATCTTGAAGGATTCGAAAGCGTTCCTTGATGGACTGTGAAAGCTTTTTGAGGGGCTGTACTTGAAAGCATGAAGGACTGTAAGTGTATCTTGGAAGGTAAGCGTATCTTTGGATTGAAAGCGTACCTTTTAAGCGTATTATGAAGGAACATAACCATACCTTGAAACTTAAGCATAGTAAGCTGCGTATCTTGGAACGTAAGCATAGCTTGCTTCGGTATTGAAAGGCTACCTTTTGATAGTATGAAAGCGTAGTTTGAAAAAAAAAACGTATTTAGCGAATCTTTAAACGTTAGCGTAGCTGCGTATCCTTGGAACATAAGCGTAGCTGCGTATCTTGGAATGTAAGTGGATCTTGACTTCGGATTGAAAGCGTACCTTAGTGATAGAATTTTAGTGTAACTTGAAGGAACGTAAGCATTTCTTTGAATGTAAGCGTAGCTGGGTATCTAATTGGAACATAAGCATTTAAGTCTTTGGAACTATAGTGTAATTCTCCTGGAATTTGCGACTTTCGATTGCTTAATCGGAATACCGCTATTCAACTCATGCGATTATTGAACTGTCACGACTACTACAAAAGTAGGCGCAACCTGCTTGGTTCCACTTTTGTCCACCCGGACGACGTCACCATGACGTCATGTATTGCACGTTTTGTGTATGTGCACAAACACAATGGCTCTTCAAATGTCAACATTTTAACGGTCAAAAACTTAATAACTTCAACAAAATTTATCTGTTCGTTTCCTAAATTTGATATTTTGTGTTGACAAATATACTGATTCTAAAAATAATGGTTTTCGTCCATTAAAACCAATCAAGGGACGTCTATCATTAACGAATAAATTAAAATCTTGGCGTCATGGGTACAACGTAGTACTTCTTGATGTAGTCACTAAGCTGGGTGCAGTCACTTTCACGGGGCTGTACACTTTCTCTATGGGTGTTGCAATACAGTGTGGACTTGTTTCAGTTGAGGTCTTACTTTGAGGGGAGTCTATACGACGCTGTCCTGAAGTTGGCATCTTTTTTATTTGTTTTCTAACCGCGTTCTGGGCCCATTACTTTGTACATACTACGACGCTGTCCTGAAGTTGGCATCTTTTTTATTTGTTTTCTAACCGCGTTCTGGGCCCATTACTTTGTACATACTCCATTGGATTTGTACACAACCAATAGGCCTACATTGGATTCCTACGATGGTTCAGGATTTTCGTTAAAACGAATGCACGTTCTAATGTTTTTTTTTGTAAAAGGCATTGGATTGGGGTAAGTTACATACCATCGTGTACCTTATGAAATTTGTTAGTACTAAAAACACAATTTTAAAACTGTGACGTCATCACGTGATAATTTATGGTAATTAGAAGCTTTAATGAGTTTTTCTTTACAGCACTATATCTCAAGAAGTGAACGGCTGATTTCAAAGTTTTTTTTTCAGTAATAGACTCCTTAGGCATGATAGATTTGCATTGGGTAACCGTGACCCCGATTTGACCTCTACTTCCGGGTCAATCGGAAGAGGGACCATATCTCAAGAGTTACACAACTGATTTAATTTTTTTCTTCAGTTATGGACCTCTTAGGCATTAAATTTTGTTGGGGAAAAACCGTGACCCCATTTTGACCTCTTCTTCCGGGTCAACCGGAAGTAGGACCCTTTCTAAAGAACTACACAACCGATTTTCAAACTTTTTTCAGTTATAGACTCCTTAGGCATTAAATGTTAACTTTGAAAACCGTGACCCCATGTTGAACTTTACTTCCGGGTCAACCGGAAGTGGGACCATATCTTAAGAACTGCACAACCGATTGTCAATCTTTTTCAGTGATGACTCCTTAGGCATTAAAAATAAATTTTGAAAAACCATGACCCCAACTTTATCTCTACTTCCTGGTCAACCGGAAGTGGGACCATATCTAAAGAACTATACAACCGATTTTCAAACTTTTTTCAGCTATAGACTCCTGAGGCATTAAAAATAAACTTTGAATAACCGTGGCCCCAAGTTGACCTCTTCTTCCGGGTCAACCTGAAGTGGAACCATATATCTCAAGAACTACACAACCGATTTTCAAACTTTTTTCAGTTTCAGACTCCTTGGTCATTTTAGCACATAATCCAAGCAAAAAACACAGCTTTGTGTTTGTGCACAAACACCTGATGTCTAGTTATTGTTATTATTATTCTTTGTATCCGCCTAAAACCCCATAGCATTTATACACGGGTTTGATTTAAGCCTCATCTTCTAAACCATTAGGTCAAGCAAGTTAAATCATTTATCAAATTGAAGTTTAGAACATTATAAGCTTTCCTCTAAATTTAAAAAATATTAAAATTCTTAATTTATAACCACGTGGTCTTCATTTGAGTATAACTGGATGCGGTCACTTCCATGTTATTCTTAAACATTCTCTACAGTAAATGCAATACAGTATGTACCTATATGAGTTGTGACCTACTTGAGAGGAGTCTACTCATTGTTGTTGCGTGGGTTTTCGTTAAAACGAACGTGCGTAGGGGTCGTCGTCAAAACCCCGAAAGACAACTAATACTACATTTCAACCCTACTTAATAGTTATAGGTGTTAGCAGTTCATATTTAGTGACAATGGTCGCAAAATCATGAAACGAGAACTATTTCACCGGATTATAACCCCCACCCCAATGCTCTGTTGAGGCACACACGTACGGACGCTGAAGACTACATGTATGTAACATTTATAGTGTGTAAAAACCCAGATTGTAATCATCGTGCCCTTATAGCCTAGTGGTCACTGTTCGTGACTACTCATCTGAGGTTTGTGAGTTCGGATCTCCATCCATTCTGAATATTTTTTTATATCCCCCAAAACTGAATAGATATTTCTTTTTGTTATATTTAAGTTTGATTCTTATCTTTATATCGATAGTGTTGCCTTTTCTTTTCTGAAGTGTTAGCCCAACATAACCTGTGTGCATGCATGACGTTTGAAAAACACAGTAAGCGGAAAATGGTGATCTTAAGCGCAGATTTTGGTGGTTAAGAGTTCTGTGAAATCCATGCGTACTTGATCAAACATCAAACCACCGACCAAATACAAGGATTTTATCCTTAAGTAGTTTGTCACATGACTCTAAAAATAGCGTCATGAACTCAAGAAACCAACAAATCAAACAATCCTGAGTCAAATATAAGTTTTTACATTTATTCAACTTTTTAATTTAACTTTTGGGGATAAACATTTCAACCGAATATTTGAGAAGAGATTTGGACAGGAGACCACTCATCTTATATACCACCCTCTATTGACAAGTTACAATGTACATGTAGGATGTGAGGCAGTGCATGGTGAGGTATCAATATTATTATTTGGTTTGCGGGTTTGTATCTACTTGCCAGGTAGTTTGTTAATAGAGAACTGTCTTGCTTTATTCTACTACCGCGGAGTAGATTATTTTGGTATCTTGGTATCGGGAGACTTCTCAGTTCTGAAAAGAACTGTCCTGCTTATTTTAATAAAACTATTACCTGGACGGATGGTATAGAAAAAGGCTGAGACTACTACTTTAGCTTATATACGATCATATTTAACTGTACTACCGCAGAGTCAGCTCTTTGGGTTTGGTCTACTCTTTATTAATTAACCACGTAACCCTCATTTGCATTTCCAAACTTGTCTCAATTATGAACTCCTTGGTCATTTTAACACATAGCCTAATCCAAGCCAAAGAACACGGAACAGCTTTGTGTTTGTTCACAAACACCTGTCTAGGTTTTGTTAGTAACCTTTTAAATCTACGTAGAATTTGACCCCAAAATCCCCAATGATGCAGAATGTGCGCTGTTCAAGCTCTCTAAGTGCATCAGTGACGTTCAACACTGGATGTTAAGCAACAAGCTTCAGCTAAATGAAGAGAAAACTGAATTTTTCATTGCCTCTTCAAGCTGTAACTACAAACACCTTGCCCATCTGTAACTCTTTGTTGAGTGGACTCAAACAATCTGATTTAAGCAAGTTATAACGGATACAAAACACAGCCTCCCGTGTCATCTTCTCCTACCCAAACCATGTCCCCACTTCGCCACTGATCAAACAGCTGCACTGGCCCCCAGTAGAAAGACGAATAATGTTCAAATTGGCCTTAAACATGTTTAAGTGTATGTCCGGTACTTTTCCCACATACATTTTCAACTCATTGAAACCAGGGCTATTAAGAGCACAACTTGTATATTCCTTGAACCACCAGAAAATCAGGAGACAGAGCATTTTTTGTCGCAGGCCCTAAAGTGTGGAATTTCATTCTGAACTCAATCAAAAGTTCTAGCTCTGTTACCATGTTCATAAAAGGTCTCTATAAACATTCCTTTTCAATCGGTAAATCTTGCCTTGCTTGGCCTGTGTAGGTGTTCAGCGAGGCAAGATTTACAGGTCATTGCGATGATGTCGTGCCAACTCTAATGGTGGTCCAGAACAAGGTGCCTCAAGATCTTTTCAAATATAAACACTATTTTTGAAACAAAATACAAGTTGGTGTATATTTGTAATGGAATAAAAAACCTGTGCACTCAATGTTTCAATCAAGTGACATTTTTGCAAATATAACCTCCCTGGCCAAAGACATGTGATATTAAAATTTGGGATGTGGCACTTCAGCATGAAGTGTTTTCTTTTTTTGTAGATTGAGCGATTTGTTTCGAGAAATTTAGCAAAAGCAAAGCATTTCTAAGGCCTGTTTGTGTGGATCATTATATTCTACATTTTAAAGGCACAGGACAATATTGATAATATCTCAAAATAATTGTCAGCATAAAAACTGGTGTCTCACGAGTGACAAGGTCTTAGAGCGGAAGGGGAAATGGTGCGCTCACAGAGATACCAACATACACGATTTGGGCGTAGCAAGTACGATTTCGAGCCGTGACTACGACGCTACGATAATACTCAATAAAACACGCTAAACAAGCCGCCCAATGTAATTTTATTAAATCGTACGATACATGCAAACAACGAATGAACTATTAAGTGGAAATAAAAATTAAGAAAAATATCCAAATAATTGTAACAGAAAAGAAAAAACACTTTTAACTTTAGAACGCAGTGTTGAAGAATAGCGGCGAATTCACTCGAACAATATACGTGTCTCGACGTAATGATTGTTGCGTGCCCTCTGATCCCCCGCTGGCTGGCCGGATGAGTATTTTTACGCTAGTGCATTGCTGCAAGATCGTACCCATTGATCTCTATTACACCATGGGGAATAGTGCACACGTGCGTGGGGAATGAGGTTGTGTGTGAGCTAACGTGTCACAGTAACCTCATTCCTCATGTATCCACTATTATTGTGCCCACGCTGTCTGTACATGTACTTCATCGAAGCTTGGCACAAAAAGTAAGAAATAATGGCGACAAAAAAGGAGACCTTCTGAACAAAAATACCTTCAACTGAGTGGCCTGTGAGATCTAAGCTAGACAGTTTTCATGTTTTCTTACTAGTAATTGTAGCGTCGATGTCCAGACAATGCCCAAAATACGGACACGTATTTTTTGCAAAAAATCCGGACGTTTTTTTTTTTTTTTTTTTTTTTTCTCTCTCCCAATAGCTTGTTGTTGCATTTCTGACCATTAAAACAAAAACATTTAAGTAAGGCCACCCTTTGTTATGTTTTTTTTTTAAAAACAAAGTCAGAAGATGAGGGATTTTTTTTTTTTTCTTCCCAGATTTTTTTTTCACTGGCCATTATAAACATTTGTAGCTGTTCTGGTGGTGCATACAGAGGTAATTGTTATTTCACGACAATGCCTGAAAATGAGCTAATTAGCATTGTAGAGAGTAATAGAAAGATCGGTTTAGGGAGCCCAGCCCAAGCCACGCTCGCCCTTAACTTTTGGGAGATGCTACTCTTTTTTAAAGTTCAATGTTGGCATCTCTGCGCTCATGTGATGAGACAGGGAGGCCTACCCAGCGCAGCTATAGATGGTCTGCCTACAGGAACAATTCGAGGCAGAGGCCGCCCTAGGCTGCGCTTGATGGCAACGTCACAAAGTGGAGTGGAAGAAGCGTCAAAGACTTGAGAAGAGCATCGGTTGCAAGACACCAGGTAATGGCGGCGACTCCAGGAGTGCACCCCCATTACAATCTGAGGATGAGGCGGCCACGGACGCAAATCTATGCCAAATGATGATGATGACGATGAGATAAATATCAAGCTCATTCTGGCCAAAACAAAAGAAATGTTGTCTGAGCAATAACTCGAAAAGGACTTGGGGTATCAACTCCAAACTTGGTTTGTGGATTAGTCATGGGATCCCCCAGAAGCCTATTGTTTTTTGGACTCACTCAGATATGTAAATATTTAAAAGCTCATTATGGCTAAAACAAAAGAAATGTTGTCTGAGCAATAACTCGAAAGGGAATTGGCGTATTACTTCCAAACTTGGTTTGTGGATTACTTTAGGGATCCCCAAGAAGCCTTTTGTTTTGTGACCCCCTCGGGTAAGTATTAAGGTCATTATGGCTTAAACAACTCGAAAAGGACTTGGTGTAGCAACTTCAATCTCAGCGGGGCATTTGTGTTGTCAACACACCATTCTTGTTTAACTACAAAGTCACAGCGACATGGTTCTGACAGTGGGACATGTTTTCAGTCTAAAAGCTATTAATTCCCAGCTGTAGTTTTGACGCCCCAACTTTAGCCTTCATGTTGAACCAGTCCCAACTGTCATGACTATAGTTAGGGCGATAGTCAAGTTGGGGTGGAACAGCGATGCAAGGGCTGATGCAGCAGTTATGGGTGCACTCGTGAGCTGATGAGGGATAGATTCTTTATTTGATTGTCAGACAACTTGTCCATGGGACGCCTCGACGGTTCAAACAACTCAACGGTTAAGACAACTTGTCTTGGCCATCCATGGGGTTCAGAACCGTGGAGTTGTTTGGATCGTCGAGGTTGTTCGAGTTGTCAAGTTGTTCAAACCATTTAGTTGTTCAAACCGTTGAGTTGTTCGAACCGTTTTCCCATTTGATTAGGTAGTCTTCATTTCAGTCGTCAATACTTCATAAGTTCATATTTCCTAAACAACATAAGCTATTTTGACAATCTATACATCATATGAAAGGGCTTTACGAACTTCACAAAAATGAATATGTTGGTGACTTTTTCTTGACCTTTTAAACTGTCTGAACCGGAAGTGACTGAACAATACTTTGAAAAGACGTTATTTATTGACCCTTACGTGTAGGTTTAAATGTAAACCTTTTGATCAAATAATACAAGTCTGGCAAAGGTCTGATTTAAAAAAATAATACCGATCAGAGTCACCAAAAATAACAAATCCGAACACCTAGAGTTTAACTTACAAACTCTGAATTTCTAGTTTTTCTTTTTAGGTGTTCAGGGCAACGGCCCGGAACACCAATTATTTTTGTTCGTTTTTGTTTTCATTTTTTTTCTTCATACTTCTTCTTCTTCTCAGCGTCCCTTGTCCCTTTACAAAAACAACTTTCCCAAACTCGTATGAATTTGAAATTTCGCACGTATATAGATATTCACTAGGAGAGGAAAAATATATAAGTTACGTCATGAAGGCGTCATCCATTCTTGAGTTATGAAAATTCAAAGTTTATTATTTCAAAAAATCATTCTTTTGATCCACACGATGGATTCTTACAATCGATACATCTTCGGAAAGGTCATCAAAAACTCTGTAAACGCCTCACAGACATGACCCCATTTTGACCTTGTCTTCCGTTTCAAAATTGAGGTTGAAAAATTCCACCATTGGTCGTGCGCCAAAAGATTTTACGCATAAAACACGTGTTGAGTCACGCTCCAGTGCTCACCCATAGAGCGCGATGCTGCGCGTATAATTAATCTTCGATCAAGGCGTGTTCAACATACAGTTCCCTTACGGTTAGTCTATTCTGAAGTCGTTAATATTTCATAAGTTCATATTATTTCTGCAACCACACAAGCTATTGTGACAATCTGTACATCATATCAAAGGGATTTTCATACTTACCAAAAATTGATACATGGTGACCTGCTCGTGACCTTTTGACCTGTCTAAACTGGAAGTACCTTATAATACTTAATATACTTATATGATTATGATTATTTAATGGGTTAAGGTTGTACACCTTTTGATGCTTTACCATTACATAATACAACTCTGGCAAAGGTCTGGTTTAAAAAAAATAATACCAATTACGTCACCAAATGTAAGAGCGCCCTCTATCGGCAGAATATACTCATCTCAAAATACACTTCTACTATATGTCTGTGGCAGAGTTTATGATAATTGTTTCAAAATTGGTATACATAATCTCCTCCATAATAGCAACTTATCTGTGGCGTCGCAGCTTGATGACGTCATCATGTGTCATGTGGTATTGCTTTAAAGGTGCACTTTTCAAAGGTATGAAATATTTATTTTGGAAAATAAAACACTGAAACTTTACACAATAAGTACATGAACGGCCACTTTAAACTGCAAAACAAAATCAAATAAAAACACTATGCCAACAGCATTTCAGTAACACTCATTACCGAGTTGTCATTATGATGACAGCCATCGTTTGGACAGTCATGATTATCTACAGTTAGGACAGTCCCAATGACTGTCCCAACTGTACTAATGACTGTTCACACTGTACTATTAGCTAATGACTTCTGTTTGACTTTAACATAGCAGGCATTGACGTAGTTCAACAGAGAATCAACCAATTTACCAAAGACTTTCTGCTCGATAACCCAAGTAACAACTCGGTTGGAACAAACTGACACAAAATATGTGACGACGGTCTTTCTCAAAATATAGGCCAATCTCCACTGCATCTGTTGTAAGATCATGAAGCATATTGCCAAGCACCTAAATCAAAATAACATCCTCATTGATTCCTAGCATGGCTTTAGATAAAAGTTATCAACATCTACACAGCTAATTACCATGATTACAGCAACGCAAGACTGGGCTTACTCTCTTCACAATCATGGGCAAACTGATGTAATCGCAAGGCCTTTGATAAAGTACCACACCATCATCTCTCTTCAAAACTCCAATTCTTTGGCATCAAGGGACACACAGTAACATGGATATAATAATTAGGGAATAACAGTGCGAGTACCCGGTCTTCACTGCGTGGTAATGAACGGGTTGGTGGCTGGCGCTGTTAACGGACCCTGTAGCATTCTATTTTCCCTTGGCTTTGCCTCGGGAAAATAGAACGCTCCGGGGATCACCTCGGGAGTCATAGTTTTAGCCATAGCACTCGAAGCAGTCAATATTTGTATACTATAAGCTAATGACTGTTCAAACTGCACTATAAGCTAATGACTGTCCCAACTGTACTATTAGCTAATGACTGTCCCAACTGTACTATAAGCTAATGACAGTTCAAACTGTACTAATAAGCTAATGACTGTCCCAACTGTACTAATGACTGTTCAAACTGTACTATAAGCTAATGACAGTTCAAACTGTACTAATAAGCTAATGACTGTCCCAACTGTACTAATGACTGTTCAAACTGTACTATAAGCTAATGACTGTTTAAACTGTACTATTAGCTAATAAATGACTGTCCCAGCATTAGCTGCTAATGACTGTCCCAACTGTATATGATATACCGGTATAGCATACTGATCAAAACGTTGAGTTGAAACCAATGGTCCTTTTCAGAACCAGCCCCAACTCATTTAGAGATGGTCATTACATGATGATACTGCAAACCCTTCCATAACTGTATGATATATAGGCCAAGTTTATTTGATGATATAAATTATATTCATAAATACCTGCTGACCTGGGACTGTTTCTTAATTTTGATTGGTTGAGAGGACATTACGTGGGGGTGTTTAAACAGATGATATAACCACAGCCAGAAGTGTTTAAACACAGCTATCCTGTATGTGGCCCCTGATTCAGCATAAGGAGTATACAACTTGGATTTCTGACAGTATTACCTCGTTCATCACTTTGTATTTAAACCAAGCAAGCTGAATTTATCACCGAAAGTTTAAGGGTTCTGAGGCTTAGTGAAATTTAGGGTAGTGTTATTCTTCACCTTTATGTATACAAGACGTACATGTAGGCCCCTATTAAAACCCTTTAAGGGCAGGTAAAAGGCACCAGATGGCACCTTCAAAACGTCATGCAACTAACTACATGTACAGTACATATATGTTTTTATGTATACAGAGTTGTCAAAATCTATCTTCAAGCTTTTGTTGTAAATGGTGTTATAGTCGTTACATTAAATTCTCTGAACAATTTGTTGTTAAATCCCTGATTATATTATGAAGTACACAAGTTGACTGAACTGGTTTATTTGATTGTTTTTCTGTAGACTTTCTACCAATGAAGTGCGATGCTTGTTCTGGATTATTTTGGTAAGCTCACTAGTTTTTTAAGAATAAATATGTATACAAAATTTGTGAATTCCCTGCAGATGTACAGGTTTTGTTGAGCCGGTAATGATACATTCTATATAAATTAGAGCATTTGTTGGTTAAAAACAAACACAGTGTACTTTTAGTTAAGGCAGGGCTCAAATTTGTGGGGGCCAATCCACAAGACCACAGGGCTTCACAGGAGTTGCCCTAATTTTATTATCAAGTAGCCAGCTGGACCAGTTGGCTTGAATTCTGAATTTTTTTTACCTGTCCTTCAATTTTGTATTTCAGGTACCCGGTGATAAAACATAGGATTCAAACTGCCTCTATCTACCGGGCAATCTTGGTGGTCTAGTTGGTCAGACAATGCTCTAGAATTGCAAGGGTCATGCAGAGCTGCCAACATGTATGATTTTTCTGTATTCCATATGGAAATCGAACAAGAATACAGGTGTACGAAGTGCGTTCCAAAATCAAATTTTGGGTAATATAATATCCTTTTTCTTGTTCGGATAAATGTAAAAGAACTCACTCGAAAGTGCCGCGAAAGTCTGACCCAAATTAGCTATCATGCTGTACACAATGCACGATCCCACACACGGACAGCAATTTTAATTTACAGGGTGTAGATAGTATCTCTTTACTTTTTTGGTGACAATATTAAAATGAAATAAACTTGGAATGTTAGAGGGCGTTTCAGAGCAATGCGAAAGTCCACATTTTAAAACTTCAATGCAACTTTAACAGTAACTCTGAATACTGAAAATTTTATGGTAACAAGCAAAACACTTGAAATTGTCCATTAAACATAACGTTTGTGATCTGAAACATGAAAAACTAGTTGTCAGTAAATCTTGCAGGTGGGCAGGTTGTACGACCAGACCTGGAGGCAACTGGAGGCTTTTGGCGCTGTCGCTGTGTCTGCTTTGGCATTTGCAGAGCTGAGACTTGCACATATTGTGGAAATAAGGCGCGGGTAGGGTGTTCATAAAAATGAAATGCTTAGCTACTCTTGGTGCAGCTGCTTGCAGTTTGCAAGTGCCATGCATGTCTCGCAGGTGCTAGCGATTTTGCCTCACAGTGGTGCCATTTGGGGTGGTAACCTCATACGAGCGAAGCTCAGCACAGATTTTGGTGACGGTGTCCGGCACCCTTAATTTTCCGGTAGGCTGGTCCAGGATTCGGACCGTCTGTCTAACAAACTTTTGGGGAAGGTCGGGTCCAGCATGGCGATCATGGTTAGCTTTCGTTTTGCCATGGTGTACCACTAAGCAGTCGTTGACAAGCTCAGGCTGTTTAGAGGAACCAAGTGTGGGTTGTTACTTGGCAAGATAGTGTAAATAGGATGTCCAAACAGTATCTCTGCAGGAGATGGAAGATGGGCGTCCATTGGTGTGGCCCGCAGATTCAGTAGGGCATTGGTGATATCTTGACCTGTCTTCTGGCACTTGATCATGACCAATTCGATGGTGTAAACTGTGCGTTCCGCCAACCCATTGGAGTGCGAATAACGCGGTGATGAGGTTGTGTGGGTGACTGATTGACCATTTGCGACACATCTGTTTGTATGCCTGTACAGCAAACTGGGGGCCATTGTCCGAGATGATCTCAGTTGGTACACCAAGGAAGCTGACATTGTCTGCAGTTTCAAGGGCGACTACAGCACTGGAGATGTTGGTCAACTTCTGTGCGACTGGCTACATCAGTGGTAATGTTGATATTGTGGTTTTGGGCTACATGTAGGTCATTTAACGTCAAACAAGTTGGCTCTCCCATGATCTGCCTCGAATATCATGTTGTTTATCGGTGAGAATCTGGTGATGCACTAAGTGGCACATAAGTTGACTATCTACAATATGCTCTAACAGCTCACATCAAGTTGAAGTCGGGGATATTGGTCTATAGTTAGCAGTGTTGGTGTTATCATAGCCTGTTTCCAGTCTGATGGTAGTGACCCAGTGTCGAGAGATTGTTGGATATTGAAGCTAGAATAAGGTGCTCTTTGTTTTGCAGTCATCTTCAGAGCTCTGTTTGGTCATTGACCACGATTGGAGACTTCAATCCAAAAGTTTGAAGACGCCATCGTTATTTTGGACCAATCAGGACTCAGTGTTAAATACCTCAGACAGTTTCGCTAATCCTATTGAAGTGGAGAGCGCGTCACGTGGGGGTGTATAAACCTTTGATAATGACCAGTGTTTATAACCAGCTGGCTTCCGCGTGTCGGGCAATTATCACGCGGAACGCGATTCATAGCTATAGTAACAGCGCGTAATCTAAGCACGCGCGCGTCCTCTAAGCGCGTACACACAACCCACGCAGGGTCGTTGCCGTGCTACACGGCTGCCGACCCTGCCGGCTTTAAACGGCCGTTGAAGAGCTCGTCGCTACCCTTTTATTCCCTTAATTAAGCATGCTATGCATATGGATCACATTCTCAGTGTGCCTTGAAATGGAACAGGGACAAGGGGAAGGTTTTGAAACTGTAATTAAACCTGTAGCTGTAGCATAGGTTTGTTGCGCACAACACAGTGATTAAATTGATAAATAAGGATTAGGCCTATAATTTAAAACCCATATTACTCCTGCCAGATCACTTAGGTCGTTTTCAGATCTCTTCTCAGGGTCCCGGCAGTAAATCTCAAATCTGCTGGCGAAAGAGCTTTCTGCCGGGTAGCACCACAGCTGTGGAGCAGTCTCCCTGTAGACTTAAGAAATGTGAACTCCATAGTCATGAATTTTTAAATCTAGACTTAAAACTTATCTTTTTAATTTTAGACTTTTTAATATTTTTGTACAGATTGATCAATGCATTTCTTGCTGTGAATTGTACATGTACCTTTTGTACTTGTTAATGTTTTTGCCTTGTTTGTTCAGTTTAATCTGTTTTAGCCTTAAGTTGCAAGCAACCTGAGGTAGCCCGTACCCGGTGTGGCGGTCTCAGATGTCCGGCGTGCTAAAAGATCCGGATAACCAAATACGGTAGTATTACGTCATGTGCCATACCTGCACACAGCAAGCGAAAGTAGTCGATTTTAGTGCTGTGCTGAGTCGACGAGTGGATCGTCTACGACAGTATTGTGAAAAACGTAATCACATAATAAAGTATTTGAGGAGGGGAAATTACAAAGAAGGCTCATCTGAAAGCCAGAAGAGAGTTTTGTGTTGCCCGTTGAAAAAACACTTGTACGATAACAAAACAGGTCTCGAAGATTTATTCGCAGCGGTAGCAGAGCACAGGAGACTCACGCCGGCATGCTTCGTCATCCTGGAAAGCTTGGCACGCCGGACATCTGAGACCATGACTACTGCGTGCCGAAATGCCCGTTGACGTCCCCCGGATCTTTAAACACGCCGGACATCTGAGACTGCGACACTGGGATAATTAATTGTTGGAGTGGATGTGAAAGCAGTTGATTTTCCAATGGTCATGAGTTTTGATTTCTTGAAGCTCATGTGTTGCGAGAGTTTTCCTGCAAGCGATCTAATGGCTTCTGTTGTTTCAGTCATCTTGGTAGCAGATTCCTTGAATAAAGCTATGTCGACGGCATAGTCTAAATCAGAAAACCTCACCTCAGGCATGTCAGGGTGTCTTGACTACTGCAATGGGTACTGGCAGGTCTTCCAACTACTCATCTTGCTCCTCTACAAAGAATACAAAATTCCGCTACCAGATTAGTTACCCTGATGAAAGAACGCATAACACCCATAATTCGCTTCCTTCATTGGCTTCGTTCCAATTCACCAACGCATCCACTTCGAAATTCTTCTTCTTGTGTTTAAAGCTGTTCATAATTTAGCTCCTGTTCTCCAAGACCTCATAGCCCTTCGTTCTTCTTCACTTTCATCAGCTACCCGACGCCCTAGCTCTTCTTCAATCGCTCATTTATAGCTTTCCCCGGGACCCCGCACCATGACACGTACGCTATGGCGATCGGGCCTTTTCAGTCATACCTCCAACACTTTGGAACAAACTACCCACCCACATTCAAGCAGCTCACTCATTAAAGAGCTTAGAAACTTCTGTATTTAGCGCTCTATAAATGTTGTAATTATTATTGTTATTATTAATCAATATAATAATCTATAGTACTAGTAGTACAAATAATACGTAAACAAATAATCGGGCAGCAGAGACTCACTTGCGATTCATTTAATTCCTTTTAATAAGATAACATTATCGACTCTTTGACAAAGAATGAATAAAGTGTTATCATTTTTTTCTTTTTTTTTTTAACAGTGGGATGGGTGGTTTTTACTGTGGGGTGGGTTTCAGGGGACATTCTTTGTTGCAGGACAGCTTTGAGCTGGTCACCTGTTCCTCCTCACCACTCACTGGCTTGGTCATGTTGGTATTTTTAGCTATTTTGCTTCTTTGTTTCATATGTATCGATTTGTATTTTATATTTTTATGCCAGTGTTAAGTCTAATAAAATTAAATTAAAACTAAATCCTTACACACACGAAATTGGTAATTAAAAGGCAGGAATATGATATCAAAACTGCCAGAGTTGTCCACTGTGGTTCATTATTTATTTTTCTTGAAACTTAAAAACCTTTGGAATGTTTTGTTTTCCAATTCTGGTGGGAGCCACGCGAAACACCCCATTTTGGAAGAAGTGCTGACTCTCGGATGCATGAAAAAAATTAAACAAATTTATGTGAAAGTTCTGACTAATGTAGTCATCAGAGTTGAAAGAAAATAATATAAAAGAAATCCAGTCTTGTTGATGAGTCGTGTGCTTTTCGGGATGTTCTAAATTATGTTGTTTTTTTTTGCTTGGGGAAAATTAGCATGGACAACATGTCCGTGGACAACCTTGCCAGATGTGGTCTCATTAAATCATACCCCTCGACTGGCTATACTTCCCACTGGTCCGAGGACAGGAACACAAAGAATTTTAATAGGCCAGATTATAATGTACATCTATATAGGCAACTTCTTCAACACTGCCAAAACTGCAGAACATAAACTTAACCTGTCAACTCCTGAACTTCTTCGATAAATTGTATAAGTTTGCTTCTTTTAGTGGTGCTGTACAATGTATCTTTTATCCAATCGTATTACGATGACGGTTATATTATCTCTGCAAAAAGACGTGGTACCCTCTTTCCAGTTTTGGCATCGTCACATTCCTTGTGAACCTGAACTCACATTGTACAATGGCTGATCTACTTGACAATGACATGATGATTAGTATTTTTTTTTTTTAATATTATCATCAATCCGTATTCAGTAATAAAAAAAAAATATTATAGTGACACTGATGTGTATCGCTGCATGTGGTTTTCGGGACAGCTGGAACCAGGGACTATAAGTAGCTCGAACTCTCTTAAGTAGACTTAACACACGTACATGTACATGAAAATAAAACATTATGTGGCTGGCTTGATAGCTCAATATGGGTAAGAGGTTGGTTAGTGGCAATTGGAGTATTATTAACGAGTAGTACATTCACATCATTGTTGCTGTATTAATTAACATGAGCATACAGTGCAATCTTGCGTTAGTTTTTAAATAGAGGAAGTATGTACCCCGTTAAAAATTTAGTTGCTGTTGCGTGCGATCCATTCCATATCCGTTTGACAGTGCATGTACTGTCAAATAGCTGGTCTCGTTCCGAGACCATACAGCCAAATGTTCGAGACCACATTGGTCTGAGACCGATAACAAGACCGAGACCAAACCCCTAAAAAATGGTCTCAAGACGGGTCTCGAGATTAGTCCAACACTGCTCAGTACTTTTCTGAGTTCTGTAAAAACAAAATCAGAGGCATATTACTTGTGTGGGATTCAAACCCATTCTAGAGCAGTTTCATACCAAATAGACCACCGAGATTGCCCGGTAGCTAGAGGCATTTCAAATCCTATGTTTTAGCAGCGGGTACTGCAACTGATTTAAGAGTCTCTGCCTCTAAGAAAGAACAAAATTAGGGAGGGGGGGGGGTAGCGATTCATAGAATCTCAGATCCTATTCTCAAAATTTATAGTGATACATTTACATCATCATATCAAACAAACAAATATGAAATATTAGTTTTCTGTTTTGGTTTTGACGTTAGATCCGTTATCAAAGTTTCCGCTAAAAGCCCTTGTTTAAAAAAAAATTCATTCCCTGTAGGCCTAACCGTAAATAATGTGCGCCTAGCCCATCCCAACAAAAGCTTTAAAAAGAAATTTAAACCCAAGTGATGATAGTACCCTCCCCCCAAAAAAGTAAAAGTAAAATAAAAATAAAATAAATAACTATTGTGTAGGATGATATTTTACATAAATGTGGCGTATGTCACTCAGGATAATAAGTCACCTCAATCCAATAATATCCTACAGCAATACCTGAACACAAATGTGCAGGATCAATTGTTTTTCAGGACTATTTTTCTAGGCCTACATGAACATGTTTATGTACTCATAAGCATTTTACTTTGCTTGTTCTCTACTTGCAGTAAAGACCACATTCAGTATTCGGAGCACCATTGTGATACTGCTTACACTAAGGTACAGTTTTGAAATAAATACAAAATAGATTTCTTATCATCAAACTGCTTACAAAACTGTTTAAAAAATGATTGTATGCAAATGTAATGCGTGTTTGTCACTGACATACTTTTACCTTTTTGGATTTTTACTTCACTTTATTTTTTAAGGCAGTGGACACTATTGGTTATTACTCAAAATAATTATCAGCATAAAACTCACTTGGAAACAAGTAATGGGGAGAGGTTGATAGTAGAAGACATTGTGAGAAACGGCTCCCTCTGAAGTGACGCAGTTTTCGAGAAAGAAGTAATTTTCCACGAATTTGATTTCGGGACCTCAGGTTTAGAATTTGAGGTCTCAAAATCAAGCATCTGAAAGCACAAACTTCGTGTGACAAGGGTGTTTTTTCTTTAAATATTATCTCGCAACTCCGACAACCGATTGAGCTAAAATTTTCACAGGTTTGTTATTTTATGTACATGATAAGATACACTAAGTGAGAACACTGGTCTTTGACAATTACCAATTGTGTCCACTGTCTTTAAACATTATCAAAAACAAAAATGTTGCTCACTCCATATGAGGCTTATGGGCATTTTGCATGATCTCAGTAGCATGACAGGCCGTTTTCATGTACTTCAAAACTTCTTTTGTTCAGATTCTTTAAGCTTTGTATGTTTTTTTTATAGGATATTCAAGTACCTGTCTGTCCTCTGTGCAATAAACCTGTACCTTCTAAAAGAGGTGAACCCCCAGACATTAAAATGTCTCAGCATATTGATAATGACTGCCAATCTGATCCTGCTAAGGAGAAAAGGATTTTTGCAAATAGATGTTCATTGAAAGGTTGTAAACAAAAAGAGGTTAGTGCATTTGATTAATTGTTTGTTGTTGATTTGTTGATATTTACTTTCAGTTTTGTATTGGAAATCACAAATCTGCATTACGAATGTCGTCGTTTGAACAACCTGCGGTTTGTAGGATCTCAAGGATTTTTCTTCGCTTAATCCTGTCACATGCTTTTGACATGTTGATGCCACTTTTGTGAAGTTCCCAATGTTTCTTCAATACCACGGAAGCAAGCATTCGCTGAGCTCAAACAACGTCTGCGCAACTACGTCCTTTTTTGAAACCAGCTTGACATGGTCCGGTGAAGGTGTCGATTTTCTTATAAATCAATTCTTTTCAGCGTTATGATTGATAGTAGTTTGCGGGCTCCGTTTAGGAGGATGATAGGTCGTAGGTGCTCAGGTGGTCCAGGAGTTTTCTTTGGTTTTGGCAAGGCTTTTAGGATTCCTTGCCCAATACTGTCAATTTGGTGATGGTTCTCTAACGCATTGTTGATGAATTCTTAATATTGTTTGAAAAACTGTTTTTCTGCAAATTTCAAGAGTTCGTTGTCAATTTGGTCGGGTCCCCTGGCTCTTCCATTTTTCAATGATTTAACAGCCCTTTCAACTTCATTTTCTGTAATTCTTTGTGTTAGAGGCGATGGATCGCCGACAAAGCTTTCAATAGCTCCCTCGTCGTCTGTGAAATGATCTGCGAACCATTCGGCGATTCTGTGTACTTTTCATCCATCAGTCACAATAAACTGTCCGTTTTTGTCTTTCACACAGACTGGATGGGGTTTGTTCTTAGTTCTTATTTCCCGCACTGTGTTGAACATTCTACGACTCTCGTGTGTGTCAGTTATCTCTTGTATTAGGTGTTCAGCCTTGATGGTTTCTATTTCGGGCTGGCGTTTACAAATTTTATCCCGCAGTGAATTTCTTTCCTTTTTCAGTTTCGATATGTCTCTTCTTCATTTCTGTCTTGGATGTCCATCAGTAGTTTCTTGCGTTGGCTGGATAGAAAAAGAAATTGTTTCGTCGTTTGTGAAATTCGGTTTGGAGTTTTGTGGTCGAAAACCAATTTCACTTACAGCACTGCTTCTTATGCTGCTCATTAGTTTTTCCAGTCTTTGATTTGGTTCTAATCCGCCAGTTATACTTTGGATTTGTTTCGTAAGATTGGTCTTGTATCGGTCTTGAGTTGTTTTGCTACTTAACAACTTTTGGACATCGAAGGGCCGGTGTTTTTTGGCACTTTGTTTACTTGTTAGATGCATGTTCTTTAGGTTGAGATGTGCAACTACTAAGCGATGATCCGAGAACAAAGTGGCTCCGCTGTATGATCGTGAGTCTTCTAAAAGACATTTGGAGCTTTGTCTACAGAGAATGTAGTCAATCTGGGCATAAATGGGTCTTGTTTTTCCAGGAGACTGGTTGTCCCGTATTCTACAACTCCATGTGGTACGGTGTTTACATGGGTGTTGGAAAGCTATGTTGCAGGCAAAGAGTCCATTAGTTGTGATGAATTCCATTAACCGTTCCCCATTTGTGTTCATAGTGCCCATCCTGAATGAGCCAATTGGAGGTGGCACATTAGCATCATGGGCGTAGTCGCAAGATCTGCCCAACTTTGAGTGAAAGTCTGCACAGATGAAAAGTTGAACGCGAGCCAGAACAGTAGCGGCGGTTGCTAAGTTACTGTAGAACTAATCAAGGCGTGTAAGGTCTTCATTCACTCAATGAGTTGTGAGTCCGTAAGCGTTAATGATCCTGAACTTAAGTTCTGCACCGTTTCTTTGCGGAATTTGTAGCTCAATGAAAGCCACCCGATCGCTTTAAATGTAATGCCATTGTGTGATGTACATGTAGTCAGTTAAACGTTTTGCTATAACGAAACCCATGCCTCAATAGGTAGCGGTCTTCTGTTCAAGTAATATTAACTTGTAGCCATGTGTCTCTTCACTGTATTTCTTGATTTTAGTTTCTTGTAGACACACCACGTCTTGTTTGTAGGATTCAGTATCATTTACTAGTTCGGTTTGTTTATATTTCTCTTTGAGTCCACGTACATTCCATGTTGCTAATGTGATCAAGCACGGACGAGATGACGTGGATAGCGTGGGTTCAGTAGCCATTGCAGTAAGATTGAGCACTGGTTGTTTCGCAAGTTTGATTTGTTGTATAATGTATGTTCCTCTCCAGGTCCACAAAAAGTCCACATACATCCTGCGTCGCTGTCGTGAGTAGTAGAAATGCGATAGTGGCCTGGATAGCTCTCTTAGTAGAGGTAGACATATCTAAAGTACGTTGGAGCACTCATAGCCAGGCGTGGTCGTCACTCCACACTCCACACTATTGTCAGTTCTAACCAAACCCCCATTCGAATCGCTAAGTGGGGCCACATTGTTGCACTTGCACATTGTTGCACTTGTCTTTCAAGGAGGCCCTTTGGTGGTAGTTGCTTTTTCTTGCCGACGTAGCGAATTCCACTACCTTTTAGTGTTGGCTGGACACATCCGGGGGGAACCCGGAAGAGTCGGCCTAATACCTTTTTTCTGCCGGGTTCTTGGCTAAGATTCGGTCTAATTCTTTAGAACCCCCAGACATCTTTGTCCCCTACCTTAAAACCTTTTTTGGCGGTCATGGTACGACGACTGCACAAAGTCAATCAGAACTGGCCAAGAACAACTGTTTGTGTCGACGGTTCCACTATTCCGACCGGCGTCTCGCGATACGATCTCAGGCTTGGCTTTTCGTTCGGTGGCGGGCAGGTGGCCTGCGGCCGATGGTCCAGTTCATGCCCTTGAGATGTGAGGGTGTATTCCTCATGGACTTTCTTTAAAGGTGTCCCCCATGAAGGATATCACAAGGGCGACTTCCTGGAAGAACCCTTCCATGTTCTCCGACTGCTACCTGAAGGACGTTCTGCAGGTGGATGGAAGAGCAGGTCAAGCTGTGTTGCAGGCGGCCAGCCAAGCTGTGAAGCCAGAACAAGCTCCACCTCGTCAGGGATCATGCTTATAGGTGATTTTCCCATATAATAGAGTGCTAACAACACTTAAGTTTTGTTCACCCATGGAGACGAAACCTCCATTCATTCGGTCTTGGACCATAATCGGGCCTAGGGTCGGCAAGGCGTTCTCTGAACTTTGGAGCGCGCCTGGGTCCTTTGCCCCCTGAAGACATGCTGTAGCACCGCGTATACCACCGCCTTTCCTCGGTGCAAGTCTATGCAAATTAGTAAACCGACTCTACCAGTAAGTACAGTGAAGTAGACTCCCCCCACAGAAGTGTGGATGGGGTCTACGAACGAGTACTTACCGGTAGAGTATCCCTCCCTCCTTCCCCACATACTCGGTTCTTGGGTGCTTACATTTAGTAGGGCTCTTAGAAAAGAGGACAACTTCGTGGCAAGCATGTCATGGGGCATTGTGGGTAGGATGGTGGAGGGCGCTATTGTGTGTAAAGTCTTAGGGACAGCGTCAAAAGTATTTTATCGGCGGGCCCTTAATATATTTTCCCATCCCAGGTTTATTTCCACTTCCCGATTGTTTTCTTGGTCCCGTTGTAAGTATTTCGCTGTCATGGGTTGTTTCCCCGTTTTTTTCTCTGTTTCCCGTCCCAGGTTTATCCCTCGTCCCAGGTTTATTCCCCGTCTCAGGTTTATTTTCCCGTCCCAGGTTTATTCCCGTCCTAATTGTGTAGGTTTATTTCCCCATCCTAGGTTTGTTCCCCGTCCTAAGTTTATTTCCCCTTGCTGTTTTTTTTTTATCCATTAGCATTTCCCCGTAGTTTATTTCCCCGTCCCCGGTTTTATTCCACTTCCGTCTCGGTCCCGTTATAATTATTTCGCCGTCCTGGGTTTGCCCCCGTTTTTTGTCTCTGTCCCTTAATATTTCCCCGTCTCAGGTTTATTCCCGTCCCAGGTTTATTTCCCCTTCCTGTCTTTTCTCCCTAAGCATTTCCCTGTCCCAGGTTTATTTCCCCGCCCAAGGTTTATTTCCCCGCCCTAGGTTTATTTCCCCGCCCTAGGTTTATTTCCCCGTCCCAGGTTTATTTCCCCGTCCCAGGTTGATTCCAGTCCTAAGTTTATTTCCCCGTCCCAGATTTATTCCCGTCCTAGGTTTATTTCCCGTCCCAGGTTTATTTCCCCATCCAAGGTTTATTTTCTCTTTCCAGGTTTCCCCGTCCCTTCCCCGTCCCAGGTTTATTTCCTACTACCCGTTTTTTTATCCTCTAATATTTCACCATCCCTTTTTATTTTCCCGTCCCATTTTTATTTCTCAGTAATAAGTGTGATCAATGTGGGCAGTCCAAAGCAAAAAATGTTGGCAAAAATGTCGGCTACAAAGCAAAAAATGTCGAAGTGTTGTTATACTTTGTATCAAGTTACAACAAATGTAACATTTTTTGTAAGAACCCTAGTATAGTTACAATTGCGGCACATCTAAGGGGATTTTGTGATTTTTTACCTTTGATGCCAGGAGTTGTTGGCATTGGGGCAATCTGGTGTATTTTGGGTAGATAAATAGAAACAACCCGGGATGGAAAAACAAAAACTGGGAAGGGGAAATAACCCTTGGGTGGGGGGGGGGGGGGCATGGGCGTGGGGATATTAATCAACTGAGAACAAATAAAACATGGGACGGGGAAATATTAAGGGACAGGAAAATATTAATCGACTGACACAAAAAGGGAAGAAGAAATAAACTTGGGACAGGGAAATAAACACAGATGGGAAATATTAAGGGACAGGGAAATAATTAAGGGAATGAAAAAACGAGAAGAGGAAATAAACATGGACGAAGAAATATTAAGGGAATGAAAAAAAAACAGGAAGAAGTAATAAACCTGGGACAGGGAAATATTTATGGACGGGAAAAACAGGAAGAGTAATTAAATAAACCTGGGACGGGGAAATGAACATAGACAGGGGAATATTAAGGGATGGGGAAATACTATGGGGAATGAAAAAAACAGAAAGAGGAAATAAATCTGGGACGGGGAAATAAACATGGACTGGGAATTATTCAGGGACGGGGAAATATTAAGGGAATGAAAAACGGAAAGAGGAAATAAACCTGGGACGGGGAATATTAAGGGACGGGGAAATATTAAGGGACAGGGAAATATTAAGGGAATGAAAAAACGGAAAGAGGAAATAAACCTGGGACAGGGAAATAAACATGGATGGTGAAATATTAAGGGACGGGGAAATATTTAGGGAATGAAAAAACGGTTAGAGGAAATAAACCTGGGACGTGGAAATAAACACGGACGGTGAAATATTAAGGGACGGGCAAATATTAAGGGAATGAAAAAACGGGAAGAGGAAATCAACCTGGGATGGGGAAATAAACATGGACGGTGAAATATTAAGGGACGGGGAAATATTTAGAGAATGAAAAAACGGGAAGAGGAAATAAGCCTGGGACGGGGAAATAAGCCATTGATGGGGAAACATTAAGGGAATGAAAAAAAAAAAACGGGAAGGGAATAAATCTTCCGGGGAAATATAAAGGGAAGGGAAAATATTAAGGGAATGAGAAAAAACAGGATTATTTTTGAGAAAGTCGACACCCCAAGGACTTCGTGTTGAAGTTGGTATCCCGCCACATGATCTACAAGTGAGATGGTGGTTCTTGCATTTTGCCAACTTCCATGCAGAAAAATAACATTAAACAACTTGTAGTTAGTCTTTTAAACACAACTGCAATTGTAGGAGATATCATTTTAGTTTACATAAACCCCGAAATTGCTGTCGCTCACATTGTTCAAACAATCATGTACTGCACACCATAGGTCTGGAGAGCCATACTGCCCAGTACATTGTAGGGGAGAGAACCAGACACACAAACGGAAACTAAAAAACAAATGCACGTATTTCTGTAGTCGCCGTCCGGAATATTTCAGTACTACTACACGTGCGTTGGAAGAATGCCAAACATTTACAGAGGGGCCTAAATGTATCCTGATGTCATGTGTTTTCAGTAGGATAACAGGAAAATTGTTCACAATCAAAAAATGAATGGTTTTTTGTCAAATCATCTTTTAAATTTTTTAACAATAACACTTGCACTTCATTGTGTGTTGACATTTTAAAGTTTTGGTTTTACACGTACGTTGCGAGAGACAGTCCGCCATTAACAGTGCTGATGCAGGCACGACTCTGGAGCAACGTCATATGTTTTCACACCTTTCATTGGTTGGAATTTTATTGAATATTTAGAAGCTAGTATGGCGTGCAAAATAAATCAAAAATATTATTCAATTACTACTTAAAGGGTGGCTGCAGTGTTTTTTTGTATTCATTTAAACGATTAAACGATTTTTTTTTTATTAAATGCGCAAGTATTCTAAAAATGGTTTTCAAGAGAATATGGGAACCCACCCCGCCCCTAAAAGGGAGCCTTCATTTGCATAAACGTGACGTCATGTCGGTAACCCGAGCTGTCGGGCCCCCTGGCTGTGTGCATATAGATACGTGTGCACTGTGTGGCCTGGTACCTAGGCGCGTGTAGTTAGGTACCAGACTCTTTTTGCCGAAAATATGTTTGAATTCCTGACGTGACGTCGATGGTAGGGGGCGATAACAATCCACAAAGGGGGGGGGGCATGACTTATTCGCTAATTACGCAAGTCAGACATGTCGGGAATAAACAAACACATTTTATTTATGTTCAATACATATATCAGAAATAAATGACAGCAAAATTAACTGTTTTATTTGAATTCACTGCAGCATCCCTTTAAGAAATTTAATTACATTTTTGTCCTAAAGGCTACTATATTAGAATCCAGAGATATCATAAGGCATGAAAGTAAAACAACCTACCCCCCTTTTGAAGCACACACACTTCATAACAATCCATTTTCCCCCATTTCAGACCAGTAATGTTTGGTTCCAGGAGAAAAGAAACCAATCTATGATATTTTCTCTTTAATGTAGACTTAATATTTATTACACTTTTTAAAAGTATGCAGATAATCAAAGGAAATAATTTGGATCATTTTCACCTAAAATATTTTAATTTTTTCCCCATATTGGTACACCATAGAATGACAAATAGTAACCACCTCATGTGATCCATCTAGTGTTTTTTTTTTTTTTTTTTTGAACATTCGAGGTTGGATGATGTTTCTTTGACTCATTTGAATGTTGGCATAATAATGCACTAGTGATTTGTACCAAAAATCAATCATTTTATAAATAGGTTTGAGCATAACCAACGACGGGAAACTTTATTCTCAGCATGATTAAGCCTGATGAAAATACAGACTGGAGTAAACTGCATAGCTTCTGTCACCAGTGCAGCTTGCACAATCTCGCGGCAAACGGGAATCGAAAACATATGAGGGTTCGAAAACATATGAGGGTCGATAACGTATGACGCTATGATAGGCCTATAATGTATTCCAATATATAATTTGGGAGAACAAGAATGGTATGTTTCATCATGGTTTCATTAAGATTTCAGTCCACTGTTATCAGTTTACAATCACAGCCGGCAGCAGTTCGCCGCACAAATAGAATACAAGTAGCATCTTAACGTATTTCTAATCAATCTGCGTTATGTGTGCTATAGTACGCGTTCAAGTCACTGAAGCAAGCACACATCTGTCTCAATGCCAACACTTGGAGACGATTTCGCTTCTTTTGTTTAGCACCCAAGATCTGGCCTATGTACTATGATTATGCGACGCACAAATGCATCTTTTGTTTACCTTTAAGTATGGTAAAAATTTTTGAACAATACGCCATTTTATTTCATAGCATTTCCCCTTGTTCTTTTCTTTCATTATTCTTTGCAATTTTCATGACCAATTGAGTCGAAATTTTCACAGATTTGTTATTTTATGCATTACATTATGTTGGCATACATTAAGTGAGAATACTTGTCTTTTACAATTACCAAAGGTGTCCAGTGCCATTAAAGCCATTGGACACTTTCGGTAAACAGTATTGTCCAAAGGCCCACACTTCGTGTATCACAACTTGTATATAAATCAACAAACCTGTAAAAATTTAGGCTCAATCGGTCATCGGAGTCGGGAGAAAATAACAGGAAAACCCACCCTTATTTCCGCACGTTTCGCCGTGTCATGACATGTGTTTACAGTAATTCTCGTTATCGAGAATTGCTAATTGTTTTAACGTTTTCTCAAAAAGTAAAGCATTTCATGGAATAATATTTCAAGAGAAGTCTTTCACTGTTACCTTCTGTAAGCCCTCTAAGTTATTTGTAAATCTGTGAACTTTTTTTTTTTTTTTCTGTTCCGAAAGTGTATGATGGCTTTAAGTGAGCAGCAAAAAAATCTAACCTGTTATCACCTTTTGTGCACAGCTTGTTCCTGTGATGTGCTCTTCCTGTCATCAAAACTACTGTATTCGTCATCGGCACACAACAGACCATGACTGTCAGGGATATGACAAAAGTGGTAAAACAGTTTCACGACAAGGGTATGTTAACCACTTTTTTTATAGACAAAGGAATGCATTAGGGTGTAGAATTGTACCCATGAGCCAATTTGAGATAACTTTTTTGTAGAATGGTACACTGACCTCCCTGTCAACTTACCGCAATCGTGATGTAAACTTTACAGGCCTAAAGAGGTCGCGCAGCCACAATAACTTAAATCAGGATTCTCAAATGTCCTCCATGCACAAAACTCTTGGTCCAAAGTCCAACCAAACCAACATTCTGGACTCTGTAATTGGCCTGTTGAAAATAACCATTATCATATGAAAGCTTGGCTAGACTCCAACTTGGTACACATTCACAAGCCGGGTGAAGAATTGCTGCACAATGTGGCACATGACAGCAGTTTATATACTTTACCAGCCTTGGATTATAGCTATTCAAGCATCGACAACTTTGGCCAATAGAGGGGGATGTGGGGCAAAGTTCTTTTTTTTTTCAGTGTACGTCGTTAACCGAAAGTTGACCACGAAGATTTGATTGCAAAAGAAGTTCTATAAAACTGTTCCTCAAATCACAAATCCATAAAAATGGTTGTTGATGAATAAAGTATTGATGTTGATGGTCCAGACATAGTCTCATCCTAAATAAAGAACAAACAAGTTCAACTTCCTATTTTTAAATTTACACTCCCACTTTCAAAATACAAGCTAAAACACTATGTGTGGTCTATACTTGGATAAAAATAGAAATGAAGAGACAGATTGTTATTATATTAACTCACTAAATTGTTTTATTCGTACACAGATTCAATAATTGTTTTTAGGGAAAACAGTTGATGTGACAACACTTTCATATTCCTCTTTCGAAACAGTACATTTTTATATATATGACCCAGCAAAGACAGGCACATTTTGATTGAAAAGGGTGCATTTTGACCATAATAATCAGTTTTCAATTGAGGTCATACCACATTTTGTTGTGTTTTGTGGGGGTTGTCCCACTAAATTGAATGGCAAACTCGCTAGCAAGCTGGCACCACCAGAAGTCGCACGGTTTAGGAAACTAGATAAAATAAGCTTTCCATCCATGTGACATGTTTTGTGATTGGTGTACTGGAAAAAAGGGGCACTTTTTGTCTCAAATCAAGAAGTCTGTTTGGGAGAGCTTGACCTCCTTAGTCTGGACTACAAGCCATATGGCTAGTGGGTTATGTGGCTGGAAGCTAGACCTATAATCAAACTGCGCGAAACTCAAACAGCATTCAATCGGAAGCTTTTTGCTGTTTTACTTTTTGCTGTTTTATCTTTCTTTATGCCTCGACAATAATTTCATATCTAAAAAACATTTTTATTCAATAATGTAGCGCTTTGAATGTCCAAAAGTGTATTTGAATCATGGAATTTTGTGTTTTTCTTTGACTCGAACATGTACTCATTGTCACTTGACGTGTCTGGATCACTGCGCTACGCACGGGTCCCGCTAGAGTTTCGCGCTGTTTCGATTTCACAAAGCACTATAAGACTGATCTTAACTTTGTATCAATCTTAATTGCTAACAAAGAACGACGTCACAATACCAATTACCCTGTCATTGTTTGTACTCCGTTTTGTTTATTTTTTCCTTGTTCAGTTTATTTTTTTCCTGTCCCGTATCATTTATTAGGTCCTTTTCTGTTTTCCTTTCCTGTGTTATTTCCCCGGCCCCATTAATTTTTTTCTGACCTGATTATTATTTTTTCGTCCTGTTTTTCACGTTTTTTATTTTTTGTCAGTCGAATTAATTTAGTTCCTGTCCCAATCATTATCCCCCGTTCGCGCACTTGTACGCGTTTTTGCAATACTAAAGGGAATCAATTAGTGGTGAAGAGGTTTTCAACTAGTGGTTTAAACCCGCCGAGGCCTGGTCAGGCCTAGAAATCTGACGCGAATCCGCGAATCGATTCGCGCCCGGCGAGGACGCCGCGAATCGGAGTGGATTCGCGTGAAATTGCCAGCATTTAGAAGGGGAAAATTACTTTCTCAGCTTTATATTTGGGTCAACCGGAATATATTCGTACTTAGACCCACTATTTTTATTTTTTCAATTCCGTTTATCCGACACAAAGTTAGTTTTTTAAACCACTCACGTCAAACGAGTCGAGTCGTCGTCAGATCCTTAACCCTAAACGGCCGTCATCGTTTGTCACACACCACGCACCCTGCTTGTAATACATGATAAGTCGTCGGTAAACACTAGCCAAGGACCGAAACAATTATTGGTTCCAGCCGCAAAAACGAACCCCACTACATTTTGTTGTATCCTGTCCGCGGATTGGTTGATAGCGCAAAAGATCCCGTTTTGGACCAATAGTCTCCCTTGATAGTAAGCTCACTGAATCAATCTGCTTTGATACACGTGAAAAAAACACGATGCACAAACCACATGGTGCCGAGTATCCCACTACACACACGATCGACCAAAGTCCATTCTAACCAACATTCCGCACGCTGTGATTGGCCGTTGACGGCAGTTTTATTTCATATTCATGATCTTCTTGACTAGAAGTCAATGCAGTACAAGTTCACGAACGGAGTAAAGAATTGCTGCACGCTGTGCATTACGCCTGCAGATTGTGCACAATGCACAGCCTTGGAGAAATTCTAATAACATGAACAACTTTTGCCAACAGAGGGCGTTGCGGGGCAAAGTTCATTGAATTATTTCTCAATGACCAATCGTTGATTCTCAAAGATTTCGTTGCAAACGGAGTTCAAGACATGTTAAAAACAACTGATCCTCAAACCACGACTTCATTAAATGATGTTTGATGGAAAACGGATAATTTAGGGCATGCATTATCTCTTAATAAAATCGTCCAAAAACGCAATTCTAAGGACTTTACGTTACGTGATTTTTTATTTTTTTTTTTTTTTACGTTTCAAAATTTTGTGTATTCAATTCATGCGGGCTCTTGGTGGGCGATTGAAACAAAAAGTTAAGGGAAACCCCTGGTATGGCTTCTCCTAATTGATTTATTTTCACGACACTTTATTTAGCAAATATTCATGTAAAAACATATGCAATATAACAGAAACTCTCCCCAAAAATATGCAAGAATCCTTTCCCCGAAATTTGGGAGAATCTTGGATTCTCGCGAGATTCTTCAGCGAGAATCCAAGATTCTCGCGGAGTCACGCAAACTTCTAGGCCTGCTGGTTCTTGCTAACTGTACCGAGTTGAAGTCTAGGTAAATTATTAAGAACCATGCCTCAGTGGGTTTAAATCACTAGTTGAAAACCGATTCAACACACTTTGATTGCCATTCATAAATACCTTTTCAGTCAAAAAACATCAACACTTTTTGATCCAAAAGTAAAATAAATGCAAAAATTATAATTGTTCAATGAGTTCTTACAACACAACACTCGTCCAGCTATGAAATGGTAAGGCCCTCAGGTAAACAACTCCTTAAAAGGAGATTGCTGTGTGCGTCGCGTGTATCGCGTGATGTGCACAACTGTTCCAGCCGTTGCTCTTAACCAATAGGAAGGAAGAAACCGTCTTATAAGCACAGGTGCAAGCTCTTTTTACTGGTGTTATATTATCTGTTATAAAAAAACATGTGATGCCCTCTCGACCAATCAGAATGGATAGACTGTCTTAGGTATTTATGAATGTTGATTGGTAGGTCAGTAAGTCTGTCAGTGATACTTTGTGTGAGAATAATCCGCTGCTGAGGATCTTGAAGACTCTGAGTATTGTATTTCCTCCAAAGACATTTGGCTTGCAAACATTGTTTCCTTGCGGAGCTAACTGACAATATATATGTAGATCTCACTAGACGATGTTCAGTCCAGCAGTCATCAGCACCTCTCATGATACGTGTGATGCGAACATCATTTAGATCTCGACGCCGAACAATAACATAGTCCAGGAGGTGCCAATGTTTTGAGCGGGGGTGTCTCCAGGTTATCTTATACTTAACGCTCTGTCTGAATATGGTATTGGTAATGACTAGTTTATGCTCAGCACACTTGCTAAAGAAGAAGGAGAGTGTTGGAGTTGGTTTTCCCTACACCTTCTTTACCAATGATGCCATTCCAGAGGTCTGAGTCTTTAACTACCCTTGCGTTTAAGTCACCAAGGAGGACAATCTTGAAGTAAGGACGTTATCAAGGGCAGCATAGAGCTGTTCTTTAGCTTCCCCATCAGAATCCAGGGTTGGTGCATATGCACTAATAACTGTTACATACTATTGGTTGGTCAATTTAAGAAGGAGAGTCATCAGACATTCACTGATACCGATTAGGAAGCTCATACATTTGCTTTAGGGGTTGATTTCTAATTGCAAAACCAACTCCATGTAAACACAAGTCATTAACAGATTTTCCTTTACAGAAAAAGGTCTATCCACTGCCTTACACATTCAGTTGTTCCTCTTCCGCCCGTCTTGTTTCAATGAGGGCAGCGATGTCGATATTGTATCATGCAAGCTCGCAACAATAGCATCTCTGTTCAGGTCGGTCCGAATTGTCCATTAAGGTTCTAACAATACATGTAGCAAAATTCATTTTTTGTTTTCGACACGTGATGTTCCAGCCAGGATAATGCGAAACAGCCTAATTTGGTGGCACCTTTTCTAGCCCTTTCCCCGTATGGGGTGAGCAGAGGGGATCCTAGATGAGAGCTGCTCAGACACGCTCGCAGCTGCAGAAGTGCACTCGTTTCAATCCAAGTGCAGGGGGACCATCTAACGAATGCCTCCTACAGGCAGAGTCGTGGCTAGGGACTTCCAGGGATCACTTCACCTGTCCCCGTTGCCACTAGTCCATCGCCGCAGGACTTTTGATTGGTTGGGATGGAGGTTTGTGAGAAGACTAGTCTTCATACAGGACTAATTTTAAAATCCTGCTGTTGACATTCAAAGCCCTTCAAGGTCTTTCTCCAAAGTACTTTACAGGATTTTAAGTGTGTCTTTCTTCTATGGTCGTCACCTAATATTAGCACAGATAGGGTTAGAGGCGTCTATCTCCTGAAAAGGTCAAAACATTACCGATGCCAGCAGGGAAAGGCCTTTGTAATAAGTAACTATAACATGTAGCTCTCTGTTGGTGGGACAGACAGGGCGTATTCCCATACTTTTGTTTGGGCACTGGCCTGGTGACCAGTCTTTTATCTCTGCTTTTTCTTCCACTCTGTGCTTTTTTAAGGAACACGTTGCCTTTGATCGGTCGAGTTGGTCTTTAAAAGCATTTGTAACCGCTTGTTATACATGTAAGATGCATATGGGTAGAAAGATGTTGTAAAAGTAGAATACAATGATCCAAACAAATATGCTTCGAAATTGCATGGTTTTCTTTTTACCTCGTCGACTAACACGGTCGGCCATTTATGGGAGTAAAATCAAAATTTTGACTCCCATAAATGGACGACCGTGTTAGTTCGCAAAGTAAAAGGAAACCACGCAATTTCGAGGCAAATTTGTGAGGATCATTATATTCTACTTTTAATACATATTTTCTACCATGTGCATTTTATAACAAACAGTTACAAACGCTTTTTTATAGACCAACTCGACCGATCCAAGGCAACTTGTTCCTTCAACATGTGTTCTGCGCTTTTGATCATTTTGTATGTAAGGGGCCATTCAAAATGATTCACGATAAACATGTCAAAAATGCGAGTGCGATTTTCCATGGAGGTAGCGACCGCAGACCTCAAGCTCAAAATAGAAATTTAAAACATTTAAAATATTGATTGGCCCCAAAGGGGCCCAATATAAAATTTAAATATTATTAATATAAATTAGTGGTCCCATTATGGTCCCAACCTTAAGGAGTTTTACTTGGGGAGATTTTGTGTGTCCATAATTTTAGTTAAGGTAGTTTATGACCATGAAAGTTACATCTGTTATTACTAATTAAAACAACATACACCTGTATACAAGTGTTAAAATCAATTTAACTATATAACAAACAAAAAAGTGAGAATTTAACTTGACCTTAGTATTCCGGTTACTTGCAAAAAAAATTAAGATTCTATTGTCCGGTGACTTTAATTTTCATATGGATGTTCCCAACAACCGTGAAACTGTTATTTTTCGTGACTTGGTAGATACTTCCAACCTTCAACAACATGTTACTTCGTCTACTCATATCGCTGGACATACATTGCAGGGTTCGACCTTAACGCAGGTCCGTTGGCCAAATGCCAGTAGAAATCGCGGCGGACCAGCTGAAACACCTTGCCAACTGGTCCGGCTGACCAGTCAAAAATATCGGCAGCGGTACTACAGAACTATGACAATTTTTTAACTATTTTCAGGCTCGAATAAAATGTAAAAACATTCACTCAAGGTTTGGATAATATATAATAAAAATTACTCGAAGTGCCGCTGAACGCTGGCAAACTTCCGACGATCACGCATACACAGCGCAAAATCCCATCATGCAACGCAAAGGCTTATAGTCTTCGTATTAGTTCACGTGTGGCAGAAAGTGTAAGAAAGACTGAACGCTAGAGGGCGTTTCAGAATATTCGATAGCGTGGGAATAGACGCCCTCTATTGGTGAAAGTACGCAATAGCTTACAAAATTAGCTTCAATCGCCTTGACAGAAGACCACAAAGCAAAACACATTCTGTCAGCAGCATGGTCGGTCAACGGAGCAGATTTCCGTGTGGGAATAAGAGTCTAGCGTGTTTACGAAAAACGAGCGAGACGGTGAGGCTTCATTCAACAAAAATTACCAAGTTAGGATACTCTGGATGAGCAAAAAGGAGTATTTAATTGTGTTTAGTAAAGTTCTTCCGTCCTGATTTTGGGTAATTTTGTTGTTATTTGGGGCTTTTTTTTTTTTTGCGGACGATTGGTGGGCGATCTAGTTTATCCATGGTTTTATTAGGCAGTTTCATCAAGTTGATTTTACGTGTACCAAAACACACACACACACAGCCCCGAAAAAAAAGAACGAAATATATTAAATCATAACTCACATTTTGTACAACTCACAACTATGAGACTTGACAGCAGGCAGGAGCATTCTCTCCCCGTGCTTACATTTCAAAAATATTCGAAATCGGATGAATAGTTTCGGAGATATTGTAAAAAAAAGAGAGCAACGACAAAAAACAGAAGCTTGGCCTGGCGTGCAGCGCCCATTCGTTTGTGCATGACGTCAACTTTGAACCCCGTGGACAACGGATTTCGGAAATCTTCGGAAAGCGCCGAAGAAGCCCGAAGACGGTTTTTTGCGATGCGGGAGCACATGTTTACACAAAATGAGATAACGATTACATCATCGTGTAGCCGATAAAATTCCGCACATCGTACAGCTAGTCGCATAGCTTTTACCTTAAAAACCTATTTTTGTCGGCGTTTTCCATTTTTTGAATCAAGATTTCTTCCAGAGACAATCATCAAAATTGAATGCGACTTTGTCAGTGCTAATTCCCATACTTTTAAGTTTAACTTGTGAAAATTTGGTGTAATTTGATTATGTTTTCTTCTCCCGCAGAAAGGTTTTGTTAGACCATTTCTTGCAAAGTTGTCCTAAATACGCACGATTGTACATGTACGTCGTACTCGTACATCTTCGTGTTTCCGTGATGTGCCACCACAAGAGGGCGTGTGTTACAATAAGTTTGATAGGCCGGGGCTCTAATAATAGAAAGCTGGAAAGCTGCCCGATCTTGTTTCTTTGATAATTTCTACGTTCTGAATTGATAATAACAGACTGCTCATCTTGAGTCAAAAGAAACTAGTATTGTTATATACTTTTAAAGGCCTATACTAATTGAAACGAAAGTTTAACAAAAAAATTGATTGTATAATTATAGCCATTGGTTTTTAGAAATTGTCTTTGTAAATATAACAAAAATAATCGATGTATACAAATGCCTTCATCCTCAAGTTTTTTAAAGATTGTTCTAATGTTTTACTGTGTTAATGCTACAATTTTAAATCAAAGGATCAACTGATCTTAAATTAAAGGAAACACCAGTCATAAACTCTTTAATTTTATTTCATTCTGGTTAATTCAATAATGCTATTTGTTGACATAATTAATAAAGAATATTCACACAAACACCTGCAAAACTTAACACATATTTAATTTTTATAGTTAACAATTTTCCCCACGATGCCGCTCCTCAGTTTGATTCACAAAATATCACTTTTTGCCGTTCATAAAAAATCATACTAGCGCCTCAAAGCACAGTTTGTAAGAGATAGAGGGCGCTCGCCTAGTGTGCGCCCTCTATTGCCATAGGCTGTGCATTAAACTTGGCCGTGGCCGATATGAAGAAAAACATAAGAATTGAACTTGAACACGGGTACGTTTTTTTCACGATCCACGCTCATTAAAAACGGTATATCTCTGCAACCAAACATCCGATTTCAAAATTTTAAATTGATTTTTACTTCTAAGAATACACCTTAACAGACTACATCTTGTCAGAGAAAAAATCACCTGCATTAAATTTGACTGAAACTGCCTAGTTTTATTGGTCACATATAATGCGCGGTTGTTTGTGGTTTTTTGCGGGTTGATTTCAAGAAAGACTTGGGTTCTAGAATGCAATCATGTGTTAAACAAAGGCGCAGTTGTTTTTGCTGCTTTTAAAAACGTTTTTTAAATGAAAATTTTGTTCACAAAACAGACGCCGGCACTGACCATTCCATACACATAATTGAAAAAAATACCGTCAAACTCGTATGCTTCTTCATGGACTTTTTTGATGTCTACTTTTTGTTGGGGGTTTTTCTGGACGAAAGTGGGAAGATTTTGGGAACTTCGGTATTATGTTTATGAATACTTATTAAAGCCATTGGACCCTTTCGGTAAACAGTATTGTCCAAGTCCCACACTTCGTGTATCACAACTTATATATAAAATAACAATCCTGTGGAAATTTAGGCTCAATCGGACATCGGAGTCGGGAGAAAATAACAGGAAAACCCACTCCTGTTTTCGCGCGTTTCGCCGTGTCATGACATGTGTTTATAACAAATCCGTAATTCTCGTTAACGAGAATTTATATTGTTTTACCGTTTTCTCAAAAAGTAAAGCATTTCATGGACTAATATTTCAAGAGAAGTCTTTCACCATTACCTTCTGTAAACCCTGTAAATTGTTTGTAAATCCGTGAACTTTTATTTTTTTTCTGTACCGAAAGGGTCCAATGATAGGGTACAATAATAGGGTACAATAATAGGCAATGTTTATACATGATAAAATAACTTGAGCGATCGCACGTAACCCTCCCCCACAGTAGATTTGAAGGCAGTACATAAAAAGTTAATGATTTTTTTAACAGTCGGTTTTAAAGTGTTTTTTGGGGGTGTTTTTATAGTAAAAACACTATTTTTTTTTCTTCCATAAAAAAGTTCTTCTTACTTAGGAATACTTTTATGATGAGTGCTTACAACAAACCGTGGACTAAAAAAAAAACTACCTAAATAAAGATCATTTTGCTCTGACAAATAATTTGACCTGTTTTTAAATTAATTTTAATAACGCTATTGTTATTACATTTTTAAAGAAAAAATACTCTCAAATTAATTATCCTTTACGAACACAATAACTTGGTACACATAAATAAAGTATGGCTTCCAGTGCAGTTAAGTTGACGTTGCAAATCATGTTGAATTTTGAAATAGCGACGATCGAAAATCGAGCAGTTGGTATACAACAGAATACTATTAGTTTTAAAAAAATAGCATAAAAAATTAACGGACCAGTCAAAAACCTGGCGGACCAGTGAAAAATCAAGCCAACTGGTCCTGCTGGCCAGTTGAAAAAAAAGTTAAGAGTCAGTTCAGGTAAATAGTTGACATACTTGCTCACGGTCAAAAAATGAATTTTTTTTATACTTTGTGGGTTGAAGGGCCTTGGGGTGCAAGTAAACAAAATTGCATTTTCAATACTATATATAGCCCGTTGCCATGGTTACGGCTCATTTTGTTTTTTGGCCATTTTAGGCCGATTTTGGGGTCTGAAAAACTGGTTTTTAGCTCATATTTACAACTCCACCCAACCAAAATGCAACATTATTTCAAAAAACCTTTTATATCACTACAAAGTATCATCCTTGGCCTTCCTTGAGAAAATTGTTTATTGCTTTAAATAACACCCTTGTGCTATTTTTGCATTATGCATTACAGTATGTTTTTAGAACTTGCAAAATCAACATTTTTACCCTATTTTTGGACCCCAAAATGTCAACTTGCCAGGGGTCTCAGAAAGTTTCCCTTTCGGCTGTGATTAGGGCCAACAGGGGTCTTTCAATATCTGGTGTCAAAAACTTGGGCAATTGTATCCTGTTGTGACAGTACTGCCTCAAAACTAGACTTTTTTCCCCAAAACATGAAAAATGCCTTCTAAAGGGTCTTTTCACATAATATCGAAATACGTGTCCAAGGTAAAAAAAAGAAGAATATTTTTCATTTTTTTGTGGATGGTAGGATGGTAGGGACTTGGGGTCCAAATAAACAACATTTACATTTCAAATCATAATATAACACGTTGCCATGGTAAAAGTTCATGTGTGTTTAGGCCACTTTGGGCCGATATTGGGGAATGAAAAACTGTTTTTTTTAGTTAATATTTACAACTCCACCCCACCAAAAAACAAAATTATTTCATAAAACCTTTTACATCACTACAAAGTATCATCCTTGGCTTTACTTGAGACAAAAAATATTGCTATAAATTTCACCCTTGTGCTATTTTTAGAACGTGCATTAGAGTATGTTTTTAGAACTTGCAAAATCAACATTTTTACCATATTTTTTGCCCTCAAAATTTCATTTTTTTCAGGGGTCTCAGAATATTTTCCTTTCGGTTTTGATCAGGGCCAAAATTTTTCTTTTTTATTTTTGGTAAGAAAAACTTGGCAAGTGTATCCTGATGTTAACAGTAATGTCTCAAAAATAGACTTTTTTCCTCAAACAGAAAAATGCATTTTGAATTGTTTTTTCTTCATATTGAATTTCTAACATTAAAAAGTTATAATTCTATCAATCTTGCAGCTTTTCCTTAGCACTAGTGGATTACCCAACATTGATCAGGAACTGTTGATGACCTTAATTTTACAATTTGCCCGGCCCAGCCCCAATCATATTTCTTGACATTGCATAAAACAATGTTTTGTGAATAGCGCCTCTTTTTGTGAAAGTGTTCCCTTTCGGTTGTTATTGGTGTTTTCATGTCTTCTGGGTAGAAACACTGTGTTTATTGTATCCTGTTGTGACTGATCATGCCTTAAGTATACAATAGTAATTTTTCCAAAAACAATGCATGCTTGTTAAAAATCTGGCACTGTTTCCATGCCCTTTGAGTAATGAATACAAAGTTTTTATTTAAACATAATGGTATCCAACCAAACCGAAACCAATGCTTTGCCACTGAGAGTTCTTGATTTGGCTACTTTACCTATTGTACAGGTATGATTCCCATTGCAAGTAGAGTGCGATGAGCATTCTTTACAAGTTGTCTTTAATACAGGGCCTACTCTCCTTGGTCCCTGCCTGCTACCAAATGTAAAACTTTTCTTAGAGATAGAGATCATAAACAATGTAGTTTCTGTGTTTGCGGCAGATGGTTTGGAGCATCCAATCATGTCCAACACAAACGTGGGAAATTAAAAAGCCCGCTTAAAAGTGTTGGAAAAGTTTGTCAAGATCTTATTAAAAACAA
This sequence comes from Asterias amurensis, assembly GCF_032118995.1. Taxonomy (NCBI): domain Eukaryota; kingdom Metazoa; phylum Echinodermata; class Asteroidea; order Forcipulatida; family Asteriidae; genus Asterias; species Asterias amurensis. The sequence goes on from NC_092651.1 coordinate 7,245,425, forward strand.
TGATACTAACGATTTGCAAGATGAGCGTAAGAGATTATTTAAAAGGAACACGTTGCCTGGGATCGGTTAAGTTGGTCTTTGAAATGCGTTTGTAACGGTTTGTTTTAAAATGCATGGTTAGAAAGATGTTTTTGAGTGATACTTGTATGGATCATTATATTCTACTTTTAAAATATCTTTCTAATCATATGCATTTTTTAATAAACGTTTACAAACGCTTTTGAAATACCAACTCGACCGATCCAAGGCAACGTGTTCCTTTAATGAAACAACATTGAAAGAAGTTGTAAAAACTTGCACCTGCTGAACATAAATAAGTAAGATGCATTTGCAGTGACAAAAGTCTATTCAGGCTAGTTTGATATTTTTTCCATTCACTATCTTACTAATTCATAATTATTATATATGTCTCTGAGAACGTTGAGTTGTTTATCACATTGAGTTGTTTATCACGTTAAATAAACCAACTCTTTTATTGTTTGCAACAGTACAATTGAAAGGAACCCCAACATAGATGGGGGAACTGCTTACAGAAGGCCAAAGCAGGTGAATGGCCATTAGCCTTTTAGTCCCTGCACCGCCCGAGTTTGCTGAAATCCAATTTCTCGAGAGTCTTGCAGTAAATTACTGGAATCATAGTTCAAATTTTAAAAGATAGCCAAGGCTTAATGTGTATGCACAATTTTTTACCCTTTCGGTAATATTTGTATAAAAGTTCTCATGGGAACAATAAATGCCTCTCGTTAAACGGCTACGGTAATTTTTATGGCGAATACTTTTGTGCACGGATAAAATGAACACAATAGCTTTTCAAGGCTTTTGTCTGGCTCAATGCTCATACTGATTAAATGCGAAGGCGTTATTTTCGACAATATCATCATAAATGATGAACAGTTTCCTGTTTACTGATGAGCGTTTTATTTTTCGTAAGAGCTAAATTATTTCATCATCATTAGCTTTGACAAGTCAACTGTGAAGGGAGAATTAATAACGATCTATAACAACTAGATATATTAACAAATGCGTAGACCTACTAATGACTATCGAGTTTTCTTTTGATGTTCCTTTTTTTCTACAAACACAAGCTAGCGAGGTTTCCTCATACCGCATACAGTGTATCGCTATAATGCGGCTGGGCGGTACAGCGGCTAAATGGTTAGATACTTTGGATACAGTACTTGCTCACTTTTAGAGCCTCTTTGTTCTGATTGGGATGAAAATGTTTAGATCGGTAGCGGGCAGGGGACCAAGAAGACTGTTATAAGGCCATGTAAAGACAAGGACAGTAAAGATTGCTCACCGCACTACTTCTCTTCTTGCAATGTGAATCATACCTGTACAACTAGGTAAAGTAGTTATGACAAAACAAGAACTCAGTGGCTTAAAGAGCATGGAAACAGTGCCATATTCTTTTAACAAGCATGCTCGTTTTTGTTTTTTATCAATTCAAACTAAGGGATAACTTCAAAATGCATTTTTATTGTTTTTGGAAAAATTACCATTTTTGAGGCAGAAGTGTCACAACAGGATACAATAAACCAAAGTGTTTCTCCCCAGTAGACATGCAAACCATAATGATAGCCCAATCAAAACAAAAAGGGAAATATTCCGAGAACCAACAAAACATTAAAGACAGTCAGACTTTCTTGATGTGCAAGGGGAGTTAAAAAATGTGACTTTCAAAAAAAAAGGCGCTGTTCGCAAAACTGTTATTTTATTTTATGCAATGTCAAGAAATATGATTGGGCCAGGGCCGGGGTGGGGCAAATTATAAGATTTAGGTCATCAACAAGTCCTGATCAATGTTTGGTAATGCACTAAACCTACAAAGTGCTTATAAAAAGCTGCCAGATTGATGGAATTATAGCTAACTTTTTCATGTTATAAATTCAAAATGAAGCAAATATTTCAAAATGCATTTCTCTATGTTTTCGGGGAAAAGGGTCTATTTTTGAGACAGTTCTGTTACATCAGGATACAATTGCCCGAGTCTTTCTTACCAGAAATAATAAGACAAATTATGGCCCTGATCAAAACCGAAAGGAAAATATTCTGAGACCCCTGAAAAAATGGAATTTTAAGGGCAAAAAATATGGTAAAAATGTTGATTTTGCAAGCTCTAAAAACATACTGTAATGCCATTCTTAAAATAGCACAAGGGTGAAATTTATAGCAATATTTTTTGTCTCAAGTAAAGCCAAGGATGATACTTTGTAGTGATGTAAAAGGTTTTATGAAATATTTTTGTTTTTTGGTGGGGTGGAGTTGTAAATATTAACTTAAAAAAACAGTTTTTCATTCCCCAATATCGGCCCAAAGTGGCCTAAACACAAATGAACTGTTACCATGGCAACGTGTTATATTATGATTTGAAATGTTAATGTTGTTTATTTGCACCCCAAGTCCCTACCATCCACAAAGTATAAAAAAAAAATATTCCTTTTCTTTTACCATGGACACGTATGTCGATATTATGTGGAAAGACCCTTAAAAAGGCATTTTTCATGTTTTGGGGAAAAAAGTCTAGTTTTGAGGCAGTACTGGCCCAACAGGATACAATTGCCCAAGTTTTTGACACCAGATATGGAAAGACCAATGTTGGCCCTAATCACAGACGAAAGGAAAATTTTCTGAGACCCCTGGCAAGTTGACATTTTGGGGTCCAAAAATAGGGTAAAAATGTCGATTTTGCAAGTTCTAAAAACATACTGTAATGCATGGTGCAAAAATAGCACAAGGGTGATATTTAAAGCAATAATTTTTTTTCTCAAGGAAGGCCAAGGATGATACTTTATAGTGATGGAAAAGGTTTTTTGAATTAATATTGCATTTTGGTGGGGTGGAGTTGTAAATATGAGCTAAAAACCAGTTTTTCAGACCCCAAAATCGACCTAAAATGGCAAAAAAATAACTTGAGATTCATCTCCAAATTGATTGAGCGTGCTGTTGTTAGTCAACTTCATGACTATCTCCATGAAAATAACCTCCATGCTAAAATGCAGTCTGCTTATCGTCCTTTCCACAGTACTGAGACTGCTCTTGTTCGTGTGCAGGATGAAATCTTACGTGCACTGAACAACCATAAGGAAGCAATCCTCGTGCTGTTAGATTTTTCAGCTGCATTTGACACTATCAACCATGAGCATCTCATCCAACGTTTATCTTCACGCTATGGAATTACTGGAACTGCCCTTAACTGGTTCTCTTCTTATCTGAACAACAGAACCCAGCATGTCCTCATCAACAATGTTAAATCAGATCGCCATCATCTCTGGTGTGGTGTTCCACAAGGTTCTGTAGCTGGGCCACTTGAATTTATATTGTTCAGTGCACCCTTGCAAGACCTCATTGCTGCCCATGGTATTTCTAGTGTTGCTTACGCTGATGACACCCAGCTTTACATTACATTTGATCCAGCTGATCGCGCTTCTGCCATTGCAAAAGTTGAAGTGTGCATTCAAGATGTCAAATCTTGGGCGTTGTCAAATAAACTTGCTTTGAATGACTCAAAAACTGAGATTTTATTTTTAAGATCTCGTTTCGCAAAAAAGATTTCTCCGCCAACAGTACAAATTGCCCAGTCTGTCATTGAACCATCTGAATTTGCCCGTAATCTCGGTGTTTTTATGGATTCATCATTGTGCATGAGTAGACATGTTGATAATGTTTGCAAAGGAGCTCTCATGGCTATCAGGAAAATATCACAAATTCGCCGCTACCTGGATGAAGCTACTACTCTTCGTCTTGTTCATGCCTTCGTCACTACTAGACTTGATTCCTGCAATTCACTTCTGTATGGACTCCCCGATAAAGATCTTGCTAAAATTCAACGTGTACAGAACACAGCTGCTCGCCTCGTTACTTGTCTACCTCATTCTCACCATATTACACCTGTACTAATGCAATTGCATTGGCTCCCAGTTAAGTTTCGAACAGTTTACAAAATTCTTCTGTTAACTTTCAAGGCTCAAACATGTCAATCTCCTGCTTATTTATCTGAACTTGTTCATCATTATTCCCCTACTCGGACTTTACGATCATCTCAACAGTCATTGCTTTCTGCTACTAGAGCTTCTTCCATTTTTTATGGCCACAGATCTTTTTCTTACGCCGCACCGTTTCTTTGGAATAGTCTTCCTGTGCATATTCGCCAAGCTAATACTTTACAATATTTTAAGTCCCTGTTGAAAACTCATTTGTTTAAAGCTTCTTTTTTGTAATTTGCCTATTTGTATCTTGTATCTTTCTCTAATTGTTTATTTTATTGTTTCTTTTATGCGCTTAGAGGCTTTTGCATTAGGCGCTTTACAAATGTCTTATTATTATTATTATTATTATTATTATTATTATTATTACAGAAAATAGCTCACCTTTGATATCTACAGATGCATTTACAATGCGCAAACGCAAGCGACCTCGCTGAACAAAAACAAAGCACCCATCATTGCACTGCAGGTCCCGTGTGTACACACAAATTACACCCTTCTTTTTACAGCTCCAAAATATTGTGAAGTCGTTTTTTCCCCCAAGGTCTAACACTATATGCATAGGCAAGCTGTCCAGTTTCCGAACAACTCTGTTACGATGTCAGAAACCTTAACAGAAAAATGAAATGTAGATCCTACGGTGGTCTTCCCTCAACCTTAGAGTTCGACGTCCATGCAACATGTCAGAGATGTCGCATTTTTCTTCGCAGGAAAAACCGTGAAGGGTCTGCTCCTGCTGGTCTACTGCAGATTGGAGTTATTTTACGGCCTGGCAGGATAGTCTAGCTGCACGTTACCTACATGTACCCAACGAGAAAGTTCCCAGGTTTTGTTGGAGATTCTCTAAGATACATGTACAACTTCTTCTTCTAACCAAACGATGTTTTCACCAGCTCCCCCTCTTGATGTCAACTTGTCAATGGCAAACTGTGGTGCTTTGGAAGATTTGTCATCCTCCAGTCATGTTTTTGATCATTCCCTGCCTCTGCCGGACAGTCTCATCTACACCGGGTTCCAGCAAAAGAGTTCCGGGCATTTCCTTCACACCATACCGCCCACTGCTGGCCCTCAAAATGGTCTTTCTTCTCTGGTGATCCTCGCAGATTTCAGTCAACACCCTACAATACCTTTTCGGCGCCCATTTGTTTTTTTTGCCGGCTACTTCCCGCAGGAACAGCCACCGGATTACGAAGGTTTTTCTTGCTTGGACGTCTGCCCACCACCGCAGATTATTCTCAGCGTCACTTCCTTGGCGGCATCGGGGATCACTCCGAGTTTTGCTGCTCCCGTTCTAGAGGATCCCGTTCTCGATCCCACTCACCGAATATACCTCACTGTGGATCACTTGTGGACGATCCCTGTTCACCAAGACGTCATTTGCCTGGTCACTGCTTCTCTTCTAGATCCTCCCCAAGGAGCTCAGTTGGGCAAGATTTTGATTTGATGAATCCTGGTACAACTTCCATGTTTCACAGAAGGAAAGTTGTCATCTCTGAAGTGAGTAATATTTTACAGTTTCCTTCTCCTTCTCCCAAAGAGGTTCCCTGCTTGCCTTTTTGCAGGGGTTCTGCCCAACTCACTCCTCCACCAAAGTTTACCATTCCTGTAGACAGCTTCTGCTCTGAGAAATTTGAAGAAAAAGCATGTAAGAGTTCCTGCCCGTGAATCATCTCTCTTCAATACGAATACTAAAGATACTGATAAATTTTTCACGGTGCCAAAAACTTCATCTAAAGTTGAAGATAAGCTTTGGTCTGATAAACCTACCCCAAAAAATATCTTCCCAGATAAACGCACTAAAGACCTCAACAGTTCTCTCGAGAAGCTGGGCCGTCATTTACGCTATGGGGCCAAGGTTTCTAACATGTCTATATTATTGTTCGATACTCTCGCTCGGGCTTCAAAGGACCCTGCGATAGTGGATCCAGAGCTCCTGCCAGTCATGTTTAGTTTTCTTGATGACTGCCTTGGTTCATGTTTACAGTCAATTACTATTCGGCTATGGCTACTTCCCTGCGTAGGTCGCTCATTCTCGATCAGCCCTACTGGCCCTCACAGTGCTCCAGTAAAACAGATGGAAAAATTACCTTTGCTCAGGAGTGATCTCTTCACAAATAAATTTGAGGATACTATGCTTCAAGAGGCCAAGCTTCTTAAGACTGACTGGAAGAACAACCTGCGTCGACCCTCAAATAAATCTTCTTCACTGCCCCCACGCACCACCAACAAGGGCAGGAAAAGCAACAAATGGCCTCTTCGTCGCCCCTACCAGTCCAATTTTCGTCGACCAAGGGCCAACTTTTCTCGCTCAGCAGCCAACCCAGGTTAACGCTCCCAATTCTCTGCAGCTGAGGCAACACCCTCTAGCTCAACCCACTCCTTCAAGACGCAGCGGTTTCGAGGACCCACGAGACAATGACTCCACATTACCGCTAACCTCATGTCTCACCGGCTCCGGGATAGGTGGGTGGTCGGTTGTCAGACGTTGGGACTTTAATCGCAACAAATTTAAAAAAATATATATATATATATATAAATGATTTAGGATTTAACAAAGAAAAATTTACTAGAGCGGGATTTAAACCAACGACCTCCGGTTTAACGTGCCGGCGCTCTACCAACTGAGCTATCTAGCCCTATGTTGATGGTCTCCCAATTTTGTCAATATCTTTGTTCGGGGGGTGCAGATAGGGGCAGACAGGGCAGATAGATGTGTAAATCTGAGTGTCGTCTGCGTACATGTGTAGTTCCAAGCCATGTTTACGAATGATCTGTCCAAGAGGAAGAGTATATATCAAAAACAGCAGGGGGCCAAGGACGGAACCTTGTGGAACACCAGACAGCAGCTCACGAGGTTGCGAGAAATGGTTGTTGATATGGAGACGTTGCGTTCTTCCAGACAGGTATGATGCACTCCCAGCAGTTCTTCCATAAGAGCTAGTAACACTTTGTGGTCGATCGTGTCAAAAGCGGCACTGAGGTCAAGCAGAACTAAAATGGTGATACCTTGCTTTTCCATTGTCCACATGATGTCGTTATGAACCCGAAGGAGTGCTGTTTCGGTGCTGTGAAAGCGCTTGTATGCAGACTGCATGGGCTCATGAAGATGGTGATCACTCATGTAGTTGGTCAGCTGTCTGGCGACAACTCGTTCAAGTACTTTGGATATGAAGGTCAGGTTGCTGACAGGGCGGTAATTCTTTAGAGTATTGGCATCCAAACTTGGTTTCTTCAGCAACGGTGTGATAACTGCAGATTTAAGACAAGATGGAACTACACCTGATTTGAGGGATGCGTTCACAATACTACTGATGGTAAGTAGAAGAGTGTCCAGAAACTGCTTAACCAGCCAAGATGGTATTGGGTCTAGAACACAAGATGGGCTAGGTGACTTCGAAATAATCTCGCCTACTTCTTCGTCGCAAGTTGTTGTGAAGGAATCCAAGGACGAGCCTAATCTGGATCGTGGAATTGCAACAGATGTGGCAGAAGAGAGGCCGTTTCTGACTGAATTTTGTCTCCTTCCTTCTGGCTCCCAAGATTTTTCAACCAGTGTGCGACCGATCATCAATCTTCGCCCCCTTAGTGCCTTTTTCGAACCAGGCATTTCCCAGAGGAGCTGTCCTTAAGAGTCATCCATGTGTACATATCACCGGAGCCAACACAAGACCTACCAGTCCCAGTGCCTCCAGGGGTCCTTACCAGAATCACTTTCTATGTACCTGGTCGACTGGCTGATCCCTTATTCGGTCACTTGTCAAGGCTCTTCAACGAACCTAAGGCTCATTATCAACGTAGGGAGGTCTTCTCTAGTTCCATCTCAAAGCCCAACATTTCTTGGGGCATCCCTCAACATGATGACCGGGAAGGTTAATGTGGCCTCACCAGAGCGGAATTAGCTCAAATATTCCTTACTCCCTCAATTCTCCCAGCCAGGGTCTGACTTCGTCTTTGTGAATTTGGCCAGTCTTGAAGACCCAGTACCGTGGTGCAGAATGCTCATGCGCCATCTTCAGCTTTTTTGGATTTTTCCTTTTTCTTTACTCGTGCACACGTGGGAACTCCCAAAGTGGTGCATTCCCCATCGGACCTTACTACCGATACACCACCCTTTGGGTAAGCAGTTTTACAGAGTGGTCCCTCCACTACCCCACAGTCCGACTAAATTTTCAATAATATGGACACGCCTCACATAGACCGGTTTGCATCCCAAACTCAATCACAAGCTTCCAACGCTGCTTTGTACACGACATGCCCATTCCTGAGCTCGATTGGACAGGCCTCCTTGGGTACATCTTTTCCCCATTTTCTTTGCTACCTTGATTGCTACAAAGGATCAAACAACAGATCTGCAAGGGACCTTGCAACATTGCATCAAATGGTGCAGCTAGAAAGTATTCAGCCTCCATTCTGCATCTGTAAAATCTCATCCTTTTCAAAAGCTTACTGTTCGGCGCTATGAGCAATGACTGTTAGATTAGCGTCTTATAAGGGGATTGGGATTCTTCTTCTTCACCTTCAAATTACAACCATTCTTGACAACAGATCTATCATTGGTGTCTTACTCGGAGGGCTTGGCTATAGCTCAAACCTTTATAAACGCCACTTCCATTTACACCTTTTGGGCAGCATGTTCGATGACATACCACGCACCAAAAGGCTGACTCCTTCGTGGGACCTCTGCAGCGTACTTCTCAGTGGTCAAAGTCTCCCTCGGACTCAGCGGGATCCTGTTCCTTCATTTGCTGACAGTCAAAACAGTCTTTCCGCTAGCGGCCTCTATGGCCCGTCCTAGAAGTAAATTTCACGCTCTGTTCCTAAAACCAGGCCACTTGCGCTGAGTACCAGGGGGCGTTCAACGAATTCCACACTTCGGCTTCTTGACTCAGAACCAGTCGCCAAATTTTTTAACCCCAGATATCTTTGTCAAAGTTTAACACGCTTTTCAAGCATCTAGGATGACAAGCTGCCCTGTCCACATTCTAAAATATTTTGGTTTGTTTGGACGAAAGGGCTGTGGGGTGACACAATGCAACTTTTCATTACGACAGTTCGATGCCTGGTCGTCCAAGTAGAGCATATGAAAATCAGCCAGCGTCAGCTCTGCCTGGCGAACCGTTAATGGCGCGTGTGACTACATCTTAGCTCTCTTTCAGGGGGTGATTATTCCAGGGTTTGTGCATGGAGCCTGCTAAGAAAATCCCTCAACCTTCACTTCCTGCAACCTGCAAGATGTGCTGCATTCAGACAGTCACATGGACAGACAAGTTCTACGCTCAGCAGCACAGTCAACAACCCGGAGACACAGTAGAACTGCCGACTTGACCTCTTAAGAGCACCTTAAGCACAGCATACTGGTGTTTCTTAACAACTC